>NC_135306.1:156964070-157609070 GCF_048772815.1 Callospermophilus lateralis
CCTACCCTCTTGTTTTTAGTTCCCTTCATTTTCTTCATTGATTTTTATTAAACAATGAAATTCTTCTGCTTCCCCTTACCTCATTCACTCCCTCTGGTGTACATCTGACTAGTCACCCTATCCAATAGATTCTTTCTTCTGAATATCTGGCAAATGTGTTCTTTCCACTTGCACTGATCTCTGATCATATCCAGTCTTGATTACTGTGAGAGGCTCCTCACTGACTTTCTTGCCTCCCCTCTGTCCCTGTTTCCAGTGATTCCTCCTCTGTGGCCACCAGTGTTACCTTGCTAGTCAACACCTCATGACCTTAGCTGCTTCAGTGATAATTACTAACCTACAAGGTCAAGTAAACTCCATAAAACATCAAGAAAGCCTTTTACAACCTGAGACCAGCTTAGCTTTCTTTAAGTAATTTATTTTTCTGTATAACAGTAGTACCTGATAATTAAATAAAAACTGTGAATACTGTTTTCACTGTTTATTGTACTTATTTTTATTGTAACAGTAGGTCATAAGCCAACAAGCAAACACAGCAACTTTAAAATTTCTCAGTTTTATCTTGTGTCACTCCTTCTTGTCTCTGATGCTTATGCTGTCCATTTGACCTGCTAGCCTGAAAACATAAAATATACTACATGCATGTCTAAAATATTCATGCCATTTCCCAGGACTATCACAGTGCTTAAATCAGGGTAGGAGATCAATGTGTTCTAACCAAAGCAATTTGTTAGAAAATGAAGGTAACAATTGGCCTGGGATTGAATAAAGCCCTTTTATCTGTTATCTTGTCTAATGCCCATGACAGTCATACTAGACAACCCCAACTTTCATATGTAGAAGCTGCGGCTCAGAGATTCACACAGCCCCATCTCCCAACCCCGTATTCCTGCTGTATCCAGTAGTGCATACTGCCCCAGACAAGCTAGCCACATCTCAGCATCCTTGTCTGCTCACCATTCTTCACCTCTATCCTGCCCCATATAAGTTGTCTGTTGCTACAATGATGTCACATAACAAATCACTTCAAGACTTTAAAACAGCATTTATTATTTCCCATGTGTCTACAGGGTGGCCGGGTAGTTCTGTTGACCTGGGCCAGGCATGACTTGCTTGTGAATCTGCAACCCATGGTACATTATCTGGGGATGGCTGGTTGGGGAGGGGCTCATCTGGGGTGACTTGCATCTCTTCCATTTGGTCTCTGATCCTCCAGGAGGCTGACTTGAGCTCATTTTGATGATGGAAGCAGATGGCAGAGAGAAGACAGAAGCACACAAGGCCCTTAGGTGACTTAGCCTGGCCATTTTGACTACATTCTTTTGGCTAAAGCAGATTCCAATTCCAGCTCCAGAGTCCATCGTTCCACTATAATGTTTAATTGCATCAACATCAGACTTTTGGTTTCAAAGTTCATGGAAAAAGGTAGCAACCAAGAAGAGTTTTTAATATGCAAGTATCTATATGAAAACAGGGAACCAGACATGAGTGTGATTGGTGTTTTTGTGAAGAAACATAAGAATCAGTGAGAAGGCGACTGCAATGTTCAGGTTCAGGCAAATAGAACCTAGACCATCACATTATGAGAGAGGGTGGAAAGCACAGGATGAAGTGAGATTTATTTCATAGAAAGAATCCACTGGAAAATATGAAAATGACCCTGTTTTCTCACCAGGAAAAAAGGAGAAATTCAGAACATTTTCATATTTTTCTAATTGGTAAGAATATTATTTAAAAACAATAACAACAAAACATTATGCAAAAGAAAAAAATAAAACAAAAAAGCAGTTCAGTCTTTAAATGAGAAGTAGATGAAAGCAAGAAGTTCATAATTATAACCTTGGAATACTTAAGAGATGTTGCAACAGTCAGATATTTGATGCAAAGTCCACTCTGTTTGATTGGAAATCCCCCAGAGGACTGGCCATTTGCATGTATTGACTAGTCTAGATGTTCTAGGATGGTAGTTTTCAATCTTTCAGTCTCAGGAACTCCTTACAGCCTTAACAATTATTCAGGACCCAAAAGAGGTTTATTATAAATGTTAATATTTGCTACAATTGTAATTAAAATAAAAAATTATACTGCGTGCCAGATACTATTCCAGGACAGAAAATGCAGTGAATAAAATGGATAAGACTAAGCCCTGGATCTCATCGAGCTTATATTCTATTGAGAGGAGTCAAACAATATGTCAACAGATAAATGTATAGTGTCAGAAAGAATATAATAGGCACTATAGAAAAAAAAAAAAAGAATTACAGTAAGTAGGTTATAGGAAGTTGGTCCAAAGGAGGCATTGGAAGGCAGTTGTTCATGCTGGGCTCCAGCTGTCAGGACACCCTGGTGGAAGAAGGCCAGAGTCACACTCAGAGACTACACATTCTTGCAGCTTTCAGACATTCCCCTGATACTCAGATTGGCAACACAAAGCCATGCAAAAGAAGGGGCATGGATCAAGTCTGTTATCTTTCTCATAATCATTTACTAATCACCAATAAGGCTGTCAGGACTTGGTATTGGATGCCTTGGAATACTTGGAATTTAGTAACCTAGAAAAGTTGGGACCTAGGAAAACATATAGTATGGATTTACTGAAGATGACTCACCAAGACCAATACATAGAGCACAGTTATTGTACTCTGTTTCAGTCTAATCCTGGATTCATGGCTCTCCAGTAATGCCAAACCATACTATGGCTCACTGAGTACATTTCATACAAGATTTGTGTTTCTCTGAAGCATTCAGACAGTGAAATAGTACCTGCTCATCTATTTCATTTCAAAATTCATATAGTACAAGTTGAGATTGAAAGTTTGGACAAATACTACTTTATTTGAACCTCCCTGATTCTTGAGTATGGAGTGTAATCATTAAGAGTTTGAATAGTGAAGGTGATTTATATTGTGCCCTAAACCAGGCACTAAAGATAAGAAAACAAAAAAGAGACAACTTCTGTCTAAAGTTCTTGCAAGGAAACAAAAGAAATACACAATTCTAATCCAGCAATGGGAGTTGTCCTGAAAGAGGGCTACATAGAAAGCTTTGGGCGCTTAAAGAGCAGCTAACTGCTCTCCAACAGTCAGAGAATTTTGTTTTGAAAGATGAGTAGATGTGTCCAAATTTAGCAAAATTAAATTAAGGAAAAGTATGGGCAAAGTCTAAAACTTGTGGAAGGCCAGTGCCCTGGTGTCTAGAGACCAATCCAGTGTGGTGGGGAAATGATAAGACAAAGTTAAGATTGAGGACCTTGTGTGCTACACTGAGATATCTGAAATGTGTTCTGTGGGGAAAAAAGCAAATGGCCCAAATCTCTAGGATAATTAAGTCCACACAGACAATTTTATTGTAATAGCATGAAATTTTATATACTGACCACTAGTCTGACACTAGGATCTTTATCAGCCAATGCCTAATATCCTTCCTATCACTTGATGTACTGACAAATGTACATGGATACAATTTAGATAGTCTAACAAGTCAAGTTTCATAACAACTTCAAAAAGTAGTCCAAATTATCATCATTTTAGAGGAATTCTTTCCTCCTTCTTCTCTTCCTTTTTTTCCTTCTCCTCCTTCTATGAATTTATCACTCTTCCCATGAAAACCTGTTTTTCCTTCTTTGTTGCTGTCTCAGCATCCTGCACCCTATCTTTGTGTCTGGTCTGTCATCATCTGACTCTTGATCTAATCAGTTAACTAAGACCTAACCTCTCTTTTTCTGCTTCTTGAATCCGTGCCAATCTTTCCATGCCCCTCACTAGCTGGTTATCTCTCATCTGGAATAAACTTACAAATTGCTAACCTGGTTTCCCTGTGTCTACCTACCCTCCTACAGCCCACCCCTAAAATTATAATCAAAATTATAATCCAGACCATTATTTCTAATACTCAGAGTGAGTCTCTCTGTCTTAGAGAGGGACAAATCTCACCAGGCCTGGAGACTGTTATATAAAATAAGGGAAATATTTTAAAAGATTCAAATAAATGATATATTTGCCTAAGAATTCACTGTGAGGCCTTGGGCCAAATTCGGCCCTAATTGCTTGTCTGCAATTCTGCCTGAGGGGGACACAGATTTTATTTCTCTGGTTAGCAGGTGAAACCTTGCATGCCATTGTCTCTGATAAGTAATTTGCATTTTGACTGGACTCAAAGGGTTTATATTTATTATTTCCAATCCTTCCTCAACTTTTTCCTTCTGCTAATTATCTCCTCTCAAGATAAGCACAGCAGGAAATTTTAACTTACTCCTTTACTGAAACACTGAAAATGTACTCTCCCTAAATTCTAAAAGAAGAATGACTTATAATATTTATAGAAGATCATCCCTGAAGAAAATGAGAGAGCATTTAGCCTAAAACCCTTCATGGGACTGAATTGACAAAGGGACTTTTAGGGGATACAGTGTTCTGGATTTGGGTCTCTGACTCTCGGTCCTGGGTTCCATCTACAAAGGAAGGGGTAGTAAAAGCAGAGGGAGAACATGGGAGAATTTCTTTTTTCTTTTTCCCCAGAGCTGCATTTCCCTGATCCTAACCATATATCAGCACTGTCTTGTTATTTCTCTAAGGGTTCTGCATTCAATGAAAGGAGGCATAGAAGGAAAAGGAAGAAAGTGTGTGTTTGTTTCTTCTGTATTTTAAATGAATGTTTTCTTTGGGTAAGACATTCACGTGCCTTATTCTTAGACATAGTCCTTCCATAGTTGGGCTGCAAGCCTGCTGGCCTTCTTCCCAGATAGAAGGATGGGTAGGCAGGGGGGCACCTAGTCAAAACAGATATCCTGTCATCCTCAGAGGTCCATGGCCCTCATGCCAGGACATATCACTCTCCTCCCCTTCCCACCATACACGCTCACAATATGCTGCTGAGGCTAGACACAGGTGCCCCAGCTCCTGCCTTTCAGCTCAAACTAAGCTCAGAGGACTCCTTCCCCATAGCTGAGTGACCTTTCCAAGTAACTTGTGCAAGCCTTAATTTTTCTTCATTTGGAAAAGGGGGATTAAACTATCTACCACTGAAATTCATAAGAATTATATAAGTTAATACAAAGAGCCTAGAATATTATCAAATATATTTTATTTATTGTCAGACATTTATTAACTTCTTCAGCCCTGTACTCATTCCTTAATAAGGAATAGCTTCTAGGCTTCTCTAATAACTCATGGACCCCCTCTTCCTCCATAAAAGTCCTTGCAGGCTTAAAGCCTCACTCATTTATCCTCTATGGTCAATATAGGATCTGGGAAGAGCAGAGGCTTCACATCAGACAAGCTGAGCTTGTGGCACTGGAAAAGGTCTCCTGTGCTCAAGCAGAGAAGGGGTCCTGTAAACAGCACAGCTCATTTGTCCTCTTTCACAAAAATGCTATAGCCACCAGTAGTTAAGTGTACTAAAGAGTCAGTCTCTTGGCCGCTCCTGAAATATATAAGGTTCCCATGTGCCTTCCCAGGACTCTGGCTTCCTATAGGCCAGGACACTCAGGAAAGTGGTGACCTAGAGGCTAAAGGAAAGCAAGTCCTCAGACTGGTGAAGCCTGTCAGCATGGAGACATGGTGACTGCTGATGGCTGAGAGATTACTGCAGTTTACCCTCAAGTCTTTCCCTGGCCATAGTGTGGGCCAGGCAAAGTCTCTCTGCCTCTGGGAGTAGCCAGTAGTAACATAACCACAGAGAGGACTGACTGGGACTCAGCTCTTCCCAGATTCGCTTGCTCCCCACCCCTACATCTGCCACATGTTCCCTTCACAAGGTTGGAAATTTTTTTTAAGTGAAAATAATGGATTTGAAAGTGTCTTAAAAGCATTAAAGTACTTTTCAAGTGATTATTTACTTAAGATGGGTCTGTGGTCAGAACTCAGGATATGCAGTGCTATTTAGATCCTAGGAAAAATATCTGCTTAAATGAAATTATTTTCTGTATTAATTCAATAGACATGTACAGAACCTTCAAAGCACTGAGTTAGTCATTAGGGCACAATACTAAACATGAAGACAGAGACCTTTTTCTTGTGGAGTCCAGTTGGGGAGATGGACAATAAGCTTATAAATAAAACAAAATAATTATCAATAAAAATAAGTGATCTCAAAGAAATAAGAAAGGTGTTCTAGTAGATAATTTTAGGGTGGACATATTTAAAGTGGTCACAAGCCTCTTAAGGAATTGATATTAAAAGAAATTTATCTAGAAGGGAGACAAATAGAGTAAAGGAAGGGGATTGAGAGGGAGGGAGGAGGGGGGGCATGGGGGAAGTACTGGGAAATGAAATCTGTAAGATACTAGTTAAAATACTGATACTGATAATAATGGAAAGGAGATCATCAGACAAGAGGATGGGGGAGGGAGGAGGGGAAGGAAAGGGAAGGTACAAGGAAATGAGAATGATCAAATTATTATATGGATGAATATGACATAATGAATCCCACTATTATGCATAATTATATTGCACCAATAAAAATAGTATTCCATGAAAAAATAAATAAAAGAGATTTATTAATCCACAGCACTTCAGATAAACAAGGAGGGAGAAATGGAAGGATAAGATACTGTTGGAAAGGTGGGATATTACAATTGTTGATTTCTAACATATACCGGTTCTGGAGGTTGGGGGATTCAAAATATGCCCATTGAAGAGTTTTGCTAAAGTGGTTTAAAAGGAAGTTTTCAAGGAGTTAAAGAAGTACTCTGTGCATATGGCATAGTGTACTGGAGAACAGTCAGCAATTAAGGTAAGAGAAGTTGAAACATAAAGGGTGAGATACAAAGAAGAGGCCAGGCATGGTGGTGCAAACCTGTCATTTAATTCAGGAGGCTGAGGCAGGAGGATCCCAAGTTCAAGGCTACCCTCAGAAACTTAGAGAGGCCCTATCTCTACGTGCCCTTAAGTTCAACCCTTAGTAACAAACATTCACATGAAAGAAAGAAAAAAAGGAAAGAGAAGAAAAGGATACAAAGAAGGAAGAGTGTATGCATGAAGGTGGAGGAATAATACTCTGAAATGGCAGTAAGGAGCTAGAATAATGTAAACCCCTTCTTTTTACTTCATCTTCTTCCACCTAGTTTAGACCCTTTATCATCCTGTTTGGACTATGGAAATAACCTCCTAATTGGTCTCTCTGATTTTGTTCTCTTCCTCGTGAGTCCAGCTTACCCTATGGAACAGCCTTGACAGTCTTTTCCTTCTCAATGACTTCAATAGTTCTATCTTTGCCAATAGAATAAAACCCAAATTCTTTAGCTCCATCTTCAAGGTTCCAGGCAATAGAGCTGGCTCCAATCTACTCATTGGTATTTGCATCTAGTTGAGACAATATTAAGTATTTAGGTTGTATTGGTTTAAATTTATTAGGTATTATTTTACCTAATCTCTCTTTCTCTCTGGGGATTGAATAAAGACTTCACACATGCTTGGCAAGCATTCTATCACTGAGTTATACTCCCATTCCATTTCCTAATCTTGGAGGGCTTTCCTGAAAGTGATTTTGTTAACTCTCTAGAATGTTCTTTCCACTTCTTTAAAGTGTTCCACTCCATTTATCTTTCTTTTTCACATTTTTAAATTTTTTAAATATTGTTTTTTTAGTTGTAGTTGGGCACAATATCTTTATTTTATTTATTTATTTTTATGTGGTGCTGAGGATCGAACCCAGGGCCTCACACATCCTAGGCAAGTGCTCTACCACTAAGCCACAACCCCAGCCCTTCATTTATCTTTCAAGGGCCACATCAAATGCAGATTCTTCCCTACCTCAAATGTTATCTCCCTTATGTCTGTTCTTTTGTAAAAAACAAGACAAAAACAGGGCTGGGGTTGTGGTTCAGTGGTAGAGTGCTCGCCAATATGCTCGAGGCACTGGGTTCAATCCTCAGCACCACATAAATGTAAAATAAAGATATTGTGTCCACCTAAAACTTAAAAATAAATATTAAAAAAGACAAAAACAAACAAAAATAACCCAAACAAAAAACCCTTCAATCCTACATCCTAACTAAGCATGTACCTAATAAGAAAGAACCACGCCTAATTTATCTTTACATCTCTACCCATTATACCTCACCCCATAACACCTAGCCTTGTAGATTTTTCAATGTCTTCTGACTAAATATATCCATAAATTCACAAATGGATGATTTGAGCTCTTACAATGTTGCAGCAATGTTAAGAATCTCCTCATGGTTTAGGACCAATATATATATTTTTTATCCTCAAATCTTATCACTCTTTTGAGAAGCTTGTAAGCTAAATACACAGTAGATACTCAGTAAAATCTTGGTAAACAGAACTGAATTACATGTCTTCACACCTATGTCATTCTCACTGTGCCAATTCTATGTACTCTTGAATGATAAGGGTCTCTGACACAGCAAGGTGCTGCTTATATCCTGAAGTGAATAAAATGGCTAACTTTTGAAACTGGACAGCAACTGTCTTACCAAAGACCCATTCTTCATTTAGTCTCTGATTCGTTGAATCATATCATAACTCGTCATTGAATCATATCATAACTCATGTAATAAATTTATTCTGAACCATATGGGGAAAAATCAATCTGTGAAAATAAGAGTGAGCTTGGCTTAATGCTGGAATTTCAATGCATTTTATCTGAAAAACATGAAATGCTTACCTGTGTTCCATTTTTGCCCTAGGATTTCTCTAAGGAGAACTCTTCTTTTAAGGACCATAATTTTATAGTAGACTTGAGAATTTTCCCTATCACTATTAGAACTGAAAGGAAACAGGATATTCCAGGCATAGTAAGTCTTCCACAAAAGTAAACATCTCATGTTAAATAATCTCTCCTTTTTCTCCTGTTTGGCCAGGCTGTGATAACATGCTGACGAGTATAAAGTCTCTAAAAATAGTGAAGAAGACTATTGACACAGATGGCTCTTGGATGAAAGATGCTGGCAGTGACTCTCCAAAAGTATATTTCTTAATTGGATCCAGAAACAACACTGTTTGGGAATTTGCAAACATGCGGGCATTCATGGAGGACAGCACCAAACCCCCTCCCCGGAAGCTAAACCTACCACTTTCCTGGCAGGGATCAGGCCAGGTGATCTACAGAGGTTTTCTATTTTTTCACAACCAAGGGACTTTAAATGAAATAATCAAATATAATCTGCAGAAGAGGACTATAGAAGATCGAATGCTGCTCCCAGGAGGGGCAGGCCGGGCACTGGTCTACCAGCACTCCCCTTTCACTTACATTGACCTGGCTGTGGATGAGCATGGGCTTTGGGCCATTCACTCAGGTCCAGGCATCCAAGGCCATTTGGTTCTCACAAAAATTGAGCCTGGCACACTGGGAGTGGAGCACTCATGGGATACTCCTTGCAGAAGCCAGGATGCTGAAGCCTCATTCCTCATGTGTGGGGTTCTCTATGTAGTCTACAGTTCTGGTGGCCAGGGCCCGCATCGCATCACCTGCGTCTATGATCCACTGGACACTATCAGGGAGGAGACTCTGTCCAACTTGTTCTTCCCCAGGCGGCCAAGAAGCCATTCCATGATCCATTACAATCCCAGAGATAAGCAGCTCTATGCCTGGAATGAAGGAAACCAGATCCTTTACAGACTCCAGACAAAGAGAAAGCTGCCTCTGGAGTAACATGTTGCAACTGGGAGGGAGGGAGAGTAACATCATGGCTTTGGCAGCTGCTCTCTGGGACACTGAGACCACAACCTCTTCACAGTGTAGTATCACTCTGGTCACACACAGGAATAGGTTGTAGAAGTGGGAATACATATGCATCCTTTCCCATGTGGCAATGCATTAGGGAATCTTCCAAGAGCATAGATGAGACTCCATCATTGGAGAATTTTCAACAAAGTCCATTACTCATCCAAATGTCCTGGCCCTCGTGGCCAGCTACATTCTGGTCCTGCTGACTTCTAGCCTTTTCTTTTTTGTTCTCCAGCATTTGCTTTAACTCTGCCTTTATCCCTTAACAGTTAGAATCATATGTCCCCACAGATACTCAGACTCCTCTTCTGTCTTTCCCAAATGCCCATAAATATTTTTTTCATTTTTCACTGCCCAACTAAAGTACTATTTCTTATTAATGTTTAATCTTTATTTCCCCTAGTCTTGCCTTTCTACCAAGTGAAGTAAATTATTATTATAATAGAGTTAAAAACATTAACATCTGAATACCACTTTTTAGTTGCAAAGTATTTGCATATTATTTAATTCTCACTCTGTGAGATTGCCATTCTACAGGATAAGAAAGGGTCTAGGTGAATTGTTGAAAGTAGCACAACCACAAAATGAAAGAGCTAGAAACTGCTACAAATCTCATAGTCCTTCCATTGCCCAAGGAAGCATCAAATATTTATTTTTGTTCACCTAGCCATTTATAATCAGTGTGTTCATAGTTCAGTCTAAAAATAATAGTCTCCCTCTTCAGTCAGTTTTCACGTCTGCACAAGACCTTCCTATAGGTCTTTCAAAAGCTACTTCCTCCAGAAAGCCAGCTTAAGGGTGAGGAAACCACCTCTACCTCATCCTGCCTTACTGTCATTTGCTTCTCTCTTTTGGCTTTAAATACAATAAAAGTAACACTAAGCAAATAAGCTCATCAGGTTATATTTGCCTATATACCCTCATCATGAAAGCTTTTAGGGAGTGCTGCCTGTGTTGAGTTTACTGTGAACAATCCCCAATACACAGAGAACCTTGGTTAATATTCTGGAATCTGGACAGAAGCCAGGTAACAGGCAAGCAACTGTCTACCACAGCAGGCATGCCGTGTGGCATAGAGGGCAGCATGCTGCTTGAGAGGGGCTTCAAAGTGGTTCCCATGTGTGTGTCTAATTCAGCTGAGTTTGGGTCACAAGTGTAGGCTGTGGTGCCAGTCTGTGTCATGTGCTGAGGCTCCTGTCTTTCCAGGTTGGTCACATGAGAGGGCTTGCTTTGTGTGCTTGCAGCTGTTCCCTGGTCTTTGCCAAGTCCAGGCCGGGACCATGGGCAGTGAAAAGAGGTTTTTCTCCCCTGTAGCATTTGAGTAGATCTGTGGCAGAAAAGAAGGACTCAACCTACAGATACAGTGTAATTACCCACAGTTCTAACAGAACAGTACAGAGAGCCCAAATCCATTGTGAAATGAGGCAGGTATAAATAAATAAATGTAGTGTTATTATCCACCCCCTGGGCCTGGGGCCTGCCTGTGGGAAAGTAACATTACCTGTCTCACAGATATAAAGAAAGTGGCCTGGGCTGGGGATGTGGCTCAAGTGGTATCACGCTCGCCTGGCATGCGCAGGGCACTGGGTTCGATCCTCAACATCGCATAAAAATAAAATAGAGATATTGTGTCCACCTAAAACTAAAAAATAAATATTAAAAAAAAAAAAGAAAGAAAGTGGCCTGCCTTGCAGTGGAGAGTGGAGTGGAGTTATCAACAGGAGAGAGTCCCTGCATGAAAACAGGCAGGGGAACATCTTCTTGGGTTTCTCTCAGGTGAACTTTTCATCTCTGAGGTCTCTTGTTGGATTTATATGAGAACCAATGTCCTGGTGACCTATACCAGAACTATAGCCAGAGCTGGGGAACTTTAAGATTCCTAATATCCAGGCCACACCCCTAGCTCATTATATTAGACCCTCTAGGGGTGGGTCACAGACATCATTATTTTTTAAGCCCCTTCCCTGCAAGGTGGTTCCAAAGTGCAGATAAGTTAGCCAGTTACTTTTTTACATTTCTAAAAGTAATGGTTAAATTGGGGGTGTAGCAGAGTGATAGATGCTCTCCCTGTGGGCATGAGGTCTTGGGTTCCACCCCAGAATTAAAAAAAAAAAAAAAAAGTAATTGTATAGTTCTAAGAACAGACTAGCATTTTCTGGGGGCTGGGGTAAGGACAGTGGGTTCCCTGGGGCAATACATGTGGGATTTGGAAACACCCATGAACTTGTGTGAACTGTGGCAGACACCATTTATCAAAGTTTCTCTGCTGCTATTTTAAGGAAGTAAAATAGAACTGAAGGGTGTCTTGCTGTAACACAACTCTTGTGGGCCCCAGCCTTCCTCTGCTGGCTTTGCCCTTGATCTGCTGCTGGCTAGGTTCCTGCAATGACCACACGTCTCCTATTCACCAGTGTGGCTTATGTTCTATTCACGTGTACAAGTCTCTGGGCACACTGTTAATTTCAGACCACGAGGATAAATTTGGTTTGAAAAAAGATGTGTCCCATGGAGTCTGCCAACTCTCCAGCCTGTAAAGAACCGGAGGCCAGAGCTGTAAGTGACTCCTGCCAAAGCTGGGGACTGTGCCAGAGTTCCTGGTGTCGCTGCCATCTGAGGCTCACGGAGGATTTTAATCAGCTGAATTGAGCAGCCTGTCCGTGTAAGCCCAGGCACAGCAACCAACTGGTGGTGTGACTTCAGGTTGCACACTGGGGGTCGATGTTGGAATCGGTCTCTAGGGCTCAGAACTCTCGATTGAAGAAATCATTCTTTGTGGTCAGACATTGCCAAAGCTTTTCTTGGACCTATGGTACCTGACCTTGGTGCTGGGCCCAGGAAGTGCTCCTTGTCCTCAGATATTCGCAAGACCTGGCACAGAGCTATCGTTCGCCACCAACCACTAGAGGGACCTCCACCCCAGGTCGCGGGGTTAGAGCACAACCGGACCTAAGGTGGGCTGGGACGGAGCCTGCCAGTATGCAGATTCCGTGGGATGGGCGGGACTCACAGACAAGGAAAGAGGCTCTCCTCAGGCCAACCTCAATTTCTATTGCATCGCTCACTGGGTGGGGGAAGTCCAGACGTCCCAAGGGTTGCTGCGCTGAGTGTGCCCCTAATAAGGTTTTCGGTGTTTCTCTCCCTGCAATTCTCTGCATAGAGTCTTCCTGCTTCTTCAGTTTTATTCCTTGCGTCGCGGGAGCAATCCTGAGGGGCTACAGAAACCCCAGAGGCCAGGAGCACCAACACTGAGAACTGCCCAGGGGCCTCCCAGCAGCCGGAAGGGTCTGGGAGGAGGAGGTGGAGCGAGCGGGGCGGGGCCCGGGAGGGGCGTGGTCCTCCGGGAGAGGCGGGGCTTGGAGCCTGCACGCGGAGGGCGGCCCAGGGGGCGGGGGAGAGGAGGCAGGTCCCTGGGGAACTGGAACGGCAGCGGACGGGTCCCAGAGGCCGGCTGTGGTTCCCGAAAGGGAGGCGGAGTGGCCACCTTAGGAGGAGATTCCAGGGGTGGGAGAGGGACGCTCAGGGACGAGCTTCCCTCGGGGCCTCCGCCTCCGTCACGTGGGTGCGGGACCGGCGGCTGCCGGTCGGTCTGCTGGTTGGTCAGACGGTTGGTCGGTGGGACGGTGGCCTGTAACTGAGTTTTCCGCTCTCCTGTTCGGAGGTGGGAGGGGCACAGGAGCGGCCCGCACACCTGATCCGCCCGGAGAGAAGCGGCAGTCCCACATCCAGGTCAGTGGGCTTCCCTCAGGTGAACTTCCCCCAGGTGACAGGGGCTCACCGCTGTCCGGACGGGGATTCCTCCAAAGGGGCACCCCTGCGGGGGATCCCCTAGATCCGACAACCACACGGGGCTTGAGGTCTGTGCCTCTTTGGGCCGGGAAGGTGTCCCAGGCGAGAGGACGGGAACCCTTCCCCTTTCTCTGGCCAGAAGACTGGGAGGAGGGTATAACTCCTATGGTTTTGCTTGGGATCTTTACCCCGCTTTGCCCAGAATCCGCAGACAGCCCGCGCTCTCACAGGTGCCAGGATAGTCCTGGAGATGCCGGAGTTGGTGGTTACCTCAGCGTTCAGTGTAAACTAGAGAGCCCAAGTCGGTATGACAGCTTTAATATTGTTCACCCAGGCAAATCTTTGTTCAAAAAAGTGTGTGTCCAGAAGCAATGCCCGGGCTAAGACCAATGCTATATTGTAATTGCAAAAATGCAGCATGCTTTTCAAAAGCCCAAGCCGCTGATTCCCAGTAGACTGCAATATGGGGATGGTCCTATTTAAGAGTGCACCCTCCTTCCCGCTTGACATGCCAACTCCAGACTGGTAGTTTTCCTTCAGAAGAAAATAAGATTATATATTTAAAGACCCAAGACTTGGGATTTGGGTAGGATCAAAACAGGCATTCTAGTCAGTGAAAATCCGATTACATTTTATCTTTTAAGGCAGCTGGATATTTGGTAGAGATCTGTTTCCCTTTCCAAATTTTGGTTAGTCTGTTTCCTCTCTTTCTATTTATCTCTCCTTCCTCTACCCTTCATTAATTGATTATAAAACAAAACTACTATGTTTACAAATTTTATGGTGTTTTGTGAAGTCAAATGTTCAACTAAAGAAAGGTAGTTAACAGCAGACATAATTCATCTTTAGTCTTTTATTAGTGGTATAGTCATAGTCATACTTTCATGTATTAGGATAGTCATACTTTCATGTATTAGTATATTCCGTATAGTTATAGACAATTCATTTTAAATGTTATCTGATTTATAAATTATTTCTCTCTGCTTAAATTTATATTTAATTGATCTTGAAGTGAGAGACAAGGGAGATTGGTGAGTCTTTCACTATTGCATTCATCCTGGATTTTTTGTGTGTGTGTGTGTGTGTGTGTGTGTGTGTGTGTGGTGCTGGGTTTCAACCCCAGGGCCTTGCACATGCTAGGCAAATGTGCTTTATTACTGAAAGCACATTTAGACTCCCATCCCTTATATAACATTAATAGTGTTACTTTGAGATTTGGTAATGTACCAGTTATTAGCTTGTTGCTACTAGGGAAACAAGCTGAGTATCATGATCTCTTTACTGCAGTAGCTAACATAGATGGGCTATGTCTATAGGACTAAGTGAAGTAAGATTAATTACATGAAGGGGGTAGGAACAAAGTGGGGAAATTCCCATCTTTCATTTAAGCATAAAAAATCTGGGATAGTTTCAGGAAGGGGTGGTATAAGTGATGAACCTCAAAGGATTTCTTCAAGGTTTCTGCAAGCAGAGGTGGGTGAGTAGGAGTGATCTAGACTGTGAAAGCTGTAGAGGCAGGCAAGCTCAGACTAGTGACAAGTGGCCAGCAGTCCAGCCTGGCCCCTATGGTGGGTGGTTAACAGTAAAGCAGGTAACAAGATGGAACATGGTCCCAGCTGGCCAAGAACACCAGGTGTAGAAAGAAGTTCATTCAGACTTTGTCTGAAGGCATGGGAGTCAAATGATTTTAAGCAGAGGATTGACTTTTGGTTCTGTGAGCAGCTCAAAGTCGAAACTTTGACCCTTGACCCAACTCCCAGCCTGAAACAGAAAATCCAGTAAATGTTTTGTGGAAGTTTGAGAAGCAGTGCTTCTCCAACTTTAACAACCCAAGACTCACTGAAAACCACCTTCAAATGCAGATTTGATTGGGTAGCTCTGGGGTGGGATCTGGTGTTCTGCATTTCTAACTTTTTCAGGGGAAGATGGCTATCACTTCATTATCTATAGCAAGAATTTAAAGTAGTAGTTTGCAAACTGACTTGCTTGAGGGAGCTTTAGGAACAGTTCAGATTAGGTAGGTTTGGGATATTGTAAAAAAGATCCCCCAGGAGATTCTGACAACTGCCTGGTAGGAATGGCTGTAGTGGACTCTGGCAATGCTTGGGATGCAAGACTGGGGAGGCTACTTAGGAGACTGGCAGACTAATTTGGGGTAGAAGTAATGAGTCCTTATCTGAGACCTGAGAGAATGGTGACATTGGGACCCAAGAGACCCTGTAAATACAGAATCTGTAGGCCAGGAGACTAAGAAGTGGGAGGTGTCAGTCACTACATGAGGAGGGAGGAGCAGTTCTAGGAGAATTTAACTTTGGACTTGAGGAATGGTTCTATTTAGAAGTTGTTTTTTACTTGATCATAAGATATTTTTTTTTCCTAAATTACAAATCTATTCATGATGCCGTTCTGCTTAAAATCCCCTGGTGGATCCCATAGTACAAAATATGAGACGGTAGAGTTATACAAGCACAAGAGACAAGGTATTTAAACATTTATTAAGTTCCATAGATTGTGCATCTCCATTCAAGATGTGGCACTCAGTCACTATTTGGTGTGGGCACAACTAGGCTAAAACTCTTGGTAGCTTTGTTTTTTCCTGAGTCACTATTTTTCCTGCTTCCTCTTTCCTCAAGAGTTCCACTTCCTTTGGACTTTTGTTTTCTAGCATCATGCTTTCATTTTAGTGCTTGATGGCACTTATGTGTCCATGTTTTCAAGAATATAGGAAAGGTGAGTTGTAGTCTGTATAGGCAGACAGGTACTAGGGATTGAACCCAGAGGTGTTTTACCACTGAGCCATGTCCCCAACCCTTTTTAATTTTTTTTTATACTTGCAGGTGGACAGCAGCATGCCTTTATTTGTTTAGTTTTTTTTTTTATGCACTGCTAAGGATCCAACCCAGTGCCTCACACATGCTAGGCAAGCACTCTGCCACTGAGCTACAGCTTCAGCCCACATCCCCAACCCTTTAATTTTTATTTTGAGATAGGGTCTCACTAAATTGCTTAGGGACTTGCTGAGTTACTGAGGCTAGACTTGAACTTGTGATCCTTTTGCCTAAGCCTCCCAAATTGCTGGAATTGCAGGCTTGTGCCACCCACCTGGCTATGTTTTCTCTTAAAGCCAGCTCTCTTGGACCTTGTGGATCTCCTCAAGGCCTATTCTTATCTTCCACATAACTGGTAAATAGTCTTCTAGGAAATGATGCCCTAGAGCCATCTGTTGAGCTTTAAACCCAGTCTTCTTAAGGTCTCAAAATTCCAGAGGGCTGCTCACTCTGAGCTTTGCCTTTAGCAAATTTATGATTTCTTTTGGCCTTAGGGTCATTGGTTTAGTACTCTTTGGTAATTTCATTTCCTCTCTGTGTCTCTGTCACATTCATACTATACATGTATGCACACTGAGGGCTAAGCATTCATTGTGCACGATGCTTTTAATCACCCTGTTCTATGTTGTGTAGTAATCTTGGTTTCTGAAACACATCTGTAGACACCAACAGGATGAGATTGTCTGATAGGATAAAGTATAACATTCTTGTATGACATTCAAGGCAGTGTAGAGGCTGACCCTAATTTAGCTCTCCAGCTGCATCTCCAATGTTCCCCATACCAAGGGACTCCATCATTTCTGCTTTTATGTGTCTCCCTGCCTCTGCACACACGTTTCCTCTCCCTGGAAATATCTGTTGTCTCTGCTCTGCAAGATGGATGAACTGTTACTAATTCTTCAGGATGCTGATCAAACTCCTTACCATCTTTGTTTTTACTCTTTGCTTCTAATATATACACAGTGCAACAAATTTAGATCTCTGCTGTGTTACTTAAGTCACTTGTTTGCAGTTCTCTCTATGCTCTGAACTGCTTTGGGCTGCTTCAGCTCTTGTGTATGGCCCATTATCTAGTAGATGTTCAGGAAGTGTTGTGGTAAATGTGGGCCCTGAACTGGCTAGCTTTGCAGTGTTTTCTTCAATAAAGAGGAAAAGGGGCAGTTCATTTTGTGTGGAAGATGAGGGAAGAAAAGGAGCAGAAGCTGAAAGATTGGAAAGACACACAGGCCCAAAGAGTAGTGGGCCTGCATGACTAGAATCTTGGAGTGGATTGGGACACTAACAGAGGAGAGCCTGGGATCTCAGTCTGGGGTCAGATCATGTAAATCTTTGAAATCTAGAGCTAAAGAATTCAAATTGTATGACATCAGTGACATTTAGGGTTTTTGAGAATGGATAAGACATGGTGAAAGCTGTGTTTTCAGGAGGATTTGGAGCTATAAAGTACAGGATAGAGAGAGAGGGAGGGATTTCTTGTGAGGATGGACTATTGGATAACTCATGGAGATAGCTTAGGACATGAATCAAGGGAATGATAATAGCAATGGAGAGGAGGGAATGGAAGCAAGTGAGCTTTCCAACAAATCCAGTAGGATTTGGTGACTACTTGGATTTGAAAGAGAGAGAAAGGAGTCAATTTGGACACTGACATTTTGTTCTGGTTTGCTGGGAGAAGAATAAGGCAATTGTTAGCAGCATGAGAGCATGGAGGAACTTCTTGGAAGGGGGAAGGGAAATGAGGGTGATTGATTCCTTTTGGAATCAGAATGGATTGTTGCTTTCCCTTTATATTTTGACCAAGGAGGATGGTGAAACCCAAAACAACCTGCCCAAGGACACCCCCCTCTTGGTGGCAGAACCCAGGTCTCCTAGCCTTCTGGCTGGGACTCCGTCATTTGTAGCACAGTGTTTGGTCAGAGGAATGCCGCCAGAAGGTCCAGATGGAGATTCCATTAGGCAATGAAAAATGGGAATGAGACCAGATTGGGGTGAATTCAGTCTGCAGAAGAGCTAAGGCTGGAGGCATACAGGGTTTTGACCTATAGTCTGTTGGCAGCCAATGCCAATGGGGGCCAAAAGGCTCACGAGGCCTCCTATTTGTCCTGTGTCCTCCATGCATGTGGGGCTAAATAGGTAAGAGTGCTTTTATGGTACCAGAACTCTTCTACTTGTTATGTTCAGTGTGGGTACATATAAATTAATTGTGTTTTTCTGGGAATACAACCATTCATCAGTTTATCATTTCCATGAAAAAAAGTATTCCAAGAACCAAACATCCTTACCCCATACAGACTTTAGGGACACATTCTGCTAGTTCATGAGAACTTGAATGGGGATGGGAGCAGAGGGTGAGAGTGACAGCTAGCTGGGTGAAGCAATCAGTCCTGAGGACTTCCTCCAACTAGGGGCAGGGGTCAGGGATCCAGCTGACTGACTGAAGGCCACACCTGTCAGATGATAGAGAGAACCTTATCTAGAATCTGCACTGCTGCCAAGAGACTTGGTGGAATTTCCCTCTTCTTCTCACCTCTCCCTCCCATACCTCCCTGCGCAGCCAGGCTCTCCAGCCTTTAGCCTCCTAATATAATGTCTTGCCTTTACCATGTGCCCTGGTCACTTAAGTTTACTAAGACAGAGCTGGGTTAATGCATGTGAAACATTATCACCTGATATGTGGTTGCCAAGGAATACTGGGAGTCCACTTTATGGGGAAACTTACAAGCCTCCTTGGCTTTTTGGAGCTGTATAGCTGGGTGTTTCCATTTTCCACTTCATCTTGTTCAGAGGTTATATAGAAATAAACATACACACACACATGCACCTCCTATCCCTGCCTGTCCCCACTGCCACCCTGCCTGTCCCCACTGCCACTGCACTGAGAACAAAGTGCATGAGCCTGCTCACCCATGGTAAAGTAACACAGGGACAGCCATAGATTGCAAAATTGAAAGTTGGGTTTTCCAAGGCTTAGGAATCATTTATCAGAGGCAGGTGGGTGGAAGATCCATTAACAAATCTCTAGGAAGAAATTAGTTAGCTTAGATACTGTATAGGGAATAGATCCCACATGGCCTCTACCTTGGCCTGCAGCTGCTGTGGCATTCCCAGGGTGCTCTACTTTGGGTATAGCTATTTTTACCTGGGAATGAGGATAGTATAGCAGGAAATCCTAATCCCAGGGTTTCTCTGTCTGCTTAGGGATAGCCAAAGTTTTGGTGAATAAGGAAGGGTTTTTAGTGGGTCAGTCTGAATTGCTGCCTCAACTCTCCAGGGTAAAGATGTGATTCCACAGCAACTTGTGTGCATGTTGGAACAAACCCATCACATACAGCTGAGTCTTTCAGGCTGGGCAGGGACCACTCTGAGCTGGAGGGCCACTTCTTTGATTGCACTAGGTGTCCCAAGAAGTCCTAGAAAATTTCTCTAACTTTTTTCTTGCAGAAAGACCCAGAAGCTCTGACAGAAGGAACCCATTGTTTGACAGGTATATGTGAATTTATGTGTAAGAGAGAGGGAGACACAGAGTTGTATAGAAGCCAAGAGGTCTGTTGTAGGGACTGAAAGAACAGAAAAGGACAGAGCCATAACTCAAACTAAGAAGACCTTGCCTTATATACAGGACAGCTCTCTCAGGGGCAACAAGTTCCTTCTTCCAACACAAGTCCACCTCTTCATGGAGGCATCAGAGGTAAAGATGGGACTCGTAGAGGGATAGAGGGGAAGAAAGTGTAGAACTTTTAGCTATGTTAGCTTTGACAAAGGGCTTGTCTCATGAGGTAGGGGAAGTGTTATTACCACTTTATGGGGTGTGTATTTATACACGCTCATGTGTGTATGTGTGTGTGCTTGGGAGTCAAACCCAAGGCCTTGTGCATCTAGGCAAACACTACAACTGAGCTCTACAGCCAGTCCTGGGAAACAGATTTCTGAAGATTCCAGAGTATTAGACTTAATTTTATTTATTGGCCCACATGGATGCTTTGAGGGGTGAAAGGAGGTAAGATAAATGCTAAAATATATGAACTTGGAATGATAGGACTGTTTTCACACTGGGATGTGTGGCATCAAACTGAGTGTTCAAAACTAAATTTTATGAGGAACAGGCAGGCAAGGAAGTGTGGGTAGGGGAAAATGGATTGGTATGGGGAGAGGAGAGAAGTTAGAATGTAATTTTGGGTGGGACTGGCAGTTTCTTATCATTTAGCATTTTGCCAGAGTGAAGGAATGGTTCTTGGCTCTGACACCTGACCTTGACTGGATGTCATGAAAAAGTTTATTACATAAGCTCTTCCTGCAGCCAGCCAAGACATCTGGTTCTTCAATGAATACTGCTCACCTGGTAACAGCAACAACAACCCTGTGTGTGTGTGTCTAGGGTTTCACTGCTCAGGCTCACTGGTGCTGCATAGTGCCCTGGGCAGGGATTATTGTCCTGCTCCTGGAAATAAGGAAATTGACTCCTGCCCACCTCCCACCTTCCTTCATGATAGGTGCAGGTTTTCTCCATCTTGGGGGCTTGGTCTCCCTGACCCTGAGGACCCTGGTAATTCTAGAATGGGGCCTTTGAATCAGACAGTTCTCCATTCAAAGTCCAGCTCTACACAGATTTGCTGTTGGTACTTTGAGCAAGTCTCTTTACCTCTCTGAGTCTTAAGTTCTTCATCTGTTTAATGGGTTAAGATAATAGGCCTACCTTTGTTGTGAAAATGAGATGATGCAAACAGTGTTGACTATAGTTCTTGGCACATTGCAGAGAGTCAAATCCTATTATTGTTTGTCATTATTTTTCTCTTTTCAGGAAGCCAAAGAAAAATACTTTGCCAAAAGGAGGGGTTAGCATCATCCCAGAGGGATTATACTGATATTTCAGGGGAGTAGTATTCTTTAGGTGTCTAGGTGTGACCCAGAAAGGGCAGTCATGGTGGGGGTGAACAGAAAGTCCAGGAGGCAAAAATGCATGGCAAGATAGGTCGCAGTCTGGCTTCAGATAGCTTGTCACCAGTCTTCAGGACAAGGGAACCACACAGATCTCAGAGCCCAAACCAGCTCAGTGAGTGGTGGCAGGGTAAGTGCAAAGTCCTTCCCTTAGGCTCCCAAAATCAATTAGTGTGTCCTACTTGTCCCTGTGGAAAAGCTCAGATAAATTGGCTTAACCTGCTGCATTAATAGAAATCCTGAGTTTAGAGCTTGGTAAGGGATCTTCATCCCTACATTGGCCAAGACTGGCCATACCTGGAGACATGTGGGCAAGGGACTGCATATGCTGCAAAGCTGTTGAGGGCCACAGCGGAGTTGGGGTGGCACCTGGCATTTTGCCAGAGGGAGTGGTTGGTGGTTGAGAGGTGATGCCAGCGAGCCATTGAGATAATGATGGTTAAGTTAAGCTGTGTATTCAGTTGTATATAGACCTTTGATGTCCGGCAATAGGGCGGCTCCTGCTGCTTCAGGCGCCTGCTACTTTGGAGTTCTGGCGGGGATTCTGGGAGAGTTCGCGTTGGTTGGTTGGTGAAGTTCTGGTGGAGGGAGTTCCGATTGGTGTGTGGTGTTCCTGAAAGGGCCGCATGGGCGGCATTTGGGGGAGTTCAGAAATAAAAGTTTGTTCCTGCTTGAGTGGCTAGTGATTTGTGCCCAGCCAGACTTCGGCACAAAGCCAGGGTTCTTGTCCTACAAGCTTTGGAAGAACTTGAGTATAGATAGGAAGACACGGGGATCACAGGGATGTGACTACTATTTTCAGATGGGTGAGGGAGATACTATGTTCCACACTTCTCAGAATGCAGACTTGAGGGGGCCATGGTAGTAATGGTAGAGGGAGTTAAAGAGGAGGCAGATAACTAGACCTGGTGTGTATACCCATAATCCTAGCTATTTTGAAGGCTGAGGCAGGAGGATTGCATAAATCTGTTTCCCAGGACTGGCTGTAGGGCTCAGTGGTAGTGTTCAAGACCAGCCTGGGCAATTTAATGAGATCCTGACTCAAAATACAATAAAAAGGCTGAGGATGCAGCTCAGTGGTAGGATGCCCCTGGGTTCAATCTCCAGTACATCCAAAAAAGGAGGCAGATATTTGTTTGAAATGGTGTAAGAAACTCAAGCTTGTCTCTAAGGCCAAGTATCTTTCTTAAAGTATGTATTGGAGTCCACCTGAAAAAAGGGCATTTATTGTCCAAGTGGTACTGAGTAGAGAGGATTTCATGAAATAAAGGGAAGCAGGTTGTGTTGAGAGGTCAAAGGACTATCTTAAAGGACTGCAAGATTTTTTTTCTATTAGTTGCTCAAAACATTACAATGATCTTGACATATCATACATTTGATTCAAGTGGGGTATGAATTCTTTTTTTTCCATGTGTACAGATTGCAGTATCACATTGGTTTTACAGCCATATTTATACATACAGCCATATTAATGTCTTTTGTATTCTGCTGCTACCCTTCCTTTCCCCCCTCCCCTCCCTTCCCCTCCTATCACCTCTCTCTACCCACTCTATGACACTTTTCTCTCTCTCTCCCTTTTTTTTTTCTTCCTCACACCATCTTATATGTAATTTGTACTGCAAGATTTTGACAGTAGGTTTTGTGGATCAATTAATTGGGACTGGGTCCTAAGGAATTAGAACTAGAGATATACCTTTTAGGGCAGGTGGGTTTTTTCTGTGTGAGGAAAGATGAGAATATGCAAAGATCCTTCGTGGTCAATGAAATGTTTTGAGTTAAGGACATACAAGTCTCTTATGTAAATGAATAAGCTGGGATAAAGAAATAATGAGGAAACTTAGCTAGACTCTTTCCAGTTGTTAAAAATTGAAAAAAGTTGGAACTAAGGTAATGGAGTGGGCAGGGGAGACTTTATCCTGTTGATGGTGGGAAAGAATTGGTGGCTTCTGAGCAGAGATGACTTTTAGCACATGTAGGGTAGAATGAAGGTGAAAGGCCAGGGTCAGGCAGCCTTAAAGCTGTGCAGAAACTTCTCTATCCCAGCTCATAGGAGGAATATCCCACTTAATGAAGGGGGTAGGGAAAGAGGAAAGGCTCCAAGGATATCCCTTTGTGAGCTAAAACTTTGAGGCTGTGATCCATAGAAAGTGATAAACTATGCGTATTCTCTACTGGTGGCTCCCTTGGCCTAATTGCCTGGCTACAACATGAAGGTTTTTTCTTTCCCATGGGCCATTCCATGAAGATTGTGAAAACACAGCATCCTGGGACAGAGAGAACCAGGGCCTGTGGTCTGAGGCACTGAGTTCCCAGCATCCAATAATGGTGGGTATAGAAGGGAGTTATCCAGAAGGACACTGACCACAATACTGGGAAGTTTGACTGTCTATAGTCTCGACCCAGAGCAGGTTCCAGCCCCAAGAAAGGCGGGGGAGTCTGTGGGCACCAGGGCTTTATTCAAGTGGGCTGAGGTTTTAGGTGGGGTATGGTAGGTGGGAAGATGGAGAATGCTGTGTTTAAGCAACATGGATGCCTGAGTGCCATGATATCCTGGTTTGGGTAGATATTATGGCCTAACAAAATGGTAGGGAGGAGATGGCAGCCACAGAGTCAGAACTATCCCACTGGGTTTGGGAAAACTACACCCTGTTTAGGAGCATAGGCAGAGCATAATTTATAAGTACTCTGGAATCAGTAGGCTCGTGTTCACATTATTTCAGTTACTAAATAATTTTCAAACCTTCCTCTTCTCTGAGGAAAGTAGTGGATAGTGGGACATGAGACGAAAAAGACATGACCCTTGCCTGAATGGAACTTAAGAAATGTGCCTTTTACTCAAATCAGGCTGTAATAAACACTAAGAAAATAAGAGTATTTAGAAAAAAGAGGTTGGACTTTCTGAGCATGTGGTGATTGAGGTGTGTCTTGAAGACAGAAAGGGACTCTGTGGAGGTGAAGGGAATTCCTGGCAGAGGGAACAGAAATGTGCAAAGGAGGGGGACTGGAAATTAAGGGGCATGTGTGAAAATAGCCAGTGGTTAGGTTGGTTAGAACTGAGAAGTGAATGAGGTTTAGCTGGGGGTCCCCCAAATCCATAATGATTGGCCATTATCATTTTTATAAAATCCTCACCATGCCGCAGGCATTGAGCAGAGTTTGTGCTTCTGTCTCATAGCGGCCTTTCAGGACTTAGCTTAGCAGGCTCCACGAGGATGCAGTACTTTCCTAAGTTTTCCTAGCTGGTGAGTGACTGAATTTGATGTACACTCAGTCTGCTTGATTTCAAACCTGTGTTCTTTCTGCCTATTTTGCTATCATATTCAGAGTCCAGATTATACAGAGTCCATTACATGAAAACTTACTTTTATCATGATGAGGAAGGAAGATGGTCAGTGAACGTGTAGTAGACCACTTTAACACTTTGAGAAACACTTGGTGGGTGTGACCAGATTGCCACAAAGCACATCCTGGCCCCACTTAATATATGCAAGCATATATATTATTTAGGTAAATCTCTAAAAGTTGCATAGATTTTCATGGGATCTAGAAACTGTTAATACCTGACTGCTATAGACAATTTCTGAATTCTTAGCTAAATTCCTCTCTTTTCTTTCCCATTCAAGAAAGTATATTAAAATAGGACAAGACAATCCCAATTTTCTCATTTATACAAAAATTTCCTCATCTTTAGCTACTTTGTCATTAGTAACAAATTATAATGAACCTTACCTGTTTGGGATCCCAGACTATCATCCCTAAAGAATGTTTGGTGAAAGTGGTCCTCGAGAGTGGGTCTTGAGAGTGGGTTGGAAGGGTTGGGTGAAGGATAAGAGTCGGAGAAATCTGGGCAAAAAAACTCAGGTGGGGATGTGGGGGTGGAGAGGAGAGGCTGATATGGTTCAGTAAGCATTTGCTGGGAGCCTGCCCATGCAGGGTGTGGAGTAGGTGCTGGGACATCCGCATGAAAGGACAGTATTGTTTCCATGGTAGGCATGTTCAGGCTTTGAGCTGGTGGGTGTTGGTGGGGGCTGCCTGCTCAAGTCATCCTGTATCCTGTAGAGCCAGCCAGTCCTTATTGCTTGATCAGGTATACCCTGGGCCCTGTCCTGTCCAGCTTGGCTCTCCTGGAGCCCTGGTAGCTTCACCTTTCTTCTGTCCTCAGAGTGGTCTTGAATCCTTTAGGCTTCCAAATGGGAAGCTTTTCCTCCACTCGGGAAGTTTGAGAAAATCACATGAGGAGGCAATAATAACCTTAGAGAAGATACAGTGCCATTTCAGGGAGAAGATAGAGTGATGTCTGGGCTGTGATTACTCAAGATCTCATGTTAACAGGAGACTTCAGAGGACAGAAAGCTCTACCTCTGTGTTTTAGCTACTAATAAAGAACATTTTAAAAACTATTAAGGGCTGCCCTGGTGTCACAAATCTAGTCCTCGAACGTCATGATTACTTATATTTTAAAGAGAATTTTAACTCAAGTAACAGTTGAATGAGGAATGGTATTCATGAGAAGGATCCTATACTCTACTTGAGAAATGCATCTCATTACATCATTGTTACATACTGTGTACGGAAACTTTCCCTAAGTAACTCCTGGAGTAATTGACTGGTTATAGGTGTCCCTCTAGTGTGTGGTGCATACTAAGTGCAATTGTGAGGTCTCTCTGTGACACTGGTACACCTCAGCCATCTTCTTTTAAGACCATCTCTAGAGTTAAAATGGGCATGCTCAAAATCAGTGTATGAGGCCAGGGACCTTCTGCTTCAAGGCTGAAGCCAGCCATGAATGTGGTCAGCACTTGGTCCTTTGCCTCCCTGACCCCATAAAGCCCAGCTTTGGTTTTAGCTTCCATGTTGGGGGCCTCCCAAATTCACTTCCCTGGCTATGACTTCTCTGTCAGATGTCTGCCCCAGATGGCCCCCAAGTATCATAAACTTAGCCTACTCACTGTCCCTAAGCAGTGCCACCTGGTAAGACCGTAGGGAAATGACTGAGAAAGGTGCCAAGAGATTGTTAAGCGTGCATATGATCTGTAGGAAATTTGCAGTCTTGAAGGCCTAATAGTGGCCCTAACCTGCTTTCTATCAGGTACTGCTAGAGAGACCTGCAACTGCTGGAGAAAATCTAGAATATGTGTACCATGTTTGAGCTCCTAAACCAAAGGATCTGCCTATGTCCAGCCATGGGTATGGGAGGCATAATCTCCATTATATAAGAATCCAAGAAATCAATGTGTATTACTCAAAGAAAAAACTAATCTATCTCATAAATAGTATAGGTTTTAAGAATATGCTCTTCATCTTAGCTATGTGGTCCCCCATTCACATTATTGAAATCCTAACCCCTGAAGTGGTGGTATTAGAATGTGGGGCTTTGGAGAAGTGATTAGGTCATGAGAGTAGAGCCCTCATGAATGGATTAGTCATTAGTCCTTTCATTAGCCAGAAGAATCTAGCTAGACTCTTCTTCCATAGGAGGACCTAGGTAGAAGGTGCCATCTATGTATCAGGAAATAGACTCTCACCAGACACTGATTCTGCCAGAACTGTGTTCTTGGACTTTCCAATCTACAGAACTGTGAGAAATATATTTTGGTTGTTAAACTATTTTAACAGTTTATAGTAATTTTGTTATAGCAGCCTGACAGCAGCAAGATATCTTTGCTGCCTTCTGCTCTTGTCCTCCTTCAGGGGAAGAAGTCCCTACCCACTTTGACACGAAAGGAGCCTCAAAAAGTTTGGGGTTGGACTGGGCTGGAATGTGGGGACTTGGTTTTTGTAATACTGTCTCTTGGCCCTTTTGAGTCACACCTCTACACCTTTCACTTCTTACTTGAATCAGAGGAACTATTTGAATATCTTCTATGGGAGAATAACAGCCCTGATCAATGGAAAAGAAGAGGTAAAGAATGGAGTGGCCCTTAGGAGACTCAGACTTTTCTACTCCCCTAGGTTCCAGCTGGCAGACTTCCAGGAGCAAGACTGCTTGGTCCCCAAGCAGGAGATATCTAGTGTGGTGTGCTCTGCAGGCTTGTCTTTGATCTACAGCACCATGTGTGGAAATGGGGGATTCCTGCATCACTTTTCTTGGGAAAGTCCCTAAACCATCTTTGACCTCAGAGCTCTGGGGGAGGGAAGAGATCTGAGTGACAAGTGTCTTGTGACTTGCAAGTAAGGTTAGGGAACTGGCTAGGTCCTGCCCCTCCCTGCCCACGTTTTTTTTGCTGGAGCTATTGAATTAGGTTGAAGAAAAGAGGGTTGGGCCCATTGCTTTTGACTGTCTCTGCTGTTGGTGCTTTTTTTAATTTTTCTTTTGCATTGCTGAGGTTCAAAGATCTCATGCACAACAAGTAAAGTGTTCTACCATTAAGCTATTCCCCCAGGCTGCTTGTGGTTTCCTGAATGTTATCAGGATAGCTGGACTATCTTTGAGGTCCTAGGTTTCCTCCTCATTGCATCTTGGGCTTAGTCCCCAGGCATGATTCAAAGACCATGATAAGGGAAATGCCCTTACCTGGATGTTGTTTGAGAATTAAGCAAAGTCTTCCCTGGAATGTGAGTGGATCAGAACAAGATCAAATAGCTTTGGAGAGAAGGCTGTCTTTAAGTTTGCCCAGCTGTGTCCAAAATCAAATGAAGGTCAGATGAGGGCTTTGGGCTGCCAAAACAATGTACTATGACTAGGGGACTGAAATGGCAGACATTTATTTTTTTTCACAGTTATGGAGGCCAGAAGTTTGAGACTATGGTGTCAACAGAATTGATTTTTTCTGAGGCCTCTCTTCATGATTTGCAGATGGCCATCTTCTCCCTGTGTCTTTACATGTTCTTCCCTCTGTACCCACCTATATCCTAATAACCTCATCTTACAAGAACACCATTACATTGAATTACTGTCCACCTTAATTTAATTACCTCTATTTCCAAATGTGGTCATATATTGAGGTACTGGACATTAGGATGTAAACATCTGAATTTTAGGGGGACACAATTGTGCTATTAAAAAAGGTGTTTCCAAAATCCTCAGAGAACAAGGCTCAGTATTATGGTGAAAGATAGAGAGGCACTCACTGCTGGTCCTGCCAAACTGGACCAGCAAAGGAAGGTAGACATAATCTAGCCAGTAGAGGAAGTTGACCAATCTTTTGCAAAGACTCAACTCAGAAAAGCTTGGGCCTGAGCTGTTTGCTTGCAGTCTGGGTTCCATTGTGGCCCTTTGTCCTCCAGTGAAGGCAGAATTGGTAATATTTTCCAGCACAGGCCTTTAGGAGAAGCCCTTCCTCATCTGACAGAGACAGAAGCGAGGGTGTTGACAGTGCACACAGGATGGTCTTTAAGGAAATTCTTTGGTCCCTTTCTGGCATTTTGTATTCTTTTATTTCTTTATTTTTTTAGAGAGAGAGAGAGAGAAAATTTTTTAATATTTCTTTCTTTTTTTTTTTTTAGTTTTCGGTAGACACAACATCTTTGTATGTGGTGCTGAGGATCAAACCCGGGCTGCACGCATGCCAGGTGAACGCACTACCGCTTGAGCCCCATCCCCAGCCCTTGTATTGTTTTAGATGAGGTCTTGCTGTGTTGCCCAGACTCATCTTGAACTCCTGGGCTCAACTGATTCTCTCATCTCAGCCTCCAGAGTATCTAGAGGGCATGTACCACTGTGCCCAGTTCTGGTTTTTTGTTTTCTTTTTTTCAACGCAAAAGGAAAAACTTTGTAGTAAAAACTATTCAACAAATGTTGAAATGAAGATTAAAAATATAGAATAAATTAATTCAATTAGTATTTATCTAGAGCCTGCCAAATTCTGGGTCCAGATCCTCTGCAGGCAGCTAGAGAGGCTCCTAGAAGGTAGCTGGCTATGGGCTAAATTTATGCATGAGATCTCAAATACTCTAGATAATAGCAAAAACTCGCCAATTCAGACTTTTTTTTTCTTGTTGCTTAGCATTCTAAATTAATGGAATGAGGAGAAAGGCCTGGTTTTATCATCTGTTAGGGAAAGTTACATTGTCTGCTATCATTGGTCTTTTACAAATGTAGTTGTATTCATCATTTGTCTCTTGCTCATGCCAGGCCCAATCATGGCTTAGTTCCCCTTATAGTAGAGCTGCGTTTGCCTCTGAATATCAGGCTGCAAAAAAAAGGGATCTCAAAGTTAGATGGAGAGGCTGTCATCAACAACCTCCAACCCTTATCAGAATGCTGGTCAAAGTCACATGCCCCTTCTCTCTTTACTCTTCACTAAGAAACACAAACATTTACTGTCTACTTTTGACTGATTCTTTGTTGGGCTCTGAGTACAAAGAAGCAAAATAGGATATACTTCTTGCTCTCTAGTCACTCAATTAAGAAGGTGGGATAGACACACTGAGAAATAATATAATTACTGTTTGTATTATTATAATTCTTATAATACAAATAGCTCTGATGATCAAGGTGGTCTTCTCCACCACCTTGTAAGGTAAGATAGGAACAGAGAATGGAGGGATTCTAGCATCTTTAGGAACTTGAGGTAGCAGTGTCAGAAAAGTCCTCCTGGATATGGAACATTTGAACAAAGCCTCAGATTGGGTGGGATTTAAAGTATAGATGGAAAAAAGCACCCCACGTAAAGAAAACAAAGACAGGAAAACCTTGTATATTGGGGGGTGGGAAGTAGTCTGGTGTGGCTGGGACTCAACTTGGTAAGAAGGTGGATGGAAGCTAATGTATGCTAATGTATGAAATATGATATGTCAAGAGCTTTGTAGGGTTTTGAACAACCAATAAAAAAAAAAAAAGAAGGTGGATGGTATTAGGATACTTGAACAAGCTACAAAATATGGCAGCCATGGACAGTTTGGGAGCAGGGGAGTGATGTCATGAGCTATGGAATATTTCTACCACACTGGGAAGGATGGATTGGGGAAGAGTCAGAGGAAGCAGCTTTTATAATGATAAGGGCCCAAACTATGGGAGATGAGACATGAGGAGAGCTTGATTGGATGTTAGACCATACTCAGGGAATCTGGATGGCATTGTAGAAACAGCACCATATGAGTCATCAGGAATTTAAGTTCAAATTTCAGTTCTGCAGGAGGGGAAGGAGGAATACTGCATATACCCCCCGTCTCCCCCCCCACCAAAAAAAATTATGTCCCTAAGTGGTGGGCTTTTCTATTTAACATTTAATTATTTTAAAAAGTCCAACACACAGAAGTAGAAGGAATAGTATAATGAATCCTCTTCGCCTATCATCCATCGTCAACAATAACCTCTTGCTTGTATTGATTTTTGAGATGAGGCTTTTAGTAAGTATTCAATTTGATGCTGGATTTAAAGCATTTCTCTAAATCTGCCTGTGATCAGTCTGAGGCAGTGAAATGATGTCAGGTCCATTTATTCCTCCCTGGAGGTAAATTGAATGTGTATGTGCACACATAAGTGTGTGTTCATTGCTGTGAGAATGAAATGAGGGCTGCTACCTTTGAAGGTTGAGTTCTGAGACTGAAGAGACACACTGCCAGCAGGGGCCTCGTCAGTAGAATAAGGGTCTGTTTACCACAGAGGCAGGTGTGGAGAGGCGAGAAAATGGAGGTAAGAACTGCTGGGAGGGAGGTTTTTAGGGTCAGATACACTCATTACCCATTCATTGGAATGTCTGTCTTGCCCAAGGCTTGATTCACACTGACCAACCTGATAAGACTTGTCCATGAGCCAGATGTCAGTGAACTAATTCATTTTGACAGGCATTGTCCAGTGGCCACAACATAAACACCTGTCTTTCCAAATCACCTTATTGGCATTGCCCTATGTAGGAAAATAAATTATAGCATCATCTGCAAATTGCTGGGGGAGCCGAGCTCCCAGACAGAAGACACCATATGGAAAGAAGGCATGTGACCCATGGCTGTGATGGTGCCTCCTAGCTAGTGATTGTGCTCCTGCCCTCAGAGATGGTCTTTTAGTTACCAGTGTGCCATGCAGACCCAAAAGTTTTATGGGTATTGTTGCTTTGTTCTTCACTTAGAGTAGACTAGCTTGTTTTGGGGCACAGTAGTTGTTCATACTACTTAAATGACTTCCAAGTTTTAGTTTTACAATTATTGAAAAATAGGACCAGGAATCAGAGGGATATCAAGATATCAGGTTTATATCTAATAAAGTTGTTTACAGAATATGACCCATTGAGTCCTCAGTATATCCCTTTGCTGAATTAACACAGCCACCTCTAGTAGGGACTTAGATGAATGCAAGTCTCCTCCTGGGGCAGGCCACCTCCCTTATCAAGGTGGCTTAGAGAGAGAAAGAAGGATGGGGCTGAGTTGCACATGCTTGATCGTTTCTCCCATTCTCACCAATTACATACTTATTTGCTCCCAGGGGAGGAAGTTCTGGAAAGAGAGGATGTCAGTGTCCTCTCATTGGATATCCTATGGCCACTTGAAGCAGAAACAGAATAAAGGTGTGAGCACATGTTATAAGTCTCAGCATTGGTTCATTTGGCAGGCAGAGGTGGGAATGCTGTTGGGAAAAATTGTCTGGGCACTGAAAAATAAGTGTTGATGGACAGACTGGAGAGGGGGTCTTTTGGCTGACGGGACAGCATGAGAAAGCATAATGCTGTCCATGGCTGGAGTATCAGGGACTCAGAATGTGGCAGGAGGTAGCTGGACTTGGTGAGGAAGTGCTGTATAACCTCAGAGTCAGACTGCCTGAGTTCAAATCCTATCTCTGCTGCTTCCTGGATGTGTGATTTTGGCCCAAGTTGACCAACTCTATGAGCTTCACTTTCCTTTTCTGTGAAGTTTGGATATAAGAGTTATGAATGTTGAGATATGAGCTACATATAAACATTTAGCTCAGTGTAGAGAGAATGCTTAACAAGTGTCAGCCGTTATTAATACCTTCATGAGTCCAGGACAGTTGGAGGTTGGCTCTGATCTAGATGCACCTTATGAGTTTGGACTGCTCTGGGAAAGGCCAGGTATGCTCAGGTGAGTGGAGGCCCTGCAGTGCTCAGGTTCTGAATATGTGAATGTAGGCTGAGCAGCAAGAACAGGAAGAATGTGGTGGTGAAGACCTTGTCTGCAGAGAGAACCATGGAGACTGGATGCTGTTTGAGGGGAGGGGTCACAGGTAAGTGCAGGCTGCTGTATAGTTCAAGGAGGAACCTAGAGGGCGCTTTGTTCCAGATAGCAAATGAAGTAACTGTCTCACTGATGTGATGCCAAGAAAAGCAGTCCAGTCTACATGGATAGACTGCTATCTAAATGATTTACTTTCTGAACTCATTTAAATGTCTCAGTTATCATTTCAGATAGATACTATTTCTATCTCATCCAGGAGGAACCTGAGACACAAAGGTTATTCTTGCCCAGGACACATAGTGTCAGAATCAGGGTTCTCACCCAGGGAGTCTGTACTTTTAACTCTGCCTAGACTGCCTTTCTAGGAAATAAGAACAGGAACAGCTCCATAGGTGACAAGGCAGCTTCAGTGAGTGAAAAACTCGCTGCAGTGGGAATTAGGGGGAGTGGAAGGTGAACAGTGGCTCGTGAATCCAAGGAGAAACATGGCATAGTAGCTGGGGGTGTAGGATCATAGGGAGCAGAGGCTTTAACATTAGTGTGGATTGAGAGGAAGGAGCAGGACAAGGCAAGAAATGCAGATTTAACTTACAGGGCATAATTTAGATGGACTCATTGATGATTTATCAGTGGGTCAAAGGGAGGAGGGACAACTTTTTCACATGATGGATGGGAGGACTGAAGTGGAGAAGAGGGGAATCCAGGGTTTCCATTTATCATCAAAGAAAGATACATGCTAGTAGACTGCGAGGGAGTCTGACAGGAAGGAGATAAAATGTCTTGGGTATTTAAGTGTTTGGGAGCAGAAGAGACACAGGAATCTGATTCCCCAGGCAGAGGGACAGTGAGAGTAAGTTGTGATCAGAGAAGCAGAATGCACCCAGCAGCAAGTTCAGTGTAAGCTGGCGGTGGCTAGGGAGAGGCAAAGTTTGAGGTGAGAACAGCCTGCTGACTGCTGGGCATAGGGCTACAGGGGGCCTCCATATGGTCCAGAACAAGGGAGTGGGGAAAGAGAAAGTCAAGTCAAAGAGAGCCTGGGAGGTGCCGGCAGGGACCTGAGGTGGGCAGGAGAGAGAGTGGCTGTCATCACCTGCTTCTACTTGGAAGGGGACGTCCAGAGAGCTCTGTGCACTCCGCTGAGAAGAATCCTGACTCCTTGCATCCTTTCATGTTATTGCTGGGAAGAGTAGGTGGCTTCTAGGTGCTCTCTTCAGAGGTGCCATTGTCTGGTGTTGGGCGGGGGGCAAGTTCTCTAGGTGAGTAGAAGTGAATGACTCTGCCCAAGCTGGTCCCAGCTTCACCTGCTGTCACTTTCCTTGCTCCCTGGCCACAGGGCTATATCTTTAAGATGAAGTCTTTTCGCAGGGATTGTTACTGGTTTTTTTTTTTTTTTTGGTAATGGGGATTGGACCCAGGGGCACTTTATTATTGAGCCACATCCCCAGCCCTTTTCTTTCTTTCTTTCTTTCTTTCTTTCTTTCTTTCTTTCTTTCTTTCTTTCTTCTCCTCCTCCTCCTCCTCCTCCTCCTCCTCCTCCTCCTCCACCACCGCCGCCGCCGCAGCAGTCCGACTGCAGCAAAATAATCAGGGGGGAGGGGGTGACGAACAACTTGTGTACATTGATACAGCAGGAGTGGGAGCCGTTTTTTGTAGGAGAGGAGGGGTATTTATACATTCCATACAGCTTATCTAATTAACATAAACTAGATACAGCAGTCAACCAATAAGGAATCTCCACACTTAATGGCTCCCTGGGTTACTTCACAAACCACTCCCTCTGGCAAAATGCCAGGCGCCATCCTGACTTGTTTACAGACTCTAACAATTCCCCCTTTTGTTTAATTTAAATAACGACCATGGTGGTTTTTACACAAACACCACAAATAATCTGCTACAAGCAGAAAGGGAGGATACAAAATGCCACAATACCAAGCCAATTGATGGCTCCATGCAAGAAGCCCTTGGAAAAATTATACCAGCAATGACACTGGTAGCAAAGATACAGTTACAATTTGTTGTAGATTACAGTTTGTTGTCTCAGTCCAGGTAAAGCAGTGTCTCAACAGATTAACTCACAGTCCAGGTAAATCACTGTCTAGGTAAGTTCACAGTCCAGGTAAGTTCTGCAGGCAGCTAGCCTAAGCTGTAGCAGCAGAAACAGCAACAGCTCCAAAGTCTCGTCCCTTTCTTAGCCAAAGTTTCGTCCAGTTTTCAGCAACACTGGAAATTCTTTCACCCTCACGGGCACTGGGATGAAGGCAGGAATTCCAGATGGCTAAAGAAAATCCTGTAGCATTCCACTAAGAAAACAACCTTCTGAACAATTTAGTACATCATCTCAAGGTTTTGTACATTTGAAATAAGCCGTAATAGTGCTCATTACTCATTAGCTTCCAGGTGTGGGAGAACCATTGTAGTTACTGGCCTTGGAAATGATCAAACTTCAGGGACTCGCCGCCTGCAGCATCCTGGGCAGCCCCAGATGACCCTGGGGAGAGAGTGTTCCGGACTCAAACTGCCACTGGGCACAGGGAGCAAGAGCCTGCGAGACTGTGCCTCCGGGTCAGGTTTGGATTTGGGCTCTCGCAGTGGCGTCCCACTCCCTGGGTCGGGTGTGGGGAAGAGCCTGCTGCCACCGCTTGGAAAGCCCTTGCTGCGCCATGACTGGCTCGCGCACGTGGCAGCCACTGCTCCGATTTATGCACCCTCCGGTAACGAAAAGTATTTAGTAATAGCCTTTACTGCAACTTTTTTCCTGATAATCCTTCCTCCTCTGAACTTTCTTCTTTCTGACTAGAGTTCCTGGGCTTCTGTCAACCTGCCCTAATTGCTCTTGGTTCCATTGGGGTGCCTTCTTCCCTTAGTAATTTACTTCTCACCCCTTCCATATTTTCATCACAAAGACAATACAATACACCAAGACAAAACAAGACACAAACATACTGTATCAATCTTCTCCATTCTCTCAAAATGGCCATTTTTCCTCTTGCCCTATCTGTCTAGAGACGAGCAGATTTGCTCCCGTCCTATCTATGGACGGGCAGCTTTTTTTCTCATCACTTACCCCGTAGTGTCCCGGGGCTCCCCGTACGGGCCACCATCTGCCGCAGTCCGGCTGCAGTAAAATAATCGGGGGTGGGGTGGGGGTGGGTGGGTGATGAACAACTTGTGTACATTGATACAGCAGGAGTGGGAGCCGTTTTTTTGTAGGACAGGAGGGGTATTTATACATTCCACACAACTTATCTAATTAACATAAACTAGATACAGCAGTCAACCAATAAGGAATCTCCACACTTAATGGCTCCCTAGGTTACTTCACAAACCACTCCCTCTGGCAAAATGCCAGGCGCCATCCTGACTTGTTTACATACTCTAATACTCCTTTTCCTTCTTCATTTTGAGACAGGTTCTTGCTAAGTTGCTTAGAGTCTTACTAAACTGCTGAGGTTGGGATCCTTCTGCCTCAGGCTCCTGAGTCACTGGGATTACTAATGGACACCACCATGTCTGGTGGGACTGTTGCCTCCTGTAGGAGGCAAGAAACTTGCTATGAACTTTCAGAGTAGGTAGTGTTTACAGGCAGGTAGAAGTTGTCTGGTCATGAGGTAGTTTGCCATCATTTTGATGCATTGTGAAGAGCCATGTAGCTAGGGAACAGGTAGCTAGCTCTCAAAGTAAGTGGGTTGTTGGTTCTGCCCTGGTCCTTCACGTCTCAGCCTTGGAGTCACACTCTCATTTACATTTACTTCTCAGACGCACTCAGAAAGCTCACAGAAGGAAAAGAACCTTCTATCTCAAGTTCTCTAAGTGGCTATAGTGGGTCCTGCTCTGGTGAGGACACATGCAGATGAACTTGTCCACAGTATGAAAGGGCAGACTGATGGGGGCCTTGGTGATATTCTGTTCCCTGGACACTGCCTGGCTCCCCATCTCACTCTTTCCAAAGGCACACATCCTGGCCTTGCCACTTCCCACCTTCCCACATACACACTCCAAGTCCCTTTCCTTTTGGAGTACTTGCATTATATGTCTTCTGAGATCTGCTCAGACCATCCTGGGGGAAGGCCCGTGGCCTTGGCCATATGGATTGTTGTGTCCTCTTTGCTACAATTAGCCCTTGATTTGAAGAAAAGAACCAGTTTGGGGAATGGGGGCAGGATAGAATATCAAAAGCAGAAATAGGCACAAACAAGAGGAAGGTTAAGCAGACATTTCAAAGTATTAAGCAGGGACACTGGAAGAAACAATGTCAGCTTCTCACTGTTCTTCTAGCCCCGAGGTCAGATGTGCTGTTGGTGTGAGCCATCAGAACCTCACACTCGCCCGCTTCCTGGCCAAACCCTGCTCCTCCTTTTGGGCTGAGCTTGGCTGGCAGCATCTCATGCTCATGGATTTGGGGTGGTGTTTCTCTTAAGTAGCTTGCCATTTCAGGTAGGAGGGAGATACTGCTCCTGTTTCTGAGACTATGGGATAGTGAGACTGGAAGTTTGGCCTCTTGGCACCTGGAGGTGAGGTCCCAGTGACTTGTGTTTCTTTGTGGTCTTTAGAGGAGGCTGTTCAGCTTTGTGGCTGATTGCCCTGCTGTTGCTATGTGTTGTTGAAAAAGCTGTTCAGCACCGTGGAACCTTGTTTAAAGGACTGTGGTTTGGTGAGAAGGGCTTGAGCATTTGGCTAAGTGTTTAAGTGGAAGCATCTGGGTTGGGCTGTGCCAAAGGAGGCTGGTGGTGGGGCAGGGACATGTGATCAAAGTTGGGCTGGGTTTTAAATGCAAGATCCAGAAAGCAAAAGGAATCTTTCCAGCGTGTTTGGTAGAGCTGGACTATAGCACAAATATTCTTAGGGATCTCTTGGATCTCCCCCAGTAGGGAGTGGCTGGTAATGCCTAGTTCGTACAACTCACTAACCTGGTACAGCAGGAAAAAGATGCTAAACAAGAAATACTTCTTTAGACCCTGACACTACCTTGCACTGCCAGCCTGCACCCAGGTTTATGGCTCTTTCAGCAATTCTGACAGATCTCAGCCTCCCCACTTCGGTTAACTGACTTACTAATCAGACCAGCCTGATGTGGGATATTTAAGTGGGATTGTGAAGCTATGTATATGAAAAATGTATTTTGATATTATAAAGCCTTAAGCCAGTTTATTATTAGGAGTTACTGATACTGTGATTAGGTGAAACAATCTTGTTCACCTTCAATTTTTTTTGGCATTCTTTAATTTTATCCTGTTCAGCTTTTCTTGGCCTAATTAAGCTACTGTTATTCTGACAAAAGAAATCAAAATTTCTCCTCTTAATTCTGATTGTACAGCATCTCTCTGTACATCTCACTGTATATCTCACTGGGCCCGGCTCCCTCTGTTCTCAAGGAAAGGTAAAACTGTGGCCTTGTTTTTGGGTCATGACACAAAGTCAGTGGCTCTGCCTTGCTCTGAGTGGCTTTCTTCTCAGGCCCAGTGTGCGTACTTCTCCTTTCTGTCAAGCCTTTTCTGGGCTGACTGGACATGACTTCTAGATTGTGCTAAATATTGTTCAGGCCTCAAGGCCCTTGATTTAGACTTTGGCCCCTGGTAGAATGTGGATGACTTGAGCTGATACCCTTGGGATCCTCTCCAGTGCAGACCTGGGACTTTTCTTCCTTTCATTTCTCCCCTTTGGAGTGGGAATGTCTATCCTACACCCATTCCATCACTGTATTTTGGAAGCAGGTGACTTACTTCACAGGCTTATAGATGAAGAGAATTTTGCTCCATGAGCCTCCAGCTGCCTCCCACAGGCATTGTTTGGTTCTGTTCATTCGTTTAGCATAGATGAGCTAAACTCTGGGGTCAGAGACATGGCCCTTCCCTTGAGGATCTCACCACTGAGACAAGAGTCTCACACATTATATGGCTAGTGCTCTGGAGTAGTCTGTTGTAGAGATGGGAGAGAGTCCCTGGAGAGGATGATTGAGCCTCAAAAGAGGAATGGGAGTTGAGCAGGGGGAAGGAGGGTCTTGGACTCAAACATTATCTACTTGAGGAAGTCCTGAAAGCAGGGACAGGCTGGTAACATTAGCTTGGTTATTGCTCAGGGTGGAGCCAGATATATCCAGCAGAATCATTCCCGCTGTGGCTATGATCCCCCACTCCAGGTTTGAATCGATACAGTCCCACAATGTGTATGCTTTTCCTTGCACCTTACAAGTAGGGAAAATGAGGCTCATTTATGTTAAGGAACTTGTCAAGGGCACAGGTGGTCGAGGGCAGGATGTGGTCCAAATGTGGTCTAACTACAGAGCCACACTCATCACCAGCCCATGGCTCCTTACCTTCCTCTGTAGATACCTAGGCCTCTGACTCTGAGTCCTGGGTGATAAGAAGATTGTGAAGTGTTGTGAAAACCTTGGTGAGATTCATGAAATAGACCCATTCTCCTGGCAGCAGGGACTAGTATGAGTGCTGTGTGAAGTACAGCTGGAGGCAAAAAGGCCAGTTAGAAAGTCATAGTAGTCATTATGATGAGAAATGACTGCAGGGCAGGTGAGAAAGAGGGGAAACATCTGAGAGGGGGTGAGGAAGGAGACTTTACTAGACTTGGTGACCCACTGGGTATGGGTAATGAAAGGGGAGACTCAGGGATCCCAGGTTTCTGATTTGGTGACCATTTTGGCATCACTAAGATGGGTTGGGGAGTGTTTGGGGGAGATGATCTGTTGGTGAGTGAAGGAGGTGTAAGGGAGACCTGTTGCCACCTCCCTCCAGCTCCCACTGTCTATCTGCCAGTAGTTAGTTCAAACTGACAATAAATCAGTTTATCAATAAATCTATAAACATTTATTTAGGATTTACAGAGATCCTGGAACCTAGCAGGGCTACAGGGGAGGTGGCTGTGCATGGTTGCCATCATCTCTTTCCTGCAGGATGAAAGAGACAAGGAGATAACATTTAGGTGGGTAAGATAGAGCTTGGTTTCCTGGATGAATTGGCTTAATGGAAAGATGGGAGTTTAGCAGAGAAAGCTGCTGGCATGGACATAAAAACCAGAGAGCCAGTTAACTAACAATTAGGGTCAGTTCATTAATGACAAAGCATTTGGTTGGGATGAGGAGAATTCTGCCAAGAGATAATAGAAGCTAAATTTGTAACCAAATGATGAAAATCCATAAATTCAATTCTGACTGGTGGCCAACCATGACACTTTCTAAGCAGAAGAGTGCTTGGTGCAGGGATCAACTTTTATTGGTGTCAGAATTACTTGAAGAGTTCAGTGAACTATGAAGGCCAGGCTCTCTTCTACTTATCTGTGCTTCATTAGGTCTCCTAGTGATCCGATAAACAGGTTGTTTTATTTTCCCAGTTTATTTTTTTCCTAAATAAGTGCATTATAATTGTACATAATGGTGGGATTTTTTTGTTACATATTCATGCACATGATATAACAGTGTAATTTGACCATTATCGTTCTCCAGTATTTCCTCTTTCCCTCCCCAAATAACCGAAGTTTGAGGACCACCGAGATTTATGAGTCTGAGTACAGGTTGAGTGGAGAAGGCTGCTTGGAGGGAGGCCACTAATTAGGTGGCTATTGCAGTCCTCTGGATTGAGGTAATACAGAGACAGGGCTGTGGGAGCCAGTGAGGCCACCACAAGCAGGAGTCTAGAGAGCTGTTCTGCCATCTTACTCAGCAGCAGCAGCACCCATAACTGCATCTCTGTCTGGAACCCTTCGTTTGGCTCTGGCATCTTTCACTTTTCTTTGCTGTTCCTCTTCAGTCTCCTTGGTAAATAAGATCCTCTTTTTCCTGATAGCTATGTATTAGAGTGTTCCAGAGAGTCCTAGGCATTCTTCTTTTTTAATTTATATATGTTTTAAGTCACTTCATGAAATTGCTTTAAATACCTTCTTTATTCAGATGGCTCTCAAATTTATATCTCCAGCACAGACTTCTTTTTGAGCCTCAGAATATATTCCCAAATGGCACTCAGGGTATCTTTTCCAGGTGTCCTTAGGCATCCTATGTTGGGCATTTTGAAACCAATGTGCTATTTTACCCTGACATGCTCCCTTGTCACTCTTGATCTCTCAGGGACTCAGGCCAAAAACTTTGTAGTCGTGTTCAACTTCTCTCTCACATGTCTGTGTTCAACCTATCAGTGACTCTTACTGGCTTTTCCCTCCAATAGATCAGTATTAGAACATGTCTTATAATTATTTTGGTCCAAGCTACTATCTTTTTTTGCCTGTCTTTCCTGTGTTCACAGCTTCATTCCTGCAGTCTGTTTTCCAGGCAGCAGTCAGAACAACCATTTTAAAAGGTAAGTTAGATCATGTCACAGTGTGCTCAAAGCCCTCCAATGGGTTCCTGTCTCAGCAAAGTGGAAGAAAGACAAGAAGAGTGTGCATTCTCCAGCAAGTTGCTTAATTAGTTTTCCCATTTATAATAGAAAATAATCATATCTTTATGATGATGCAACTGGCATGTGAGGATTAAGTGAGATAATGTTGAATAAGTCCTTAGCAGGTAGCTAACAAAAACCTGCCCAATGTAAGGTAAAGAGGAGAACTGAGCACACCTTAATTAAATGTTAATATTGTGCCACACTATGTGTATTATCTCCTGGTGTTTTTGATTGTTTTGTTTTATTTTATTTTAGTATTAGAGATGAAATCCAGGGCTTTGGGCAGATTAGACAAGTATTCTACCATTAAACTATATCAACAGCCTTATTTGTTTTAATTTGATCACTAGTACATAGCCACACAATTTAAGGAGTCGATGATTATAAATGATTTCTTAACGCAGCTATCTCTCCACCTATGCACCCCATTGTCTTCCTCAGATGTAGCCACTTAAAATTCTTTTAGTATTTTTATCTGTATCTCTTAAAATGTATGTTTTCCTTCTTTATTTATTTTTAGTTGTCATTATCCAGTGACTTATAATTTTCTTATAAGTCCAGAAGGTGAGAATTCAACTCAGAAGAGCTTAGAAATCCAGTTTTTCCTTCTCACCCGCAGGTGCGTTTCCATCCGTTCCATTCTGTTAATGCAGTTTCAGTGAGATCAGTACGTGGTGTTTTATCATAAGGATATGATTACTCTTGGTTTCTGTGTAGTTCTTTTGTTATTTGTGTGGTTTGTTTTCTTATCATTGAATCAAACAATTCTTCACCAATTATACAGATCTTGTAGATATTTAGGTGCATCAGAAGTTCTGCCAATTTCACTTTACTGAAGAAACCTCTTTCTGAGCTTCAGGACTGGCCCTCCTTTTATGCTTATTGTATCACTGTTACCCTGGCATCTCCCTTATGTCTCCTTTCTCATGCTCTGTGTCCTTGTGGTTTATGTTTTTCAAAATAAACTCTTCTATACTTGTTGAGTGGGTAGCTAAATTAGATGTTTGGGTTCAATCTGATATATTTACATGAGGTCTCCTTGACTTTTGCCTATAATAATAAGATTTGTTTTAACTGATTTTATAGATGACATGTTGACATTCAGAGAAGTTAAATAAGTTGTGTGAGGACTCACAGAATGATGTGGCAAAGCCCATATTTTAACCCAAGTCTGGCTATACAACCTATGTTCTTGATTGTTATAAGTTGATATGGAATGTGTTTAAGGATTCAGACATTGCCAGCAATTTCCTTCATTTTTCTCCTCTTCCTTAACACTCAAATAACTTCTTGTTCTTATTATCCCAAAGAGATATGTCTCTTATATTTTTTTATTTATTTTTACTTCTGGTACCAGGAATTGAACCCAGGGCCACTTAACCACTGAGCCCCAGCCCCTGCTTTCTTTTATTTTTATTTTGAGAGAGGGTCTCACTAAATTGAATAGGGCCTTGCTAAATTACTGAGGCTGGCCTCAAACTTGAGATCCTCCTGTTTCAGCCTCCTGAGTCACTGGGATTACAGGGGTGGGCCACCACACTTGGTTCTTAATTCCTTTTAGAGGCTATCTCCCAAGCTTAAGGATAGCAAAAGGTGTTTCTTAAAATAACCACTAAAGAACAGCTATGGTTTATGGGAGGCCTTTAAATTATGGAGGAAAGACTTATAGTTTCTTGTGATATGCTGCTACTTCTTTATCTTCTGTTGGCCATTTGGGGAAAGGGAAGGATATGAGATGAAGCCAAGTTCTGTGGTGGGTCCCTGATTGAGGATCTTTCCCTGCACCTTGCCTTCGATGAGGGTTGCTGGTTGCAGCTGCTGAGGAGTCAGGTCCCGGCTCTGGCTCAGCTGTTTCCAGATACAGGATTGTCAGGGACTCCCAGGTCTGTTCTCCTATTCATCACTCCACCCAGGATGCGTGAGCCTAACTCAAACAACAATTACAACCCCAATCACTTTTATTGAGAGAAAAAAAATAGAAAGTAGAATGGAAGCTTGTGACTCAGTGGAAGCTTGTGATCAGTAAGGTTTACTTGTCCCAGGCATATGTTGCCCAGTTATTCCTATTTTTGGTTCCTTTTGCTAAATGTTAAAGTAGTTAATATAGTATATGAATCACTGTTTGCATCAGAGCATATCAGATGATGGATGGCAAATTATGACTCCCTTACTGGTCCTGCACCTTAATCATCTTAAGGTGCTAAGTTGGCCTTTATGTGGTACAATTCATGTGGCCATGAGATCCATCATCACATATTGCTACTCTACGACATGACTGTTTGATTGGCTGGTTTTACAGCTAGAGAGGCATTTTCTCTCTGACCAGTAGCAAAGAGGAGGGTAATGTCTTATCTTAGTGGGAGCTGTAGCCTTAGTCACTCATAGACAGGAAGATGACAGCATGCATAGAGCCTGAGAATGAAGGGAGGGATGAATGGTGAATGGACCACACCTTTGCTTAAACAACATACCTTTCCTTATATCTGTGGCCAGGGATGAGCCCATTTCTTGGCATAAGAAGTACACCTGCTCACTAGGGACAAATGCAGGGCTGTGTTAAGTGTTCAGAGAGATGATAACTGCTTTTGTATAACAACAGCTTTCACTGTGTCAAGCATGTTAAGATCAATGTCCTTCTTTATCCTGCTCCTCTCCTTCCTGGGCTGATTGGTACCCCTCTTTAGAGTCTTTATTATTCTGTTATCTGTTCTTTGTCAGGCCTTGGATAGCTGTGACAGCTGTCCTTTCATTGGTAGGGAAAATGAGTTAAGTTCCTACTATTAACTTTTGACATCACCTTGATTTCACTTGTCTCTAGATTTTGATGTGGCTTCTGGCTCTCTTTCTTAGCCCCTTTGGATTGGTGCCTCTTTTGGATGCTCCCTCTGGCTTCTGAACCTTACTTCCATCTAGAAGACCTCTTGGCATATTGCCTGTTGAACTTTGCACACATAAGCCCCAATTTCCAATGAACTCAGCTCCTGGAGGAGATATGTGTCTTTGTGGGGAGGAACAGGCATGGAAGATGCAGAACACACTATTTGTTGTCACATGACACGTTTGCCTCTGAGACTTGTGATATTGTGCTATAATAAGAAATAAAATATTTGATCTTTTTCCTGGCTCCTAGCATAGAGCTCCTAAAATCCTTGCATGGGGGTGAGAGAAGCACCTTCTGTTATTTATACAAGCCCCTTTCAACCATACCTGAGTTTATGCTAATGAGATGACTCCTAAAGGATGGGGACTGATTCCCAGAGGAACCATCCATGATTAGAGGGTTAGAAATTCAGCCCTAGCTCTAATCCTTTACCCTTCATCTTGGGGTTGAGGAAAGGGTTTGGAAATTGAGTTCAATTACCAATGATTGAATGAATAATGACAATCAATCATGCCTGTATAATGAAATGTCCATGTGAAATCCTAAGTTTGGAGAATCTCCAGGTTGATGAACCCATAAAGGTGCTGTGAGTGAACTCTAGAGAAGGCACCAAAACTCTACCTGATTCTATTCCCCTACATCTTGCCAAATACATCTTTTCCATTTGGCTGTCACTGAGTTGTATTCTTTATAATAAACATAAGTAAAATGTTTTCCTGACTTCTGTGAGCTATTCTAACAAATTATTCAATCTGAGGAAGGGGTTTGGGAATCCCTGATTTATAGCTGGTCAGTCAAAAGGGAAGCCTGGAGTTTTGATTGGCATCTAGAGTAGGGATAGTCTTGTGGGATTGAGCCCTCAACTTGTGGGATCTTATGCTAACTTCAAGTAGTGTCAGAATTGAATTGAATTGTAGGGGGCTGGGGATACAGCTCAGTTGGTAGAGTCCTTGCCTCAAATGCACAAAGCTCTGGGTTCCAAAAAAAAAAAAAAAAAAAAAAAAGAAATGAATTGTAGGACACCAGTTGGAGTCCTACAGACAATTTAGAAATTGCTTGGTGTAGAAAAAAAAACCCATGTTTGGTGTCAGTGGTGCTGTAAGAATACAACACTATTGTTGTTTTTCAATTTTTTCTTTAAACTTCCTTTCTTAAGGGAAGGGATTGCCCCATCATGTGTTCTTTGCTGATGGGAACTCTAACCTAGACAGTAGGGAAGAAAACCACTATTAGCTGCCAGACTGGGAATGGCTAGTGACGTCATGGCTTCCCTGATCCAGTAAGATTGTGTTCACAGATGGGGGCAGGAGGCCTTACACCTATGCTACATTCAGCCCTTCCATATCTGATGCCTACCTCATAGCAGCACTGCGCCAGGGCAGGCAGGGACTCCTTCTTATCTAGGTATTCTGCTCTCACCTCAGACCCAGCAGGTCTAGAGCTGAGCTCATCAGCTCTGCTCCAAGAAGGTTCCCCAATCTCACTGTCCCAGCTCCTGAACTGTGACTAGGATAACTTTGACTCATGCCCCACTCAGGCCAGCTCCCACGAGTTCACCCAGTTTTGTTTGCCAAGTATAAACTCATCACTGGGCAGAGGGCCCATGTTCTTTTGAGGCTCCTCTGTTGCAGGGGGTCATATTTTGGGACCTTGGGCAGTACCTCCTAACTGCCCTCCCAATTTTCACCCTGATACTGAGGCCCCAAATGGGCCAGTCACAGCTCATCCATGGGCCCAGTCTGTTGAAATATGAGATCTTTCTTTAAAAATCTTTGTAGTACTTCCATCTGAGATCACTTAATTTGTTATGCACTGGTATCCAGACCCCTGAAAGGAGTGGTTGTGGTTCCCAAGCTCCTCTTATTATTGCCCTTGTCCTGCTTATGAGAATTCTGTGGAAGGTTTTGACTCATCTTGAGTGGCTGGATGGTCCTTTATAACGTCAACTGTTTTGACCTTAGCCAGCTCCATCCTGCCCTTGCATGCTTCCCTGTCTTTCATGTACTGCCCTGTCTGGAATAGCATTCTCCTTATCTTCTGAGAAAACACCTACTCATCCTCCAAGATTCAGGGAAACTGCATACTTACATTTAAAAGCACACCTAAAAGTGTGTCATAATTATTTGTTCATATTTCTATCTTCTCTGCTCGACTCTGTGGTCCATGGGAACAGGTACAAGACCTGATTTATCAGTATTCCCCCAGTGCCCAGGCCACTTTAGGAGATGTTGGTTGCATGGATTCATCCATTTATTCACAGGTATTTATTCATAAACTTCCTTGTGCCAGGCATAATGCTAGATACTGAGAATAGGGGAAAATAAGGCAGACAGGGTCCCCCTGCCTTCAGGTGGAAGCAAGAAAAAAGAATTTGGAATTACTGTGCTTCACAAGGCTGCTTTAGATTAGGGGTGTCTGGGGAGGCCTCTCTCAGAAGATACTTTGGAGTTGAGACCTGAAGAATAAGAATAGTCAGCCCTAACCCTGTGGAGAGCTGAGGAGTGAGTTCAGGGCAGAGAGGATGGCAGGTGTCCACTTACAGAAAGGACATTTTCTTGGTGTGTTTGTGAGCCCTCAGGAGAAAATGCTGCTGAAGCATGAGAAGCCTGAGGAGAAGATGTGAGATTGGGCCGGCCAGACTCTGTGGTGACTTTTTGGTAGATCACAGTAAGGATTTTGGATTTTTTTCAGAAGAGCAGTGGGACGTTTTTGGAAGGAAGTATTTCAAACTTTTAATGTTATGGCTGAACAAGAGGGAATCTGCTGATGCCATTTCTGCTACTCCTCCTTTTCCTGCAGCCTCTTCTTACATCCCAACTCAAGCTTGCTTCCCTTCCCATCCCAGATTTACATACTGTGTTACTCTGGAACAGTTGGAGCTGCTCTTCTCACTTCACAATACTTCTGGTCTTTGTTTCAGTCTTGTCTGGCTCCTTCCAGGAACCTGAGGTGTCAGTAGGACTCCCCACCCCCTGTGGGAACTCCCATTGTCATTCTCTTAAGCTAACTGTGTACTAGTTCTGTCCTGAGGCCTAATGGCTATTGCTTTTGAGTCTTCCTTGGTCTTTGTCCCTGTGAATCACTGCCCTGCCTCTCCATGTGCAGAATGGCTGTCCTCCTTTGCCAGGATCAAGCAAATCAGAGGCTTGAGCTTATCAGGGTTCAAGATGACACATATATGAGCTCCACAGTTTCCAAAGGGTTCTCTCTCCCTGGGCCATATCCTTTTAGTTAAAGTCTAACTTTGTGAGCTGTTTTGACAAAAATATGTCCTGAGGTTATCTCGTCACTTAAAAAACAAAGAATAACAATAGCTAACTAATTTTGAGCACTTATTTTGTGCAAAGGAATGTGCTTAGTGCTCACTATGAAGCCTTAATGATTAATTAATCATGACTCAATTCTGTGAATTAGGTTTTGTTATCCCCATTTTACAGATAAGGAAATTTAGGCTCAGAGATTACACAGTAAGTGGTAGAGCAAGGTATGGGCTCTGGCCATAACTCTAGTGCCTATGAACTCAACTGCTACTGTCTGGTACAGTCCAGCATGGTTCCATGTGGTTCTGAAATCCTTATTTATACCATCTCCAGAGCTACTTTCATGTAGAGCCCACTTTCTTCTCTTCATTCCAAAGGTCCAACTTCACAGGGAAAACTAGGAGAGATGCCCAGAACCATCCATTTCCTGGCCTGTGCATGTGTGAGAGCCACATCTCTGTTTTTCAAAGCACTGATGCCATTAGGCATACTCATGGATTTTGCTGAATGAGCAAACAAAGACTCCTGCTCCAGTTGACAGACATGAGCTAAGTCTCTTAGAATTACAAATGCTGTTATAAGATCTTCCCTGATACTCAGGAAACAAGAAAAATGAGATGAGGCTGCAAGAAGACAGTTGAACTCTAAGAAGCAGAGTTGTTCAGAGATGGCCCTGTCATTACTTATTAAGCTCTTAAAGGGGAAATACAGCCTCAGGAAAGTGGCTGTTCCATGTATCCTCGGAGATGTTCCTCACCCCCAATAGGGTGAAATTCTAAACCTTGAATAGTGCTGGATAGGGTGCATCTAAGATGGTCAGACACAGTATTCCTGGGACAGTGTTCTTTTCATATCATTGTACCTTTGGCCTTCCTAGGCAGGACATGCTAGCCCATTTGGAGAAGGGAAAGTGGAACTTGAGTCCTCTTACCTGAATCATACCCATCCAAGGAAAGCCTTGCAGGGGTGAGGCAAATGCAGCTGTAAGACAGTGGAACCTTCCCCAGTGGTGGTTAGTGCTTCTGCAGCTTGGAGCTATCAGTATGGAGAGGTAACAGTTGGGTCTTGCTGCTTCTGGTGACTCTGGAGAGCCCTAGTGACTTTTCATTATAGAAGTAAATGGTGGCTGGGGATGTGGCTCAAGTGGTAGCGCGCTTGCCTGGCATGCATGCGGCCCAGGTTCGATCCTCAGCACCACATACAAACAAAGATGTTGTGTCTGCCGATAACTAAAAAATAAATATTAAAAAAAATCTCTCTCTATATATATCTTTCTATCTCTCTTGCTCTCTCTTAAAAAAAAAAAAGAAGAAGAAGTAAATGGGATCATGTGCTAAAGATTCATGGACAAAAAGCACTTGTGCCAGGAGGGGAAGACCATAGAGATGTCAGAAATTATACTTCAGCTACTGGAATTCTTAATGTAAATGCACGGTGTGATAATGAATTTAAAGAATTTTGTGGTCTTAAGTATGTAAGGTAGAACTTCTGTAACTTTTTCTTTATTCTGTATTTGAATTTCCAGTAACAGGAAGAAGAGACTAAGAAGGCAAAAAGAGTCATGGCATTTGATGCTAGTCATGCCCTGGAAGCTGCCTTGGAGCAGATGGATGGGATCATTGCAGGTACACTTGGGATCCCGATGATGGATCTTTAGTTTTTCACATCTCAGAAAAGGTTTTCTTACATTTGTTTTCTTTCTTTTTTTCGCATAGAGAGAAACCCTTTGTTAGGTTTAATTTTAAATAGGTTAATGGTATGTGCCATCTCTCTTCTTTCTAATATACAAACTTGGAGAACTCTCTCATATCTCATAGGGGTCTACGATACATTGTGAGTGTACCACTGTTGGGATTATAAATGCAAGACCGCTTAGGTGCAATGAGATTGATTCTATTCTAAAATTTTCAGAGCATACCATGACTTATTAGAGTTGAGCTGAAACTCAAAATTGAGCAGACTTTGTCACCTAGTCAGTATTCACTTCTCTAGCTGTTCTCCAATGTGTTTAGAAGATAGGAGGCAGTTTTGTACTGATTCACCTAATAATAAGAAGACATATTGCTTTTTATACATCTCAAATATTTTGTCTTAATGTTTTAATTGGCCAGTAGGGGACTTTCTCTAGAAGGGAGTCGCAAAATTGTGGGTAATTCAAAAATATTGCCAGTGGACCATTCTGACTGATTAATTCCTTGAAGGGAGCAACCAGAAAGTTATATTGGTTATAACAAATTTTTTCCAAAAGGCTCAGGGTCATCTTTCTGACCTTGCATGATATAGGCCAATAGTCTTATTTGCAGACAGGGTATGCTTCTTTGGGTCTCAATTCTCCATTGTGTGAACTATGGCTGGAGGAAATTAGGAAAGAAGGTATGGGGCTGAATGTGGCTAACCCCAGGAATTGCTCAGAATACCTGACACTGCCCCTGTTTAGGCATTTGCTCTCTACATAGTGCAGAAATACATCTGACTCACAGAGGGCTCTGGATGTTGGAGCCTGGAGTGAGGGAGGTTGTCTGTGTCTCACAGCTTCATCATATTTTGGGTAGCTCTGTAACATGGTCTAGCTGTCTTCTGTCAGGCTCTTAATTTCTCTGTGAACAAATGGGCCCTTAGGAGGCCATGACTAATGTTCTGATTTTCAGAGTCTCCATAGATTAGGATGTGTTGTTCTAGGTTAGGGTATCTGATGACTTACTGAGAAGAAACCAAGAGAGTGGATTTCCTAGCCAAACTTTTAGAAAGTCTGATGGAAGCTCCCAGAGGCTCCTTTCCATGCATTGAGATAAGAGTCAGAGGATCAGACCTTCAGACTGGCTGAGGTGGTCAGAACTTCTAATCCCCTTGCTGAGGAGTGAGCCCCTGGCAGAGGGAGGTATGAGGGATGAATGAGAAGACTGTCCTTTTCCCATTGTATTGCCTTTGTTCCTCTGGCAAAGATCAGCTGACTATGTTTATATGGAACTATTTCTGAGCTCTGTAATCTATTCCACTGATATATTTGTCTTTATTTATGCCAATATCACACTGTATTGATTACAATAGGTTTATAGTTTGTTTTAAAATCAGATCATGCTTCAATTTTGTTTTTCTTCGATATTGTGTTGGCCAGCCTGGGTCTTTTTCCTTACCCTCCATAAACTCTTTAGAATCAATTTGTTGATATCCACAACGTAACTTGATGAGGTTTGATTGAAATCACATTGAATCTATAGATCATGTTGGGAAGAACTGATATCTTGACCATATGGAATTATGGAGGAATGAATAAGACACTTCCTAAAGAAGGCGGCCTTTTGTGGCATTGGTGCCTCTTCCTGCCTCCTAATTTATCCATGCAGCCATTCCTAAAGTAAGGTAGCCTCTGGCAAACCCCTGTATTTCTCTGAGAGAGGATTTTTTAACTGGATCATGAAGGCCTTATCTTGGCCCAGGATCTTTAACTGAAAATCTGGGAAGGTTGTGGAGGAAGGGGCGTTAGGTATAGGTTGTATGGAACCTCCTCCCATTTCCTTGCTCCTCCATCTTGGATTCCATTTGGATGGGCTCCCTGGACTTCTCTGTCTAGAACAGGTGTGAGAGCTTTATAGAGAGAAAATCTAAGATATTCCAAGGCATTCTTTAGAGATTGGTTCTTTGCAGATTGGTAGGGAAGAATACTGGTGGGTAGACTACAGGTATTGGTTCTGATCCTAGCCACACTTTTAGAAAGTCTGATTTGGAAGCTCCCTGAGGCACCTTTCCCTAAGTTGAGATAAGAGATAAGAGCCAGAGGATCAGACCTTCAGACTGGCTAATAATAATAGTTTGTGCCTCAGTTTCCTCATATTTAAATGGGAATAATAATAGTACCCGAATTACGGGGTTGTTTGTTAACCCATGTAAGGTGCTTAGAAAGTGCCTGGCATATAGTAAGCACCATAAAGTGTTAGCTCTTGATATGCTGATGAAAGACAGGAAATCTTTATCATGTTGAGTTTTCCTTCTCTAAGGATACAGTAGGCTTCTCATATATTAAAGCCCTTATGTCTCCCATCTGCATTTTGTGGTTTTCATTGTATGAGGCTTGCATATTACCACTGTACTTGCTCAGGGCCTACAAGATTGATATATAGTTTTCTGAAATATAAATTAAATATTTCTGAAAATATAAATTAAATCACATATCTCCCCTCTCCAAAACTCTTATTGGCTCCCATCTCAGGATAATATCTAAAATCCTTACCATGGGCGGCAACATCATAATGTGATTTGGCCTTTGCTGTCTTTATGGCTATATCTCTTCCACTTCCTCCTGACTTATCTCATTTTAGTCGCCTGCACTGCCTGTCTCAGGGCCCTGGTGCTTGCTTTCCTTTCTAGAAAGCTGTCCTCCAAATCCACTCAGATTCCTGCTGAAATGTCACTATATGAGAAGGTCTTCCCTGACTAATACAGCATCTCACTTCACTCTCTGACCTCATAATCTGTTTATATGTTTTTGTATTATTATCATCACCTTATCTATTACATTCATGTTGGTCTCTTTGTTTATTGTCTGCCCCCTACACCAGATTTAAAAATTTAAATTTACAAATTTAAATTCTATGAGGTCAGAAGATCTGCCATTATCTCTCCAGTGCTTTGATTGTCTGTAGCACACATAGCTATCTAATACACATTTGTCACATGTTTATTTTATTTACTTTTGTGAATAGGATGTCCTTTTCATTGGTTAGGAGTTCAATATTGGTTTCTGTATCTATCTGTATCTATTTGGCTGTATAGTGAACTTTGTTCTTTTCTCAATTTGTGCCTTCCTTTGGATAATTCTTGTGGAATATCAAATCACCATTTTTGAAGACTCAGTAGTTGGTAGGTCCTGTGAACAATATCCTGTGTTGTAATTAGCCTACGCAGACATTTGACAGATAATTAAATTTTGAAGTTATTATTGTCTGGAGAGCCTGCCATCTATACTCTTCTTGATGAAAGGAACTATAATTATTAGATGCCTTTATTGATGACATTTTTTCTCAAGGTTATTCATATACCATTCTCATTTTCAAGATGGTTGGGCCGTCTGGGCCAAAAATAAGGAACTTTGTTGGTTCTTAATGTAGTCCACGGAGTGGGTTTGCAACTGTTCGGGTTTGCATCCCAGCTCAACCACTTGTTACTGACTGTGAGATCTTTAACAAATTATTTAATTCTTCTGGACCTCAGTTTCCTTATGGATAAAATAGTAGTAATAATAGTAGCTATTTTATATTATTGTAAGGATTAACATAATGCAAATAAGGCACTTAAAATAGTATCTGATACTTAGTAAGTGCTCATTTGGTCTAAGTTATTACATGTTTTATTGATATTGGTATTAATATTATTTTTATCACCTTATGGTATAATATAACATGGTATGTTTTTACACAGTGCTGGTAATTGGCAGTACTAAAATTTGCATTCAGGTTCCTTTCATTCCTGGGTTGGTTTTATGTTGATATTTGGGGCTGTCTATAGGAGAAAAGAGTTAACAAAGAGGAGGATGCTGTCATGTTCTTGGTCATAATCTCTTTAGCTTGAGTAGTTTTTGTTCTTATTACACATTTTCCTTCCAAACAAGAGTCCCATTACTCAAAAGGTGGCACTGCTGGAATGAAGATTGAAACCCTGCCACATATTATGATATCACAGATTCTGTAGAAGTGATATTTTTATGTGAAGATTTAAATCTTCCTCATATTAATTTGAGGTTCAATGACATCAGGCAATGCTACTACCACTACCACTACCAAAGTACAGTTGCTTTTGCATCTGGTGAGTACCCAAGTACCCAAGGACTGTATTCTCTCATGTTTTGAAAAGGCAATTCACTTATTTCCATAGAAGAAATTTTTGTGGGCTTCCTGTACTACCCCCCAATAGTAGCTATTTATAGAGAAAAAAAACAACAACAAAGACTTTCACTAAAATGGATATAATTTCTTCAATAATAATTATTAATGATCATAATACTACATAATAAGGAATTTCCCTTTATAATTAATTTATATTATAATAGGTTACTATTCATTTTCTAAAACTCTTTTCAATAGTACATTTTGAGCATGTGAGATCAATATTTATGTAGTTAACTTTTGATGCAAAAAGTCTATCCCCTCCCCCAATTAACAGAAAAACAATGCAGATGATTATCACTCCTATGAACAATTGGGCCACTCATACTCTAAAAGTAGTCCTAATGGCAAATATGCCCCTCCAAAGGCACAGTGTGATGACTCTCCTTTCAAGGTGACCAGTGATTTGGGATATGTGAAGAATAGAAATCAGTTCTTGTAAATTCCAGAAGAAATGTCTTGTAAGCATAAGTAGGAGTATTCAATGACAGTCCTTGTAAACTTGAATTCTTGAATTCTGAGTGAGTGTATGTTAGGCGTGACTAATCAGAAGGTTGGAAAGAAATGACTATTAAAACCCCAAGGACCACTGTCAATAATGATTTCTTTCTAATGTAAAAGACCATTGTTAATAGCTTCCCATATAATGCTAACTTTGATCTAATCTTTCTCCTCATTAGTCCTGTGATTCTGTCTGCAAATAACAGAATAATTGAATTACACTGTTGAAAGTCGATATTGAACTATATATTGCTTAATTACATCCCTCTGGATGGCACAGAGCATCTGTCACAAACGTTAATTTATATAGGCCTTAATTTGTGAACTAACAGGTTTAATGGCTACTCTATCAGACTACTCCTGGCATAGAACCAGAGAGCCACATGATCAGGGCAGAGGGCCACTTATTTCTCTTTGCTGTGGAAGGAGGTTACTCATACAGCTCTTTTTATTTTTTTGTTTTATCCATATATTTTTTTTAGTCTTTATTGAAGAGGAATATTTAAAAGGAATCTGTTTAATGACAGTTAAAAAAGTTGCCCTGTTGGGCCTTTCTGCCAACCCTGATTAGTGTCTAGATTTATAAAAAGAAAGGATTTTTTTTTGTGTGAGTGGAATTAGAAAAAGTTCTAATCAAGATTGGGATGATTCACCTTGGCCCACAAATGATGTCAGTTGTGTTGTTAATGGCTGATTGGTGAGTCCCTGCTCTGAACAGTCCTTCATCTTGTCCATCATTTCTCTTAGGAGGATCAACATAGAACAGTCATCAGTAATGTTTGTGGAATGTGCACTTGCCCGTTTCCATTCAGAATTTAGTTTGAGGGAGCTCTGCCATGACTGTTCAGAAGAGGGTTGAAGTGGAGTTTATAGGTGTGTAGGGGACTGAGAGGTCAAAGACTGAAAGAGGGCAGAATGACACACTGTTCAGCACCCCAAATGCTATTCTCTCCTTTGTTGGCAGAGTCCACCTGCACACTTCCCACTCTTTGATACAAGTGTGCCCTCATTTTCTGTTGTCTGAGAGAGTCTGGATAAGACTAGAATTATTTGTTCCTTAAATACTTGTTATAGTTGTAGGTATAGGAACTGACCTAGGGCTGGGGTTGTGGCTCAGCAGTAGAGCACTCGCCTAGCATGTGTGAAGCCCTGGATTCGATCCTCAGCACCACATAAAAATAAATAACATGAAGGTATTGTATCCAACTACAACTAAAAAAATAAATATAAAACAAACAAACAAAATCCAAAAAAACCCATATGGACCTACTATTTCTTGTTGGAAAGTTTTCTTTTTTCATGGTTGTAGATAGTAAAGTTTTAATTTCTTCTTAATTGATTCTTAGCAAGTTGTATTTTTCTAGGAATATGTTCATTTTACTGAGGTTTAAATTTGTTAGAAAAAAGCTGGTCATTACATTTTATCTAAGATCTACTAAACTTGTTGTATGTCTATTTTTATTCTTTTTTTGGTACTAAGGATTGAACCAAGAGGCACATTTACCACTGAGCCACATCCCTAGCTCTTTTTATTTTTTCATTTTATCCATATATTTTTTATTAGTGCATTGGTGCATAAATTATGGGCTTTGTTGTTACATATTTATATGTTCCAATATCACTCCCCAGCACTTCCCCCATCTCTCCCTACCTCCACCCCTTGAACCCTTTTCTCTACTGATCTACCTTTGATATTTAGGAGATTCACCCCACCTTTCTTTTCCTTTTTTGAGGGGCAAAGATTTGTTCCTAAGGTGTAGGCTCTCTATTTGCCACCATTTGACCCAGCTATCCCTCTCCAGTCTATACCCAAGGGACTTAAAAACAACATACTACAGGGACACAGCCACATCAATGTTTATAGCAGCACAGTTCACAATAGCTAAACTGTGGAGCCAACCTAGATGCCCTTGAACAGATGAATGGATAAAAAAAAAAAAAGTGGCATATATACACAGTGGAATATTACTTAGCAATAAAAGAGAATAAAATCATAGCATTTGCAGGTAAATGGATGGAGTTAGAGAAGATAATGCTAAGTGAAGTCAGCCAATCCCCCAAAACCAAATGCCGAATGTTTTCTCTGTTATAAGGAGGCTGATTCTTACTGGGATAGGGAGAGGGAGCATGGAAGGAATAGACAACTCTAGATAGGGCAGAAGGGTTGGAGGGGAAGGGAGGGGGAATGGGATTATAAATGATGATGTAATGTGATGATCATTATTATCCAAAGTACATGTATGAAGACACGAATTGGTGTCTTTGTATACAACCAGAGATATGTGTAATAAGAATTTTAATGCATTCTGCTGTCTTATATAAATAAAAAAAACACATTTCCATGGTAAAGGCATAAATGCATTCATGATGGCACAGCCTTTATGGCCTAGTTACCTCTTAAAAGTCTCATATTTCAATATTGTTATGTGGGGATTAAGTTTCCAACACATGAACTTTGGAGGGCACATTAAATTCATAGCAACTACCAGGTGCAGTGGCACATCCTGTAATCCCATCATCTTGGGAGCCTGAGGCAAGAGGATCACGAATTCAAAGCCAGCCTCAGTAAAAGCAAGGAGCTAAGTAACTCAGTGAGACCCCATCTCTAAATAAAATACAAAATAGAGCTGGGAATGTGGCTAAGTGGTTGAGTGCCCCTGATTCAATCCCCAGTACCCATCCCCCCCGCCACAAAATCGTAGCAACCACCTAATTGCTCTTGATTTTGGGGGGAACTTCTTATAAGGCCTGGTATGTGGTCAGTTTTGAAAAAATTCTTTATATGTGCTTTAATAAAATGTGCTCTTTAGTGGGGCATTTTTCTCCACATGTCCTGCATTATATATGTCAGTTCATTTTTATCTTCCGTTTGGATCTGCTGGATCTATCATTTCCCAAGAGAGATGATTAGGATATGCTATCTTTTTTATATACTGTGGGATTTGACTTTGTTGATATTTTTTTAGGATTTATATATTTAAGTTCATCAGTGAGACAGCCTGTGATCTTTTGTAGTACTCAGGATAGTTAAATGGTACAATTTGGGGGAGGGGCAGACCATTCTCAATCTGATCTGAAGGTTGTTTTGATAGGCTCATCTCATAAAGTAAGCTGGAAGGCAAGCCCTCTTTTTCTATACTAAACAAAAGAGTTTGTTGGATTAGAATTATTCAGATTTTGAATGTTTGATAGAATGCCTGGTACTTTCTCTGTTAAAAAAATTTAAAACTATTCTATTGTTTCCTTCTTTCTTTTGGTATTGTGGATTGAAACCAGGGGTGCTTTACCAGTGAGCTATATTCTCAGTCCTTTTTATTTTTTATTTTGAGGGTCTCACCAAGTTGCCCAGACTGGCCTTGGACTTGCAATCCTCATGCCTCAGTCTGCCAAGTCACTGAGATTACAGGCATGTACCACTGTACCTGGCAAGATCATATCTTTAGAGAATAATATTTTCTTCCTTTTTAATAATACCTGATTCCTAAAGATTGTTTTAATTCCCATCACTGACCCATAATTACATAATTTTTGTTTGGATTCTAGTATAGTCTTAATTTATATTCCCTAAATTATTGGATTTTTAAAAGTTAACTTCCATTTGGTTTAACCAACAATTTTAATAACTTCTCCGATCATAGTTGGTTCTTTCGTCCCATTCCTTTTGCTTTATGGCATCTCCTTCTTCCTTTGAAATCTTTTCAGTGTAGCTTATCAGTAATAAATTATATTAATCATTCTCTGAAATATGTCCTTAAATGTTTTTAATCTTGAATTGTACCTTAACTTGTATAGGCTAGTAGGTTGGTAGCCACTTGTAGTTATTATTTTATGGTCATTGGGATTTGTTGCTAGTGAACAGTCTGTTGACAATCTAACTGGGTCTTTCTTCTGCTTCTGGTTGCTGTGAAGTTTCTTGAATTCTTCAGTTTCTCCACATTGTTTCTAGGGTGGCTTCATTTTGATGTATCCTTTTTGGGACTCATTGTGTGCCTTTAAACTAAGAGATCTCAAATTTTCCATTCTGAAAAATCCATAGCCATTTTCTCCTTCTCTGTAGCCTCTGTGTCATCCTCTGTATTCTTCTGGAATTCCTGAAGAATTCTGTTGGATAATTAATGTCTTACTGTCTCTCATGTCTCCTATCCCTGCTTCCTACTTTCTACTTGCATCTCTCTCTGCAGGTCTACCATTCTCTCCAGTAACTCTCTCTGCTATTTAACCTATCCACTTAATATATAATTTAATTGGCTACATTTTTAATTTTGGTTTGTATTTGGTTCTTTTCAAAATTTCCACATTCTTTTCTCATGCTTCCCTTTTTTTTTTATCACTAAGGTTTCTGTTTCTTTTTTTCCCCTTTAATTATGTAAAACATCATATAGGTCCCAAAACACTCCCAAATAGACATATATGTACTCATAATATTAACGTATTGATTTAGTTACATGTATAAACTTTATCTCTAACAAATTATTTGTCATTATGAGAGTTGTTTTAAAAATAATCATAGTATTTTAGAGCTGTTGTAGAGCATTTGGGGATGGTGACAAAATGTGGATTCATATTTGTAGATCTGAGTGGCACCTTAGATTATGTATTTCCAACAAGCAGTTGTACAAGATATATGCCTTCCATAAGTGAAGTAAACAAAGTGATGCTACAAAAACAGAGAGTCCTAAAATGTCAGTAGTTTGAAACACACCTTGCAACTACTTCTTGCACACATTACAAGAACTTCAGATCTATGGAAAGTTCTGGTTCGTGTCATCTTTATTCTGGGACATGGGCAGACTCAATCTTCACCATTGCTAGAGGCCAGGAACTTGGGAATTGTACACTGGCTCTTAGACTTTCTCCCAGAAGTGACATGTTTCTTCTATTTATTGGCTAAAGAAATCATATGGCTATGAGTAACTTCAAGGGGCATAGCTATGAGCTCAAATGGAGGAAAACCAAAATGTATATCTGTATAATCCTAGGGTTACCACATACATACTTCTGTGCTTTTGAAAGTGATAATTAAAGGGCTTTCAATAAAATTATATGCTTGTATTTTATGTGGTCCTATTCTAAAATAATTACTAAATCTATAATAAATTTTGTATTTTTTGTGCCTTAAAATAAAAATTCTCAGGTGACTCTATAAGCATCAAAAATTAACATTGATTGAGGTGATCTGCTAGTATAATGGTTTCAATTTAGGCTTCATTTTAGAATCATCTGGGAATTTTTTAATTACCCAGGTCACTGTCTTTAGACTAAATAAATTAATGTCACTGGAGGTGGGACCCAGGCATCTGTAGTTTGTGAAAACTCCCTAGGTAATTTCAATATGCATTCATTGTTGAAAACCTTGTGTTAATCTGTCTTCTTTAAATTGCTTTGCTTTTCAAAATAATAGAATGGCTCAGAGAGAAAGTTTTTAGGATTTGAATGTAGATTGAATCACCCTTTTCTGAGCAATAATTTTGGGGAAAATAACTTTGCCTTATAAGCAGACATAACCAATATTAATCTATTGTCTTGTTTATATTGTTCTGTTAATCCCAGGATTAGGACCCACATTTTATTTGCTGTATGTGGTTACCCAGTTTTGACTTATCTCCCCAGTGGTTGTAAACTTTCATAGGAGCCAGTTGTCTGCAGGGAATGTGAATGGAGAGTGCATTTGACACTTTCTGGGAGATTCTGCTTTTGTTAATGCTGACCCTTAGGTTTTCCACCATTCTGGACCATTGTGTGTGTGGGTCGCACTTTGAGATTACTGCTCTCAATTGGGCCACTAAAGCCCCACACTCCAACATTAATGGATCTTTGGCCCTGGGATACTTTAAAGTCAGCTTGAACTTATTTCACCATTGAGTTTGTTATTTGTTTTTAGCAACCAAGGTTTTTATTTTTTCTCAAGCTTGGACTCTATAGTAGAAAAAAAAATGTTATCTTTTTCTTTTCTAGTTTTTCTATTTGTTCATTGTGAGTAAAGGAGACTCCTGGTGGTTGGGTATGCTCTGTTGCCAGAATTTCCTACTTCAGCAGTGCCTGCTTTCTTTCAATAGATCATGTGGCCTGCTTGGCCTGAGATTTTCTAAAATGATTGTTTAAACACAAGTTATTTAAACATTCACCTATTCAGAGGCATTTCTCCCCAACTTTTTCACAATTAAGACACTGCTCAGATTATTCTTTTTATATTATTCTTTGACAACATGTCTGATTGTGTTTCCTTAGGTTAGATTTCTAAAATTGGAATTACTAAATCAAAAGGTATGAATATTTTTACTGTTTCTTGCCATATTGCTTTTTAGAAAGATTGGGCCAATTTTTTGTGTGTATTAATAGGATATGAGGATACCCTTCTTACTGTATGCTCATCAACATTGATCATTATATTTTCTTTTTATTAAAATTTTATTTGTTCCTTTTAGTTATACATGACTTTAGAGTCTATTTTGACATATTTGCACAAACATGGAGTATATCTTATTCTAATCAGGATGATCATTATATTTTCAACTTTAATAATTTCTTTTTTTTAATTTTATTTTTTTATTAGTTACACATGACAGTACAATGATCTTGACAATTCATACATTTGTCAACTTTAATAATTTCATAAGTGAAAAACAGAATTTAATTTTACAAGTCCTATTTACTAGTAAGAAAACTAGTAAATATTTTCTTTGCATATTATAATTTTCTCTTTGTGTTGTTGTTATTCCAGAGTTGCTTACATAAAACCTTATAACTATTTTGTATGAGAGAGGTGGAGTGGGCATTTTCTTATTGATATTTAAGGTCTCTTTTTACATGAAGAATATGTTGATTTTTTTTTGTTATAATTGTTAAAAGTAGAATTTTCAGGGGCTGGGGATGTGGCTCAAGCAGTAGCATGCTCGCCTGGCATGTGTGCTGCCCGGGTTCGATCCTCAGCACCACATACAAACAAAGATGTTGTGTCCGCCAAAGACTAAAAAAAAAATGAATGTTGAAATTCTCTCTCCCTCTCTCACTCTCTCTTAAAAAAAAAATGTCATTAAAAAAAAAAAAAAGTAGAATTTTCAGGTTATAATTTGTCTTCGCTTTGATTTTGTTTTTAATGTTCCAGTAGTTAATTTTATGTAGTCAAATGTAATATTCTATTATGTTTTACTTAATTACTGCTTTTTCTATAAAATCTTTCTCTAATCCAATTTAGATCTATATTCTTTTTTGTATTTTAATTTTTATAGATAGTTCTTATTTAGATTTTATTTTTGTGTATATAAAGATCTTTTGGGGACTGGAGGATATAGCTCAGCACTATAGTGCTTGCCTAGCATGTGTAAGGCCCTGGGTTAGATCCCCAGCACCTCAAAAAGAAAAAAAAAAGTCTTATTTTTCACTAAGAATAATCTTAGCAACATATTTTAGTATTTTACATGGGCAAGTTCTCCTTGATTATGATTTTTGAAATGTTTTAAACTATTTTTATTGCTTATTTTACTGTGTGACAAATTGCTCTAAAACATAGCATCTTAAAATAACAGAACGGGGCTGGGATTGTGGCTCAGCCGTAGAGTGCTCGCCTAGCACAGGTAGGACCCAGGTTCGTTCCTCAGTACCACATAAAAATAAAAGGCATTGTGTTGTGTCCATCTACACCTAAAAAATAAATATTTAAATAAATAAATAAATAAATAAATAAATAAATAAAATAACAGAACCTTTATTACCTTTCAGTTTCTGTGGCCCAGGAATGCCGGAGTAGCTTAGTAGGTAGTTCTGGCTTAAGGTCTTTCATGAAGTTATAGTTAAGACATTGGCCAGGGCTACAGTCATCTGGAGGCTTGAAAGAAGCTGGAGAACTGGCATCCAGGACTGTTCACTCACAAGGCTATTGGTACAAGGACTCAGTTCCAAGAGGGTTGTTAGTAGGTGGTCATTGTTCCTCCACTCATGGACTTTTCCATAGGAATGACTGAGTGTCCTTTAAACTGGCAGCAGGCTTCCCCCAGAGCAAGTGAACCTAGAGAGAGAACAAGGCAGAAGTTACTATGTCTTTTATAACGTAGCCTTTGAAATGATATTTCTTTTCTTCTGAACTTCACTGATCACAGAGAGAAACATATATGTGGAGCAAACTACATGAAGTGTTTGGGCCTTTTGAAAACTTGTTATCACACTTTTTTCCTAGGAAAGAATCTTAGAATTGTTATATCTCCCATTGAATAGATTCCTTTTTATTCAGTATAATCTTCTCATTTACATCCCCATTCCCTTAGAAGTCTATTCTTTCCTTAGTTTTCAGTCCTATGATCATACCTGATTCTTAGATTTAAAATCAAGTGAATCTTATCATCTAAGGCTTTGCTTTTACTGTCATTACAACTAGCTTAGGGACAAACTATCACTTAAATATCATTTTTTTATTTTTCTCACCCAGCATTTATTGGCTGTTGATTTTGATAAAATATTAAAAGAAACGTAAATTGCAAAAATGAATCTTTTATGCATAACACATATGTCTATAAAAATAGACAGCACAAATATACTCATACACATGTACACATAGTATCTGAATAACAGAAAGGAGTTCCAAGGCTTTAGGGCCCAAGAGTTTTAGAAAAAGGGAAGAACTTATCCAAGCCCTCACAGTGATAGAAAGTTAATGAAAACTTCTATCTTTTCACCCACACTCAATCTGACCACCCTACATTTATAAGTATATAAAAGGTGTTTGAAATTAGAGTTATGTTCAGAATGGAGAAGGGTTGTTCATATTTGTAGACTGGAGGTCTTATTCCGTTTCTGTCCATTTTCTTCCCTGAGGGTTGGTTGTGGTAGTTCCCAATCAACACTGAATTGGATTTGTAGCAGCCAAAAAGTGCTGAGCACACATCAGAGTGTGGATAATTGGGCAGTTTCTTAGTTCCCTAGTGCCACTGACTTGTGTGGATTTTGACCCATGATTTCCTCTACCAGACTTTTTCAGAAGGTAAACTTGCAATCAAATACTGAGTAACTGTTTCCTTCTGTGTGGATTTCTCATTTCCAAACTCCTGGGAAGTGAGAAGTTGGCTTCTAGAAGAGTAAAGGGCCTGGGAATTAGATGTCAGGCCTGTAGAATACCTGTGGATGTGGTGGCCCTTACAGTTCATATTTTCCAGCATAATACTATTTCAAATATTTTATCATTTTGGCTTTATAAACAATCCAAATGATCTAGAAGTTCTGCTATCTACACCACATTTTCTGAAGTGTTTCTTATTGCTAAAAGAAGCACACAAATTCTTTGTTAGACTGTGATTTTAAAAATATATCGTGGTACTGAGGCTGGGCTGTAGCTCAGTGGTAGAGAACCTTCCTCACAGGATTGAAGCCTGAGGCACTGGGTTTAATCCTTAGCACCACATAAAAATAAATTTAAAAAATGGTACTTAGGGAAAGAAGACTTTTGGTTCTTTGGTTGTTAAATAATGGTGTTTAGAAAGGCAAAAGCCTCTCTATCACATTAGAAAGAGCTGACTTCATATCCGAGGTCTCTGAGGAAAGCCAAGAATTCTTGTTTTTTAGCTATTTATCCAAGTATATGTGTATGTATTTGATCAGAGTCCACATCAACATCTACTGGGCAGAGCATGATGTTGGGAGCTCAGCTAAGTGGACTTGAACTCTGTTCAAGAGACCTCATAGTTCATAATGGGGAAATGAGATATGGGTATACCTAATAATTAATACAAGTTGGGAAATATATAGAAATCTCCTAATGGAGAACAACAGGAAGGATTTCAACCCATCTCCAAATGAGTATGCTAATTCTTATCTATTTCTGTGAAATAAACTAATCTACTTATAATGGCTTAAATCAACTACCACCATTTGTTTCTTTATAATTCTGTGATTTTGGTAGTGCTTGGTAGGTATGGCCTATATGGTGTTCTGCTGGGGTGGCTCATCTGGAGCTGAAGGATCCAAAATGGCTTACTCATGTGTCTGTTACTATGACTGGAATGGCTGGGACCGTTGGGGCTGTCTTTTAAGCAGGGTAACTGGGTTTTGCTACGTAGTGGTTTAGGATCAAAGAAGAAGAATAGACAATGTCAGATCTCTTAAAGCTCAGGCCAACTGAGTGCTGACATAGTCATTTCCACGGCATTCTAGTAATAAGAACAAAACACTAGAACAGCCCAGGGTACAGACAGATCTCTCTCTCTCTCTCTCTCTCTCTTTCTTATTTGGTACATATTAATTATATAGAATAATGGGTTTCATTGTACATATTCATAGGTACACAAAATATAATTTGGTCAATTTCATTCCCCAATACCACCCTTGCTCTTTTTTCCACCCTCTCCCTGATCTTCTTTCTGTATGGTCTCCCTTATGTTTTCATGGGATCTCTTTTTCTCCTCTGTTCACTAGTTTCCACATATGAGAGAAAACATACAACACTTGTCTTTATGATTCTGGCTTATTTTACTTAACATAATTTTCTGAGGAGTAGAATGCCTGTACAGGAATGGGGGAATTTTCAGTGGACATCTGTGCAATATGCATATTGACTTAAAAATTATGTATTAATCTAAAAGAACGAGATCTCATTGTCTTAAATAGCATGTTTTTGGATACTGGTGAGGGCTGACTGTTTTTTCTAGTTTCTAAATATATAAGCTTCATAGTTCAGTCTTAATGGGCCATTGCCACTTCTGATGTGCATCTTCCTACTATACCTAGTCCAGATTATACCAGATGATTTCTGCAAAATTTATATTATAAATCATTCTTCCAAGGTGGAAGTTATCTTTCAGGCTCCTTTCCCCTCTTCTTTTACTGCCTTTGCTCTTGACCAGTTATCTGACCATGGTTTCTATCCTTCTTACCCAGGCTTCTGCCTGTTTCTCTTGTTTCAGGCACTAAAACAGGGGCAGATATTAGTGATGGTACCTGTGAGCCTGGACTGTCTTCCCCAGCCTCTTACATGAACCCCCTCCATCTCATCGAGGACTTGAGGCTGGCCCTGGAGATGTTGGAACTTCCTCAGGAGAGAGAAGCCCTCCTGAGCCAGATCCCTGGCCCAACAGCTACCTACATAAAAGAGTGGTTTGAGGAGAGCTTGGTGAGTAGGTCCATTTCTTGATGGGGAAACGTGAGAAACATCATCATATAGCTTAAGGAATACCACCACCACTGGCCAATTTGACTCATCTGTACATCCTGTATGTAGCCTTTTCTTGCTTTCCATCCAGCTTTGGCCAATCCCTGCTGAGTATACCTTCCCAGCAGGAGTTTAGAACCTAGTCAAGCAGTTTAAGCTATATGTTCTACCTTCCTGTGGTCTACAATCAGTCTCTCCTGAGAAGAAGAAATCTAGGGCCAGAGAAGGGCAAACATGGAAGTTTCTCCTACTCCCAGGATTATATGCACTAATTACTGAGTTATAATCCCAGGTTGAGGTTTCTACCCTCAACTGGATTCCATTACTCCTTGTTTCTTTCCTCAATCTAGAACTTGCTTTGTTCATTCATTTCTTTACTTTTGCCCCTACTCCTTACCCTAGAACTATTTCCTGTCTTGAGAATGGAATGTAGATTTGCTAACTATCCTCCTATTCATTCTAGATTAGGTTCACAGACCTGCTCAGTCTAGGGGAAACATATGGGTAACCAAAGCCATAACAGATTTGTAGCTTTGTTAGCCATCTGCTTCCCCAAGGCGAACAGCAGGTCTTAAGAGATTAATAATATCTAAGAATGAGTAAGGTGAGGAGTTAACCCCTTGTGGAGGTAATCTGGAATGCAACCATTGGTGGGCTGAAGGAAGGACAGGATGATGGGAAGTCAGTTTGACAAAGTGTGTGATTACCTAAACTGAGTTTAAGAATGAAGGCTGAAGGAGGAGCCAAGATGGTGGATTAGTGGGAGGCAGCTTTTCTCAGAGCTCCGTAATTTGGTTGGGACTCAAAAGTGAGAAAACTACTTCTCTGTGAGATGAGTGAAAAAACACTCCACTGATACTCAATATTGGACAGAGAGCCTTGAAGACTGGGAAATTTGGGGTACATCAGACAAAACTAAGGAACAGAATTGAAACTAGGTTCCAGTGGGAATGGGCAAAATTAATATGCAAGGTTGGAAAAAGACTGAAAAGTGTTGGGAAAGTCTTGGCATGGGGAATCCCAGGATCAGCAGGGTAGTCTGTCCTAGGCTGATCAAGCGGCTATTCAGCTTATTAAACTAGTGCTGGAAAGTCTTGGTCTGCCTGCCCTGAACAGGGAGCCCAAGCTCAAGATATTTTGGTACCTTGGAACAGTAGTGGAGCAAACTCAGGCCTGGAACTTAGGTCTGAGAGTTGAGAGCTGAGTCCAATACATGCATCCATCAGATGCCAAATGCGAGATCTAAACTAAGCCTAGCAAATCAGGAGAATCTCTGGCATGGAGAATTTCTGGCACAGAGACATTTTTGCCTTGGGGCAATACAGATCAGAGACGCTTGAGAAAGCCCTCCCTCCGACTCTCTCTTGGCAGCTGGCAGGACCAGCAGCAGGGAGAATCTGAAAGGTTGGAGTGACTGAGCTCAGTGCTCAGAAACAGTCCTTGAGAGGCCAAAAAAGACAGTATCCCTGAACAATAGAACTGGGCGAAGGACTGACTCCCCTTTCCCACAAGCGGTGCACTGGGGAGAATAGTGGGGTATGGTCCTAGAATAAATAAAATACCTAGGGTAATACCAGACTAAATGCTCACCCCTTGGAGTTTCACTTACAGAAACTCATCTCGTAGAACCCAGCGGCCACTATACCCTGGAAGCGAAACCTAAAGTATCTTCCACAGCTCCTCACACATCCCACTGAGACACCAAAAGACAATTTGTCACAGGCAGCGTGGATATATTCTCATTGACTATTCTGTTATTTGTTTTTGTTTTTGAATGTATACTGATTGATATATGTTGAACATTTATACATTTGTGCACATTCATATGTGTTTCTGCTTTTTTCATTTTTAGCATTTCTTGAAGGTAGCTATTTTTCATGCTCTAGTTTTTGAAGGTTAGGGTTTTGATTAGTATATTTTTGGATTGATTTTCTGTTGTCTCTTTTACAACTCTGTTTCCCTTTGTTTCTATTTCTCTCTCTCTCTCTCTCTCTCTTTTTGCTAACAGCCAAACTCTATTATTCTCTCTTTCACTCCTCCTTTAATTCTTTTACTCCTATTTTTTTCTTCTCTTCACCTTAAATACCTTTTCTACCCTCATCTGTTCTTCTTTACTCTTACTGAACTCTGTCTTTAACTGGATACATACTCATATCTGTTTATTTTTCTCATTTCTAGAATTTTTAAAAGCAGTTATTTTTTTATGGATCAATATTTTGAGGATCAAGATGTTTGCTTAGTACATATCGATTTTGTTCTTGAAAGCTTTTATTTCTTTTTTAAATTTTTATTTTATATATTTTTTCTCACTTATCAGTTTCCCTAGAGTCTCTTTCTCTTTTTTCCTCTGCTAACAGCCAATCTCTATTGATCTATTTTACTCTTCCTTTTATTTTTTACTTCTATTTTCTCTCCTCATGATTATCACATTCTATATCACTTCTGTCCTATACCTGTTCACCACTTTTGTAAGCTTACTTTTTTACCATGGGCAATAACTGCCCATTTCTGATTATTGTGACAATCAACTTTATAGATTTCATAGCAAGAACTATTTGTTTTAATGCTGTAAATTGTTTGAATTTGTTATTATCTGTCTTCCCTTAAACTATATGAGTTAGTAGAAACCTTTATGGATACTAAAAGTCCAAAGGGTAGACACTCTACTGTTAGATGGGTAGACACACGAACAACATGAAAAGGCAAGGAAACAAATCATCCCCCAAAACCTAAAATACTTCAATAACAGAATCCATTGAAAAGACAATGGAAGAAATGTAAGACAAGGAATATAGAGTGTTCATAGTTAAATTGGTCTGTGAAATAAGGGACAATGTAAGGGGGAAAATACAGGAAGCAAAAGATCACTTCAGTAAAGAGATAGAGATTCTGGGGAAAAAACCAAGCAGAAATCTTTGAAATGAAGGAATCAATAAACCAAATTAAAAATTCATTGTAAAGCATACCAGCAGACAAGACCACTAGAAAGACAAAGTTTTAGGCAATGAAGATAAAATATATAATCTTAAAAATGAAGTTGACCATAGAGAAAAGTTATTAAGAGACCATGAATAGAACTTTGAAGAAATATGAATAACATTAAAAGACCAAACTTAAAAGATTTATTGGGATAGATGAAGGCTCAGAGATACAAACCAAAGGGAATGCACAATCTCTTCAATGAAATAGAATCTGAAAATTTCCCAAAATTTAAGAATGAAATGGAAAATCAAATATAGGAGGCTCACAGGACCCCAAATATACAAAATTATAACAGACCCACACCAAGGCACATTATTATGAAAATGCCTAATATACAAAATAAGGATAGAATTGTAAAGGCTACCAGAGAAAAACAACAGGTAACATTTGGAGGGAGACCAATCTGGATCTCAGCTGATTTTTCAGCCCAGACTCTTTTTTTTTTTTTAAAGAGAGAGTGAGAGAGGAGAGAGAGAGAGAGAGAGAGAGAGAGAGAGAGAGAGAGAGAATTTTTTTTAATATATTGGCGGACACAACATCTTTGTTTGTACGTGGTGCTGAGAATCGAACCCGGGCCGCACGCATGCCAGGCGAGCGCGCTACCACTTGAGCCACATCCCCAGCCCTCAGCCCAGACTCTTAAAGCTAGGAGGTCTTAAAATAATGTATACCAAGTCTGAAAGAAAATGAATGCCAACCAAGAATATTATACCCTGAAAAATTAAGCTTCAGAATTGACAATGAAATAAAAACCTTCCATGATAAACAAAAGTTAAAAAGAATTCACAATTAGAAAACCTACTCTATAAAACATACTCAAATATTTTGTGAAGAAAAAAAGAAATGAAAACTAAAACTAAAAACTAGCAAAGGGTGTCTCACTTTGAATAGTCAAACAAAGAAGAAACTAATTCAAATTAAAAAAAAAAACAGAAATAAATCAAAATTACAGGGAATAAAAATCATTTCTCAATAATAATATTGAATGTACATGGCTAAATTCATCAGTCAAAAGACATAGGGGCTGGGGATGTGGCTCAAGCAGTAATGCGCTCGCCTGGCATGCGTGGGGCGCTGGGTTCGATTCTCAGTACTACATACAATAAAATAAAGATGTGTCCACCGAAAACTGAAAAATAAATATTAAAAAATTCTCTCTCTCTCTCCCTCTCTCTCTCTCTCTTTCTCTCTCTCTTTCTCTCTTTCTTTCTCTCTCTCTTTAAAACAAAAAGACATAGACTGGGGCTGGGGTTATGGCTCAGCAGTAGAGCACTTGCTGGGTTCAATCCTCAGCACCACATAAAAATAAATAAATAAAATAAAGGTTTTGTGCCCAACTACTACTAAAAAATAAATATTTAAAAAAAGACATAGAACTGGCAGATTGGATAATAAAAGAAGACCCAACAATATGCTGTCTCCAAGAGACTCACCTCATAGCAAAGACATCCACAGACTGAAGGTAAAAAGATGGGAAAAAAAACTTGTCATTCATATGTATCTCTTAAACAAAGTAGATTTCAAGTAAAAATTAATCAGAAAGGACAAAGAAGGCCATTTCATACATTGGAGGAAAGATAGCTTCGTCAACAGGTGGTACTGGGAAAACTGGAATTCCATATGTAGTAGAATGAAATTAAATTACTCTGTCTCACCCTGCACAAAACTCAAAGTGAATCAAGGACCTAAGCATTAGACAAGAGACCCTGTACCTACTAGAAGAAAATTTAGGCCCAACTTTCCATCATGTCAGCCCACAAATCAACTTCCTCAATAAGACTCCTAAGGCACAAGAAGTAAAATCAAGAATCAGTAAATGGAATGGCATCAAACTAAAAAGCTTCTTCATGTCAAAAGAAATAATTAAGAATGTGAAGAGAGCCTATAGAATGGGAGAAAATCTTTGCCACCTGCAGATAAAGCACCTCAGATAGAGCCTTAGTCTCTAAGATATACAAAGAACTCAAAAAACTTAACACCAAAAATAAATAAATAACCCAATCAATAAATGGGCGAAGTAACTGAACAGGTACTTCACAGAAGAAGAAATATAATTGAACAACAAATATATGAAAAAATGTTCAACATCTCTAGCAATTGGAGAAATGCAAATCAAAACTACACGAAGATTTTCTCTCACTCCAGTCAAACTGACAACAATAAAAAATACAAGCAACAATAAGTGTTGGAAGAATGTAGAAAAAAGGTACACACATACATTGCTGGTGGGACTGCAAATTGGTGCAACCACTATGGAAAGTAATATGGAAATTCCTCAGAAAACTTGGACTGGAAACACCATGACCCAGTTATCCCACTCCTGGGTTTATATCCAAAGGACTTAAAATTAGCATACTATAGTGATGGAGCCACATCAATGTTTATAGTAGCTCAATTTACAATACCCAAGCTATGGAATCAATCTAGGTGCCCTTCAACAGCTGAATGGATTAAGAAAATGTGATATATATATATATATATATATATACACACACACACACACACACACACACACACACACACATATATATATATACATACATACATACATACAATGGAATATTACTCATCCATAAAGAGGAATGAAATTATGGCATTTGCCAGTGAATGGATGGAACTAAATAAGCCAATCCAAACAAACCAAAGGCTGGATGTTCTCTCTGATATGTAAATGCTAATACACAATAAAGGTGGGAGGAGGATTAGAAATTCATTGGATTAGCCAAAAGTGAATGAATGGAAGGGAGGGGGAATGAGATTAGGAAAAACAGTAGATAACTTTTGTATGTTCTTATATGAATACATGACCAATGAAACTCTACATCATGTGCAACCAGAAGAATGGGATCCTAATTAGGTAAGTTATATTCCATGAATATATAATATGTCCAAATACACCCTACTGTCATGTATATTTAAGAAGAACAAATTAAAAAAAATAGACACCAAAAAATAAGAAAAAGAAAGAAAGAAAGAAAAGAATGAAGGCTGAGATGCAGTTTTCTAATGCTAGTGTCTGCAGACCTGATTCAAAATTGCAAAGTATGCATAGAGGTGGAAGGACAGGAACAGGAACATTAAATTGGGGGAGAGAGCTTGATATTTGAGAACACAAGATAAGAAAGTTGAAATACTCTTGTCCAGAGGCCATGTCATTTGTCATTAGACCGAATACATTCCAGATCCCATTGCCTACTTTTTGTTCCAGAGGTCTCTGTCAATACAGTCTCATTTCCATGCCTTTTTCTGAACATTGAACAGTTCTTCATTATAGTCATTATATGTGTTATTCAATATTTTCATTAGATAGACTATCTGACTGTGTTCTGTGTAATATCCCTATACTAATGTGGTAGACAGAATAATGGCCCCCCAAATGTGCCTGTGCACTAATGGCCAGAACCTGTGATCATGTTACCTTTCACAGTGAAGGGGAAGTTTGTAGATGGAAATAAGGTTTCAAATTAACTGACCTTAAAATAGGGATAATAGCCTGGATTATACAGGTAGACCCAGTATGATCACTATAGAGTTCTTATAAGAGCCTTCTCTATTGTTCCCTAAACACAGTATAGCAATATATAGGTTTTATTCCTCATTGTACAGCTTACAATGAGTATGGATGTTCCTTGGTCATCTTGTATGGATGTACCTTATGTGACAATTTCTCTAGTATTGATAGGTTATTTTTTTTTTTTTAAAGAAAGAGTGAGAGAGAGGAGAGAGAGGGAGAGAGAATTTTAATATTTATTTTTTAGTATTTGGCGGACACAACATCTTTGTCTGTATGTGGTGCTGAGGATCGAACCTGGGCCGCACGCATGCCAGGCGAGCGCGCTACCACTTGAGCCACATCCCCAGCCCTTGATAGGTTATTTTTAATCTCTCACTAATATATTGTTGCAGTGAATATCTTTATAGAGAAATATTTGTCCTTATCTCTAGATATTTCATAGAAGTATAATTACAGAGTTCAAGTAGGGTTACCAGATAAAATATAGGATATTTTAAATTTGATTAAAATTAAAATTTGATTTTAAATAATTAGTGAATAATTTTTATTAAGTGTGTCCCCTGTGGCTTGCTAAATCTGGTAACTTTAAAACAAAAGTATTAATATCTTTAAACTTTTTGGCACATTTTTCAAATGTTTAAACTTTTTGGCACATTTTCCCAAATCAATTTCCAAAAGAATATAATTTATATTTTTATTGGCAGGGTTTGAGGTGAGTCTATCACATAGCATCCTGATAAATTATTATCACTAATGTCACAAGGGAAAATGTTTCCTGTTATTTTTGCATTTTGCATTCATCTGTTTAATTAGACTAAACATTTTAAAATTAGTTTATTAGTATTTATTTTTTTGCATGTTCTCTAAGTTTTAAATCTTATATCCACAAGTTATTCTCCATATACACATGTTCACATATGCAGTATTTTAATATTATTTTTAAATAATTAAAGTAATCCACAAATAGAGAATTATTTAGAGATAGGTCATAAAATAGTTCTAACATTTTCTTCCCTCATACATAGAGATTGTCCTTGAGCTGCTTGGGTGAGACTGTCCCACCCTCGTCTGTTCCTAGTCTGTTTATACTCTCTGCTCTTGCTTTCTTTTAAGATTTTAGTGCTTATACATTTGAACAATTGTTTTTACTAGTCTTTTTGCTTTATTTGTGGCATATGTTTTCTTCACTTTTTTAAAAATACTATTTATGGTGCTTTTTGAGGCACAGAAGTTTAAAAGGTTATTCTTCATAGTTTAGATTTCTCCTTTTCCTTTTAGTCCTAAAAAGTTCCTTTGTAGCCTTAGATCTAATAACTATTTGCATATATCTTCAGTAGGTTTATGTTTGATTTTTATCTTCTGGTTAACTCTTCCTCATCAGTATTTTTTAGCATGTGGTATAAAAACTGGATTTAACTTTTAAAATTCCTTTTTGGAAATCAAAAATAATTTTGATCCACAGGCAGTGAATGTGGTTGCTATTTTTGCAGGATGCATTGCAGAAAACAGTTTACATTCACGTTTGCACATTTGTTTGGGAGTTATATACAATGGTTTGGTGAATGCTTTCCTTTTGTGAGAAGATTTCCCTAAAAGTTATTGCATTCATAAATCTTTTAGAATAATTATGGCCATCAGCAACCTATGAATGGTGTACTTTTAGCAGGTCAGAAGTTCATATAAACATTCCAAGAAATCAGAGCTAGTTGTTAAGATTTTGACTCTGAACAGAGCTAGCCTGTCTATATTTCAGGTCTTGCAGTCCTCAAGTCGGTTTATACTCTGACTATATACACAATCTACACTAGTTCTTATCTGTGTGGAAATAGAATTCAGAGCAGTGAACGAACTCATGGGCATTTTAGATTTGTCCTTTGGTTAGAAGCCCTTGACATAAACATTTTGGTCTGTGGCCCAGCAGCTTGTGGGTACCCACAGATAGCTTATGAAAAAATACAGAATGTGGATTCCTATCTAGGTGATACATAGGAAAATTAAAGTGTAAGAAGCATTGTTTTAATCTCAGTGACTCACAGAAATCCACAAGAATTACAGGGAGTTAGGATTGGAATATGAACTAGTGAGAAAGGTTGAGGGATTAGGCAGGATTGACCAATGCCTTCATATTCGTGATGTTTGTGCATCCCTTGCATGCCTTCTCCATTCTACTCCATAGATAATATCTCAGAGTTACCGATTGGTCATAACATTGGCCTGACCACCTTTGCCTCCTGATATCTCTATTAATACTTCCTCCTCTAATGTGGTGCAGATAAAATGGAGGCTTATATATCTCTAACACAATGTCAGAGGATAGGTAGCCTCAGGTTAAATCGGTGGTTCTGGATGACCTCAAAGTCTCTGGCTCTTCCTGTTTTCTGCCCCTCTATCCTTAGGGGTTGGGTTTTCCTCAGGCTTGTCCCTTAATGGTTGCAAGATGGCTGATGGAATTCTAGGCAACATGTTTTCACACAGACAACTACACAGCTATGTCCAGCAGTAGGGACAATTTCTTTAGTATGTCTTTTTTTCTTTTTTAAGGAGGAGGGAAAGTTTCTCTGAAGCTTTCCAGAAGATTTATCATTGGTTCTAGGATTTGTTCACATTTGCATACACTAGCTGCAAGGGTGACTGGGGAAGCAAGTACAGGTTGAGCATCCCTAATCCAAAAATCCAAAAGTTTGAGATTTTGGAGCATTTTGAATTTCAGATTTTTGAATTAGGGATGCTTATCTGGTAAAGTCTATACAAATATTCCAAAATTTTAAAAAATTCAAAATTTAAAACACTGCTGGTCTCAAGAATTTCATACAAGGTACTTAACCACTTAACCACTTCCATTTGCCGTAGAAGGAGGTAGGCTCTCTGTGAAAGGAGTGATGGAGTTGGGGGGACATGAATGTCCCTTAGGAAGATAGCTCAGAATGACTGTCCAATATCTTTTATGTTTAAGTTTATTCTTCTACTTGACAAATTCTTTCCACATTTCCTCCATTTTTTAAAATTCAAATTCATGAAGAAAAGAATCTTATTGACCTAGCTAATAATTTGGGAGCTAAATTCTCCAGGCCCATAAAAATATATTAAGTACAAATGAAATAGAAATTTAAAACTTTTAATTTAAGCACTACCCAGAGACCAATCACCTGGCCAGAAGGGAAAGTAGTGTGGTCGGAAATGTGGTCTATTACTGTTGCTGTTCATTGGGTATCTCCAGGCATCATGGTGTCTGAGGTCCATAAGAAAAAACAGCTCCTGGAGAGGCAGTGGCAGAAGTGGGGGAGTGGTTGGTGGTTAGAATAGGACAAATAGACTAATCCTGGGCCTTCCCTTTGTGTCTTAAATGGAGGGAGCTCCTGATCCTAGTGTATCATACTAGGCAGCATTGGAGCTAGTTCTTCTTTGGAGTGAAGCCAGTTCCTTCTCTGCTTGGTCTTGGCAGGGCTGAGACACACCTGGACCAGCCTGGTCAACAGGAGTCCTGTTGGCCAGGACTTTCTGCTTATAGAGGGGTTTTATTAGGTCAGATCATCCTAAAAACCAGGTAAACCAGACCCACTCAGAGTTCAGTAATGCAGAGCTGCGAGTTCTAGGGTTCTGGGGCCTGAACCCATGCTGTGTTCTTTTTGGAGTCTCCCAGTGGGAACCCAGGCTTTCTTTTGTAGGGTTGCCAGTATCCTGGTCAGCAAGCTGAAACAAGATGAGAGAGTAGGGGAGGAAGCCAGGAGTTCAAAGGCCAGAGTTCTAACCAGCCTCTGTCATTTACTTCTTTGTGACTTTGGCCAAACCTCCTCTTCTCGCCTCAGTAAGTATGATGAGGAGATGTGGGTTCTAGGCCTAGAAGGACATATGTGGGACTCTGAGCTAGGGATAGTTTCTAGGCCTCAGTGAGGGAAGAAGCAAAAGGTTTGTGTTCCCTTGGCATAGGAACAGAATCTGTGTCTGAATTCTGAGCCTGTCCCCAGAAAGTTGGTGGGTGAGACTCCTGTATAGCAAGTTTCTTGGCGTTAGGCAAGCTGGAGCCTGGCCTGCAGAGAGGCATCAGTGAGGCTGTGGTTCAGCAGAAGGATGACTCTCAGGAGCTAGGCAGGGTGGTCTTTTATGTCTGACAGATAGGGCCAAGCTTTGGGTCAGTGCTCACAGAGGATAAAGTGAAGGCCTTGCTGGAAGATTGATGCATCTCTGTTGCTATGGAAGGGACCTGAGTTCCAGACAGGGAGAGCCTACTCTCCTCTGTTTGCTATGGTGAAGCATGAGATGATGTCCTCAGGAGCAATTGGCCATTTCAGGTCAAGGCTCCTGAACCTCACTGGTACTCCTAAAGTCCAGGAAGGAGAGAGTGCTCCTCAGTGGCCCTGACACATGCCACAGGCAAGAAGGATGTGGGGCCACTATGACTACTTCCGGGATTTGGGCTGTACCTTGAGTGTACTTTCCTGTGGCCTGGAAGGGTGCGGAGGTTGAGTCCCACAAAGAAGTTATCTAGCCAGATCCAAATGGGCTCTACAGGCTTGTGAACAACCAATCTATTGAATCAGTGGACCCAGTAGGGTACAGAGTGCAGATTAATATCCCAGGATTTTTGGTGATGCTCGAAAAATATCAAAGCAAGTAGTCTCCAGAGTAACCATGGGTGCTTTTCGAACATTCTGATATGTAACCCCCTGATCTCAAACCAGCAGCCATTCTGCCCTTCCATTTAGGATTGTGGATATGAACCAGGGAAATCCTTGGTGAAGGTTCAAGATGAAGTCAGAGAAGGGCAGACAAAGCAGCAGAATGAGGGCATGTCAGAGCCATGTTTAGGTTCCAGGGAGGGAGCAATGATTGGCAAAGAGCCTGTAGGGGACTGTCCTCTGGGCTCTCTTTGGAACTGGAGTATGATCAGCAGCTTTGGCCACCCAGTGGCAACCAACCTTCACAGGGTTGCAGGTGTCCTGGGCAGTATGCCTAGGCAGGTAGAAGCAAGCTGAACCAAAGTAAAGGAGTAGCGAAGTCAGGACGAAGTTAAAAGGCCAGGGTTCAATCCTGGCTCTGCCACTCACTTGTGTGTGGCTTTGGCCAAACCTCCTCTTCTCCCCTCTGGAACTCAGTGTCCCTAGTGGAAATGATAGCAGATTTGGACTGTGTCTGCAAGACCTGATTGTATTCTGTGGTTTGTTCTAAGAGCTTTATTGAGGGGCCTCTTTGTAAGCACTCATCTTGACCTTCCTCAGTCCAGATCTTAGTTTCCAAGGTAAAGACAGGTTGGGTAGCTTCAAGACGTGGCTGCCCTATGTGAGGAGTCAGTGGAAGTCCACATCTCAAGAGCAGTGAAGAGGTCTATCCTGCATGGGTGACCTCTGCTGGGCTATGGGCTGGGGAGGGAGGCTGCATCTAGGATATGTGCTCACCTCTGACACCCCAACAGTCAGGGCAAGCAACAACCTCAGTTATCTTTTCAACTAATTTATCAAGGAACAAAGCAAGATCCAGGCCCAGAGAGGGCACAGCCACCTCCCACTGCCCCTACACACACACTCATCAGCTCCCCATCACCTTGTCACAGATGGCAGCTTCTTCAGTTCCCAACTCCTTAAACAAAGCCATGCATTCCTGCCAGATTCAGCTGGTGATCTTTCATTCTGGCCAAAGAGGCAAATCTATTTACCATATTGAAAAGACGGAGGAGTTGTAAAAGTGATGGGGAGAAAAATATATTTTATGGATCATAAAATGCGAGCCTGAGTTTCTCTTCCTATGTGATTCATTTCTACATCCCCATTGTTCAGTAAGGGCAGAGAACAAAGACAGGTCTGGATATATTTGTGTTGAAATTTTTAATTTGGAAAAGTTACAGACAGGAGTTTTGTGGGAAAAATTTCCCCCTGGATCTTAGAAGAGAGAAGGGGAGATTTGGTGTTTATTTTTCAAGGGGAAAAAAGCACACCCTGTGTGAGCCAATTGCTAGTGTTTGTTTCTTACCTGCCCCTATGACAGGTATTGAGTTAACTGAGCACTGGCACTTTCTTTCCTGTGCTTAGTCCCAAGGGACTCCTGTCCTAGGCAGGGTGCCTTGCTGCTGCTGGTGGTTCTTTGTCCTTGAGCAGTACTTGAAGAGGCCACTAGGTGGGAGTCGGGGACAAATACTGGGAAGTCTAAATCCCAAGGAACAGGAATACAATACAGGAATACTGTGTGTATATATATATATATATATATATATATATATATATATAAAATCATCTTTAGATTAGAAAGATGATATAAGCACCTCTTATTGAAACTGCTTGACAGTGCACCTCGGTCATCTGGAAAAGAGTTTGTTCTCTTTTCCTTTGAAATCAGTGGGCAAAGAGTAGGCAGGAGAGGCCTCCATTGTGGAACTGTGAGGAAGAGACAGGGAGGCTAAGAGTCCTGGGAGCATAGACTTGACCTTCCATTGTTGATGGCAAGAAAGCCTCCCTGAACTCCTTGACTCAAGTGCCTTTTGCTGGGGTGCTAGTAGGTTAGCTGTCCACATTCCAGGAAGTATTTCCTGGCTCACGTGTCTGCCAGCCTGCCCTTAGAGAAGCTTCCTGTGCCCTCAAGGATTTTCAATGCATTTTTACTGGCACAGCACCCCACAAGCGGGGGGCTTTCCACTGCTGCAAATTAGCAGTTTTACTTTTCCTAGATTTTTATTCCCTTTCCCCAAGTAAATTGCATTCTACTAAATTCTACCAATCTGGATCCTTTCAGACCTGACCAAAAGAGACTGTTTCAGTCCTCAAAAACCAATGTTTATAAATGACCAAGAATGTGCAAACACTGGAGAAAGAGCAAATAAATCCTTCCCTACTAAATTTCCTGTTTCAGGCCCAAGGGACATGGTGGGTGATGTTGCCAGGTTAGCATAACTTGAGGTCTGAGCATGTAGACACCCACTTACTCTCCACCCAGAAAGAAGGCCTGTCAGAGCCACACCACAGAGTGCCTTCTCCTTTAGGACCCACTAGTGGGCAGGTGGGCAGGCTCACTGGAATTCATGCGTCTACTGCCCAACATTTCAAGGAACTTCTGAAAGTTGTTGTCTAACCTCTTGCTACTCTAGGTGTAATCCTGGGTCAACTGTCTGAACCTCTCTGGGAGCTTATTAGAAATGCACAATTTCAAACTCCATTCCCAACCTACTGGATCAGAAGCTGCATTTTTGCTAGAGCCCCTTTCAGCCCTCTCAATTCATTATAGATGCGGAAGTTTTTTCTAACCCAGAGTTAGTGAACTATGGGTTACATTTGTTCCACTGCCTGCTTATTACACCCCACCAGCTAAGAATGTTTTTCACATTTTTCAATGATTGAAAAAAACTCACAAGAATATTCTATAGTGTGAAAATAATATAAAATTTGAATTTTAGTGTACATAAATAAAGTTTTGCTGGAACACAGCCACATTCATTTGTCTACTTATTGACTGAAGTCACTTTCACTCTACAAGTAGTAAAGTCTAGTATGAAAGAAATTATATGGCCCTCCAAGCCTAAAATATTTATCATCTGGTCCTTTTACTGACCCTATTTGGAGGTGTGTTCTCCATGCTTGTGCACTGATGGTGGCCAGGATGCAATTTCATGTTCAGGACTTTCTCAGCTGAGTTCTTTCCTCTCCTCGCTCTCTTCTCAGGAATGGCAGGCCACTATGCAGCATATCTGCTGAAGGACACAGCCTGTATCCTAGTAACAAGGGGTGTCCTGGCAGTTATCCCCATAGCTAAGAGGCCAAGGCTCAGGGGTGAGCTGAACCCAGGATGCAGGTGATGGTTCAACAGAATGGCATGTGGCCCACAAACTCCTCTCAGTCTATAATTCTTCCCCATGAGATGCTGCTGACTCCTGGTAATTGGCAGGAGGAAGACATCAGGGGCCCCTCTCAGCCACTTGCTGGGGTCTGTAATCTAGACCCCAAGATGAAGGTGGGGGCAAGCTGTAGTATGTTCCCCTGTCCAAACCTGACCACTCTGGCCTCAGCTAAGCTTGCAGATCTCTCAGTCTCATATTCGCCTGTCCTTTACCCATAGCTGGTTGCCTCATGTTTCAGACAGTCATGAGTTGCAGGTGAGTGGAATGTTTATGGGAAGCCCTGAGGGCTCTGAAGGTCAGTGTGGTGATGACCCCAATTTTTGTAGCCTTTGTGGTCTCTGAGATTCTACCTCATAAAAACAGTATAATGGAAGCAGGATTCCTAATCCCTCCACTCCCACCCAATAATAGTGGCAGCCTAAACCTTTGAGAGTAACTGCTTAGACTTAAAACCCAGGTTTCCAAACTGATAGAGGTCACAGACAATTTTTATAACCTCATGAAAACTTTGTTTCAGAGAATAGAGATTTATACATATTAATAGTACTTTGTACTTTCTTATGATTATATTTGATACCCTGAAGCCCATCTGTGGCCCCCCGTGGACCCCTGGCCAGGACAGCCTTTTGGGTGAGCATGTTGTAGTCATTGTTCACCTTTCTGGCCAGGTGTGAGTGGGAGCCCTGAGTGGGCCCAGCACCGGCGATCAGTAAGCAGGTGCCTAAAACTCCTGCATTCGCTGCATCTCACTCATTCCCACCCCTTTCCCTCCTGCCAGCCACATAGAAGTGCCCTGCTCCTAGATCTTTTGGAGTGTTACTTTGTGGGGTTTTAAATTAAATGATAATGTAAGTAAAATATACTTTGGTGTTTAAAAAAAAAAAACAAAAAAATGAGATAAGAATTGTTACTTGAGGCTACACGAAAATATGTTAAGAATTTAGTTAGCTCAGTCTGTTTGGATTTCTCCTTCCCTTCCTCCCTCTTTTCTTTAACCTTTCTCCTTCTGAACTTCTGCCCCACTGCCCCCCCCCATTAGTTCATAGAGGTGTGAAATGCGCTAAAGATGAAATTGGCTCTGCCTTTTCCTGAGTCAAGCATCATTACACCGAGGAGACAGACCTTAAAGTCTATTTTCTCCAAGTCAATTTTTTGTCTTCCTTTGCATCTCTCACCATTTGAGCCTCACTCTTTCAGAGAAGGCTTAAGTTTCTGCTGTGTACCAGGGATTATGGGAGGCAGGAAAATGAGAAAAGTGAGTCAGAAATCAGACATACTTCCTCTGGTCTGGTGTAGTAGAGAGAGGCTTGTCAGCTGTCAACTATGGTTCATTGAACTAGAGAATAGGTGTTCAGGACAGAGCAGGAGAAGGGGAAGCTTCCTGGAGAGCTGCATCTGAACCACCTCAACAAGGAGGTTAGCAAGGCTGATAAGTAGCCATGCTGCCACTTTGTCACCTGTCTCCTCCTCTCCTGTACTATAACTTGTAGAAGGGCATTGAACTCTTCCAAGGAGAGTGAGCCACTCTGCTCCACCTTTCGTTTTCCAGCTCCCAAATCAGCTCCCTAGCCTCCTCCCTGGAGCCCCAGGTTCACCTTTATTACATACCATGTGATGAATTCTTTATTTATCTAGGGCAGAAAATCAGTATCATTTGCCTTGGGTGCTGGGCAAATGTGTGTTGACCTAATGAATTTCTTCATTTGCCTTTCCCAGGCTTCTAGACAGTAAAAAGAAAACATAAAGATACCTCCCCCAACCCTGCCCCTGTACTCTTAAAGATGTTCTTCACATCCTGTCACAGTCTGGGCCATGCTCTGGAACTGGGCCAGGAGCCCAAAAAAGGGTCTAGAGCTCAGAGCAGGGCAGTATAGCCTGCTTTTCCTTCTGGCCTCTAATCTGGGTGTGTCTCCAGGAATGTATTCCTCCCCCATGCTGGTTTCTGGCTAGAGCTGTCCTCCCTGCACCTCTGTGTTCTCTAGGCCAGATTGCCTGCCTAAGCTGTGCAACCAGACCTTGTTTTTGTTCACTAAGGCCCATGCTTCAGGGCTTTGGTAAACATTGATGCCATGCTACAGGGCCTGCTGATACCCAATAGGGCCTTCTCTTTAGGTTGGAACTTCCGGAGAACCCCCTGGTGGCCCCCAAAGGCATGGGAAGGCCCCCTACAGTCACAAGAATTGAGCCTGCAAGTCATTTATGCCGGCAGAGTGCAGAGCCCTTGCATGTAACTGCTGTTCCCAATGTACCCACATCAAAGATCACTTTCATAATCGGTCATAGCCAAAGGCCACACATTAAGGGCTGGGCAAGGGAGAAAAACTGTTTTTAGGGGGAGCTCTCAAAGGAGCTGGAGTGAGTAGGAGGTAGGGATGGCATCTTGGGAGTTCTGAGTAGTCCACCCTGGTTAGCTAGCATGTGACTGGCCCATAAGAAAGCACATTCTAGCTTCTCCAAGGTTCCTGCCTACCCAGAGCTGTTCCCAGGTCTCATGGAAACACACATGAAGTGGTCTCACCCTTGCCACCTTCCTAGTTTGTAAAGCAGGTCCTAAAATATGGGGATCAGCCAGGGAGGTAGCCTGGGACTTCACAGAAGCCATACCTCCTGATTTGGAATGTGGCCTCCAAAAACCTTGTGTGGTGGCTGACAGCCCAGAGCCATAGTCCCCAGAGAGAGTGAGTGGCAGAAGTCTCCAGTTTGCAGCAGTTGTCTCTGGTGAACAGTGGCAGCAGCGCCAAGGACAGAAAACTCCCTGCCCAGAGCCTGGCACACTGCAGGCCCAGCATCAGAACTGGAGCTGGTTCTGAATCTGTTCTTTTTTGGAAACAGCTTTTCCTAAGGGCACAGCCCCTGGTCTGCCTGTAAAAGGGTAGGCGTGGGCTTTGGGGCGGGGGTCAGACTGTGTGGGAACCAGCAAGCTCCTCCAAGGCAGCACTTATTTTTAGTCATCTCCCCAGTCCCAAATAAACTGAGAGCAGCTGGGAGCCCGTGGGTAAATGCAGAGTGAAGCAGAGACAGGAAATCGGGGGCTCTCGGTAATGAGTTCCAGCCACTCCAGAAGGGGGAAGCCAGACAAGGAATTTTCTTCAGGACTGTTTCTCTCTGGCAGGCTCTGGTATTATCACTGAAGAGAATGTTCCTGCGTGCACACAGGCGTGTGTGTGTGTGTGTGTGTGTGTGTGTGTGTGTGTGTGTTTACAACCCTACCCAAGTCTTTCTTTTTCCCCTACCTGTTCGTGACGTTTGCTCTACAGGGCTCCGAATCCCAGCCCCAGTATCTCTGTATGTGAGTGTGTGTGTACACGCCTGACTGTGGGGGCGGTGGGGGAGGACCCTGGAGCAGCACAGTCTGGTCTAAGTTGTTATGTATCTAAAGCTGTTTAGGGAAAGGCTGAAGGACACAGGCCAGGGAAGTGGGGAAACTTGAACACAGCTTGGCGTTCCTGAGTGGGAGGGGGCAGAGGCAAGGAAGAGGAGAGGACTTGATCTCCAGCCAGAAAAAGGGCTTTTTCAACCCAGGACTCTAACTGCTGACATGGGTGCCCAGCATGGATGGGGACATTGATGTTTACAAGCATTTCTCGTGGCTGAAGAGGGTAAGTGACTGGCTGCTTTGTCTGGGTCTCTGTGGAGATGAGTGAGAGGAGAGACACTTTGGGGTGTTTGGATTTTGTGTGTGTGTGTGTGTGTGTGTGTGTGTGTGTGTGTGTGTGTCTTAGGGGGAGGTATTTGTCCAGCAGAGCCCTGTTGTGGCCACGTTCTTCATGAGAATCTAATTATAGACACCAGGGCAGAAACAGTCAGCTGTCTTTGTTTCTGCCCTGACATTCTGGTGAATGAGCCTCTGTAGAGAAAGGAAAGAATGAAGTGAGGAAAGTTAGTTATTTTAACTTTGACTCTTACACAGAGTCCCCAAACACTGTGACCAGAAAAATATGCCTACTGCTTTTTTGGTTTGTGGACACACAGAAAGCTGCTGCCTTTTAAAATGCTCTCAATTTGGAAGTCATTTAACTTTTTGTAGTCGTTAACCCTTTTTAATGTTATCAGGAGCGGAGGGTACATCTGCCAGCAGAATGAGCTCCTGCATTTCCGGAGGGAGGCTCTAGGGGAGTTGTCTTTTGAAAGAAGTCTGAAGCCCAGGGTTTGAGTTACAAGTTGTCCATGCACTATCTTTAGGGGTTGAGTGTTTGTGTGTGTTGTGAGTGAGGAATGAATGAACAATGGGGGCTGGAGTTGCTTATACTATAGAACTGAGGTGCTCTCTTCTTGTGGCTGACTTTAAATGGCTAAGATATGTATGCCTTTATTTTCATATTGAGGAATTTTAGGCTGGAAGGGCAAGAACAGCTGACAGATAAGAGATTTGACTTTGTAACTGCATAAGGACAGGAGGGTCAGGAAGTGTCTGGCATGGAAGGGACAGACAAGTCTCTGCTGCTCAAATCCCAAACACGTGGCTGATTGGCTTTTTTGTGTGCTCTGTGCAACACTCCTTCAGGAAATAATGAGTTCCTGATGCCGGGTGTATAGTGGTAAGCAAGATCCCATCATCTATAGACCTTCCACCTGATGTAGGAGATGGAGGTTACACAGTCCCAGGAAATAACCATCAGATTACAGATAAGCGCAGTAAAAGGAGCAACATAGGCTTAGGAAAGCTATTGGTGATTGAGAAGGAGGATCAAGGAGCTCTCTTTGAGGAAATAACACTTCACTGAAACCTGAAAGAGCAGTAGGAGTGAGCCAGGTGAAAAATGGGACTGGAGAAAACATTCCAGGCAAAGCAGATGGTTATGTGTAAAGGTCCTACGGCAAGAGGGAGTCAGACAAGATTCAAGACTGAGAGAAAGCCAGTGTGGCTGAGCTCTGTGATGGAGAGTAGAGGCAGGTGGATGCCAGGTCATACAGGATAGTGAAGGCTACAGTAAGGGTGGAGGGCGATGGTGGTTTGAATAATGGGGGACTTGTAACAAGAAAGTGCCATGGGACTCACTGTGGGGTCCAATTTGCATTTTAAGAAAATTATGCTAGCTGTGATGTGGTCTATGAAAAGTTGTGCTGGGAAAACTGAGGCAGCTGAGCACAATTATGAAGATGAACTGCTTGTAGGAATCAACTAGTAAAACCCTATCATTTAGCAAAACCCAAGAGAAGCCTAAGAATTCCATGGTTGTTAGTGTCTTGCTGTCAGTGGTGCAACTTGGTCTTGAACCCTGTTCTTACTTTCATCATCTCTTTTGCCACCAAATATGTAGGAAATTATTGTTTAGAACTCAGTAGAAATTCCATTTGTGCTCGTCCTTGATTAGCTAGGGAAGAGAACATCACATCCATCAGAGAGCTATGCTGAGATGACTAGATATTTTGACAAAGGTTTACATCATCTTTAGATTTAAAAAATCTCATTGGCAGAATAGGTAAGAAACACTCTTCCCATTACTTAGTGTTCATTTCTTTGTTTCCAATTTAAAGAATCTTATAACTGAGAGGTCTTTCCGCCCATGGCGTGCCTGGGTTTGTGGGATCCATGTCCCAGTCGCTGGGCAGATGCTGTAACTCTGTACCTTATGCAGGAGTTCTGCCTGTGGAGGAATTAATTCTGCACATGATGCAATGGAAGATGGCCCTGTCTGTTCTAACTTCAAGGGCATGAGCTGTGGCTCCTGTGCACAGTTGGAAGTTTGCTTAGAAAAGCTCTAAGCCAGGAGACTTCTGAACGCCCAGGAGTGCTCATAGCAAAACAGATATTTTTCTTCTACTTGTATAATTTTAAGGGGCATCTTAAAAAAACAAACAAAAAAAACTTACAAAATTTTAGATGTGTCATAGACAGTTTTATCACAGTATGTTCTCTGTTTTCTACCCTAAATACTACAATGGGATTTTAAAATCTCCTTTTAAAAATTTCCTTTTCATCCTGTGACCCTGATCAGCACTCACCCTGATTCTGAAAGACAAAGCTCAAGCCCCTTAGCTTCCTTGGGCTTTGGACTTTTTCCAACCCAGCCTCAACTTACTTTTTTAGCTTTGTCTTTTAAGTCTACCTCAATAAGCTCCCAAGTATACTCCCTGTATCTTATGAACTTTTACCCCAGATTTTATCCTCCTCCCATCTAATTCCCACCCTCTTTATCTGATCCCATCAGGCCCCTCCCTTCCCACAATATTTTTGTTGAGATTCCATTGCTCTACTGGGATCCCCCAGCACTTCTCATCTGCCTGGATTACCTACTCCCTTTCATCGTCTTCCTTATGGAAAGCAGGCTTCTCTGAACCCACATTTTTGAAGGTAGAAACACTTTCCCCTTCTTTCACATGAAGGAGGTGGGTTCCACAAGAAGAGGGGTCTAGATATATGTGACCTAGTGCTCTTTGACCAGTACAAGAGGGAATGCCTCAGGAAAGGGGGTGACACTGTTCAGAGAGGCACAGAGCTGGAGATAAATATTGGCTCAGAAAAGAAATATTAGCTTCAGGGCCCTTGAGGGATGTGATAAAATGTAATATTTTAGTGAAAAACACGAAGTTTGGGGTGAGGCCTGTATTAGAATCTGGCTTACCAGGTATGTGATCTTAGTTAGACTACCTCGAAAGCCTGGATTTCTTCATTTGTAAAAGCAGAAAGATAATAGTCCCTTCCAAGTATATATTTTGTTAGTATCAAGTAATGCATGTTAAATGCTTAGAACAGTACCATGCATGTAGGAAACATTCAGTAACATGTTATCTATTAACTGCTATTGGCTATTACTGGGAAGAAGAAATTGAAAGAGGAACACATGAGAATGATTGATTCTTTCTGCTAGGACATTGCATCTGTCCCTCAGCTCTAGATTCTTTCCCATGTTCCAGGTCAAGGTCTTAAACCAAACAAACTAAGGACCTAGGAGAGGTAGCTGCAACCTGGCCCACTGTAGGTAGCCAGAGGTCCCATTTGGTTGACTGGTTCTGGCCAGCTTGGCTCTGGTTGCTAAATGAATGCTGACTAGGGCTGATCCCACAATTCATTCTCTTAATAGTCACACAAGGTAATTCCTGCCACAAGTACCCAAAGGACCTTAGTCCCCTTGGTTATTTGAATTCTGACTCACCTATAGCTCCCACCTGTCCTGGGTTGAGGTTAGTGGATTCAACCACACAGCCATGAAAGAACCTCTAAATATAGCTCCCAGCAGGGTCTGTGAGGTCTACTCATGGCTCTCTGAGCAGGAGTTCATTTTCCCAGGGGGAAAAAATAATATCATGGCACTGTCAGCATTTTCACACTGCTCCCTGACTTCCAGCACTTTCGGGATTTAAGCCAAATTCCAACCCAGAGTCACAAAGAAAAAGGAATCACCATTAGTTCGCCATACATTTCTCTTTGACTCTGCAGTTGGCTGTGTAGTGAACTAAAGCTGTTGATGTGAGACTTTATTCCATGTCCTCTGATACACTGACCCACTGGACCCTAAGAGGTACAAAGACAAATAAAGGCCTCTGACTTGCCTCACACTCATGTTGGGCTGTAGTAGAAGCTGGAGGTGTGGGCAACAGCTTCTGTGGAAGAAGTTCCTACCCAATTAAGAGCACAGATCCTGAATCCATCCAATTTCATCTTTTTGTGACCTTGGATGATTTATTTAACCTTCCTGATATTCAGTTACTTTCACTGTAAAATATGGTTAAATAATTCAACATATGCAAAGTACTTATAAAATGTGTTAGTTATGGGGATGGTGGCATTGATCCCAACTGATAGTCTCTGGGTACTCCAGAACCACATTTCCAACCCTGATTCTAAACAGAGAAGTTTTCAAGCCCTTGGGGAGAACAAAAGTAGGCAAGGTTCCTCAAGAGTTCCAGTGGTCCATGTAAAGGACGATGGAAAAGCTCCATAAACTCAACAAGCCAAAACAACTGTTTACCTGTCCGAGATTTTATTAGCAGGACCGTAGCGGCCAGTCTCAGAAGAGAAGGGAGGAGAGAGAGAGAGAACATGAACAGGGTGTTGATTTTTATGGGCTTAACACAGGATGAGGAGGAGCAAGCACCACTTCAGGGATTGGAGATGAACCATTCAAAGTTCGAGCCATTCACAGGGATTGGAGGTGACGGTTCACTCGCCATTCAGTGAGGCATGGAGCTCCCTATTTCTACCCAACACACCCAACATGCATGCCCTTCCTGTTTCTCGGTAGAACTTAGCAGCTACAATTCTACCATCACTAACTACCCCAGCTCTGTACATCTGACTCCTATTTGCTAGCTCCTTGAAGAGAGGCCCTGAGACTTATTTTACCTGGTGGGATTTAAGGAAGTGGCATCATTACCAGGGTCATTTTCTGCATAGCTTGGGGATGTTCCAGAGCAGCACAGCCATTGGTAGTTTTATGGGCTGGCAGCAGTGCTTAGAGATCCTTTGACTCATCCCTACATTCCTCTCTCTTACCCTCTGTAGCAATTCATTCATCCTTTTCATGTCTTCAACCTTGTATGCCTTTAACTGAAACAAAACAAAGCCAAATTTAGATGAATTTTTGATTTTCCCTTCCCTTCATCACAAAATGCAACTATGTTCACAGATATTATTTTTTCAACTTCTATTTTGTGGGGGCAAGATTCCCTTCTCTTGGTGAATGTTATTCCATTTTCCTATACTCTCAAACCAATCCTGTTCCAGATCAACCTGTTCCTTTGTTTCTTCTCTCAGCTTCTCCCTGCCTGTCTCTTGTTCTTGGAGAAAAATGCTCCCCCTCAGTTCTTAGGGGAAAAACCAAAACTAAATTTGGCCTTGGACTTGCCTCTTGATGCTGCCTTATAACTTATCTTCCTTTCACTCTTAGGAAAAACATCTAAAACCTCACCATCTCTATTCCTTTCCCACCTCTCCCCAACTCACCCCACATTGGCTTTGTCCCTGTACTCATCTTTCAGACTTTGTTCATCTTTCCTATGTTGTTTTGCTACATCTAGTTCCCAAATAACCTTGCCCATCTTTTTTCCCTAGAATTCGTTCCCATTTGGGAATCTTGTAAGATTACTGGCATTCTTGTGACAAAGAACAGCTTCTCACTTTGTCCTTCCCTTAATTCCATATTCTCCAGCTATGGATTTTTCTGCCTATTTGATTGTTGCCTCCTCATGTGGAAGGTATAGGCAGTCTCAGGCGCACAAGGCAATTAGCTCTAATGGCCCCAGATAAGCTACATCAGTGACAGTGCCCACTCTATCCCCAACTCCAACACCTTTTTGTCTCTGAAGATGTTTTCAATAAAAATGAGTTAGTATGTCTTTTAGAATTGGAAAAGTAAGGAAACTAAAGAGTCTTCTCTTCTTATTCTCCTCTTGGTTTTAATACCATCCTTTATAGGACATCTTCAAACAAACAGCACTTATATAGTCTGGTACTGTAAACTCCTTATGTATCTAGCCACTTGATAAAAAGCAGGGATCAAGCTCAGCCAAAGTATTTTTGGAAAAGATCTTGGTAAATCAAATGGATCCTCTCACTCCAAATTTCCCAGGAGGATCAGTTAGGAGCCTCACACCAACCCCTTGGTTGGACAACTATGGACTGTCTTCAAGGTATTATTTGCTATGGTTGCCGTGTCAGTCCAAGAAGATCAGAATGTCTGAAAGGTAGTGATTTTCATAGTTTCATTGATGGCTCATTCAGACTGGGAAAACTATATCCAAAGGGCTATTTTTCCGTTCTCCTTGCAGAGTTCTTTTATAGACTTCAGATTCAACCACTATAAAACCTCTTCTCTCTTTTGAAGGTAAGATTTATTTATCTGTGTCCTATGTCCCTGCTGTTGGTATACATACAGTACTACTCATTCTCTCTCTCTCTCTCTCTCTCTCTCTCTCTCTCTCTCTCTCTCTACTTAATTATGCCAAGTAGGTGCTCAGGAATAGTCTAGTAATTGAATACATGCACAAATGAAGCTTAACAATATGGATGTTGGTTGAACTAAAGGTGGACATTTAGATCAATGGGGTAATGATAGCCCTATCAGCAACACATAGCCTTGCTTTACATATAAGTGAAACTGAGGAGGGCAAAAGGGTCAAGGTCAGGATAGGATCTCTCTTGTTGGACCCCTGGTAGGTAAGGAGGTGATTGTACTCTATTCACACTGCATTTGGAGGAAACTTCTTTAACTCTGTGCCAAAGATTAGTAGATTTGTTTGACTATTCTATATCTAGGAAAAAGTAGAACTTGTCTTGGGAACATATGGGTTTATAATAACTACCAAAAAGCCCTAAGAGTCCTTCACCAAAGAACGTTGAAGTTTTCCTATTTACAAGTACCTGCTTACACTCATACTGTTTGATTCTCTTGGTAATGGGTAACCTAACCCATGTAATAGGAATTGACTATAGCCTCTGTGATCTACTTTCTTTTACTTGTTTATTTAGGTCCCCTTATTTTTAAGATCTGTATTTTCCAAGTTTCTAAAAGTCTTGCATTTAAGAGTGGTGCTTTGAGCTTGAGATCTAGCCTTGGTGACTCTGATATTACCCCAAAATCCTGTGCTTGTTAGGCATGGCTTACTTTCAGTTGATTTTCTGGATTTGATAAGAACCCCTTGACTAGGCAGCCTGGAATTAGTACACATTTCCTTTTGTTTTCTTATTCATTCAAAAGCACCAGCCTAATGGAAAAACAGAAAAGTTTCCAAGACTCATCTAGAGCCAAGACTTACCCAGTGTGTTGTGTTCAAAATATCAGCGTATTTGTGGACAAAGAGCTATCATATGATTGAACATGCTCTGACCAGTTGGAACAGTATATTTACCATGGCAAGGATCCTGAAGAAACTGAACTGAATTCTAGTTCATAGCTTATAGGAGGCACTGAAGGAAATGTTAATCTTTATAGGACCAAGACTTGATATATATATCAAGGCAGGAGCTCTGAAAAGCAACTGTTGGCTCTGAAAACCAATGTGATGGCTGTAGCTTTCGCTCTGGGGATTGTCTATATTCAGATTTTTTCACACTCTTTCTTGCATACCACTGACACCCTCATTGTGACTTCTTCCTTGTCCCATCTGACTGCTCTGGAACCTACTCTGTGGCCAAGGTCAATCAAATGCAGTATTGATCAAAGTTTTTTCTGGGGTATGTCAGCCAGATAATGAAGCAGATCTGCCCTCACCCAGCATCCCTGAGGGTATACCTGAGCATATGTGAAGGATGCATTCTCCTGGTAGAAGCCAGACAGGGTATAAAGAAGTCATATTCCTGGGATTCTAATGGCCCCCAGTCATGACTTCAAGTACTCATACTCAATTCCAGAACTCTGTGGAGAACCTAACATGCCTATCATTTGGCCAAGCTACCAGTTGAGGGATCAGATCAGAGTAAGCAACATCATGGAATCTGACCAGCCGCTGTAGTCAAAAGATGATAACTTTGAGGAGGACAATGGGGTTAGTTTAGCTGGAAAGCTCAACCTAGATTTGACCTAACTTTTAAATTGGAACAAAAGTAAAAATTCAAGATTTTTTTTTGTGATTGATCATTATTCTTATCGAAATTCTTAATGTATTAATTATAAATGTATATAGCACATAGAACTTATAGTGCATAATAAAATGCTTATAAGGAGGAAAAAATTATGGCCACAAAGAAGATGTGACTCAAAACACAGGCACCTTTTCAGGAACAATGGAAAAGTGAACACATCACTAGCTTTGTGTGCCAAAGGTGTGATTCCAGAGCTGTTAGCTAACAGTGGGTTCTGTGTTGTCACTTAGGCTTTTAAAGTTTTTCTTTCCAGCCTGAAAGTATTTTGGCTATTGTTCTCTTGGGATATTGATACAGATTTTACAGATATTTCTTAGCTATTATGATCAGAAATATTGCCTCTCTTGTTCTATTGCACAAAAAGAATGAGTTAATTAAAACACTCAGTAGTAACTGTTGTATTCTGCTACCTTTCCTATCCTCTACTATCCCCCCTCCCCTCCCCTCCCATCTTCTCTCTCTACCCCTTCTACTGTAATTCATTTCTCACCTTGTTTATTTTCCCATTCCACTTACAACCTCTTATATGTAATTTAGTATAACAATGAGGGTCTCCCTCCGTTTCCATGCAATTCCCCTTTTCTCTCCCTTTCCCTCCCACCTCATGTCTCTGTTTAATGTTAATCTTTTCTTCCTGCTCTTCCTCCCTGCTTTATTCTTAGTTGCTCTCATTATATCAAAGATGACATTTGGTATTTGTTTTTTAGGGATTGGCTAGCTTCACTAAGCATAATCTGCTCTAGTGCCATCCATTTCCCTGCAAATTCCAAGATTTTGTCATTTTTTAGTGCTGCGTAATACTCCATGGTGTATAGATGCCACATTTTTTTAATCCATTCATCCATTGAAGGGCATCTGGGTTGGTTCCACAATCTAGCTATTGTAAATTGTGCTGCTATGAACATCGATGTGGCAGAGTCCCTGTAATACGCTCTTTTAAGGTCTTCAGGGAATAGTCCTAGAAGGGCAATAGCTGGGTCAAATGGTGGTTCCATTCCCAGCTTTCCCAGGAATCTCCATACTGCTTTCCAAATTGGCCGCACCAATTTGCAGCCCCACCAGCAATGTACAAGAGAACCCTTTTCCCCACATCCTCGCCAGCACTTGTTGTTGTTTGATTTCATAATGGCTGCCAATCTTACTGGAGTGAGATGGTATCTTAGGGTGGTTTTGATTTGCATTTCTCTGACTGCTAGAGATGATGAGCATTTTTTCATGTACTTGTTGATTGATTGTATGTCCTCCTCTGAGAAGTTTCTGTTCAGGTCCTTGGCCCATTTGTTGATTGGGTTATTTGTTATCTTATTGTCGAATTTTTTGAGTTCTTTGTATATTCTGGATATTAGGGCTCTATCTGATGTGTGAGGAGTAAATATTTGTTCCCATGATGTAGGCTCCCTATTTACTTCTCTTATTGTTTCTCTTGCTGTGAAAAAACTTTTTAGTTTAAGTAAGTCCCATTTGTTGATTCTTGCTATTAACTCTTGTGCTATGGGTGTCCTATTAAGGAATTTGGAGCCCGACCCCACTATATGTAGATCGTAGCCAACTTTTTCTTCTATCAGACACAGAGTCTCTGATTTGATATCAAGGTCCTTGATCCATTTTGAGTTAACTTTTGTGCATGGTGAGAGGAGGGGGTTCAGTTTCATTTTGTTGCATATGGATTTCCAGTTTTCCCAACACCATTTGTTGAAGATGCTATCCTTCCTCCATTGCATGTTTTTAGCCCCTTTATCAAATATAAGATAGTTGTAACTTTAAATGCTAATATCTTCTGGAAAAACCCTCAAAAATGAACCTAAAATTAAGGTTTGACCAGTCATCTGGGTGTTCCTTAGCCCAATCACATTGACAAACAAAAGTGAATACCACAACATTTTATTTGTGCGATTATAAGAGCTGTTGATCCTGAATTTTTGTATCAATTTATTGTTGCTTTAGTGGAATAGTTACTTGTTTAAATGCTCAGAGGCAATGCTGCAGTTATTCCTACTTCATATTGTTACTTTTGTCCTTATCAACAAAAAAAATCAGTTAATTTTTATCCTTTCTCTGAAATATGCCCTTCTCTCTTTACTTTCTTCTTCAACTCCATATAAAACAAATCATTGTAGGTAATTATTCATTATCTTCTAGATGTAAAAGTCAATTTTAAAATGACTTTACTTTGTATAAGTAAAAATGTCAAGTGTGTTGTATTATTTTTTCAAAAATCTCTAGCCTTATACATAAAAGCAAATTTATTTCCTATTATCCACATTCTAAGTTAATTTCATTAAGCATCTTCAGAATAAATGAACTGTTTTAAGATAACTTTTTGTTTATTCAAACTATATGCATTCCTATGAACAAATGATAGATGTTCTTATTTCAGATTCTAGTCATATTCATTCATTAGTAAAATAATTAATTTTGAGGTGGCAGGTGGTGATGAGTTGTACTTAGAAATGAATATATTTAGGAAGAAGGAGGCAGAAAGAAGAAGCAGAAATACTGGGGAATGATACTGACCAATTTATGTTGTTATATTGTGTGCATGTATGGATATGTAACAAACCCACCATTAAGTATGACTATATTGCACCAATAAAAATGTGGGAAAAAATAAAGAAAAAAAAAAAACACTCAGTAGAAGGAATGAACTGCTTCTAATTGAACCTTAGTCTTTGTGCTTAGAAAAAACCATTTAAATGATTTCCATATCTTAAGATCATTTGAAAAAATGGTTTATAACACAAAGGAATTATTTGAACATCCTGCTCTAAAAAGCATTCTTGTAGTTTTATTATTTAGGAATAAAGAGTACATTTTCACATATATAAACCTAACTGACCCTCTCTGGTGCTATCTGAGGTATAACTGTCTCTGTTGAAAGAGTTGGAAGCCTGAGATGAGGTGACCTACCTGAAATGACACATTGTGAGGTGCAGTCTGGCTTCCTAAGCATTCCTGGTTTGTCCTCTGACTGTTGAGGACATACCTTGGGGAGAAGGATGCTCTAAGAATTTTCTAAGTGAATATGGAGGCACCCAAAAACCTTCTACAGAAAACCTACAGCTCTCAGCCTCCCAGTTCCCACACCTGGCATTTGTACAGTTGCATATGACATGTAAAATTCTTTCAGTATAACTTCTTACATAGTTGTTAGATGTGTGGGTGGGGGTATACCAGGGATTGAACTCAAGAACACTCAACAATTGAGCCACACCCCCAGCCCTATTTTGTATTTTACTTAGAAACAGGATCTCATTGAGTTGCTTACAGCCTTGATTTTGTTCAGGCTGGCTTTGAACTCTTGATCCTCCTGTGTCAGCCTCCCTGGCTGTTGGGATTACAGGCATGCACCACTGTGCCTGTTTATGTTCTTATATATCCTTCATTTATTTCCTTTCCCTTTCACCTTTGTTTCTTTTAGACTTTAGCTCTTATATTACTTCTTTTACCTTATTTTTCTATTTATATTCTTTTACCTTAATTTTCCTTATCATACATTCTGTCCACCCCACCCTAATTTATGCCCATGGGCCTGGACCTGTTGCATCTTGTTTTCATTTCCTATCTTAAACTTCATGTTCTCTGTGGCAAATAAGAATGGAGGCAAACATGTGGTGGATAGAAAGCCATCCATTGTATACTGGGTTCCCTTTTTATCCCAGTACATCCCACAAAAACATACCCTGAGTCACAAAGTAGATTCCTACTGGCCCTTGATGATAATCCTAGTTCTATCTATAGTTAGCTTAGAATTCACAACCCTGTCTTAAAAATTGCCAGTTCATGCAAATCAAGTGAAGATAGTTAGAATTCCTTTGTAATATAGTACTATGTCCAAATAGCAAAAATTCTTTCCTGTAAGTCTCTTTCCAAAGGAGTAAATTTCAGTCAGGTGATCACCCTTTGAGATAAATGCATTATCCAGGATTTTTGGTTACAAATAACAGAAACTTAAGTTTGAACTAGTCCAAGCCCAGAAGGGACCAGCAGGAAGAATCAGGATTTATCTCTGCCTTTAAACAGCATGAATCAGGGATGAGAATGCCACTTTTTTTTTTTTTTTTTTTTTTTGCTTTTATTTGCTTTTGTGTGCATGTAGGCTTCACACTTACTTCTACTGCAAACCAAATTCTTCCATGTGGAGGAGAACATAGCCACTGGCAACCTCAGAACCTCCTAGCAACACCATTACCATGCTCTGTTCTCAAGTTTAAAGTTCAGAGAGGGGTTGGGGATATAACTCACTTGCCTAGCTTGTAATAAATGAATGAATAAATATTCAGAGGAAGAGTTCCTATAGCCAAACCTGGATCAGGGCTGGGATATAAAGCTATCTCTAAGAAGATGGCAGCCCTCACTCATGCCACATATTTATAATAGCAATGATGATCCTGGATTATTCTAGACAAACAATGTATTCCATTAAAGCAGAGCCCAGAAGAATTATCTGCCAAGAGCAATGCAAGTTTTTATCATTCATTTTCCTTAGCAGAAGAACAAAAGGAAGTCAAGTAGTCTTGGGTTTTCCACAGCTTATAAGATTTTTTGGGGGGGTTCTTAAAAATTCCTTGATTTTATTACTAGTTGAAATGCAGCGTTTCCCAAGGTGTGGAAACCTACTTTATTTCTTGAGCTTGACAGTGTCCAGCTCTCTGTGCATAAGGAGCTTATCAAAGGTGAACTCACTGTCCCAGGGGAGAGATGGGAGAGCTGGGAATGGTACTCTGTTTAGGTTGGTATCCTTATACAAACTAAATTGCCCTTTATGTAGAAACTGTCCTTGCTGGAATCTCACTAGTCACCTTTCCCTGCTGGCTGCATATAGCCCTCTCTCCATCTTCTGGATGCTTTGCTAATTACTGAGACCAATTAATGATCATGATCAATTCCATGATTCCCAACTATGGAGCAACCTGCATGGCTGTTACACCTACCTGAAGGCTCTTTTACTTAGGGATGGCTTAGAAAACGTGCCTCCTTAGACCTTTGATTGCTTGAGCTATGTGTGAGGCCTGCACAGACCCAGTGGAGATAGTAATTGAGGTCCTTAAAGGACCCATAGGATGGCCTGCAAGAGTAAAGGAATTGTGTTGTCATTGTTCCTGAGGACACTGTGAACCATCATCCTCAAGGTTTAGGGAAGACCCTCATATGACAGTTCTTGTCTGTGTTTCATGTTTGCCTCCAAGAGATATGGATTTTAGAGGATGGGTTCCTTGTATCCCAGACTCTTGAGAGTCAAGCTTTGAAAGAGACAAAAGTTATTTGGTTTCCATAATCTTAGTTAAAGTTTCCAAATTCACTTCAGTATATTTTCAAGATCTTCGTGTCCCAATTCAGTTTTGTGATACAAGAAAGGTAGTATATTTCCCAGTGGCATTCTTCAATCAAAAATCAAAAGAATATGAAAACATTTACTAATGAAGTTTCACCTCCATAGGGTGTACAGATCACATGGCCCTCACAATATTTTTATGGAACTAACCTGAATTATAGTATCATAAATACTTATCATCATAAAAAAAATCTTATGAGGAGATTGAACTTTCCCTCTGTTATTGCTTTTTAGCAATAACTGTTAACACAAAATAGGAGAAAATTTGATCAAATGCATGTGTAGCCAGTTTCATTCATCAGTCATCTATTGGACATGTCTAGTGTGGGTACTAACGTCATTGCCTGAGTAAAAATTACCTCTTCCTTATGTGCATTCATCTGTGATATGAACATGCTTAACAGGGTAGAAAAGGTAAAATTCTTTTTAAAGTTCACCTGCCATCCCATAGAGGGGAGAAATAGAGTTGGCTTATAGCATTCTTTAGAATTTATTTGATTTCCTTCTTCTCAGGGGAATGTGGGTAGTGGTTCTCTCAATCTTCATTCATGTATGAGGAACTAGGCTATTGCTCTATCACTGAGTTACCTGAGAGTTACAAGACTTTTTCAGAAACTGTCCAAACCTGGAATCAATCAGGAACTTAGATATGTGACCTCAGTGTTGATCCAAGACGTCCACTGTAATTCCACTATTTGAATTAAGAGAGCAGATGTACCTTCTGACAAAGTAGAGCAAAACAGAGCTGTGTCTTAACTCTGTTTCTTAAAATGTTTCCCAACAAATTGGAATCACATTTTGATTACTATGTTGCTATTATGCCCTGATAATGCAGCCGCTTTATAAAGCAAGGATGACATCATAAAGTGATTGAATGTGTTGGCTATTTAGGCTAAGGAGTATAAGTTTCTTTACCCAAACTCAAATCCTCACCTTTGGCTAAAGAATATTGGCATTCAGAAGATCATTCTTTTTTTTTAAAGGCTTTTACTTTATTTTTTTAAAGCTGTCCATGAACCTTTATTTTATTTATTTATATGTGGTGCTGAGGATCGAACCCAGTGCCTCACACATGCTAGGTCAGTACTCTACCACTGAGCCACAACCCCAGCCCAAGAAGATCATTCTTAAAAATCCTCTTCTTGGCCCTCTTAAGTGCTTTCCCAGCTCTTCTCCAGGTGGAGATGGCATTTTACCCTAACCTGTTCTCTTCTGAAAGGCTGAAATTTTCTTAAGAAGTAAGTCCTGTCTAGACAGTGAAAACATGGCTCTGTACCTCACCAAAACACAAGGATGGCAACACTGTAAAATTCTGTCTGGAATGCCATCTCTATTTTAATGCTGTTTAATACCGAATAGAAGCTTGCTAGATAACAAGTTTTTTGAGAAGAGCGCCGCTCTTGAGTACCACTCTTCCTTGAGTACCACTGCCCAATGGACCAGTATAATACTGGGAGAGGATCATACCCTTGAGTCTGTTAGGAAAAGAAAATACAAGAGTCACTGTCCTAATTCCTTGAGCAGTGCTTCTAGATTTTATCTTAAATACTCAAGAAAAAATATTTTTGTAAGACACTATGGTTAAAGTAATGTTTCCTTGATCATACCTCCCAATTTCACTTTCTATAGCCCAGACTCTTCTCCAGAAGATGGCACTATTAAAAGACCACCAGGTGACATTTTGGATACTTTTTCTATTTATTTTTATAGATGCATAAATAACTATGGGTTATATTTTCTGGTATGATGCCACGTGATTTTTTTTACATCTCTTTTTATTATTCAATGTACCTATCTCATGTTTTAAAATACTACAAATTGTTCAGATTATGGATGAACCATTATTTATATAGCTGCTCTCCCATTAAAGACATTTTCCACCTTAAGTGAGTAATCCTATAATTAGAATATATAAAACAGAATTTACACTTGATCTGCTCCTCAATTAACCTGTAACAACAGAAAGCATACTGATTTGCTATATAGTAATCTGGGCAAATTGTCCACTTGTGTCTTGTTAAAATACTTTGTGCCTTAGTTCCTTTATTTGTAAAATAGGAATAAAAATGGCATCCATCTCATGAAGTCATGGGAAGGATTAAGTGACTTAATGCACATAGTACTCTCATCAGTGCCTGGCAAGTCTTGGGTGCTACATAAGTACTTGCACCATACCATATGGGTTTCTTAGAATTACTTTAGCCCCTCTTATCCATCAGCCTTAGACATATTTTGTGAGCATCACACAAAAGCAATGCTTTTTACTAGGCTGTGTTTACTTTAAAGGTGTCCTCATGGAAGTTGTGGATCCAGTTTGTTTTGAAAACAGAAGTGGTTTCTCTCTTGCCCAGGAATAAGTTGTCTTTCCTAAGCAGTTTGATTTTTCCCTTACTGATCCTTGCGTCCTTTGACCATGTTCTCTTCTATTGGCACTAGAATGAATCCAGATTTTTGATTCATTTCTAGCATATGACATGATTTTAGGGCATACGTTTTGCCTCTTAAGTGATGATTCTAACTTGCTTTCTTAACCTTATTTGGGGGTCAGTTATTACAAATGGCTGACCTTCTGGGAGTTTGGATGGGTTGACCTTTTATTATAATGAGGGACTGTTTTCAATGACTTTTATTATAAGTTCAGGTAGTAGCTACTCTTCCAGCTGCCTCCACACACATGGAGGTCAGGGGAGCAAAGCAGGGAAAGAGAGAGGACTTGTGAACCCCTACTTTCATTGGACACAGAGTGCTATCCAAACTGATTTTCCATGGGGAACTTTAATTAGTGGATTAAAGAAACAGGCAGTAGGTTCAAGAAGTGACTGAGGGGTGGTTACTTTAATTGCAGGCATATGTCTAAATGGTCCCTTTAAAGGAAAGGACCATTCCTTCCAGCCTGATAAACAGAAGAGATGCTTCTGAGTTGTCTCTGATCTCTAGCTGGAGCTATTCTGGTGTAATATATTATTGGAAACCGTATTAAGGGTAACTGAACCCTGCTTCTGGTGAAAAAGTTCGACATATATTTTTATATTTCTGTTTTATATTGCCAAGACAATATAAAATTATAAGTACTCACTAAAGGAGCATATTGCAAGCCACTTGAATACAGCACAGTGGGTGTGGTGGCTTGCTGGAGTTGTGTAGAAGGATCTACCCTTTTGCCTTCTCCCCATTTCCTACTGGACAAGTTCCACCACAGTTCTGGGTGATCCATGAACATGCTGACTTGCCCTGGGGTCTGATGTGCAGTCAGTTGGAGGTCAGTTATTACAAATGGCTGAACTTCTGCCCACTAAAAATCATCATAGTGATTTTTTTTTTTAGTTTTAGATGGACACAATACCTTTATTATTTTATTATTTTTATGTGGTATGCAGATCGAAATAAGGGTCTCACACATGCTAGGCAAGTGCTATACTACTGAGCCACAATCCCAGCCCATCATTGTGAATTCTTTAACAGAGGATTTCCCCTGCTATTAAGAATTTCCTATTTTTCCTTGTCAGATTCGGAGATAATATAGGTTATGCTGTATCCTTGGATGCTAAGCAGAAAATTTGGCATGTTAGAGTTCCTGAAATATTAATTAATGTCAAAACAATAAACTGCCCTTGGCAAAAAAGAAGTCATTTGTGATTGTTAAGGCGCTTTGTCTGGGGCATGAAAGAACTTCTATAACAATGGACAAAACTCAAGCTTGAGCAAGGCAGGAATAAAAGGCAGTAATGTGGCAGCAGGTGCCATGCGCCACGTGCCATCTAGACAGTGCCTGGCACAGGTGCCCTGGGAAGCGCTCCTGGGCTTAGCCTCCCACAGTTTCTTCAACAAACATCCAATGCTTCTCTCATTAGTGAGATGCCAGGGCTTGAATGTGGAATGGTTGGTTCCTATTTCTGCTCTAGAACTGAGAATGACTCTGCCACCTTATCTCACCTAGGTAGTATCTTGGGTAGGGATAGGATGACAGGAGGAAGGAGGGGTTCTTTCTCACGAGAGAGGTTGGAAAGCCCACTTGCAATGTTGAAATACAGAGAAATCTGTCAGGACAAGGTGGGCCAACCCTGGGCCTCTCTGTCTTGCCTATTTGCATAATATTGTCTTTCCCCTGGGGTAGAAAATACCTCCTTCATGAATATTGGAGCATTGATGTCATGGACCAGCCCAGATTATGAGGATAATAACTTCCACATTTAGAAATGACATCTACTTTTTCAGACTACCAACTCACTAAATGGCCTATTATAGGCCCCTGGCTTCAGCTTGTCATTTGATATGGAGGAAGTGTCCACTGGTGGTATTGGGGCCAGTTCAATGCCATTAGCAGCTCCTTCTCTCCCTGCCTATAACCAGGTCACACACACCCTAGAAAGTGACAGCTCCTATATCTCTATATTCAGAACATTTTATAAGATTCTGTCTCTACTCTGCCATTTTACATTCTCTCCCTTTCCTCTGTTTTCTGTAGTTTTTGGCTATTTGTATTTCCTGTATTTTCCCCTCTGCTTAGCTCTTTAAGATCCTCTATCTCTTATTTAGGTTCTACTCAAGATGTTTCTATGTAGCTTGCTTCTCTCTCTTTCTATGCTACAGAAATATGGTATGCCAACCTGGCTGCCAAAGTCTTAATCAGGGTTAGAATTTCGGTGGGAAGGGATGTGTATGTAGAATGATGTTCAGGATTGGCCTCCATCTGCAAGGTGTGCATGGGCTCTGAAGAATCTTGCTGTGAAAATTCTCAAGATCTGTGTAGGAGTTGTTCCCACACAGTTCCTTAATGAATGGTACCAACTCCCTTGGTCTCAAAGAGCAGACCCTCAATGGATGCAGTGGCAATTCCTGTAATCCCAGCCACTCTGGAGGCTGAGGCAGGAGGATCACAAGTCCAAGGCCAACTTCAGCAAATTAGCAAGGCCTTAAGCAACTTAGTGAAACCCTGTCTCAAAAAATAAAAGGGGCTGGGGATGCAGCTCAGTGGTAAAGTACTCCAGGGTTCAATCCCCAGTACCAACCTAAAAATGAATAGACCCTCATTGTTGCTTTGACTCTGGCAGGCTGTGCCTTTAGCTGAACCAGATCCAGCACATCCAGTCAAGCCAAGCACTGCTGGCCTGGAGCTTTGTGGAAGCCTCCAGGCCAAGGGTGAGGTCATCAGGGCGGTTGCACCACTTCCAAGGAACACACCTTTCAGTGGCATGTGGTCTGATCTTCCTTGTAGTAGTTTTGTAATCTGTGGCTTCCTGTTTTGGTAGATGATTTTGCACATATAATCAATGAAACTGTCTTCACAAATTGCATACACTACACACTCCATTTGAAAGCAGGTAATGTTTTTCTAGCTTTGTAATTGTATTCTTTCCCCTCTCTTTAGTCCCAGGCAAATCACCATGGTGCTGCTAGTAATGAAACCTACCAGGAACGCTTGGCACGTCTAGAAGGAGATAAGGAGTCCCTCATATTACAGGTGGGTGCTTTTGGTTGGTAACCAGTTTACCTGTTACCTGTAGCTCTGTATCTTCCCCAAGAGATAGGGGCTTTTTCTGTTGGAGTATTCCTGCTCCCAGAGTGTATGTTTTTCAAATAGGCTTTTTCTAAAAGCAGAAAGTAACTGGGAGCACAATTTAGCTGACTTGACTTTGGAGGACTGTGATTCATTCATTTATATTATACACCACTAAGCACTGGCTCTACGCACTTGAAGCCTTGTGGCCAGGCTGATGACCTGGTGCTAAGAATGAACAAAATGGGTCCTGTCCTCAGGATCACAGTCTTGTAAGGGAGATGAGATCATCTTCAAATCACTAATAAAATGTCTCTGAGTGATGCAGGCCTCAGAGTAAACGCTAACGGAATCAAGTCCAAAGTGTCTGAAGCTAAATCTAGACTGATCACATTGATGCCAAATCCCCTGGAGCTAGTAACAATGGCTAAGCCTTTGATGGCTTTCTTGCTTCAAACAGAGGAACTCCTAAACTTCCCACAGAGAAAGTGAGCCAAAGAAACTTTTTCACTTCTGAAAACCTGTGTTGGTACTATATGAAGTTAGACATTCTCATAGGAAGTCTATTACTGAAACAGGAGTTCTGCTGTGTTAGCCTCAAATACATAAATCAATTTAGCAAGGTTTGAGGTCTGGTATGCATCAGACATTAATTGACAATTGGAGAATATAAAGATTAATATCCTAATCATAGCTCCTTAAAAAGCTTGAAGAGTGATGAATAAGACTGGCAGTGGAATAGAAGAGGAGATTTGCACCCTACTTTTGTTCTTTTTACTTCAATGATTTTAAAATAACTCATTCATTATAAAATAATTGAGTATCTACAACTCATCTGTCAGATACTGGTTTTAGGTGCTGGGTATACAACAGTGAACAAAATAGATCAAGTCCCTGTTCTTGTAGAGAAAGAGAGAGAGGCAGGGAGTAGGATGGGGTAGGGAGAGGACAGTAATAAACAAACCAATAAATAAAATATTTCTGGTGGTAATAAGTATTCAGGAGGAAAGTGAAGCCAGATAAGGAAGTTAGGGAAGGCCTCTGTGTCAGGAGGAAGCTAAGAGGGGAGCTGATACTTGGAGAAGTACATTCCAGCAGAGGCAGTAGTCAGTCCAGCTCACACACTGAGGCAGGAGCATGCTTAGTGTGCAGAAAGGACAGCAAGGGCCATCATGTCTATAGTCCCTAGGGACCCACCTGAGAGTAGCATGGCCAGATTTTACTGCACAGATGTTTTGAAGAATGTCTACTTTGAAACTCCATCCTAATGACATGATTAATAAAGAAGTATTCAATTTAGAATTTTGTAGTAAACAGTATGAAATTGCAAACTTTTGAACTGGGACCCTTTGTGATTGAAATAACACGTTTCTATTTAGAGAGGATTATAATTTAATAAAGAAGTCCTGTGTCAAAATGCTGTTACATTCATTTTTTTAAAAATTTCAAATTCTTGAATAATCCCTGTTTAGATAATCATAACACAGTTGGGAAGCTACTTACCAGGAAGCAGAAGTTGACCCCAGTGGTTTCTAGGCAAGCTTGTAGACAGACTCTCAAAGCAGCTTTTACATGTTCACTCCTGTTCCTGTTCCTTGGGGGCCTCTGGAGTTGGTTAGACAGATCCTCAGTGGGGTATAGCCTCTTGCTTAATTCCCACAGCAGTTTAGCCAGACTGAATTAATTTGAGTCCTTGGTCTAGGATGTGTTCCTGTTTATTTTTCTATTCATAGAACACAAGACAAACATACATAACAAAATAGTTTGCTTCTAGGATTAATGAAAAGCAAAATAAAAATATTTGTCTAAATTATAGTGTAATTCCTTTAAGGCAAAGATTTTCATCCCCCACCCCCTTTTGTATCCCTCTTTACCTAATATTATGCCCATTATGTAGAAGGGGTTCAAAATATATTTGTCTTTATTGAATGAAGTTTACATTGTAGAATCTTTATATGTTTTGTGTTTATTTTCTACACCTCACCATTCATAATACTTAGTGTAGAAGTCTCGAGATCCCTTTAATCTTATGTGCAACTGAACTATGAGCTACTGAATTCTGGAGACTATATATTATTCCTCAGGGTATCACTAGCACATGGCCCCAAGGCATAGTGTAGACATATAGGTGTTAATCCTCATAATGGGATTAACCATAAAACATCCTTTCCAAACAAGAACTCTGAGTCCCAGAAAGCAGAACCAATCCCCCAGAATCCTACTCTTTTGAAAGTGGAATTAATAGTTGAAATGGGTACCAACAGTATTGAACAAGGATTAAAAAAAAAACAAGCAACAAAAACACAAAAAGGTTTATTGTTTAAGATGGGTCTAGTTGACAGAAGAAGCCCAATTTTTTAATTAAAATTGAAATATTAGCAAAACATGCATCAATGTCAGGAATATGTTTCAATAATTCATTCATTATTTGGGAACATAAACATGGAAGGGTTAAAGCCTGTTAGTTTAGATTCATTTCTTTTTAAATGGAATCTTTCTAAGTCGTACAGTTTATTTAAACACTCATAAATTAACTCACATTATCTGTTTCATGCTCCATCTATCATTCCATTATAGATTGAGAAATAATTTAGAATAATTTATTTGTGAACAACAATGACTCCACCCAAAAAGTATTACCAACCATTGATTTCTTTGCTTTTGGGAGGCCACCTATTCTCTTATTCATCTTCCTGATTTGAGGTATCTCCTAATGAAAGAAAGAAAGAAAGAAAGGAAGGAAGGAAGGAAGGAAGGAAGGAAGGAAGGAAGGAAGGAAAAGAAACAGAAGACTATGAAACCCCTCACAGTATGTATTTAGGGCATAATTTAAATAACTTATTATAAGTGGGTTTTTATTAATGTTTTCCATAGAGAATCTCAGGGTTCCTCAGAAAAATGACTGTTTTCTACCACATATGTGCAGTGTGGCTTCTGTATATGAATGACTTAAAGTCATGTTTTGGCCTGTAAAGCACAAAAACCTCTCTGGAGCCAAGTTTTGTCAGTGCTAATACATGCCCTTTGCGTTCCACATTCCTTAATTACTTCAAAACACTTGCCTGATAGGTGAGTAGTCCTCACACCCTTATGAGAGAGGTTAGGTCATTGGTTGGTTTCCATAGAGGTTTGGATTGCTCTTCCACATAAGGTGGCAGAAGCTCTGGCAAGCCAGCTGAGATATGCCTTGAGGTCGCAATGCTCTCTTAGAGGAATCAGGAGCAGGGGTCCAACCTAGAGGTAGCTCTCCTGGCTGTTGGGTGCTTTTCTCTGGAGTCTGTCAAGAGCAGGAATGTGACCAACATCGTTTGGGCATTGACCAAGACTACCTGGTAAGGTAAGAACTAGTGTTGCCTTCATCCAGGACACTTCCCCACCTTCTACTCACCTAAAAGAAAAGCTGTTCCTCCTCACACATGAGTCAGTGTTGCACTTTCACTGCTCATACTCAGTGGGGAAACTTTGCTCTCATACAGTCCCTGCCACTCTACTCTTTGGTGCTTTATTTCCTGGAACAGGTGAGTGTTCTCACAGACCAAGTGGAAGCCCAAGGAGAGAAGATTCGGGACTTAGAAGTGTGTCTGGAAGGGCACCAGGTGAAACTCAATGCTGCTGAAGAAATGCTTCAACAGGTAAGGTCAGGTGGGGTGGAAGGGCACTAGGCTTGAATCAGCTCCTGTGTTAAAGCCCCCTTCTGTGCTCTGCTTACTTTCCCAGCCCGCCTGGAGGTAGAACTGGCTGCTCAGTGTGCAGTGTTTAGACAGCAGGTGAAACCAGCCTGAGAGTGAGGGTGGAGAAGGGCCAGCCTGAGAGGAATAACCTGCTGAGCTGGTTAGACGGATTCCTAGGCCACACTTTCTCCAGGCCTGGTGCTGAGAGCTCCACTGGCTGTGTCACCCTGCTCTTATCACAGGAACCACTGTTTGACTGCTAGCAGCACCTGGGTTTTAGAATGTCAATTTGTCAGCTTATTTTTTGCTCTTTTGCCATTCTCATTTTACTCCCTCTCACTCTGTGGTTTTCTCAATACAAATCATTACATGAAGAGCATCTTAATATAATTTAATAGGCATCAAAATGAAAAAAATTTAGCTGCTTCCCTAATGTTCAAATAATGTCCTTTCCCTCTTTTCTTTTGGATGTGTTCATTATGTGTTCACATAATTTACAAAGCCATGATCATACAGGGATACAATTCTGCTCTCAGGTTTTGTGTGATTAATAGAATATGGTGACTTTTTTCCATTTTAAAACTTTTGCTGTACAGTCATTGTTACTGTCATTTACAATATGATTTTTTTTTAGTGAAACTATCATATTTGATGTAACCATTCTTTTCCTGAATAGTTTTACTTTATTGTAAAATGAGCTGAAGTTATTACAGCTTTAGGTGCTCAACTTTAGATGCTAATTAGATTTTTATTTTTTATTTTTTTTTTTAGAGAGAGAGAGAGAGAGAGAGAGAGAGAGAGAGAGAGAGAGAGAATATCTTAATATTTATTTTTTAGTTCTTGGCGGACACAACATCTTTGTTTTTTGTATGTGGTGCTGAGGATCAAACCCGGGCCGCATGCATGCCAGGCGAGCGCGCTACCGCTTGAGTCACATCCCCAGCCCGAGATTTTTAAATTAAACTATTAACATTAACTTAAATTATTCTTGGATTTTCAGTTATTTTTTTAAATTAAACCATTCCTGAAGTTTATGTGTATATGCTTTGTAACTCCCAATGTGGTACTTGACATATAAAAGGTGCTCACCATTTCTTCAAAGAACAAAAATCATTCCTTTAAAATGAGTGGTTTCAATTAGATAACTGCTTATAAACTTTCCCTCAAGCTCCAACATTTTTTTATTGTTGTGATCAGCCTAAAATTAAAATGTTTCTTGACAGTATAGTAATAAATATAGGCTTTGCATTTTACCTTTGGTCTTAAAATAAAACGCCTTAGTTCCAGAGTTTCATTTGAAGAACTTAAAGAAAAAAAAAGGGGGGGGGTCAGTATTTTTATGCATATGTCTTCATAAAAACTGTATCAACAACTCAGAGATTGTTGTTAGTTTATCTTTTCATAACTGATTAATAAGTTACCTTGTTGTTGGCTCCATTTGGCTTTCTTTTTAGATTCATATGTCATTTCTCTTGTTTACAATATTCCCTGAAAATCTGAGTAGCAATAGGAGTCAATTCTTTTGTTGTTGTTTTCATGAATGTTTCTTTTGAAGACTCAGGAAGGAAAATAGTGTGATGGGAAAAATATGAAATGGCAAGGGAGCATTGTCATGAAGAGTGCATAAAACATCGCACTAGATTATATTTTCAAGTCTGCACAAGTGTGACTTTGAGATGGAAAGGATAAGGGAGGAAGATGATGGAGTGTTGTGAATAATCCAAAAAGAAACCACAAAAATTTGAATGCAGAAGGGAACACATGAGAAAAATGTCAGAAGGTTGATATTTCAGGAACGTGGTGTCTGGTGAGTAACCACATAATCAGAGGTCAGAGAATGAATGCATTGTAGTGCCTGAGTTATCTGCCTGGCTGCCCTGGCTTCTCTTCTGGACTGTTCTACATCTCTCTTTGGCTGTGTTTCTGCTCCATCCTCAGAGTCTCTGTGTCAAGGAGTATGATGTAGGTGCCCAGCACCACATGGAGAGTGTCTGGCATTACCCCCTGGATGGCATTTTAGACTTTTTAAAAAGTCTTAAGATCAATTACCCTTTGTATCTGTTTATTCTAGATCTTCTTTCTTGTGTGTAATGAGTTGAGATAATTTGCATATTGTGACCTGGTATATTTGGAAATATGGTAGCTCTTTATTTGCCACTTTTATCTTTTAAGATCTTCCTGAGCTTGACCAAGTTATTTTTGTGCCCATAAAGTTTCTTTTTGTTCTCTCAATCTTTCAAATGTAAAATTTCTTGACACATTGTTTGTTTAAGACATGGGACACATTTGAGCATCTCAAGTTTTTGCACTTGCTATTGCTTTCCTGAAATCCGCTTGATGCTATCTGTATAGACACTTGATTCTTGTATCACAGCACTGATGTAATGCCATCTACAGCTTAGAGTATTTACATGTCCTCTGAACTGGGGGCAGGCGGAGACCTGTTCAAATTGGCAGAGATATCCTGAGCTGCAGGGCTCTTGGCTTCTAGTATTAGGAGCAGGAATGACTCATGGCCTAGAGGCAGAGAATGGAGGCAAACAATTGCCTCCTTCTGCTAGCCTTAGACCATTCCTGCCCTGATCCAAGCCTGGCTTATCTGAACGAGACCCTTTTCCTGTCTCTAGCGGGTCCTTCTGACTGCCTGCAGACACAGTGCATCCCTAGGGATGCTGCTTCTGATACTCTGCACATTGAATGCATCCTAATGGTGGCAATTATTATTCAATTCCAGTTGACTGCCTGTATGAGCTGCATAATGCTAGATAGTCCTATTTTTCACAAAAAGCTAAAAGTCTTGAATTGAAGATTTAAAAGTATTTATTTTCCTATATTGCCAACTAATTTAAAATGTCATGCGAATCAGAGTATACATCTATAGGTCAAGACTAGCCTGTAAACCTCTAATCTGAAGTCTACTGTAGACTTTGCTCCCATTTCTGACTGAAATATCACTGGGGGACTTAAGGACTCCCAAATAAGCATAGCCCAGATCCTGTCCTCAGGCTCCAGCAAGCCCATCCCACAGCTGCTCTCATATCCAATGTCAACCTCCTTCAGGAGGCCAAGAGGAAGAGTTATCTCCCACCCAACTCATGAGCCAGGCACCTCTCAGCCTAGCCCAACTCAGTCCTTGCTTATTGTTTATCTCTCAGCTCCCAGCTATTTTCATCTGTATGTGAACCCATTAAGCCTCCAGAAGGAGAGAACATGAAGACCCCCATCTTGGGATTAGACAGGCAAACCAGAAACAGAGAGTCAGCACAGGGGCAGGTCCATATGAGCAGAACATAGACTGGGGACACATTTGAGCACAAAATAATATTTCTTGTCTGTGACCCTCTGCTGGGTGCAGGGTGGGAAAGGAGACGCTCTGAGTACCCCTGGGAACTGCCTGAAGAAGTAGCTTCTTCGATTATGGTCTCAGACTCATTGAGCATGTCTGGCTTTTCCAGGAAACTTTCCCCATTAAGAGAAGACATTTCTCAGGAAGTGTATACATAGGTCTTTAAATGAGGGACAACCTGAGTCAGCTTCATTGATCTGGAACTGTCTGAGCCTGGATATAGAGCTCTGAAGGTACTTCCATCAAGAGTTAATGGGGACTGTCTCTGGTTCTTGAGCACATCTTCACATTTACCCAGCTACATAATGAAGCCATCTGAACCCAGGGCCCAGAATTGCACCCCAGGAATATAGCCTGAGTCAGTGACTTCCTCATGATTTGCTCAGACTATGCTGGTGGACAAAATCTCTATATCAGGAAAAGCTCCTCTGGGTCTGTTGGTATATTTCAGGCCACATGGCTTTTTCTAAAGTGGTCTCTGGATTTTCTGAGATCTGGTTCATTACTGCACATTGAGCTTCTTTGCCTTGATCACTGACCCTTCTCCAGAGGAGCATGATCTCAGGGAAGAAGCTCATGGCACCTAGTGGATCAGAGATTTTACATAGGGCGTCAGCCACAGAGAAATTTTTCCCAGAGACTGGCTATTTACAGATATAATTAACATCAAGAACAGAAGTGATATACAGTGCCAAAAGGAAAACCTCCATTTCTTTGTTGAAGACACTACCCTACTGCTATGGGAAACCCTGGGTGACAACAGCCTTTGTTTCAGGTCTCCCACCTGACCCAGAGTTTCTGGGTTTGGTCAGCTTTATTTCTTTGGATGCCTTTTAGGTGAAGCATGCAGAGTGACAGTGTAGAAGATTGGGAGTCACTGGACATGAGCTTCTATAACTGACTACTGGCAGTTGGTCTGGGAAGGTTGATGGACATGTTTTTCTTACATGTTATAATATGGACTTTTCTTACAGGATATAATATGGACTCTACGTCATCCAACTCTACTACCACCTAGAATTGTAAAATTATTCTTGTTTTAAAAATTCACTATCATACAAATGGCCTATATAAGTTAAGATGTTGAGCAGGGGGTTTGGGGGCCTAGGACACTTGATCAGTGCCTGGCTAGTAAAAAGGTATTTCTGGAATATTAAACAGGTCCATGTATATGATCTGGAAGAAGCACAAATCCATTCAAGGAGGTGAGACACTGAGTCATGTGTGAAGAAAGCAGGCATTTCCCAAATATTCTCTAAAATTCCCTCTGGGAGATTCATGAGGCACAAATAACTAGTTTTTTTATGTTTATCTTGTTTGATGTTGAGCATCTTAGACCACAGCAAGGAGAGATACATTAACCTCTTTTTATAGGTAAGACTGAGGTTCAGCGAGATGGTCTAGTTAGTGGGGACTGAATCTGGACTCAAACTTTACTGTAAGCACTTCTTCTCTGCACAGTGTTACTCATGATCCAGGCTTCCTGGCAAGACTCAGGTCTTTTGCATCAAAGGGCAAAGGAACATATTTTTTTCTTACATGTCTTTCCATGGCCCATTATTTCATTCTAGTTTCAGATTGCCAGCCTGGTTGTAGTCCTCTGTCATTGGTCAGTAATTCCCTGGGTCATATTCCACACTTAAAGATGGAGGTAATTGCTTCAACATGTGGCCTGAAAGGCAAATTCTTTTTATCAGCTCCAGTCAGAACCTGAGCTTGGGCAAAAGGAAATGGAGAGTTATTCTAAGATGTAAACTTTCTTTCATCTCTGGGAAAGGAGATGTATTTGTCCTTCTGGAAGAGATTAGTGGTAGTGGTGAAGTTAGAGAGGTGAGTGATAATTTTATCCACTGTTTTTCCTGAGGCATCATTAGCCAGTTTCATGATCCTTCACAGTAAGTAAAACAAGCCCATCATACCCCTCCCTCCTCATCCTACAGGAAACCTTGAAACAATTAGGAGCAAGCAGAATGCTGTTTATGAAACCTTTGCCCCTTATCCTCAGCCCTCTGCCCCGCTTCCCCTTCCCTCCCCGCACATCGTGGTAGCTGCAGGACTCCAAGAGAGTCCCAGCAGGATTACCCCATGGAAGTCAGGATTCCTGAGTGTGGGGCAAACCTTGCCTGGGGAAGATGTTAGTGCTCCAGACAAGGAGGCTGGATCCAGAGCTGAGTCAGTTCTGGAAATGAGAACTAGGGTCTCATGAATGTTTTCCTTTAAGTGTAAACAGAATAAAAGCAGTCAGCAAAACAGATGAAGAGGAAAAAGAAAGGTCAAGAAAATCTGGAACAGAGAAGATGGGGTGGCACGGAGTAGCTTATACCAGTTGATGAAGTGGAGACTGTTAAGAACCAAGAAGTATAGTCAGGATCCCTATACTTCACCACTACCACTAACCTCTTCCAGAAGGACAAATATATTGTCTTTCTTGGAAATTAAAAAGTTTACATCTCAGAGCTTCTGAAAGGTTGGACATTAGTTTCCAGACCAGAACTATTTCTGTTCCCTACTTGTGAAGGCAGAAACCAGATTTCAGGTAGGCAGACATCTTGTTGAGAAGATGAGGCAGCAGAGATAGATTATTTTTTAAAATATATATATATATATTTTAGTTGTTGATGGACCTATTTTTAAATTACATGTGTGCTGAGAATTGTACCCAGTGCCTCACACATGCTAGGCAAACGCTGTACCACTGAGCCACAACCCCTGCCCCAGAGATATATTATTTTTAAAGCTTGGTTATGAAGAGGGGAGGAAAGGGCAGAGAAACACAGCACTTAAACACACAGCATGTACTTGCCCAGGGAAGAGGACATGGGAGTTGATGGTGGTAACTTGAGGGGCAGTCAGGGTCAAGAGGGGAGTTTCTTAAGAATGTCAGAAATTTGATCATGTTTATAGCCTGAGGAATGAGAGCTGATGGTGAGGAGAGATTAAATGCCTGTCAAAGTGGATGATTGATGGTCCTACCCTAGACTAGTACTGAGCTTGCTGGGAACTCCTCAAACAGAGCACAGAGGTGAAGGAGAGGCTAGGGCCATGTGAATGGGAGTCATTCTGAGTTACCAGCTAGAGAGAGAAGCAGGTCCATAACACAGGGACAAAGTCAAAGATAAGTTTCATCAGGTCGTGTGAGGATGCCTGAAGAATCTGGAGACTGAGAAATGGCAAGAGACAGGAAGGTCAGTGAGAGGTGACGATTCAGGAACAAATTCTGGAAGCACTGTATCCTTTGATGCATACTTTTTCTGTGCAATCTGGAAACTTTTGGGGTTAGGAAACTGTTCTAAAAAGTGAAAGAACCTGACAGAGAGGATGGCCATGTGCTGTTGTGGCACATTAGCCTTGGAAAGGAGCCGAGTGCTTGCTACTTCTAAGACAGGGATTTAGGGGATAAGAATGAGATGATTCTGGAAAATGTTGAAATAGGAAGAACTTAAGTTCAATGAATAATCTGTTGGTTTTTCGCTTTTCAGTAAACACGAGGAGAAATTATTTGAAGAAGAGAGGGGTGCATTGTGGGGTTTATGGCTTGAGAACAGAAAAGATTTGGAGAAATCCCTGAAAGGAATCAGAGATGAGCACAACATTTTTCAGGCAGTATTGGAAGATAGACTGTAATTTGATAGTGTGAATTTGTATCAAAACCATCATTAAATGACTTTTGCTAGTAATTGTCATGCCATTGGTAATGGAAACAAAACAGAAGACTGAGACTTGACTGAATTGGGCTCTAATGAACACACAGTACATCAGGTTTCAGAGTAGGGTTTGCTGGGTGAAGGATTTTTTGGTATAAATAAGAGTACAATTGAAATGACTAACCTTACGGTATCTAGTGGATAGGGAGACAAGTACTGCTTAAAGGAAGCTGATAAACCAGGAAAACAATGAGTTACTAAGTAACTAGTGGTCACAGAAGAAGAAATTAGATATTGAGTGAGCAAGTAGGGCAGTTGAAAGGTTAGAAGATTGTGGCCAGTGGAGGGAATTTCAGAGTTGAGGATTTTAGAAGCAGAGAAAACACATTCTGGGTAAAGATGAGAATCAAGCTCTGGCCATGCTTCTGAGAAGCTAAAAGGAAGTAGAAGTAAAGCCTGTGGGAGCCGAGATTCACTGTGAAGCTGAACAGAAGGTCAATGTGACTACTGAGTAGAAACGTCATTAACGACGATGTTGAATCTACTGAGGAGACACAAAGTGCCCAAAGTAGGTAGAAAAGATATTGATGAAAGCTGTTGATGGGAAATGAGAGAATGTCTTGGTTCTGGATATTTGGGGAGAATATAACTGAATGGTGCTGCCTTATAAGAGGAGGGTTGATGTAGATGATTAGTGGAGACAAACAGTGGTCTGGAAGCAGTCCTGGAACAGGGACGAAGGTGTTCAGTAAATTGGGTTGGTGGGAACACAGTGTCCTCTACTTAAGATGACTGGGAAGAACATGGAAGAACTGTGAGAAAATACAAGATTCTGTTTATTTTGGAAGTAGAAGGAGTAATTGAGAATGTCAGTGATTAATTCCTACTAAGTTATATATTTTTAGATATTCCAGTACATAATAAGTGGTAAGAGGCCTTGCTCAGTCTGGAGATAGTGAAGTAGAGCTGGATTGCAGTAAGCTTATTGAAGACTGCGTTTTGAATTCATGTACTAGAACATTTATTGACAAGGACAAGGGGAAGATGATCATCACAGGTAGAAGAACATGCTAATAGTTACAAGCTAGGAGACAGTAAGCCAAAGCTTTATTATTAGTGAATCATAATAGGTTTCTAATTAACACTAGCATGTCCAACTGGAATGTCCACTTTCAATGTGAGCATGACCAAGTGAAAAACTGGCTAATTGGACTGGATATTGGAACCAATTACAATATTATTCTCATCAGCTAGAACACTGGTATGACCAATTACAACTGGTAGTTAAAACAGCTAGAGAGATTTTGGCAGTAGCGGAAGTAGAATAGACTTTTAACTTTCAAGGGAGACACATTCTGAAGCTTTTTTGAATTCCACCAAAGCAGTATCTCAAATGCTCATCAGTAGAAAAATTGCATGAATATCATCTTACAGCACTCAAGTAGTCAACAAGGGCTGTATTTTAACATGATGTCCCTAAGTGTTGGCTTCTGGTAAGTATTTAAAAATATAAATGAAGTCTCCTAGAGAACTTTTCTTTTTTAGATCTCTGAAGTAATTGTTCTTGTGGACCTTAATTTGTATAATTTTTCCTTTTCTCTGTTGCATTGCAGTAAGTAAGCTTTCATATTCATTATAGTCCATTCCTACTTGTTCACAGGACTTTATAGCATGAGTTTTCTATGAACTGTAACTCTTGAGTTCAACTTCTATTTCTATCTGCTTTAATTTTAGGATTTTTTTTAACCTGGATATATCTATTTTGCAAACTGCCTTAAATCATTTTTTAAACAAGGCAGGTAGATGAAAGATGGGAAGAGATAGACAATGAGATGGTAGAAAGTAAGGGTCAGGGGGAGAAAGAAGAAGAGGAGGGGGTTAAGGGAATAGGTGATATGGGGATGATTACATCTTGAGAAATTCAAATACTCAAGACCAAGAATACTCATAATTTCTGTGTGTCCTCCATCCAGGGAAGAATTGCTTAAGGCCCTCCATAGCCTGCCTAACCTTAGCATCAGACCCTGGTAGATAGTATGTGGCTCAATGAAATCTTGTCAGTCTGAGAGGATATTTCCTTGGCTCAGTGCAAATTTGCTTATTACTATGTATATATGTTTTTTTCCCTCAAAATTCTTGTAATTTTTTTCTGTTTGGGAAGCAGTGTGATATATTAGACAGAAATGAATTCTGGAATTAAACAGAACTGGGTTTGAAAACTAATGCTGCTGATGATTAGCATGTGTCTTTGGCCAAAAGATTTACTTACCCTTTACAGTTCTGTTTCTTCTTCTATAGAACTGGGATACTAATATTTACTGTCAAATTCCTAGGAGGATTTATTAAGAGGATGTATGTGAAAGCACCCAGCAGTATCTGACACAGAGGAGGCACTCAACAAATCCAAATTCTCCATTGCATTGGACTCACTTATCTGCCTGACTCCTTGTAGCCAAGTAGCCCAGTTCTGGCTCTGCAGAGCTGCTACCTCTGCCCTGTCGGTCAGCTTCTAGTTTGGCCAGTCCAGGAAGAAACCGCCTCCTCAGCTCAGAGAATCCATTGCACTGAGTTGATGGACTTCTAGATTTTCATCCCCTCAGGTTAGCACATGAGCAGTTTGTCCCAGGTACTGGCAGCCTTTGGCCTGGGGAATTATGTAATCCAAGTCAAACTATCTGTCCTCTCTGGTTTGATTTATGATCTGAGGACAGTTTTAAATCTATGAAATCAGAACTGTTAGGTCAGAATGTTGAGATCACCATTGTTGTACTGGGGTTGGGATGGCCCAAGATGATACAAAATTTGTAGAACAATGAAGGATATTATGTCTGTTCTGTCTACTACTTTGATCTGTTGCTGTCCTGATTGCCAGGAACATTCTCCTTGCCAGGAACTACCATGTGCCAGGATTTTTACTATGACAGGACATTGCTATTTGCCAATGGAAATATCTGTTGTTCTGAACTTTGGGAAGTGCTTTTGGTTTTTGAAGTCTTTTATAATTTCTAGTAACCCTCAGCAGATTTTTTACTATCTCCTTTGTTTTTTTAGTAAGTGTATTTTATAAGTGTATGTATTTATGACAAATTTGTTGTTAAAGATCTGAGATATATAATTGTAGTCAGTCACCATTCTAGCATTGGCAGAACTAGTAATAAGTTTCTTGGTCTCTCCTCACAATCAGGAAAGAACAGCCTTCTTGTTTATGTACCACAATGTTCAAATTGTAATTTTGGTACTTCTCAGAAAAGATCCATCTCATATAATAAGATTCCTAAATAATCATCAAGTAAATACTCATAAATATCCACTTTCTATTCTAAATCCCATCTATGTTCACTGTAATGAGATCTTATATTGAGATGGTTGGAGATTGGACTCAATATTGACTGTGCCCAGCAGGTGATCTAGAAACTTTCGTTTTGAAAAAGACATTATTAATGTGAATTTTTGTTTATATGGTAGAGAGGAACTTCTAATTTGCCTTAAAAATAGAGATGGAAGAAGTTGATTCTTTGAGAGTACCCATGTATTTTTTTTTCTGTTTGGAAATAATTAACAAGAATTTTCTGTGGTGAAACATGTGTTTTGATAACTGTCATTCATATTGTCTTTCACAAATCACAGTGGGTCACACCAGGGGATGTGCTATCCCTGAGAGAACCAATGTCAGCCCTGGCCCATCTCTAATAGACCTGGAGGTTATATGCAGCAGTCTCAGTTTTGTAGTGTGCAATATACAACTTAGATATTGCCTTACATCTATAGATGGAGCTAGAGCTGTCCTTGTAGCAATGTTGGTTTATGATATTTGAGATCTGTTTTTCTTGTAGGAGCTGCTAAGTCGCACATCTCTTGAGACCCAGAAGCTTGATCTGTTGACTGAAGTGTCTGAACTGAAGCTCAAGCTGGTTGGCATGGAGAAGGAGCAAAGAGAGCAAGAGGAAAAGCAGAGAAAAGCAGAGGTGGGTACGATAAACCAAATTCTGGAAGGTCCTATAATTGTTCTAAGCTTAGACATGGATAAGTAGGAACTGGGAGGGGCTATCCTAATATGGACTCAGCCATCTGGTCAATTCCAATTGTGGCAGCCACTGGGTGCCAGGAATATCTATGCAACTAGTGACACAATGATTTGTTAATATCAAGTTATCAGGTTTTGCTGTGGCTGCAAATTTCAGGAATACCCAAACCACCCAGTATTGGCTCTAAGTTTTTATCCTCCCTCAAACTGCTGACAAGGATGGAAAGGCATGCAGTAATGAGGGAAGGATCAGACAAACATGGAGGGACACAAAATGTCTTCTGTAAGAACCAAGGTAGTGACAATGTACTGGGATGAAGTACAGCTTCCCAACAGGCCACTGTCACTATATCCAGAGAGTCTGGAGACATTTTGTTTACATACATTTCACTGACCCAGATGGAGCCCTCAGATTGCATGTTTCTTTTCTCCTGATGGGTCATATGGGTGTGCCCTTGCACATGCCTTGTCTAAAAGAATATTTTCTTACTTTTGTTTTTGAGGCCCCATTTGCCATTAGTTAGAGCATGCCAGACTCCTTTTTGGATAAAGGTTTAGAGAGGGTTAGGCTCTGTAGCATTTTTATTTGAAAGATCAGCCTGTTTTAACCTTAGACAACCATTTTCATGTGCCTTTACCTTCAAATCTTTATATTTACACCCAGAATTATGAGGTAATTCTGGGTGTAAATATAGGTTTATATTTAAACGAAGATAGGTTTTGGTTTCAGAAAAACCTAGGCAGATTTACTCATATATCTGCTCAGTAGCTCTATGAACTTCAATAAGTTAGTTACTTAATTTCTCTAAACTTCATTTTCTTTATCTATAAAATGGATAACTTTGTGGTGAAGACCAAATAAACTTATAAAAGTTAAGTGCCTATCATAGTATGCATGTTTAGAATTTGGCATTTTCTATGTACTTGGTTTACCTTCATCTCTAGGCTTCTTAAAACTCTAAACATGCATATTGTTCCTTTCTGAAAGGTATTGACATTGTTTGCACTGACACGTGTCATATTTCTGTTTGCTGGGTAAATGCTGGCAATTGGGACACTTCAATGTGTAGGCATATTCTTTACATTGCTTTTGAAAACCCACTCCTTATATTTGGTAAGAAGTGTAGTTAGTTGCCAAAGGAGGATATCTCTAGTAAGCTGAGACAGTAGCTTCTAGTGATTAAGAATACAGGCTGTAGACTCAGAGCTCCAGCTTTGACCCATGTTAAGCTACTCAGAAGCTTTATGATATTGGCCAAGTAATTTCACTCCCAAATCCCTATTTCTTCTCCTATAAAATGATAGAGATAGCAATACTTGCTATTTCTTTGGTTGTCCTGAGGAGTGAGTGGGATCATGTATGTGCAGTCCTTAACTCAGTGCAGGACACATAGTAATAGCCAGTTTTTATTGATCACTTACTGAAAGCATTGTTAGCATGTTAGAAATGGAAATGTAGACTTGAATACATATTTACATGCCTCAGAGGTCTCAGACACAAAAAACCAATCTATATGAAGTATTTATTAATAAAATGGACTGTGTCTTAAATGTTCATAGAAAAGCAGTTGGGTTTTATTCTGGTTTTGTCACTTTACCAATACTTCAAGATATGTAATTACATGTGAATATACATTAGGGCTTTGGAGGCAGAATTCAGTAAAGCTTAGTGAGAAGCCTTAAAGTTGCAGAAAGTCAACTCAAAGACACTTAAGAAAAAAAGAAGAGAGAGTTGTTATGTCACACAGCTTGAAAAGTCTGGGATTTAAAAAGTCTGATATGACTAGATCAGGGTAATTTCACAGTCACTAAAAATCAGTTTTACTGTATCACTTGGTTTTCTTTTATTCTCAGAAAGTCTCTCCCATCTGGTAACAAAGATGCTGTCAGTAGCTGTACATTGATGTCCTGCCAGGCTGGCAGCCCTTGCGGACATTCTTTTTCTTAAAGGTTCCAGAAAAAGCCCTAGGATTGCATCTCTTTGGGCCAATTTTGGTCACCTGCCTAGTTGTACACAAGTCAGTATAGGGATTACATGTGTGGGATGTGTAAGTGGAGAGTCAGTCCACCTGTGGAAAAATGCAGTTAATGTGGTGGCCACTCAGTCCCTTTGTAGGGGAAGTCAGAAAGAAAGGAGAGCTCCCACTTCTGGGATATATATTGCTAAAGCAGTCATTTTACTTCTCTCTCTCTCTCTCTCTCTCTCATTTCTTTATTTTCTGAAGTATTGTTTTATAATATGAGCTTTTTGTTGTTGTTTTTTTATCAGGCAGTTTTGGCAAGAGGCAACATAGACCCTGAGTTTTTAGCCCCTGTTTTACCAGATCACAGCCCTTCCCCATTGTTAGTACAAATATTAGGTTTCCATGTGGAGGAATTCTGTAGACTGTTTAAACCTGTGATATTCAGTGAGCAGCCACATGACCTGAAATAAATTCCTCATTCTTGTAACTGAGCATGCTCTTTGCTAGTATGCTCAGGTCCTCTGCTTCTTTCTGTAGCTACTGGAGCACAGGGACTTAAAATTATGAGTGTTGCTGAAGCTGCACTGCGGTCATGTGATGGAGATGTTTATTTTGAGTGAGACATTTTGCTAGCTCAGGTCACCAGAGGTTGTAATTGTGTGAATAAAGGGAATGCTGCTTTCCTTCCTATACTGCTGCTGTTGTTTTCCAGTGAATGTATTTAGCCTAAGGGCTGATTGCTTGTGGTTTGGAAAAAACAGGACTTTTTTTTTTTTTTTTTTTTTTAAGTAGCCAGAACTGAAGTAAACTTCCTCAGGATAGCTCCAGCTTTATCCTCAAATTCCATTTTATGTTTCAATGAAAAAAAGAAGCTGCTGTTAACAAGAGTGCTGCAGACTGCTCTTTCTGCTCTGGTTCTGATCATACCCTTAAGCCACGGTTCTTAAGTCTGCTCTGAGTTATGGAAATGATTTCTTGTGGCCACTCAGTAAGACCTGAGGACTTGGAGGCACAGATTTTTTGATGGCCAGTCCGGCTTAGGGGTTGCTATGTAGTGGCTCACAGGAGCTAAGGGTGAATATTGAGTTTCCTATTTATTTTACCTTTTCTCTCCAACCTTTTGCAATGGTTCTGGGCTATATCAGGGTATCCAAGATTTAATTAATTAGATTTACTCCTGAAAAGCAGGATTACAGAAGATGGAAAGTTAGTGCCAGATTTAGGATTATATAACTTGAAATATGAGTATGATATAACATGAATATAAGAAATATTCCCCAATCATTCAAAATTCAAGATATAGCAAAAGGTCTCCTTCTACATCTGTCTGATAACCAGAAGTCAGGATCCTATGTTATCAGTTTGTTTTGTATCTTTACAGTTATTTTATGCATGAACAAGCAATTCATGTGGAGACATACACACACATACACACACACACACACACACACATACACACACACACACACAGAAAGACTCAGGGGCAAAGGAAGCCTCTGTATGGTACCACAGATCAAAGACATTTCAGAGGCATATTAATCAAAAGGGTATTGGAGAAGGGATGTGTGGGGAGCCTGCATCTGAATCCTATTGTGGGACCCAGTGAGTTCTGAGCATAGCTGCCAGAGCTGCTTGTTAAGAGGGGAGCAGGGATCCAGGAGTGCTGACAAATGGAGTTATCCCAATTTATCAGGGATTTATGTGAACAGGAAGAGAATTAGAAAGAATCTTTAGGTTTTCCTGGTTGAACATGGGATGGCCTACAACCCAGGTGGTGGTGAGGTTATCATTCCTTCTTCTTGTGGTTAGGACCTTAGAAGGGAGGGATTTCACTTTCTCAGCAGGAGCAATCAGAATGATGGACTCTGGCCACAGAGCAAGAGCTTGGAACATTTTATGTGCTCAGACATGGACAGGCCTGGGAAGAAGATTTTTATTATTCTTGCTTTTATAAATATGCTTTTTTCATTAGTATAAGAAATATACTTCAGTCATTCAAAATTCAAGAGTTCAAGAGGATATATAGCAAAAGGTCTCCTTCTATACCTGTCTGATAGCCAACAGTCAGGATCCAATGTTATCAGTTTGTTTTGTATCTTTGCAGTTATTTTATGCATGGACAAGCAATTCCTGTGGATACACACACACACACACACACACACACACACACACACAGAGAGAGAGAGAGAGAGAGAGAGAGAGAGAGAGAGAGTGTTAGTTTACAAATTCACACTATTCTAAACCTTTCTTTTAAAAATGTACCATTCTTAGAGTTCTTTTCACACTAAGTATAATAAGAACAACAACAAAAACTTCCTCATATATACTTATGTCTGCATATTTTCTGCTGACTATGCTTTAATGAATTTAACCAGTTCACTTTGGTAGACATTTGTTTCCAAGTTTTTGTGGTTACACATAATACTTTTAGCGAAAAATCTCTCTGTGTGAAGCTCTTGAAGTGGAAATGATGGGTCAAGAGTACATGCACTTGAAATTTTGATATATTTCCAAATTGCTGTCTATAGAGGTTATTTCTTTTTATATATATTTATTTTTTTAGGTGTAGATGGACACAACACAATGCCTTTATTTTTATGTGGTGCTGAGGATGGAACCCGGGGCCACCCGCGCTAGGCGAGTGCTCTACTGCTGAGCCACAATCCCAGCCCCAATATAGAGGTTATTTCTACCATCAATAAAATGCCAGGACAATATTAAATTGGAATAAAGGAAGAGGAAAAGAAAAATTGATAATTGTGAACCAGTTTAACTAGTAGGAAGGGAAGGAAAAGCTATGATTGTGGGAGGTCCTGAGTAGTTTCACATAGAAAAGAACCATAAAAATGAACTTTGATGATTGGCAAAGCAGGATTAACAAACTGCATAAACTGAGATTACAACATAGAGCAGCAATTACAATCTCATAAACATAACCTGAACTTCATGATGTGGGACCCAAGAATGGATAAATCACTTGCAAAAAACAGCTTTAAAAGAGTTTGTGAGGTGGAAGAGAAACATTTATGGTAAGAGAGGAGATGGGCCAGCTCTGAAGATAAAGAATTAGAAAGCTAAATTTAAGTGTCACATGTGATGATACACACATACCAGGAAACAATAACAACATGTAGTTAGGGAGAACTAAGGGTTATGGCTTGGCAGTGTTGGGTGTATCACATGGTCACACAAAGCAGAGGAAGAAAAATAGATACATTTCTGTTATACATCCCCAAACTGATCAGATACAGACAAGGGTCAGTAATGGAGGGAAAGGGGCAACAATTATTTGGATAAATCCTAAAAAGTCTTCAGTTGAATGCTGAAGTATTTGAAAGTTTTTTTTTTTCATTTATTAGGGTCTACCTAAAAAGGAAGAATATAAAACTGGGAAAGCTGCCCTTCTAGCTACAAATTTGAAGCAAAGGGAGAAAGTGCTTTTTGATGGAAAAGTGTGTTAAGAGTGAGTGGTCATTTTTATTTGAAAGTTCATGTAATTGAGCAAGGGAAAAACTAGACACAGACAGACATGCACTTTGAAAGTTTATAAATAAAGAATCTGGGGAACTCTAGAAGAGAAGATGATTCAATGATATTGAGCTGCTGAAAAAAATAATATAGTTCTCACTGTGCCACGTCACAGATAATATCAATAAAAAGGAAGGACTTAACAATACCTTGAGAGAAACTAGATTTTAAAGGGACCTATACAAAAGATAGAAAGGAAATTTACTAGACAAATAAAAGTGCACCTGCATGACCAGTATCAGGAAGGGCAAACTCCCAACAAAGAATAGTGCTGCTGAGGACAATAGAAAGCCTTTTAAAAAGGTACGTTTTTATTTTTAATAAGATCAAAGGAAGAATAGGCTTGATCCTTCTAATGCCTCTGACAGGTGCAAAGAACTTAGGACAGCAGTCCCAAAGCTGTTTTTTGCAAGTGACTTTTGAAGGAGTTAAGGAAAATCAAGTGAGTTGCTGGGAAACTAAAAGTGAACCCTTCTTGATTTTCAAAATAGTGAAAATAAAAAGTTAGATGGGTTCTGAAAAACTTGCTTTATTGGGTTTGGAGTCAGCCCTCTGATGATTTATGGGAAACTATAAGAAAAAGTAGGAATTGTGTCCAGTATGAGTGAATCACTTCAAATTCGACCTCATTGGTGTGGCTGGGAGTGTGTCTTATAGTGGTAGACCAGGAAGGTCCACACTTCAGTGGGGCATTGCAAAACCTTGCTTGGGATGGTCTTTTGGACAAGGCAAAGAAATATAGATTGGGTGCTAAAATAGGTCTATTGACATCTGAATGAGCATAGGGTTGGGGACACGTTATCATGTATGCGTCATGTGTAATGTGTAGGTCACTTGTACATGGCTGTTGACACGTTTGGGTGTGTGCATGGGGGAGTTAGCATGTGTAGCATGGACACGTGTGTGGAAGGGAGGTGTCTTTCTGTGTGCCCCTATTATATACCTGTCTTTGCTGTTGCTTCTGCTTGGGTGAAGCAATCTCAAAGACTGTTCATCTCAGATGTTGACATGGAAGGATGACCATTCAACATAGCACAAAGGAGGTGTCGGGGGTTTGCTCAAACTGGAAGAAAGGCTAAAGATACAGCAAGTCTCAGGAAAAATGCCACGTCTTTTGGTTCCTGAGAAGAGAATGGTCTACCATGGACAGTGACTATTGGGGGCACCTGCTGCTTACCCTCTGTATACTTCCTTCCATGTTACTCTCCACAGGAGTTCTGCCTCTGTTCACTGACCTTGAGTGCTTTTCTCTTCTTTCTCTTCCTTCCCACAGTCAGTTCTGAATGTGATCAGTGAGCTGCAGGAGCAGATGTGTAGGCTGCAGATGGACATCCACAGGCAGATCCAAGAGCGCCTCTTACTCAGTAGGGACCACTCTGAGGAGGTGGCGGCCAGCAGCTGTATGGCTGAGCCCCAGCCCTGCAGCCAGAACTGTGCCCCTTGGGAGGGTTCACCTGTAGGAACCATACTTAAGTATATCAGAGCATGCGTGTGTGGGACATTTCATTGCTGGAGGGCTGGGGTTTCTCTTCTAACCAGCACAGAGTGCGGTGGCTTAGCATGGATCTGGTATTACCTTGGATCAGAGATTGGACTGTTCAGTCCTCTTGTGATGTGAGGTGAGCTCTGAGAACCTTACTAAGCATGGTCTGAGCAAGTGAGTCAGCCCTCCAACAGGAATGAGGTGTGTCATATTCTCTGAGTAATGGGGTATCTATGCAAAAGGTAATCTTGGGAGTCTCCTCCCCAAGATTCAGTCACATTCTTTCTCCTGCACTGGAAGATTAAATGGAACTGCATTTCACATGATTCTCCTTTTTTAAAGGAAAAACACATTATTGTGAAAAAGAATCAAATTATGTTTAAAGAGGTTTAGCCCTAGTGGGAAAATAGAATACAAATTTTCATTTGCTGATAACAATTAAATCATCATCTGAATTTCCAGGAAAAAAAATACCCCACATAATCACTTTAGAGTGATTTCATGACCTGGAGGTCATGCCTGGGGCCATATGCCAAAGAAGTCACAAGAGCATGGAGAGCATAACCTCTACATCCCCATAGTGGTATCCTCTACTTTTCCTATTGTGCCATCTGTCATGCCCTCTCAGGAACAATAGAAGAACCCCCATTGTAGGGATTGGAGGGATTGGAGCACCACAGGCAGGACCAATAATGTTCCTATTTACTGAAAGTTGAAACAGGTGACTGAGACCTTGAAGTCTAACAATGTGAATCATGGACACAATAACTTGAGTTTTAAGACATTTTTTCTTTTTAGACAGGTGTTACCAATGTTCACCTCAGCTATAAGGCAATTTTAACAAGTTCCCCTACAAAATTTAGGTGTAAGCAATGTCACTTTGCAGCAGAATGTTTCAGAATGCAAAGAACTCAGGTGTTCATTCATTGATAAATAATACATACCTACTATGTACCAGAACCTGCTGGCAAACACTTAGTAGATTTAAAGTATAGGAGAACTAGCTATTAACAATCACATGGAGAAAGAGATTAGGAAGGGGGCAGGCTAGGCTGACTGCATTAGTTTATGAACTTTGAGAAGCAAGGGAATATGGTGAACAGATTTGTGTTTTAATCATTATTCCCCTGGATGCTGTAGAATTCATTGATTGCAACAAAGGAGCAATCAATGAAGAGACTGTCAGGCTACCAAACATTCATTGCTATAGGAGAAAATGAGATATTCCGGTTATTTTCTTGGAGGTGAAACTGATAAAGGCCCTGGAAATAAATTACAAATGTAAGGGAAGAGGGAGAAAGAGATACCAATTGCTCAGGCAAATAGATGGATGAGACTAATGACTAAGATGGGGAATTAAGAATTCCAATTGGGACCTGACAGTTCTGAGATGCCTGTGTAACATCTGCATGGAAATGTTAAGTAGGAAGCTTGTGATGTGAGTTTGGAATTCAGAAAGCCTATTGAGATAATGATTTTTATGCCAGTTCATCTGATAGGGAATCTTGGTTCAAGACCACAAAGCTTAGTGATATCTTCTTATTGGAGTAACTTAAAAAGCAAGGGCCCTAACCTCAGAAGATATGGGCTTGAATTCCAGCTTTACCACTTGCTAGCTATATGAACACAGGCAGGTTGTTTAAATATCCTTTCTCCACTCAGCCACTGTCAGTGGCTCCCTACCATTCAAAGGAGGGCATCAGAATTCCTTATAGTCTTATCTGAAAGCCTTTATAATAAAGCCCCATCTTAACTTCCCAGCCTCATCTCCCACTGTGTGCTGACACCCATCCAGCCCAACACAATAATAGGTTATCTCCCTTTCTGTCTTCTGCCTTTCTCCTAACCCCCATGTATCTTTTTGCTCTCTTCTTTTTTCATACTAACCTCCTACTCTGAATTAAAATGCCATACTGGGGGTGTCTACATTTGACACATAACATTTGTTCTCTTGTGTCATTTCTATCCTGCTTTCATTTCCTCTGTGAAACCTGCAAGAGTCACTGACCTCTACCCTGCCCTACCTGCTGTTCCTCCAACTTCAGCACAGAGAGATGCTTCCAATTAACCTGCTTCCTTCTCCTTTGCCTAAATTGCAAGGGGGGAAAATAACCCACTTTTGTTCGGCATCTCTGGTCCTCTCATGCTTGAGTCTTACTTTTCAGGCTCCCTACACACCTGTGCATGAATTGGGTATACCCCACATAGGACATAAATATCAGAGAAAAGGGCAGGCAGAGCAAGTTCTAAAAAATAAAACAACAGTTTTCTTATACCTGGAACTCCGTGGCCTTTTTTTTTAACACAGCCACAAAGCTTTGCCTGAAACACAAACTGTTTCAAAATGGAAGCTGCAGTGTAGAGCTTGATGTGGTTACTGCTGCCCCTGGCATTGTCTTTGCATGAGCTTAACCAGGTTTGGAGACCCAGAGCTTGCCCTTTAAACATTAGAACTTTGTCTTTCTCCCTCTTCCTTCTAGGAATTACTACAAGAGCTTAAGCACCTCAAAATCAAAGTGGAAGAGCTGGAAAATGAACGGAATCAATATGAATGGAAGCTGAAGGCCACTAAGGTAAAAGGCAGATGTGATGCTCACAGGGAGGGGTTCTGTGGGGAGGATTATGGTTCAAACCCAGGGTTTCCGGCTGGGTTGAGTACTTGCCTAACATGCCTGAGGCCCTGGGTTCAATCCCCAGTATCTCAAAACCTCAGGGTTTCTAGCAGCCTAAGTTTGAAAATGCAAATCAACCCCTCTAGCTTGTGCAGCAGACGGATTGGATCCAGGGTGGCTCCTCATGGAGAGCCTGGGAGATGATGAGCTGCTGAAATGTAGTAATGAGTTTACTTCCTCTTAGTACATAGCTGACATTCACTGAGAAGGGGCCAGAAGGGAGTGAGAAACTGAGTGAGCCAGTGAGCTAGTAAGTGAGGGGCAGCCAGAGAGTGGTTAGTCATAAAGCACATGAGCATCAATGTTATATTGTGTGCATTGTTTTAAACTTAGCAGTCCCCTTTTATAATTAATTTTTCAAAAAGTCACATGCATTATATTTAGGAATGACTCTATTCCTAAAATGATATAAACTTTGAGTTTTTTTCCCCATCAAATCACATTTCTATTAAACTTGGAGAGGTTGCTATGTAAAGGACACCATGAATAAATTCTGTTGTGAAATAAATATATTCCCTTCTTTTATTTCTTCTGTTTGCAGTGTGGAGATTAAAACTAGTTGAATTTAGCCCACAATTATTTTTTGCTTGCATATTATATTTTAAAATGCCAAACTAATTTCATTTAAACATCAGGAAATTTCACATTAAAATACAGTTAGGCTGTTTTTAGTTCTTAAAGGAATTTAATGTACAGAAATCTATAATATATTTCAAAAAACTAGAAGAGTAAAAAAGTTTCCAACACAAAAATGATTAACATTTGAGATGAAATTTCTTATACCATGATTTGATTATTACACATTCTATATACATATCAAAGTATCATACTTATCAGGCTATACCCTATAAAGATGTGCAAATATTAGGTTTCAGTAAAAAAAAAAAAAATACAGTTGGGCTTTTTTTGAGGAGGTAGAGGAAGCTCTTCACAATCCTGGAAAACATTCCTGCTGGGAGGAGCCTGGCAGCCTTTCCCCTTGGCTAGATGACACACCTGCCTTTCCCTAGGGTTCCTGTAGTGCCACCCACAGTTGTTACTGGATGGTCCCTGTAGGCATTTTAATTTTCACTTATTAGAGTTTTAAAAGTATTTCTTAGAGTTTTATTAAACTATAGTTTGTATTTTTATTTTTCTACAAGTTAATTGCGAATGATACTTTCACAAAGAGTTTTCACACCATAAAAAAAATTAAAGGAATCGGCCGGGCATTGTGGCACACTCCTTTAATCCCAGCAACTTGGGAGGCTGAGGCAAGAGGATCGAAAGTTCAAAGCCTGCTTCAGCAACTTAGTGAGGCCCTAAGCAATGTTGTGAGACCTGCAAGAAGTCATTTGTGAAATACATGGATCTTCTTTCAGTATGGAAGCCAGGGAGAGAGAGGCCTGGGATTGGGAACTTTCCATGGCTCTCCCACCGCCACAGATTGCCCAATGCATGTGACCTTTCCCTCTGCTCTGCTAGGAAGATTTCTTATAGTAGCTCCAGAGATGGGTATAACCCATTAGGAACTGAACAGCCCACCTTTAATCTTTTTTGGAAAAGAACATTCTGTAGGATCTCTTTGATGTTTCCAATACAAATAAAGCAGGCATGGGCCTAATTTTGTCTAGAAGTCTGATCAGCTTGCCTGTCCTATCCCTGCTTTTGAAATGACTGTCTGTGTTCTGTGTGTTTTTTGTTTGTTTGTTTGTTTTGTTTTTTGCAGTTTTATTTCTCTTAGCTTTTATTTCTCAGCCAGTCCATTCCACCGAGGGGAACCCCATCCCCACTATACCTATGCGGGACGTGGGCAAGAAAGATCCTGTCTCAGAATAAAAATATAAGAAAGTTCTGGGGATGTACTCAGTGATTAAGCGCTCCTGGGTTTAATCCTCAATACCAAAAAATAAAGAAATAAAAAATACTCAGCCGTCCTAGGAGCTACCCTGTTAATATTTCCTTCCATATAGTTTTTTCTTTCTTTTTGTGTCTTCCCTCTCCGTTTTTTTCCTTTCTCTCTCTGTTTCTGATGTTGATAATTTATATACAATTTTTTTACCTTTTTTTAATTTAAAATTTTGCAATTTTCCATATAGTGAAAGAAAATACTGAACATGATGTTAATATCTCCCTAATATTCTAACATATAAATATAAAATAACTTGCTTAACCATTTCATAGATGATAAAAAGGAGGCAGAGAGAGGTAAGTAAATCTCCCAGAATTTTTTTTTGGGGGGGGCAGTAACTGGGGATTGAACTCAAGGACATCAACTACTGAGCCACATCCCCAGCCCTATTTTGTATTTTATTTAGAGACAGGGTCTCACTGAGTTGACAGATTGCTTTTGCTGAGGCTGGCTTTGAACTCATGATCCTCCTGCTTCAGCCTCCTGAGCTGTGGGATTACAGGCATATGCCACTGTGCCTGACTCTTTCAAGATCTTATAGCTAGTCAGGACCAACCTGGATGATGGGGTCCATCTGCCCACCTGTCTGTTGATGTCTGATGATGACCTTGGATGTGCTATGTTTCACAGTCACCAATTCTAAGAGCATTGTGTTTGTCCAGTAGCCCAAAACCTTCTACCACAGTGCTCCTTTCAAGCAAGTCCTGTCTTGGTGAAACCTTTGAAGTTGTGCAAACCACCTTGTTGTAAACCAAGTGGCTCTTTTCTTCTTAAATTACCCAAGCTCTTTGCCTTGGCTCATAGACCTGTGAGATGCTCTAGGCTATTTAATAATTGCCAGGTATGGAGTTCCAACTGTGTGCTGGAGTGTACTGATCCCTTTTCAGACTTTTTTTCATTAATTCAAAAAATAACCCAATGGAGTATATTTTGTTATTCTGATTTGGCTGGTAAGGAAAGAGTAGCTTAGTTTGGCCAAGGCGAGATTACTGCTGTCTTTTCCTGCATCAACCTGAATCCCCACAATGAAATCCTGCACTGGTTTTGGAAGTTCTTCAGTTTTCTGCTTAAACTTTCTCAGTTTCTAAAGGTAGGTCACTTTAGTTCTCTTAGGGACTGCCTTTAAAGAAGAATATGACCCCTGGGTTTAATGAGGCCTGGCACTTGCAGGTACCCAGAGCACCCATCTCTGCCTGCCTGCTAGTCTGCCTGGCTATCTCAGGCTTCTTGCTACACAGTTCTTACTTCTATAGTGAGGCCACATACTTTGCCCTAATAGTCAGGGAGAGAGCTTCTGGGCTATTGTTGGCTGGGGTCCTGTGGGGACAGGTACCATTCTAAGGGTAACAGAGTACCTGTGATTTCTGCCCCGTTCTGTGGTCTGGCACAAGGGAGGTTTGGCTATGTCACTTGTCTGTAGGGTTCACAGTATATATATAAGTGTACTCACCCAGAGGCAGGCCTCAGGAGAGAGATCTCAGAGTGCCAGGATCTGGGGTCTGTCACAATAGACCTGCACCACTGAAGTCAAACTGTGGGCCTAGCAGATAAGCATAAGGGATTCAGATTCCTAAAAGAGATCAACACCTACTCTGTTCACAAAGGAAGGGAGAAATGGGAAAGGATATGTCCAAGAAAGGGTAAGAGATTATCTTCCAAGAATAGGCTGGCCCTTATAGAAATGAGAGGCATTTGGGTTGAGAGTCTCAAGGGCAAGCAGAAGCCACTGTCACCATTATCTATAACCCCATGGGCACCTAGGCCCTGAGTGAGCCAAGAAAATCTGCTTCATGGCTGTGCATATCAGCAAGCAGCTTGACATAGCCATACTTGGCTCTCTGCCTCTGTGGAAAAAGATCAGAACAGGGGACAAAGCTCCATAGTGAATTTTGCAAAAAGAAAACCGTACCCATCATGGGCTCTTCGTCCTCTACGTGGTCATACTTCCTATTTGGGGGATGTGAAGGAAGGTTTATTCAGAAACCCTCAAGGTGGGCTCACAGACCCCAAGCCTCAGAACAGTGACGGTCATCTACTCTATTAACTAAGAAGCAGGTATCTGAGGGTTGCATCCTGGCCTGTTCACTGAGTCACTCTTTGATTTCTACACTGAATCCTGTACTGTCCTGTGTTTCTCCCCAGGAAATGGGAGGGTGAATATTGTGGGTATATTGATGTAAGAAAGTAGCAGGGGCTGATGCAAGGTGCATGCTGAAACTGGACACAAGGCCTTTGGGCAGAGGAGCCACCAAAAAGACTTTGGGAAGTTCAAAGATTAATTTGTGACTGTGGGAAAGGACAGTAAGTATTATGCCTTTAGGATCAGAGTTGGGACATGATTAGGGTGCTCGTGGGAAGTCTAAGTCTCATGGGTCAGTCTTTTCTGTGTGTTCCATTGTTCAGGAGTCAGTTCTGACCCCTTTTTAAATTTGTTTTGATGCTCACAGAAATGAGCTGATTATCCATAACGGAAAGAATAGGATAAGAGGAGCAACATTGGTAGCATTTTTTGAAAACTTAACATGCACTAAGTATTAGACTGAGTTGCTCATAACCATTATATTAGTTAATCCTCACTAGAGTCCCAAGAGGTATGTTCTATTTCTCCCATTTTATAGATGAACTGAGGCTCAGAAAGATTGAATTACTTGTCACATGTCATCCAACTAGGACATGCGAGAATCCAAATTTGTTCGACTCCAAAGTGAAGGTGCCTCTTGTGATGAGACAAACAATTTTATTCTTTTAATGAATATGGGAAAGTATAGACAAACACATCTAGTATATGAAATTTAACCTACTAAACTTAGTACTTGGGAACCATCCAGTGCAGCTGCCCATGTGTTTACATATATGAATGCACATATTGCTTTTGTTTTTTGCAAACATTTATGCCAAACACACCCAAATGCTTGTATGTATGTATATTTGGGCAAGTATGCAGATGTGCCTAAAGGCTGGGCAGAGGCATTAACTGTGCCCAAAAGTGTGAGAACATCCAGGGAGGGAGCCTTTGGCTCACGCTTTACCTACCAGTGGTATTTTGATTTCTACTGTATTTCCTGTACCGGGAGTAGGGAGATGAAGCTGCATGCACTCGTTACAGCAGCATATCTAAGTGCTGTAGCTTGAGTATCTTGGGATAAGGAAGATCACATCTAAAATGAGAATGTACAAGTCTGAATCAAGGACTGCACCCTCACATTTACACAATTACAGCTCCTGTGGTCTCAGGGGTACCTTGGCCTCAGTGAGCAAAGGAGAAAAAGAGCCTGGTCAACTAGGAGGATGCAGGAAAAAAAGCAGGTTGATGACCAGAAAGAGTGAGTTTCTTTGGCAGAGTTCCACACTGTGGGGAGAGCAGAGAGCCCTCCTACTTCTATTGCCTCTTTCCCTCACTCATGTCCTAGGGCCCACTGGGCTCTGGGATCAAACATGAGATACTTCATCATAGTTTGGAAGTTGTTCTGAGTTGCTGGGAATTCTCTATTGTTTTTCCAGGCCGAGGTGGCCCAGCTACAAGAGCAAGTGGCTCTGAAAGATGCAGAAATCGAGCGTCTGCATAGCCAGCTCTCCCGGACCACAGCTCTCCACAGTGACCATGCAGAGAGAGGTGACTGGATTGACTATGACAGAATGCAGTTGTTCTGGGCCCACTCTTATAAATGGGCATGTGTATCTATGAATGAGTGTGCATATGCTTGTGTATGTAGTTATGCCATTGTGCACTTTCATGCATGTATGTGTCTGAGCATGCCCAAGTGAGTGGATGCATGCATATATGTGTGCATGTGTGGGAGCCTGTAAAGCACAACTCTGTTGTAGAATCATGTCACGGACTCTTCCTGTATCTAGAACACTCAGTTCTGAATGTTTTTCTCAGGTACACAGCATTCATTGAAGCTCTGTGCAGCCCTCTGAAGCTTTTACTGAGAATGTAGCAAATACCTGACTCTTCCTTTGATTAAAAGGCCTTGTTTCTGTGTTATCCCCAAAAAGGAGGGTTATAAATTCATCCCACCTGACAGCTGTACAAGGCCCTAAGGTTACAGAAGCAAATCAATTTATTCTCATCCTTTACATCTCAACTTAAATGTCATTTCTCAGAAAGACCTTTCCTGACTGCCCAACTACAAGATGATGCCCCTACTCCTTTTATTCTCTGAGAATTCTTCATGTTTACTTCACAGTACTTATTATAACTTATCAGTGTTATATTTGAGGAGATCTTGTGACGATCTTCACTCTGACATGACAAGGATGGTATCTTTCTTGTTTAGGAATGTATCTACAGAGCCCAGCACTGTATTCAGCTCATGGTAACCTCCAAAGTAAAGTAATTGAATAAGGATGGTGAATGGTCCCTGAGGAGTTTAAATCTTACTGATTGAAAATAGAGGATAAATCTTCAAATACTCCAATTAATGCATTTTATCTTTATGGTTATTTGCGATGTATACAGAATGATTACACACCTTCCAGCTTCTCCAGTTGCCACCAGGCTGTAGAGCAATGCTGTTGGAGATCATATTGTCCTATGGATTGGTGCCATTGTAGAGTCTCATCTTGGCCTCAGCACTGCTTAACTTGAATCTCCAGCTGATGTGGAAGCCATGCAACCATGCATCAGTGGCTTAGACTTAAAAAAGAAATTAGTGACCAATATGATGTTCATTCCTGCTGTAGCTTTTCATTGGTATCCTCCAATTGGGTGTCATGTACCTGCCAAGGCCTACCTGTGGAGACTGGGAAGTCGTGAACTATGCCAAACCTTGGCAGAGAGTTCCTGGCCATGACTTCTAGGACAGGCAGGCAGCCTTCCCTCTCTACCCCATGCTTCCCTGCAGTCCAGGCTTTCCAGGACCTGCCCCAGTCAATTATCAGGTACCTCCTAGAGATGGTCCTTTAGTTGTTTGCTGCTCAGGTTGGGTTCTGGCTACAAATCCAAGTTTGACAATCTTTATCTGTAATTTACCTCCTATCCCCACCTCCTGGCAAATTAAGCTACAGAGTTGATGTCAGCTGCCAGCCTAAGATAATGAGCAAACACATTCTACTTCACCCTGAAAATGAGCTCCACAACTATTCACACAAAGTCCATACATCTACTGTTGCTACTCTCATTGAATATAACAAAAATCCCAAAGGAAATAGGATGGATGCCTATACTTCTGTTCCCTTGTCTTGTCTTATACAGACATCCCAATCCCTTTGCAGTATCCACTTTAGGAATAGGTATAGGTTCTTGTTCAGAAAATCCAGTTATATATCAATCCCTAGACTTCTAGTATCTGGCAAATGACCTTCAGCTTCTTTAGACATTAGCCTTTGACCTGGTTCTTCAGACAAGTTTGGGAAGAATTCAATTAAGTCCCTCATGGGTCTAAAGTGAGAAAAAAATATGGGTTTTCTATCACAGACCAACACAGAGCCCTCAGCCCACAGGGAAATTCTGTAGGTTTATAATGAAACAAGATTATTTTCCCTTAATGGTATTATACTGATTATACTATTTGAAATTAAGTTGACTACCCCAAACTCTTACATAATCATTTTTCTCAGTATCCATTTAGATGTAGATTTTTATTTTTCTTATTTTAAATTCTCCTCTACTTATAGTCTGTTTCTTAAAATAAGAAAAAGAAAAACAAGCCAGCAGCCTAGACATATGCCTATGAGAATAAGAATATCTGCCTTCTTGGGAGAGGTTGATTGTAAAAGATTTTTGGTTCTTCTGTGTCACTTTTGCATAAATGGCATTTTTATTTTTCCCGTAAATGTCTACAAAGAGAAGACAAAATACCAGGTTCATTCACTTAATAGTCAAACAAATATTTTATGAGACTAACTCTGTACCAGATACCGTCCCAGGCTCTTTAAAGAAACAATCCAAGTTCACATAACAAGTTTGAACTTGAGTAGCATCTTAACATATGTTGATAGCTGTTTGTATTTATACAAATAATCCTTTCTTTGCCTAAATTCTTTTAGATCAAGAAATTCAACGTCTGAAGATGGGGATGGAAACACTGCTTGTTGCCAATGAAGATAAGGTAAGATAGCCATTGTCCTTTCCCTGATAACACCTCTAGCTCTGTTTGTTCCTGTTGCTCTCTGGTACTAAGATACAGCTGTGTCCGTTGGGCCATCAACAGGCAGATGCCAGGAAGATAGCTTCTGCCTCCTAGAGACTCAGTTTCAGCACCTGTTTTGGATGCCTGGGAACTTTGCCTAAATGGATTCTTTCAAAGGCAAATTAAAGCCCTGCCTGTTTATGCTAGTGTAGGGGAAAAATACTACTGTGGTTAATGCCAATGTAATAGCTCCTGCTTTGATTCCTAGCAAAACTCAGAAACAGTCCACCAATATTTGTGTATACAATCTTTTTTTATACAAGTATCATAAAGACACTGGGCAGCATGCAATGCCTTGGTTTACCCTGCCACCTTATATTCTTCACACCTCATTCTTGCATAATCATAAATAAACACACCTATAAATAAAAAGCACCTAGCTAATGTAAGCATCATCTCTAAGGATCCTTTCCCCAGGGTCAGGTAACTAGTGGAGAGCAGAGCCAGGGTTCATACTCAATGGTGTCTGACTCCAAGATCTTTGTGGTCTCCCAAGTTGGTAGACCCTTGCTTGAAAGAACCTATCCCCTCTGGAAATTTCTTCTGTATGTGAGTATCTCTGACACCTAAGGAAGAGGTGAGTATATCAGGTTAAATATGACAGCTTTTTTTTTTTTTAGTCTTTTTTTCTGTGCAACTTCAGAGGGTAACACTGGAGCAGGAGGCAGACTTTGTTGGTGGCTACTTCAGGGAGGTAGGGGGCAGAGAGTTTCATGCTTTTGAAATGTTTAAGACCCTTGAAGGATATGTCAGTGATTGTTGGCCCACAACCTTCAGGTAGAGTCATGTGGGTTTTCTTCTTGATGTGCCCAGAATATAGCTGGGTCCCAAAATGAAATTCAGTAGTGGTGCTAATCTAAATTCCTTGCATGATGGCAGGACCGTCGGATAGAGGAGCTCACAGGGCTCTTGAACCAGTACCGAAGGGTGAAGGAGATTGTGATGGCAACTCAAGGTAAGAACAAGAGCAAATCTTCCATTTTCCCTGAACAGTATTTTATCTGCTATGTCAAATCCAGGGGTAATTCTGCCAGATGATTCTTTACTTCCAATTGGAGAAAATCTACTGGAGAATGAAGCTTTTTGGACTCTCCTTGATAGTAGAAAAGTGGAATCTGTTGATTCCAAAAATGTTATCAAATGATAGTCAGCTCATAACTTCCAGGGACTGTGCAAATCATCAAGAAAATAAAATCTTCAACTTTTTTGCCTGGGAATTTCCACCCTTAGAGGATGTTCTACACGTGTCAGAGTACCCTTTAGAATGGAAACAAACCTGGATCAGAAATAAGTGTTCCCATTGGAGAGTAGAGCTTGTCTTCCTCTTAGAGAACCTAGAGCTCCTCCAAGGACACCTGGGAGTCTTCCATGCATCACCAGGTGCCTGGTTTTCACAAGAAATTACTGGACAGGGAGAGCTGTTTATTTGCCACCAATACTGCTGTGATGTACAAACACATTTGTGTTCTTATAGGCACAGTGTAGCATATGCTAGGCTGCCTTCCTTGTCTGTCACTCATGCCATTGACCTCAGCCCCATCACAGATCCTGAAAAAGCAGCAGTTTCACAAGAAAGCAATTCGGGAATCTCTGCTTCTGTCTCTTCTTGAGAAGAAGCCATGCCTCTGCCAGGATTGTGGCTAACAAGTCACTGCTGAGGACATCTTCCAGTCCCCCCACAAATGTTACAGATTTCTTTTCTCTAATCCTTTGGGATCTTAGTCCAAGCCTCTGTCATGACCTGATTGTCCCCAGGCAAAAAAGAAAAAAAATAAGAAAGCTGGAGAAGGGTGTTTTACCTCTGTTCTAGGAGTGAACTTTGACCTTGAAATGACCCTCATGATAGCCTTTGCTCAGATGCTATGAAGAATCTTCCAAATAACACTCTTAATGTCCCTTTTGTTTTATTATTCTTACTTAACAAAGGCAAAATGATATTAGGGTTTTGTGGTACAATTATAAGCTTCTGAACAGTTCATATACCAGTGGTCCACCATAATACTTCCAACCTTAATGCTTCCAGGGCCTTCAGAGAGAACTCTCTCCATCAATGAAGAAGAATTGGAGGGAAGTTTTAGAAAATGGAACACTGTAAATAAAGGCACTGAAGAATTTAAACAAGAGGTACCATGTTTCCATTCATGATATGGGGTTTTAGCAGCCCCTGGAGCTTGCCCTTAGCTTGAAGGAGGATCTAGTCAGGTACCTTTCCAATGTACATCTTAACTGGTAACTAACTAAATCAATGGAACAGGTCTTAGGTCTTAGAGAGAGTGTGAAGGAAAGAAAGGTCCATGGCTCAAGCCTGTATTCTCACTGGGAACAGCATAGTCGGTGCTGGAATTTTCAAGGATAGGAATTTTTCTTTTTAATTGGATGCCTTGTCTTTCCTCTGTAGAAGTAAGCATAGACCAATGTGGTGTATTATTTACTACTGTTTCTTCAGGATCTGCGATAATGTCTGATACCCAGTAAAATTCAACAAATGAATAATTCACCTTGCTCATTTAGAGAGATAACTTCAACTTCTGAAGTGATACATTCCTGCTTCACAGACAGCCCTTTCAGTGCCTATAATGAGCATACAGATTTTTCTTCTCTTTGGTTTGAAATTTGTTTTTGTTGTATGAATCCCCCAGAATTTATTCTAAATACAAATGAACAAATAAACTCATGCATACCCACCTCAGGTGAAGAAGGGCTTTCAGCTTAAGGGCAAAATGTTTCATGAACTTCCAGAATGGTCAAACTGAAAAAGAATTTAGCAGTCCAGATCAATCATTTAATTAAGGAAAGATCAAATTGTGATCCAATAACCCTGTTATTGAGCCAAGGAAGTACCCCCACATTGCTGGCAATTACAAAATAGCAATAACAAGCCTTGTTTATTACCTCTGTGTGGTCACTGTATAGTTCTTACTTAATTTACTTCTCATGACACCCCATTGGTATTCTTATTTTATTGTGATAAAATTGTGGATTAGAGAGGTAAATAATACACTCCAGGGCATACTGCAAGTAGATGGCAGAATCTTGACTTGAGCTCAGGTCTGTCTGACCACAAAACTCAAGCTCTTAACAACTATGCTATAATATAAGGGTTCTTCCTATAGGGAAGAGGTGGTCTTTGTGGTTAGTACCATACTGAAGACATAGGACTGTGTTCTTATACCCTCATTAGTTTACATTGCTCCCCCTGAGATCCTCTTTTCTTTCTTCCCTTCTTTATGAACTCATTCTCACATCTCAAGATTTGCCTCAAGTGTTCTCCCTTCTGAAACTCTCTCAACATTCCCACCAGCTAGAGGGAGCTTCTCCCTGTCTTTGTTCCCTTTTTTATGTTGTCAGCGTCAGTGCCCTAGGATGGGTGGCATTGTTTTTATCCTTGCTTACTTATTTGCCTGTCAGATGTGTAATGTGCTTACCTCATACCTAGCATTGGGCCAGTGTTTGTGGAGTAACTATGTCATTAGGGTTCTCTCACAGGGGTAACAGAATTTGACTCTGGCTAACCTAAGCTGAAAGGGAATGTTTTTGAAAGCATGTGTAATGACTTAGTAAATGAAAAGAAGAGCTGAAGAGTCAATCTCAGAAAGGACTGGAGTAGCAAAAGCCCAGGGACTCATGTCTCTGAGTCTACTGCAAGGATGTGAATTTTATCTAAGAGCTGGGGTTTAGAGTAGAAAGGCATCAACCAGGATGGATTGACATATCTGCCTTCATGGTATTTTGAAGGAGCAAGGCATCCATCTTGATGTATCCACCGTGGCTATACTTAGTGGTGGAAATGTCACTCCCCAAAGATATCAAATAAGGAGAAAGGATGGTTCTCAAATAGTAACTCTGTTCTATGGTAACCCTATTTTGATACAGATGCCTCCAAGATGCAGCTCTCCCACAGTGGGGCCACCTCCTTTGCCACAGAAATCACTGGAAAGCAGGTAGGAGCTTGACCCTCTCTCTGGAGCTCTGCTCTCAGCCCATCTTGCAATCCTCAAGTGGAGGGTAACTGGCCATGTGTGGTGAGCACAACCACCATTCTGAGCACATGCATCCTTCAGTTGACACGGGGAACCAACCAGGCCTGCCTCTTCTGGTCATAGAAGGGCTTCCCTTCCCACGGCTGAGAGTCTAGATCACTGCCACTGAGAAAAGAGCTGGCCAGGAGTTGGGGTCTCAGTGGAGAAGTGACTACTACAACTCACCCATGCCCTCCAGTGACTCCTTGGAGCTGAGTGTGCCCCATGGCGTGTGTCTGTCATTTCCATCATCCCTTTTGATATGTCCTTAGCATTCTTGGAGTGATTTAGTCCTTTGACCACCCAGGCACTATAGGGAGGAACATTTCTCCCCACAGGGAAGTTGGTCCAATTGCTTTGGTGAAAAAATGCTTATAAACTACACTATAGAGTCATTGACTACCACCTGACTGGTTCCCTCCAAAATTAACCCATTTCTGGATCCCCATTTCAGTTCTTTAGAACATGTTTCTGAGCTTAGTCAGTGAGGGAGATATGGAGGTTTCACCACCATGAAAAGGCTCTTTCAGCCAACGTGTCTGGGGAAGAACGTAATCATACCAGGCTTCCCTAGAAAGGTGCTGAACCTCCAGATTCCAGTCTTTACTCTCAGAGTCCAACTTATAGAGAATCTGAAGCATCAGCCAGCCCCAGAGCAAACCAACAATATCAGAGAGTGATTGACCAGTCCTAAGTTTTATAAAATAAGAAATGTAGTTTATGAGTTCACTCAGGGGGAAATAACAATAAGGGATTCACACTGACTGGACTTACAAGAGACTAATGTATAAAGAAAATTTGTCTTATATCCATTAACTGAGGAATATAACTGCCAAGAAGACTTGGCACATAGTTACCCTTGTGATCACTGGTGGCATTGCCTCTGTTCTAATTATTTGGTGCCCTTCTCTGCAAAATAGCCTCTATGAAAACAATATTCCTCTGAGCAGACTTCTCAGGATATAGAGGGCCAGAGAAGAGTGTTGGAGGATCTTAGCAGGAAGTGCTTTGTAGCAATGGCTGGCTGATGTGTTTGTCTCTACTCTAAGGAGGAACCAACTTCTTCCTACCTGGATTACTCTTAGACTCACAAACAAATCAGTATCAGTATTCTTCTTGTACTTTGACTCTGTAGACATTAGTCTTCTTTATGAACGCAGGGTAGCTACACAGATAACACAGTAGTTACCTCTCATGGATGCAATAGAGTTAAGTGTATTCTAACTGAGCAACATGAAGGACTTTTTATTGGGACTTAAGTGATGCTATCATGCCCTCACCAACATGTTGTTGAACCAGGCTATCTCCCAAGGTGGGACAGCCTCATCTAATATGTTGGCTGTTGTAAGAAGGTGGATCTTCCTTCTGCCATTTACCCTAAGCCCAAGAGAGACTACTGGTTAAGCATTTAGATTGCCTTCTGTATTAATGATACCAACCTTCACTTTCTCTTAAAACTATTTTTGTCACTTTATGTTTTTCCAGGGTTCAGAAAAAACTCTCCTGTAGTCTAGAAGATTTAAGAAGCGAATCTGTGGATAAGGTCAGCTCATCAATCTATCCATAAAGATTACTGAATTACTTCTTTAGGCCTATTACAGAGCTGGGATATGTGGGCGAGTCCTGGCCCCTACCTTGGAGAGGCTCTTGCTGGTAAGGCAGAATTACAATATTTGAGAAAATCTGTCAAATATAGCCCAAGGCATCCTAGAGACAAGACAACTCAGGAAATGCGGGCTAGAGTGGGTAAGAGAAGAGGTGTCAGTGAGCAAAGGCTGAGTCCAAGTCTGATGGGCTCAGGCAGGATTTGGGGAATGATGGGAAATAGGAGGAAGTAAGGTCAGAGCCAAGTATTAGATCAAGCCAGAGAAGATCTTGAATATTGGCCTTATCTCCCAAGGCACTTGGGATGATTGCAGCAATTTTGAATTAAATAATATGGATAAAGGAAATGATTCCCAGAGTAAGGTCTGGGATTGTTTACAAGATTCAAGAAGCAACTTTAAAAAAAAAAATCTAGGAAAATGAGGGCTTTGTGACCCCCTTAGTAGCCTTTGACCATGTGGGTGGCATCTATGCTAGAGGATCACAGGCTCTTTTGCTTAGTCATCACAGAACAAGGAACCTGCTCTGATTGAACCGCTAGTGATCCCATGCTGCATGCTATCCCCTGGTTCCAGCAGTATCAGCCTCCTAGGTGACACAATGGAGATCCATAAAAGCTGGATTTGGCAGGAGCCATGGTCTTGTCTAGTGGCTTTGCTCCCATGGGCATATGCCTCTAACTTCCCTGATCAGATTGCTGGCAGTGGCCTGGGTGTCTGTCGACAAGGTTAGACAGGGATCTGCATTTGCTGGCATGTTATGGTGATCTCCTGACACGAAGATGGGGGAGGGGCATGAGCCTTTCAGATATAAGCAAGTGGATAGTCCTGACTTATTTAAGCTTTTAGACTTATTAAGATCTCTTTTCTCCATATAATTGAAATTCTTTCTGTTACTCCACAGTGTGTCAATGGGAAGCAGCTTTCTTTGGCAGTAGAACCCAAGGTACATTAAGTTCAAATTATTATCACTTTTTTTGTGTTTGCTCTATTTGCCAGAGTGTTATAACAAATTATGGTTTTTGTAGTCTTAAGATATGTTAACCATCGGGTAAGAGGACAAGAAGAAAGACAGAACTTCCTCCTCCCATTTTACTTTTATGTGCACCCAGGTGTATAATGAGCTTTCACCAATATTATCTGTGGATAGGAGTTGTTATCAACACTCCATTTTATAGGCTCTATTTTATAGAAACTAATCTTTATAGAAAGAGAGAAAACTAACCATTTTATAGAATCTAATCTTTAACAACAATCTAGCCTTAATCACTGGGCAGGGAATGCTGTGATCTCAGTACACAGAAGAGTGTGGCAGCTCTCATCCTTTATGTGCTGATGAAAAACACAAGAGTAGGGCTGGGGATGCAGCTCAGTGGTGGAGCATTTGGCTAGCATGTTGAGGCCCTGGGTTTGTTTCCCAGTGCAGCAAAACAAAACAAAAAACAAACAAGTACTCTTAGCTTCCCTTTAATGAACACATCACATTTAAAAATTCCATTAGAATTTATTTCCTCCTAGAAAAACCTGTTTTGTTTTTTTTTTTGAATTTTTTAATATTTTATTTTTTAGTTTTTGGCGAACACAACATCTTTGTTTGTATGTGGTGCTGAGGATCAAACCCCCGGCCGCAAGCATGCCAGGCGAGCGCGCTACCGCTTGAGCCACATCCCCAGCCCGAAAAACCTGTTTTGAAAGATGATTATATTTCCAAGTTGGTGCACAAATATCGAGCCCTTGATGAACTGAAGTTTTTTATTAATGGCATGATTTCATCCATTATTTTTAACATCATATGGGAGAATGTATTGTACTTGACCCTCATTTGCCTTTCATATGAGACATGGGGCCTTGTTGCACGTGGACTTTGACCTGAGAGGGTCATTTTTTATTTTCATACCAGTGTGATAGAATGGGCCATCTCTGTCCTCTTAACTCAGTGTAAGAGGAAGACCTTTTTTATACTTCTATAGGCTTCTCTGCACTTTTATATTTATAGCAGTCAGTGCTACAATTGGGTAGCCATTCCTTGAGCCATCTGAACTATAGAGCAGGAGTCTTCTGCCTGCTTTCTTGTCTCAGCCTGGAACCCAGGCTTTGTATAGTCCCTTGGCAAATTGAAAGCCTTCCTGCAGAGACTGCTCTATGGTATTTTTCACCCAGCAGTTTCTCTTCCCTCTTCAGCCTCACAGAGGTCATTCATGTTTCTAAAATACATGTGTAAGTAATCACCCACTTTTTGGAAACAGAGCTGGTTCACCAGCTCAAGCTTTAAGACGCTGACTTAATAAGTAAGAAATATATGTGATGGGGGATTGTTTATGAAGAGAACATACTCCAGATTAAAAGATTGATTCTTCTATGATTTTAACCATAAGTAAAATCTTGTGTGGTCTCAACTAGTTTAACATGAACACCTCTTTACACACCCCCCCCCAACACACACACACCTCATATCCTCCTCAGGACTGTTCCACAGGTGCAGTGATCTTTTTGCAGTATCCCCTACCCTTGGTGCCAGGCCCTTTCTTTCTGTCACTGAGAGGTCACTAAATCATAAGATGCTTCTTATATTCTTTTCAAGCTCTCACTGTGAGACATGTCTGCTGAGCTTCACCAGAATACACATCCCCTGATCTGGCTCTCCTATGGGATGAGTCAGTACCCTCTATTCCTGATGTTCTAAAATTAAGTACTCTTATGTTCTGTTCTCAGGACTGAACATCCTCTTACCATGTACATGGATCACCATCCTTTAAAGCACTAGTTTCTCAATGTATTCTTTAAATTTGTCTTGGGTTAGACTTGGGCTTGATATTCTAGATGTCATTTGACCTGTGCCTTCCTTGATCTAGGGTCTGCTCTTCTGGACTGCTATCTCTCTAGGACTCAGCATGCATAGTTCTGTTTATCTGTTGTCCACTGTATGTGTATCATTTCACAGCAGATCAGAGGCAGGAATTGTTATTCCCTATTTAGAAATGACAGAACAAAGGTTCTGAAAGGTTAAAGAGAAGGAACTTTTCCTGAGTCAGTCTGACTCAGGCCGTGGGCTCTCTCCCCTCTCTGGCAGGCTGCTTTTCTGCTTTTTGGTAATTCAAAGCAGCTCAGTAATAGGTTCCATGCTGCTCTTTCTCAGGGGTTTTCATTTCCCCATAGCCAGGATTATTCTTCGTGGAGACGGGAGAACAGAATCAGGCTCAAGCAGTCCTGTCTCCTCTGTGTTCTATCTTGACATTGCACTGCTTTCTCCAGCAGTGAATGGTTCTTAACAGTTTTTCTTCTTGGCCTCAACAGAGCTGAGAGAGCCTTCTCCGTTGCCTTTGGTTCCTTGTGCTGTCTTTCTTACAGGTCTGGAGCCCTATCCTAGGGCCAGGTGCATGCTCTCTTTGTATCTCAGCTACTCAGGGAACTACATAGGTGGCCCACATCAGAGTTCTTGTCCTTGGCCATCTTTGCCCTGTCTTGGGGGAGCTTATGTGATGATACAGCCACAAATATGTTTGAGAGCCCTTCCCTCTCCTTTACTTCCTGTGTAATATGGAACTCTGAGTCAGGTCCCTCAGTTTTCTGAACTCTCTGAACACTGCCTTCCCACGATCAGAGGTTCCCATATCTGACTGTGTATCAGAATAATCTGAGACGCTTGTTAAAAATATAGACTCCTGGAGTGTGCTCCAAAAGGGCTGATTCACAGGGCCAGAGGAACCTGGGAATTTATGTTGTTTTTGCAAGTGAAGCAGCCCGTGCATGAACTAGCACTGGGAAACTATTGCTCTTGTCCACACGTCTGATCATGTCAAACCTCCACCTCATGGATCATCAGGAACTTGAAAACCTTATGCTCTTCATCTCTTGAAGTTCTAATTACTTCTACTCACTAGCCAGTTCTTTCAGAATTCTTTAAGAATTTAGTCTCCTCTTCTTTCCTTTCTGAGCTAAATTATAGCAGGTTATTTTCAATATTCAATGAGTGAACTGCATTTCATACAATTTCTAGAACATACATTTATAAGCAAACTGAATTCAGAAATGTATTGAACACTTGACTTACAGCTGAATGAAATTTCAAAGATGTCTCAGTCATACTAGTCTCCCATTATTGGCCTGACTTGCCAGTTTCAAAATCTTATCTTGTCTTCCATATGACTTTTCTTCTGGATCCAATCAAGTGATCTATAGTTGGGTCCCTCAACAATGTTGCTGCAATTTCTCTTCTCTTTTATTCTTGCTCTTGAAATGCACTCTACTTTTTTCCCCAAGTTTGTAGATTTAGGGGCCATATATGCTCCTTGGCCAAATAAGTGCTGTTCTTCTTCCTCTTTTATTCAACTTGCTTCTTTGGGACTTTTTATATGGCCAGTGTTCAACCACAGGGTCCATTGCATCAAAACTATGCCTCAGACAATGTACCTTAGACAATAATCCTAAATTCCAAAGGGAACTCTGTGTTGGCATATAGTCCTCTTCCCCGTTTCCTGTTGTCATCTTGCAAAGTGTGTGCATACCTTCTTGCGATGTCTTAACAGGCTTTCATAAAGAACTGTTATCACAAAACAGACTTTTTCTTCTACTGCTTCAAATTTAAATTCTAATCTTCTTTCTATAGCATAGCCTTTAAGCCAGAATCTACATAATTTATGTACTTGGTTAAACCCCTGAAGAGATTTGCCCTGACCTGTTTCTGAATGAGGGTCCTACTCTGGAGAAGCACATCCTTATTGCCTACAGGAAAGCAGGTCTGAGGAGAACAGGGAAACCCAGACCAGATTTATTTATTTATATATATATATATATATATATATATATATATATATATGTGTGTGTGTGTGTGTGTGTGTGTGTGTGTGTAGTATAATATATAATATATAACATGTTATATAACTAATTATATATTATATAATCATTAATGTGTAATAGAGATTCGTATGTGTACCATATACATACATATACATAACATATATATATATATATATATATATGTGTGTGTGTGTATGTGTATGAGATAAATATATGATACATACCTCATATTTATATATGAGATAAACTAGTAGGTAGAGAATTTTGGCTTCTGTATTTGAAGAGCTCATAGACTAATTCATGGCTATTGATTCATTAAGCTTATGAACACTAGGCCAAGTGGCAAAGGCCTCCTTCATAAGACATGTCCAATTCTTGCTTACAGGTGATTGTAGTCATCCCTAGATTGGGCTTGACTCTAGTCCTGTCTCACTGTGTGGGCAGATTTTTCCCTTTCTCAGAACTCTAGTCCTCTTTCCTGGCTTGGGCTAAATAATCTTTGAGGTTTTTGTTGTTGTTGTTGTGAACTCTTAGAGAATAGAGTTATTTGGATATCCAAGGATTTCCTAACTGGGTTTGAGTTGAGTCTCAGGATTAACTAAGTATCTCTCCTTTTCTCTTTCCTTCCAATAGGACAGCTCATTCCTGGTGGAACAGAAATACCCTACATTACCCGGGAAGCTTTCAGGAGCCACACCCAATGGAGAAGCTGCCAAATCTACTTCTACCACCTCCCAGCCTGACCCTGTAGGAAGCAACCTGCTAAGACTGAGTGAGTGTCCAACCCTTCAGCTAGTAGATGCTAGAGCAATTTTTTTGGCACTTCCAATTATTGTACAAGATACCTGTGCCTGCCATTGCAGCCCTTAATTGAGAATGTTGGGAGTGGGTGCTGGTACAGTTTGTACGTCACAGTAATCCCATTTTTACAGCTCCCTGCCTTGGCAAGGGAGGTAAATACCAGCATCCAAGAAAACCCAACCTGTATGCATACTCTATTCTTCCCGATTGTAATCCATCCCATTTTCCTCTATTCTTCTGTTCCTCCTCTCTTGAATTCCTGCCTTTCCTTCCCATGATTCCTCTTTTCCCATCTTCTTAGATATCCTGTCACTCTTCCTGCCCCTCACCCTTCTTTCCTCTGGCCTCCTGGACTTTCTCTCCTTTCTTTGCCTTGTCTGGAGTCTCCCAGCAGGATTATAGTATGCACTCTTTAGGCAAATGAAGTCAGTGGTCAGTGGGCAAAGATGTCAGCTCACAGGTATCCCTTTGGAGGTTAAGTCCTGAAACCCTGAGGTCTTTGCTACTTTTCATCCAAAATAGGTGATTTCTCCCCAGTAGCACCAGCAGATCTCATGGGGCCAAGGAAGGAATATTCTAGTCCAACAAGGTTTCCACTTCCTCTGACTCCTCTACTCAACTGTTGCCAGAGTCAGCCTGTGTGTTGGCTCATGAAGGCTAGTTCTGCTGTGGCTACAGAAGCTCTAGATAAGCCTTTAAATGAGTGTATCCAGTGACAGATTGGACTCACAGCAGCTTCAGATCATTCTAGTCTGACTGAATGACCTTTGACACCTGTGCAAGAGCTTCATGTGACCCAGGTTGTTTAGTCCCTGCTGTTCTCCCTCCCTTTCCCCACATGTAGACAAATACCTCAGCCTGCCAGAAATGGCACCTAGCTTTTGGCCCCTCTTTTGAGGCCTTCTTTCAGTTAATGACCCTGTAGGCTAGGCTGAGTCAACACTTACCCCATCTTTCTTCATGGGATTATTTTTCTTTTGAGTTTTTCTCTCTTGCTTGATGACACTCTTTTTTATTTCTTTGCTTCCCTGTAACACTTTTGGGTTGGACTTTGGCCTCTCTTGTTTCTTCATGTGGCTTCTCTGCTTCTTGGTTGGCTGGAGATCGTGGCCGGAGTGTCAGTGCCCCTGTATTAGGTACTGTACCCATACCAGGTGAGGTGGAGAGTGAGAATGCTTTTGCTTCCCATTTACCAATCCTTTTACCACTACCCCAAATGCTTGGCCATTGTCCCCTCCTGCCTGCATGCCTGCATATCCCTCTGAAAAGACAACACAATCCTTGTTGAATAATCCACAAAAACTTAGACCCAAACCTTTTGAATTTGATGACATTAGCTCACTCAGATTTGAAACACTGAGCTCACTGATGCCTTATCTGGAAAGCCTGGAGTGTGCCTGAGCCTCTACTGGCCTCTGGGATGCTGGTGTCAAGCTCTAAAGAGCTGGGTGGTCTTCTGGACTCCAAATCGGATGCCTGGGCTTAGGGAATAGGGGTCTAAAGGTCATTCCTCTATCTGATTGACATATCATTCAATCTTTTCAACCACAGGAGACACAGAAAGCAGTTGGGATAATGCTGCCATGGCCAACGAACTCTCTTCCAACTCATCGGGTGCTGAGTCAAGCCCCCAGTCCCCCCTGACACCAGATGGTAAACGGAGCCCCAAAGGAATCAAGAAATTCTGGGGAAAGTAAGTTGGTAGTAATGGGTTATAATCATATTACTTGAAATTAATTTTCTTCTTGACTCAATAAAAAATCTATGTAAGTACTTGGTCTATTAGACACTGGAACAGCAGTTAAAATGGAGCAGTCATGTTCAGGGTGAATTTGAGTTATTTTTTCAGGGCCCAGAGAAGGGAAGATATATATGAAAGTTATCTGTTAAATATAGCCAGTATCCTTATACGTGTCATTCATTCTAGACATCCATCCCACACACCCCCAATGATATTCACTTCAGCTTATCCTATATGGGTTTTGGGAGAGGAACAGATGGGACTGCAAAAATCTTTGAAGACAGAAAGCTGAGTTCTTGCTGGCCCAAGTAACATAGTCTATGAAATAGGCAGACACTGGAGCCTCCTTCCAGGCAGCAACCTTTAATTTGTCCCCCAAGGGGAGTGGCCCACCCCAGGCTTAGAATTGAGATGCAAGCCCAATGAAGGAACTGTCATAAGTCATAATCCTTGATCTCTTGGGAGGCATAAGGAGATAGCATTGCCCTGAGTCTGGACTGCATGGCCCTACCTGCAAAGGAGGGGTTACACTGCCTCTAGACTCTCAGGTCATCCCTGACAGTCTCCATGGATTCCTCTCCATGCAGAATCCGAAGAACTCAGTCAGGAAATTTCAACACTGATGCACCAGGGATGGCAGAGTTTCGACGAGGTGGGCTTCGGGCAACTGCAGGACCAAGACTCTCTAGGACCAGAGATTCTAAGGGACAGAAAAGGTAAGGCTCCTTTCAGTCTATCTACAGAGAGTTACATGAAATTTTTCCTGGGATGGAGTGGGACAAGGGACTGGATGTCCCAGAGCCTCCAGAGATGGATGGGAGGAACCCTTCCTGTAGAGCTTCTTGACTTGCCCATTTGACACTTGTCAACATTGCTCATGCTGATAGATAAGATACTGAGGAGAAGGCAAGAGGCTCTCTACAGTTGGAGATGGGAGGGTGGTGGTGGTAGGAGGGCCTAAAACCGTTCTGCATATCTATAATCCATTATCAGCAATACCTTTGCACACTGGATTGAGAAGCTTTGTTGAAGCCATTAAGAGTACCGTTCCTAGAATCCCAGACATAGGTTGTAATCTCTGCTCAACCACTTCCTAGCTAAGTTATATAACCTCTCTATTCATCATTTTCTGGTTTGTAAAATGGAGATCTATCAAATATGAGTATTTTATTAAGAAATTCTTATGAGGAATACATTTAAACCAAGCACCAGCTGTCTGCCACACAAGAGTCAATATCCCCTAGTCTATTTGGAAAAGAGAACCTCCTCTTACTGCCTGTGGGCAGCCCACTCCTTCCACAGACTCCATAGGAGGGTGTTAGTGGAGCAGGTTGCATCTTCCATTATCTCTCATAATCTCACTGAGCCACATTTTACCGAGGGATGGTAATCGCTAAAGCATGAGTGGCACCGGAATCAAAATGGTGAGTTTTACATCATGCCCTAATTTAGGAAAAAAAATAAAATAAAACAAAACATAAAGAACCTTAAGCTTTTCCAGAGGTGTCCTTGGTGGACACTTTCTTTACCTCCTTTCCATAGCTTTCCTGCTCTGAGAAAGTGTCTCCCTTCAAACCTAAACAGGTTAATCTTTACTCCTGTTTTGGTGAAGCCCCTTTTTCTATCTTTGTGCTTTGTTAATTTTGATACTTCACATCCAGTAGAATCTCCTTAGGTCTAAGTTACAGAGCTAAAGTCAGTTCTTCTGGAGTCTTCTGAAGGATTAGATTGTGCCCTTTAAAATCTAACCAAAAGGTGAAAAGTCGGGCTAACTATCTTAAGTTTAGTGCTCTTGAGATTGCCTTATACCAGTGTGAAGTCCAGGTAATTATCAGATAAAATGTACATAACTCAAAAATTAGTTCTCAGAAATAATGCAGTCTAGATTCCAACTGAAGAGAAGAGCATTTCCCTAAATACATCCTATTGTTTACAGTAGTACATCCCCTGTGGAAGGGAACCATAGCTTATTTTGCACATGTATGAGATACTTCCCTCCCCAGCTTGCCATGGGCAGGTTTATAGATTTTGTCAGGTCTTCACTCAGGTGTTTCCCAGAGTGGGGCTGCATAGTGGGGGAATCCATTTGCATTCTGCAAGTCACTTTAGAGTAAGGGGTAATCAGTGTCAGAAACCTCTGCCAAAGGAAAAAACTGCCATTCCAGCCACAGAGCTGCTTTGTTAGAATGTCTTTGTGCTTTGTTAATCCTAAACAATGGTTGATAAAGGGAATGGGAGTGAAGAGTCCTGATGAGATTGCTGTTTATCTTAACAGTGCTTATAGTAACAAAGATGAATTTGCTGGGAGAAAAGAAAGGCCTTTATTACCCTGAAGCAGAAATTTGATAGAATTATATGCTAATGTCCTCTAGTGTTTATACATATCAAGACAAAACTTTAAAAAATGTTGTCAATAATATTATTCGAGGAAAAGTACTTTATTAATAATAGCCTCCAGCCCAAAATCTTCTTTTTCTGATAACAAATTATTTTTTAAATAGGTAGTTGATAATAACATTTTGTTGGAGCACTCTCTGATTACAGATGAACAAATTTTATTTCTTTTCCCCCAAAGTACAGTTTTATGGATTTACATCCAGACAGCACTGCTGGAAATGGGGAGCCTATCACCTAGTCAATACATCCTAGTCAATTTAAAACTTTCAAATTTTTCTTTGTTCAAATTTCTCTTTTACAGACCTCCAAAAAAATTCACAATTTTATTGTTAATTTTGTTTGCATTTTAATTCTTCTTTTGTGAACTATCTGTATTTTTTCCAATTTTATTTAGTCATTTTTTATTTTGTTTACTTTATTTGCACTAAATATGCACACATAATTTTTAAAAACTTAGCAGAAGAGGTTTTTTGTTGTTTTTCTGCACTAGGAAAAAGACATTAAAGTGTAATGATTAATGCTAACAGATTCTAGAGCCATAGACTGGATCCCATCTTTATGGAGGGGTTCTCTGAGCTGATCTACTGAGGCTATTGCCCTTCAAGACTCACGGTTTATGAAGGGTCTCCCTCCAATCACATCACTGCCCTACTGATGGTCCCATTTGTGTGTGTGTGTGTGTGTGTGTGTGTGTGTGTGTGTGTGTCTTTTCCCCACACTTGTGGTCAGAGTCATATTTCATGATTATAAAGAAGCTAGCTACCAGGGCACCTACTTTATGGGCCCATTCCAGGGTCCAGAGAAAATCAATCAATGTGTTGACAGGGCTAAGTGTTTGAAAGTTTTATATAAGGTATTTTATTTTATTTATTTTTTCAATACATTACTTATTACACATGTAGAACACTATTTTTCATATCTCTTTATATACAGTATGTTCACGCCAACTTATGCCATTATACATGTACTCTTTTTTTTACATTACAATTCTTAATACACATATGTACCACCATTTTTTATATCTTTATTTGTATATAAGTATGTTGGCCCCAAATTCAAATCTTCATACATGTATTTTGTATAAGGATGACCATCACATTCCACCATCCATATATAAGGTATTTTAAACACAGTGTTTAGACCGATGAGTCCTTTTATTCCAGTTTTCCCTTTGTCTATAGTTTTCCTTTTATCAGATGATGATGGACTAGACTTAGGGATCTTTGAGAACTAACTGGTTTAGGGGAAATTGAGTTGGGGATCCAGTTCAGGTTGAGTAGGATTTGTGGATGTAACCTGCCATCACTCCATAGTTTGTTCAGTTGGGTTTAGTTAACTAGCTATCCTGGCATAAAAAAGCTTCAGTACTCACTCCTACTTCCCATTTTGCTTGTTGCCCAGAACTAAACTAAAGATGCAAATTAGAAGTAATGTTCCAAAACAAATGTGTCCTCTAGCATTCCATACCAGAAGTACGGGATAGTGGAAACAAAACCGTATTTTAGATGTAACAAAGCCAGAAGCTAGTCTGTGGAAATTCTTTCCAGTCATCAAATCTGCAAAATCTTAAGCAGGAGATTTGGTTCTCTTGAGTGCTTAGTCAAAACAGAAATTCTCTCCTGTCAGGAATGTACTTGCTAATGAAGTGTATGCACTTATGAATCTTTAACATTCATATGTGAGAGATACTTGATAGAAGTTTTCCTAAATTTAATCAATGATTCTAAAAATGTGCATGTCAATATCAATTACAATTACAAATTGTGAAGCTGAAACTTTTTAAAACTCTCATAATTATAAAAGAAAATATTGACAGTCATTCTAGAAGAAAGACTGACTCAACCTCCATCCTACTCCATCATCTCCAGGGTTCTAGAATGGTGTTTTCTTGTCATTCTGGCCCTTTAAGAAATCCTTTCCCTTTAAGAACAGCTCAGCCAGGTATTCAAAAAATGTATTCCTGTATGTTAGGGGTGGGGGTCAGCTCTCTGTATTAAGTGGTTTTGCATCTGCACATTAAGCCAACTGAGTACTGAAGATGTGGTTAGGTCTACAGTGGTTTGCACTGAACATGCACACACTTTTTTCTTGCCATCATTTTCCAACAATGCAGTATAACAACTATTTGCATGGCATTTACATTATATTAGGTAATGTAAATAATCTAGATATGACTTAAGTTTATGGAGGATATGTGTAGGTTGTATGTAAATATTACTCCATCTTATGTAAGGGACTTGACTCCCTCAGAATTTGCTATCTGCAGGGGGTCCTAGGACCAATTTCCTGTGGATACAGACAACAGAAAGAAATCTTTCTGAATATTTAGTCTTTAATATTCCATAAATCCCCATTTATTTTTAAAAAATGAATATAAAGTTACTTTGTCCACTGCCTGCCACAAAGTTTCTTTTGGGATTTTGAATGTTCCATTATTTTCACACTTTAAATGAAAAATTGATGTCTCTAAGAATGGTTTTAATGTCTACTCATCCTGTCTAGGAACATGATCTAACTCTTCATTTATTCATGTCTTTTTTATGTTGCATAGTTGAGTGTTATGGCTACTATATCACCCCACTCTACCCCCTTGTGGTCCCCACCCCATCACAATCACATACACAGGTACACACATTCCTTGTTAAGGCAATTTCTAGACCATTTATAATTTTGGTTAGTATGGGGGAGAATTTTTATTGTTTTAACAAATGCTTTAATAGCTGTGCATGGGTACTGTGTAGAAAATGGTTGATTTTTGCTTGTAATATACGTATTACATACGTATATATGTGTATGTGTGTGTATTTTATTACTAGTCACCTTACTGAGCTCTCTTGAGCTTTCCAGGCAGGCAGCCCTCATCTGAAAAGAACTATTTTCTTTTATGTCTACCTTTCTAGTAGCTATACTTCTTTCTTTTATTTATTCTAATAAACATTATAATATTTTTGATGCAATCCTCAGAATATTGTTATTATTATTAATAAGTACTGATAAAAATATATTGTCTCTTTGTTGATTTTTAATATGAAAGTCCCTAGTATTTTATTAATATTGGCTATTGTTAATTGGAGGACTGTTGATTTTTTTTTTTTTTTATGTTAGAGAACCAATTGTCTTTTTCCAACTTTCTAAGTATTTTCCTTAAAAAGAGTGTTGAATCTTGTGGACAAAATGAGTTAGTTGTAGGTGTTCTTCCTAATAGGGCCATGCTCTGGGATTGTGACATGTTGAGGTATATGTGGACCTATTGACTGCAGTCTCTTAAGGATTATGTCAGCTGTCTCTAAGTAGCTGGATTTGAAACTCATTTGTTATAGAGGGGACTTGAATGTACCTCATGTGAGTGTGTTGTGGAATTTCCTTCAGCTATAGCCCATGGTTGGGTTGTTTGTTAAAAGGTAGTTCCTTTTTGATGAGGCTTTATTATATGCAGAACCTCAGACTCTCAACTTACAAAAGTATACTGTTTCCCTGCTTCCCAGTGATGCCAATGCCCCCTTTGCCCAGTGGAGCACAGAGCGTGTATGTTCATGGCTTGAGGACTTCGGCCTGGCTCAGTACGTGATCTTTGCCAGGCAATGGGTGACATCTGGCCACACTTTACTGACAGCTACCCCTCAGGACATGGAAAAGGTAAGAGCTGAGCCCAGGGAGAGGAGGCTGTTATTTCTCCCCAGACCAGTTCATGGGAAGGTGAAGGCCCCCCACTCCATATACACATAGGAAGATGGGCAGGAAGGCTGGGATTTCCTTAGTAACTGCAGGTTGACATCCCAGGGTCTTGTGCACAGATCCCCTGCCACATTCTTAGAGCATCTCCACCCTGACACAACATCCTCTGGAGATCAAATTTTCTGCCAAAATTTTACATCTGGTCTTCATCTTGCAATTTCAGGAACTAGGAATTAAGCACCCTCTTCATAGAAAGAAACTTGTTTTAGCAGTGAAAGCCATCAACACCAAGCAGGAAGAGAAGTCTGCGCTGCTGGATCACATTTGGGTGACACGTAAGACAGGCATATATGTATTAAGTATGTATCTGACTGTTCCTAAGGGTAAAAAGAATTTCCATGTTGAATGTGTGCCTCAAAGACAGCTGTGTCCTTGTGAAAGGCAGATGGATTACTAAATCTTCTGAAAAAAACTGGAACCTCAAAATGATAACTGTTGCTTCTATTCTCAGGAATCCCAACACATCTATTTTTTTTTCTGTATTTATAGGGTGGCTTGATGATATTGGCTTACCCCAATATAAAGACCAGTTTCATGAGTCCAGAGTTGATGGACGAATGCTGCAATACCTAACTGTGGTAAGGACTTTTCCTTTAAATATTTCAGTTGTTATCTGTGAGCATTTGGCTCAGATATGCCCATGATTGTTATTTTAAGCCTGATTCCATCTTATTCTGAAGTCCTTGAAATAGCATTGATTGTTACGTAAGATATCCCCAGTAGCAGAGTACAAACCATTGTGATAAGAGAAACTGTTGGTATGTCCATAATGTACCTTCCTGAAATGTGGAAGTCTTGTCTGTTTGGCCAGACCAGGAAGGACCACTGGAGTCTTATCACTTTGGAAACTGGCTCATCAAAACTTTTCTTTTCCAGAATGATTTACTCTTCTTAAAAGTCACCAGCCAGCTACATCATCTCAGCATCAAATGTGCCATTCATGTGCTGCATGTCAACAAGTTCAACCCCCACTGCCTGCATCGGCGCCCAGCTGATGAGGTGAGGGCAGGATAAAAGCTATGCAGGGAGCCCTGAGCCAGGACACTTGAAATATCCTGTGTGAAAAAATAAGATTTACATAATCACAAGATGCTGCAATTGGACTGTGGTGCTTGGGATTCTGGTACCCAAAACACCCATGTTTCTTGTACTTTTGTGTTCCATTGTGACCACTAAACCTCCAAATATTCCACTCTCCCTTACATTACAAATGTAATGTCTGTGGCAACAAGTTTTTCAAAGTCATCATGATGATTACAGGAGATGAGGAGATGATGCAAAGGAAGGGGGAAGGGATACACAAAGTGGAAATATGAGTGTCAGGCAGAGGACAGAAAAAAACAGAGAAAAAGGGACAAGGAGCCCTACAAAATCATACATTAAGAATAGTTTTTCTTGGGCTGGGGATGTGGCTCAAGCGGTAGCGCACTTGCCTGGCATGCGTGCGGCCCAGGTTTGATCCTCAGCACCACATACAAAAAAACAAAGATGTTATGTCCGCCGAAAACTAAAAAATAAATGTTAAAAAAAATTCTCTCTCTCTCTCTCTCTCTCTCTCTCTCTCTCTCTCTGTCTCTCTCACACACACACACACACACACTCTCTCTCTCTCTCTCTTTAAAAAAAAAAAAAGAAAAGAGAAAAAAAGAATAGTTTTTCCTACTTGTATATACAAAATTAAACAATGTTCAGGTCCAGATATACAGAATCCATGAGCAGGTCTTAGTAGAGAAGAAACATTACAGATAAACACAGGAACCCAAATGATATATCTGATATTGTTCCATGAACCTCAGGGTTCTTGGTGGGCCCCAAACTGAAGTGTTGTCAGTTATATCCCACCTCCTCTGTTCCTGGAAACTTTGTCTACCTCTGCTTCTTGGGGGATTAATGACTCTTACCTCTGTTCTCCACCTCCTGTTTTCTCAGTATTCAACAAATATACTTTGCTTGCCCAGGCACAGTGCTGGGCATTTTAAAGTATCTTGATGTGTGTTTCCTGCTTTAGTCAGCTTTTCACTGCTGTGATTAAAAGACCTGATGAGAATAATTTTAGAGGAGGAAAAGTTTATTTGGGGGCCCATAGTTTCAGAGGTCTCAATTCCTTGGGGCTTAAAGTGAGGTAGGACATCATGACAAAAGAGTGTGGTGGAGAAAAGTGGCGTATATGATGATCAGAAAGTAGAGAGAGAGAGACTCCACTAGTCAGATACAAAATATATACCCCAAAGCCATGCCCCTAGTGACCCACCTCCTCCAGCCATTATCCACATTATCTACCTTCAGTTACCACAGAATTAATCCCTTCAGGGGATTAATTCACTGTTTGGGTTAGGCCTTCCTAACCCAACCATTTGTCCTCTAAACCTTTTGCATTGTCTCACACATGAGCTTTTGGGGCATATCTCACATCCAAACCATAACATTCCCCTAAACATTTGTCCACAAGAATATCTTTTTCTTTATAAAACACTTTTCTCATAAGTGAATCTTTAAAATTATGTTGAATAATTGAATGAAAAACTACATGCCTTTATTTATTTTTCCCAAAGTTAGTCAGAAAATTAGGGAGAAACAGCATTCTGCATTCAGATGTCTTAGTGTAGAAGATCATGTAAGTTCCAGTAAGAGTTGTTTCTCAGAACTGAGAAGGCTCTCAGGGAGGCAGTCTGGCTGGCCTGGGTTGTTAGGCACAAGGGTCTTCTTTTGGTGAGGCTTCTGGGGCAGATTCATTCACAGGGGATGACTCCACAGAGGACTGTGGTAGGACCAACGAAGTCTAATGTCCTCACTTTTCTTCCTCTCACAGAGTAACCTTTCTCCTTCAGAAGTTGTGCAATGGTCCAACCACAGGGTGATGGAATGGTTGCGATCTGTGGACCTGGCAGAGTATGCACCCAACCTTCGAGGGAGTGGCGTCCATGGAGGTCTCATTGTGAGTTGCGCTCTGGGCTAGCCCAGTTGCTTTGAATGTAGACTTGGGTGTTCAGAAACTAATTTTCTGAGGGTCAAACATATATTCTAGTAAAAAAAAAAAAAAGATACTTCATCTGAAACCTTTATAGAATCTGAGTTTCAAAATATTTGATAATTTGTGGGTAAGAATTAATATACCCCATGGAAAACAAGATAGCTTCTGGAAAGGCTTCCTCCACTACAGACCGAGAGATCCCAGGTTAGTGGGAATGCATGAGAATCAGACCTATACAAGTCAGCTCCACCTGCTTCTAGAGGAACCAGGGGGACTGGGAAATGAGGGGGAGGTCATCAAATGTAATTTCCTGCTTTCCATGATATAATCCTTATCACAACTCAGATCTGTCAAGTAGCAAAGCCAGAGAAGAAATATGGAGGTGGTGGTGTGGATGTTTGGAGGTGGTGGTTTGAACATATAAGGTTCAAGACTGTAAGAGACTGTGAGACATCCTAAAGAGGTCCCTGTTCTCTGTTGGTCTGGGAAAATGAGATGGTGACTTAACAAATATGCTAGTGTCTGCTCATAGCCAAGCCTCATCTGGGTAGAGAGAGGAAAGTAGGACATAGAACAAGGGTATGAGCTTCAGCCTAATTTTGAAGGCACCCTAAGGCCCTGAAGGCCAATTTCTCCCTATTACTAGGTATCATCTGTTTCCACTGACCAAATTTGTCTATTATTACTTCTTAGATCCTGGAGCCACGCTTCACTGGGGACACCCTGGCCATGCTTCTCAATATCCCACCACAGAAGACACTCCTCAGGCGCCACCTGACCACCAAATTCAGTGCCCTGATTGGTCCTGAGGCTGAACAGGAAAAGCGAGATAAAATGGCCTCACCAGCTTATACACCACTGACTACCACGGCCAAAGTCCGGGTGAGTTGTTATACTCTTTCTGGGTTACCCCTGGGGACTTCCTTCTGGCTGTCAGGTCATACACTGTCTCAGTACATGGAGCCAGATCAGTGTATACATTGAGAACCAGGAGCAGCACTCAGCTTCTGCTGCGGGAGTTTGGTCTGTTTGTCTTCATTAGGCCTACTGCCTACCTGTCCTAAGTCCAAGAAAGAGAGCACAGGTTTTTTTTTACACAGAGGGACATGTTCAGGAAGCATCTATTCTCAGGTAGCTGGGAGCTTGTCCTCTACCCAGTGCTACTGTTACTCATTTTGCATAGCAGATGTGTTCCTGATCTGGATTCCCTTCCATTAGGCCCATCTGTATGCCACAGTGCAGGGGACTCAGTCAAAGCTATCCTGACAGCATGGGGAGTGCTCCTGTTGCAGCTGGTTCCACTTGTCCTATTCTGTGATGTGGCCTGCACACAGCTGTCCCATATCCCTAGTCTGAAGTCATCCAAGTACCAAGACCAAGCATCTGTGGGCTCCCTAAATCCCACAAAGCCCTTCCTGAGCCACAACATCCCTACCATGTCCTTCCCAGATCACAGGCCCACAGACTCACTCTCTGGAAGCCAGGTTGGCCCCTCCCCAGCAGGCATGATGGTGCCTCACAGCACAGCTCACAGCTTAACCTTCTTTTCTAATGGAACACAACAGCAAGTATCTGGACTTTCTGAGGGGGGAGTCCAGTGCTGGGCAAAGCTAAAGCAAGAAGGAAGACCAACCCAGGGCATCTGGTGTGGCTCTCAAAGCACTGGTGTCAAAGGCACTGGATGCTGCTCCCTAGTGTGCTGTCATCAAATGTGGTGAGGCAAGTCCTCCATGCTTGGCCTCAAGTGCAGGCTGGTGTTCAGTAAGAACTGAGTCCATCTGGGAAAATAGGAAAGTTCCTGGGAAAATAGGGCAATGGGAATGAGTTTTCCCAGTCTTGGAGGAGCAGTTCTTGTTCAGGATTATTTATCTTTTCACCTTTCCTCAGCATAGAAATTGCCTACAGGACCTGTTTGGTTCAGTTTTTTCAAGAAGCAATTTGCCTTAGTTCTTTCCTCCTAGGACTGTTCTTAAATATATTGTCAGTCATATCTGCACACTGGAATAGTAATCTTTCCATAATCTTGTATTTGCTGTATTTTAGCCAAGGAAACTGGGATTTTCACATTTTGGAAACATAAGAAAAAAGAAGTTTGATGAATCCACAGATTACATCTGCCCAATGGAATCTAATGATGCTATCAGTGATAGTCACCGGGTCTACAGTGGCTGCCGAGGCCTCAGCCCCCTTGATGCTCCTGAACTGGATGGGTTGGACCAGGTGGGACAGGTTAGCTGATGCTTGTCACCTGCCCTCTCTGTGCACCTGAAAACACAGTAACACCACGTGTGCCATCATAACTGCACCTCACCCCCTGCTCATGTGCATGACTTGCAGAGAACACTCCAGCAATTATGTAGCCCCAGGCCAATCTCTCTTCATACTTTGAAGAGGCAGGCTTTGGGGACTGTTGTCAAAGGTGGACTCAGGATGAAAAACCCTTAAAGATGCTTTTACATTTTTAGTAATTTTAAACAGCCAACTTCAGCACCACCAGATATGCATGAACTTAGACACAGGTCCAGAGACTATGAACAATCCCCAAAGACTCAACTCTCAGGCATTTCCCCTGTGCTGCAGTTGAAAGAAAAGCTCAAGTGCCTTATGCCTATGGGCCAGAGAATCTTGGCTGAGATCAAAGAGACAAATGGCAGGGACTTCTGCCGTGGTGACAGTGTAATTGTGTTATGTCTTTCTCTACAGAGGTAGTTGCTTCTTTCTGATAATAAAAACAATATTTATGTAGGAAGTAAACAGTGCAACATATTTGTAATCTTGTTGGGGGAAGAAAGGTGAACATGGCTGGAAATGGAACCCTACTGATTGTAGCTTAAAAGCCTATGGCACTGAGCCCAATCCAGGTACACAGTCAGGATTCCCCAAGGGGGCTGGAGCAAAGAGGGACCCCTTTTTCCTCTTTGTATCCTTCAGAGAGGACTGCCTCAGGCCCCACCTCCCTCAGTGAAGCAGAGGGGAAACTTGGGTCTCATGCACATCCTGGCTATAGGTCACATCTGCTGTGCAGACCCCAAGTCGGTTTCTGGTTCACTAAAGGAGAGTGGGGGTGACATGCAGGGATGCCTTACTGGCAACACTCTCTGTTCTTTCATGTGTTCTGCCAGCTTCTCATAACGTTGTGGGGCATGGTTCGCCTGGGCTGGCAGGGCTGAAGCAGATCTGGCCTCTTGATTTAGAGGCTGACTAGCTGATAATGGGCCCTCCAGATGGGCTCTGTCTGGCCAGAGACAGAGAGAGACGTGTGGTGCCAGCCTGAGCTCCTGCTCTTGAGATTCCAGTTCACCCCAGGCCAGTGTTTGGCTTCACTGGGTCCCTTGGGCCTCATCTACAGAAGAATAACATCTGTGTCATGATCATCTGACAGTGGGGCAGGGCCAGTGACTCCATTGTAGCACTCTGATTCTGTCCCAGATGGAAAGGCTGCTAAGATTTGCTTCTTATACCACCAGCAGCCTCAGACATGGCCTATTCCCTCAAACCACCACCTCACCTGAGGTCCAGCTGTTGAGAAATGTAGATATAAGCTTGTCAGCTGGGAACACTGGTGTTTGATCCTGGCACTCAGGGCAACTGAATGGCACTCGCTCCTCCAGGCTGATCCCTGGCCATTGTGGCTGTACAGCCAGTCAGGCCAGCTTTATCCCTTATTTCTTTGTTATCATATCCTGGTGAGAGACTTTGCATGTGCCTGTTTTCAAACCCTGCATGGAACTGTTTTGCCAATTCTCTCTGTGGCTACATGGAAGTCCTCTTTTCCCTTTGTGGGCCTCAGTTGTTCCACCTGTTAAAAAGGGGTTTCACTTGATATCCTACAAATCTATAAAGAATGCTTCTAAACCTACAATGTCTAAATCACCTTAGGGAAGGAGAAGTCCAGCATTATCCAAGGAAGAGGGGAGGGGAGGGGAGGAAGGCTCCTCAATAGGGAGGAGGCAGCAGCTTCCTGAAGATGTCCATCTACACTGGGGCATCAGTATCTGGCGTTCTGTTGGTACCTGGAAATTGTCATTCTATCCAGCATCCTGAAGGCCTGCTATTCTCTTCTCCTGGAATTATCTGGAACAGTGAACATGTGCAGCAGAGCTGCTTCTCACAGGCTATACCTGTGCCCTGCTTCTCTGTGCCCTAAATGCTGATGTGACATGTGGCCTCATGAAAGTGTGTGCATGCAGTGTGGGACATTGGACACCTTTCCTCAGCAACAGAAGCAGCACGTACCTCAGTACTTGCCACTTATCAAGGCTTGGCACACTCCTTGCCCAACTCTCCAGGGAAGCATGCTCTGGAGAAGCCAGGCCTGAGCAGGATGGACATTGCATGCCATCTCTGCAAGTTACAAGCTGCATCTGTGTGTGCTGACCAGGCTGCTGCCCATTTTACAGATGGCGCCTTCCGAAGGCACTGTGACGCAGATAGGGCTCCTCTCCCAAGACATCCATCGCCTTACGGTAGGACTCAGACCCTCACCCCCCCACCCCAAAACAACACAGTAGGGCTGGTGTCTGAGAAGGCCCAGTGAGCTTGGTGGGCTGCTGTTCAAGGATAAGGGAGAATAAAGGATTGTGCTGGGCCCTGAGGCCACAGCCTAAGCCTGAGTCAGCTCAGAAAGGCAGAAAGCAGCCTAGGGGCCTCCTGCATTGACTGATTGCTAGGCCTTGAGTCACTAATGGGCATCTGAGGTAAGACATAGTAGGTCTACGGTTCTCTTCCCCACCTCAGCCCTCACCTCTGGCCTAGTGGACATGGTTCTTTCCTCTCTGGACATGAGACACATGTATTTCCCATCATCATGGACATCACAGGCAAGCTAGCATATACTGCCATATACCCAAGAGAACAAATCAGATCATGTGGAGGCAGGCAGCTCAGTCTCAGGGGAAGAGCAGCAGCTTTGGAGTAAGGCAGACCTCATCTGCCTTTTACCTTAGGTGTGTTGTTCCCTATCTGAGCTTTGGATTAGTTACCTGTATTTCCCATCTTGCAAGGGTTATAGGCAGATAAGAGCTGGCAGTAAAATGGCCAGTTACAGAGCACAAATTGTCTTTGAGGCCCCATGCCTTCCAGACCTTTTAGTTTCTTCATAGCCCATCCTGAGCCTGGTAGTTATAGTGTCTATCAACACTGAGTCCCATGTCACTGTACTTTGCTTGCTGATCTACTGTGGCATGTTTAGAAGACTCTGTCTAAGGGTAAGGCAGGAGTCTTCTGGATCCAAGCAGGTCTCTTCTCGTTTCTTGGCTCATATATCACAATGGATCTATCCAACCTTGCCCTATCATCTCTAATAGGCCTTTTGTGGCCTTGAAATAGCAAGTTTACCTCTAAGTTGAGCAGTTTATTTTTACCTTAATAGTACTATCTATTCTGACCCAATGTTCAGGGTCCCCGGGATACCAGGAACTTACAGGCATCTGTCAGACCATACCCAGTGTCCCCTCTGCTCCCTATGTAGCTGTTGTAGGGAAGCCTTGGCCAAAACTGTTAAACTGCCTCTTTGGCTGTGTCGTTTCAGACTCTTTTGAGCCAGGACCAGCTGCTGAATGACTCTTGCCTGGCTGCCCCCAACTCTGATGACTGGAGATGACATTCTTCATGGCCGAGAGCCCAGAGAGGCACATGTGGGGCCCTAAGTCTTTGCCTCAATGGGGAGCTGGCACACAGCCATCTGTACTATGCAGATGGAGCTGGTGGGACATCTCAGATGTGGGTGCTGACAAGCAAAGCAGAATGGTGGGACAGGTGTCCAGGAGGTGCCCCCCATGTTCCTAAGTGTTTTCAACTGTGCTGTGTTCTTTACTGAAGCTTTTCTACCTTTTGTACTTTTATACATGGACTACAGACCACTTTGTGGGGAGTGCAATGAGATATCAGTGCATGGACTCAATGGCTCATGCTGTTCCTGGTGACAGCTGGGAGACTCTTACACCAAAGGGGAAGAACTGTTAGTCATAAATCCTCTGCTGGAAAAAAAAAAAGAAAAGAAAGTTAGGAAAAAAAGTGTTCTGAATGTTCTATAGTGATTGAGTGGGGTGAAAGGACTATGGGGGCTCTCTCTGGGCTGCTTCACAGGAGCATCTTTTCCATTCACTGAAATCTGGCTGAGGAGGGTATTCAGGGCAAGAGCTGTGGGACTCCTCTCCTGCTGCCCTGGCTGCCCTCCATCCTCGCCCATCTTCAGTGGGGATCTTCTGGGCCTCCCAGTGTCTGCACAGAGGAGTCCCCAACACATACACACACACACACACACACACACACACACACACACACACTCATCTCATCCTGACACAGAGTGTACCAGCCTCTGAGGCCTTTCCCTCATTGTCCTCAAGCGGAATGTCTGCTTAAACAGCCCCCCCCCAGTGGAAAGCTTCTGCACACCCTAAACTCATTTCTACTGGAACTCATCATCTTCCCAAACAAGCTGTGCCCTTTGCCCTTTCTAATGTGTCCCATTTCAGAGAGCTGCCACTAAGCCCCAGTCAGTGTCCCCTCCCCAACCAGCCCCTTCCTCCCTCCCACCCCCATGCTCTAGTTTCAGCCTCATCTCTCATCTGATTGTTGCAGCTGGTCTTCTTAATTTCTCATCATTCCAGTTGGTCCCCTCCAGACATTTCTCTACCCCATTCCCATGATGACCTCCCAAAACACTGTTTTAATCCTGTCTTTGTTCAGAACTCCTCAGTTAAATTACCACAGATGAGCATCCCAGGCCCTTCTCCATTATCGGCCATTCTGAACCCACTGTTGAGTCTTCCCTCCCTCCAGGCCTTTGCTTAATCTGTTCCCTCCCTGTGGCATCCATTTTTCTCCCAGTCCCCTTCATGAAGCCAAATGTTGCCTGTCAAGGACGAGCACAGATACTACCTCTTCTATGTCCCTCAGGAAGCTTTTACTCTTATATGGGTAAGCCCAGTCCTAACCTCAAACTCTTGATCAGGTTCCTGCTGACCAGCATCCTTGATCTCTACACTAGATGCCAGCAGCACCTTTCTTCTAGTTGTGAAAACAAAATGTCTCCATATTTTGTCAAATGTTCCCACAGTAGAGGAGGGACAAAACCCCCCAATTAAGAATCATTAGGCTAGAGAATGAATCAGAGAAGGGAGGTCCAGGAGATAAAAATATCTAATGAGGTCAGCAGGAGCCCAATCAAGAAAGATCTTGCAAACTAGGCCCCTGGAATATGTCCTAGAGACAGAGAAGTGGCCAGGGTGGGTAATAGAGTACAAGCAGAGCAGGGTTTAAAGTAGGTAGGTAACAAGCATGGTCAGATCTGCAATTAGAGCAAAACCTGAGCTCAGGATCTTATCGTAAAGTACCCAGCAGAAGTATCATTCCTTGAGCAGGAGATTTCCTGAAGACATGCTGAATGGGTAGGTAGATGAAGCCTGGCCAGCCCTTCCCTTCAGACCTCCCACAGGCCTTCTGTGAGACCATTCCAGTGTATGGCCACCTGTGGGCAAGACAGCTGTACTGCAGAGAGTTCCCTAGAGCTGCATTCATCTTCTGTGCTCCTTCTGCCCTTCCTATTGTCCTGCATACACATATACAGTGGGTAACAAATCCAGTGGTACCAAGGTCAATACTGCTTCCATTATGTCAGTTTTTGTGAAAAGAGGAATAACTTGGAATAAAACAGACCCATTTTTAAAGTCAGCTATGCTACCTACTGGCTGCACACTTAGTGGGAACACTTAGTCTCATAACCTGTGTCCTCATTTGCAACTTGGAGAACAAAATCCCCTCAGGATCTCTGGCCTAAGAGGCCCTACCCACTCAGATAACAGAGCGGCAACATGTTGTCCTGGTCCTGCACAGCAGATGGCAACAGTAGTCCCTTGTATCACTAGGGGTTAGTGACAGGATTTAAGGCAGAGCTTCTGGAACCTGCATGCAAGTTGAGAAACTTTTGTTATGTATGTAACCATCTCTACCCTTGTCCCATGCCAGGTCAGAGCTTAACACTTGGAGGATTCTCAAAAAATAATGCACTCCATGCCTCCACCGGTTGTGCCCAAAGCAGGGAGTCTGGAAGGAGTTCTCAGAGCCTACTTACCCTGGGATTTATTGCCCTAATGTGTGTGCCTTTAATCCCATTCCCACTTCAAGGTGTCCCAGAAGAGAAGGAAGAGTGCATTATGGAGGGTGCCTGAGACCTTGTAGGCCTGACCTTAAAAGCAGCACACTCTAAAGAGAGGTTCAAGAGAGATTACTGGGAGTTACTGTGATCCTACTTGGATTCTGTTGGAATTCTGTTGTGGTACTATTGCAGTTCTGACCCCCTTGGGGACACATAGAAGCCAACTCTCAAGCTGGGCAGACAAGGCCCAGTGGGTCTCTCACACAACCATACTTCATGTGTTATCTGCTGACTACTTAAGTTTATTTTGCTATGGAGAAAGATAACCATAACAGAGCTCTTTCCAGCCTCCAAGGCAGGAGGTCTCAGAAGTCACTTTGTCTCCAGCCTCTTGAACACTTCTTCTTAGGCCCCACATTCAAAAGGGGAATGCCAGTGTGGGGGCTCAAGGGTGCATTTAGATGCACCTTCAAAAACATCCCAGTTTAATATGGAGAAGTTGAACTCACTCTGAAACAGAGGAAAGGGTTCCAGGAAATTTTCTAGGAGTTCAGGAGATACTAGTAGGTGAAAATCATGTCCTTGGTATAACCCAGCTTCTCCAGGTTGGGATGAGCTGCTGTCTGGATCAAGGCTGGTGGGCCGCAAACCAAGATGAGTGTGGTTTTCCCAGGGGGTGGGAGGTGCTGCTTGATCATGTCAGCAGTCACAAACCCTGAGCTGTACTTCCAGCCTGAAATGAAGCACAGCAGGAAAGAGTCATGGGGTAGCAGGCTATGCCCTCTATGCTAGGCTTCTGCCCTCCCTCCTTTCAGCTAAGTAGACTAGGCTGCTCTACAAAGGCTTAGAAGACTCTGTACTGCAGCTCCCTGTAATAAGCCCAAGAAGAGGGCTTATTACAGGGAGCTGCAGTACAGAATTTACCCCCTATTCCAGCCATTGCTGGGACTCAGAGGTCCCTGCTGGTGACTGACTGCACTGAGGAGAGTGAAGGACTCCATGATGAGGTGTACTAGAGTATAGTGAGTCAGGATAGTGAGCTGAAGCTGTCAGGGCATGGTATGGAATAGTGTGGGGTTTGTGGAGTTGGGCAGCGCCCTCTGCTGGGTAGTGAGCCATATGACAAGACACGTACAGATAAGTACAGTGTGTGAGACATGCCACACAGGGTACATTGTGCACGGTGGTTGCTGGGGTGCTGGCTGAGACTTAGCATATGACAACTGCTGTCCAGATGAGATGGATGGGGAGGGCTGCAGTGGCCATGAACAATGACATGACTGGTGAAAAGACCAGTGGCCATATCAGCTGCAGTGTGTGTGATGGCTGTGGTGTTGAGAGTAGCCCTGGGGCTCAGTGTTCCTTTTGATGTTCAATACAATTCATGGAGTGCTCCTGAGATACTGGACACATGCCTTTTGTCACCATTACAAGCAGGCTATCCAAATCCTATCTCCCTCAACACTTGCATTTCCCATATGGATCCAGAGCCCAAAGCCAAATGCTCAAATTCAGTCCTCATAAACAAAATAAGAGGCCAGTCCTTCAGGTGGATCAAAGCCTGGAGCTGACCCACAGTGAGGGAAGCAACAGGGTTTGTACCAAGGGGAGGCCTGTCCAGGGTGTACCACAGTTTGAACTGGTTTAGGTGAGTCTTGGCAATTTCTTCCAGCTCCTTTCTCATCAAGATATCCTCCTCTGTCTAGAAAAGAAGGAAAATTATAAAAGACCCTCCAGGGACAGCCTGTATGTCCTCCCACACACTCCTGCCCAAGCTGCCACCACCCTTGCTTGAGTGTATGCAGTAGACTCCCAGAATAAACGAGGGTTCTGCTGCTCCTACGAGCAAACCCATCCTCTCATGGAGGGAGCTGCTGGGATGGTGACATTTCCCACAATGCAGCAGTAACTGCTGCTAAAAGACCGTGGCTGTACAGGCTGGGTGGCTTCACTTGAAAGTCCCCATCCCACCTCCTATATTCACATTAGGCACCAGGAATGGCAGAACCAACTAGAACAAGCTCACTATAGGCTTAGGTCTTCTGCAAGAAAGTAGGGACTAAGAAGTCATTCAGGAGACACTACCAAAGAACTACAAAAGAAAACAGACTGGAGCCTCATGTGGGAAAAGAGAGCCAAAGTTACTTGTCTCAGGCTCAGAGTACACAGAAGGTATGGATCATAAAACTCTTCAAGACTCTTGTCTCAGTTTTCCACTTCCGAGGTTCCATTTAAGAAAATAATATAGAAGTCATCAGGCCTAGGTGCAATTATTCCTCATTGTATCATTTAGCATTAATAACTGAAAACTGGAAAAAATGTAGATTTAGTAAATTTAATCTAAACTTGACACAGACTATGATGAAAATATTCATAGAATTTTTTGTCTTTCTACTTTTTTTTGGCGGGGGGGGGGGTGGCGTAGCACATACTAGGGATTAAACCCAGGCACGCTTTTCCACTGAGCCACATTCCTAGCCCTTTAAAATTTTTCTCCTTTTTAATTTTTATTCTGAGTCAGGGTCTCACTGGGTTGCTTAGGGCCTGGCTAAATTGCCGAGGCTAGCCTGGAACTTGCAATCCTGCCTCAGCTTCCTGAGTCACTGGGATTCTAGGCATGCACCATTGTGCCCAGCTCATAAAGAGTTTTAAGGGGAACAAAATGCCTATGTGGTAATGCTAAGTGAAAACAATATATACACACATGCACACCACACACAGAAATATATAGCACATAAAAAGAATAAGTAAAAATATATATGTTTTCTCTATTTTTTTCCAAATTTCCACTGAGAGCATCTATGATTTTGTACTCAGAAAATCAGAAATATGTATCAAGGAAGGAAGAAATAAGTATCAAGGAGATACGGGTGCTACAGCATTGACTAGGATGACAAAAAAAGTTAAACAAAAACAAGCAGTAAAAGGAGCCTGGATTCAATCTTCTCCAGCTGCCCACTAAGCCCTCCCACAGCCACAGGCACCCAAGCAGCAAGCGCCTGGTCAGTGGGGGAGGAATGAATGCAGAGCCCCAGATCAGCGAACATTCCATTCTCCCTCTGCAAGCTCAGGGCTGACTCGGCAGAACTGACCTGGTTGGCAAAGATGAGGGACATCCTGGTCTTGTCCATGGGGTTCTTGGTGATGTGGCGTATGAGCTGCAGCATGGGCGTAATGCCTGGAACACAGTTAGTGGGCAGGCAGAACAGCTTCTCCTGTCCCCTGGCCTGAACAGCTTAGCAGTTTCCCTTAGTCCTGATATCTTTTCACTTCTGTCCCCAAACTAAGTGGGGAACAGTCCATCATTTTATTGTCCCTTTCAAATGCAACAGTAATTCAAAAGCCCTTTTTCAGTTTCATATGGCAAAATGGAAAGAGCATTCTGAACTCTTAAGTATACTCATTTGCAAAACAGAATTAGTACCTTAATAAATACCTTAATTAATATGTAAATGTGATGTTTTTTAAAGTGCCTATGATGGTACCTGGCACACTGTATGTCTCCATATTTTTTCTCTTCAGTCAGTTATTCATTCCCAAGGGTTGGGAGAATTGGGCTTGGAATGAGTCTAGAAACTGTTGGAGACCAGGGGCAGTCCAGTCGGCCCCACCTGGCCACATAGCCTCCACGTGGCCCAGGATTTCCATGTAAGACTCTCTGTGGCCCTGGACAGCCTCCACATTGGTTCAGAGGAGCAGGGCACACAGGGCCAGGTTCAAGACCTATACTAATTCCACATTCCCACCACCATGGCTATAGAAGGAATCTCTTGTGCCATGCCTTCTCCAATAACTCCAAAGTCAAAGTCAGAATTATCTTAGGGCTCACCTTCTGGATGACACCCCCAGAAACCTCTTACCTGTTCCCCCAGCAATCATTCCCAAGTGACAGACCAGTTTTTTCTCAGGCATTCTCGTTTTGTACTGTCTGATTGCAAGGTTTCCTGGAAACACAGAGAATGCTTCTAATTTCTGCAGCTCTTGTCTGGGAGCCTGCAAAAGACTATTGATTTTCTTTAGGATTCCCAGGAAGCAAGTCCGTCTAAGGGACTTGCCAGAGAAGCAGGCCATGATAGCTTCCTCTACCAGCCCCATAAGAGCCTGGGCCTCCTCAGGGAACCTCTGGGCCTTCTCTTCTGAGGCAAAAGGCAAGCTGAAGCTAATATGGAACCTCACAAAGCACTCTCACCCATGTAGCAAATGCAAGAGAACAACGCAGCCTGGATTCCACCCATCATCCATTTTCAGTGTTATGTCTCAGACTCTGAGTTGGAGATACAGTGAAGACACACTGAATGAAGATTAGGACCTTGTGAGGTGGGTATATGGATGACAATAAAACCAGTGCAGGAATCTCCTTTCTCCCAGCTGGAGATTCAGTGTGATTACCCCAGTACCTTGCCCTTGGTAAAATAGGCGCCCCGTTGGTCCTCGAAAAAGAATAGTATCCCCAATTTTCATTTTCTCCAAATACTGAGTCATCTTCCCTCCTTCAGGATAATGAGGGTGTACATTTTTGAAGTAGATCTGAAAAACAAGGCAACCTGATTTTCACATGCTCAGATCTATGGCCCTAGCTGCACACAACTAGAAAATGCATCTGCTACAGAAAGCCACACAGGGAAAATGACCCACTCCCACAATTGCTATGGGTAATACCTAAAGACTGCACTCAGTTTACTATAGCTCCACTGTTAAATGACACTGTTAAATGAAAGTCCTGCTTGGGGCATGAGCAACCTCACAGAAAAAGTACTGCCCTCTACCCTGACACCCACAGTAAACAGCTGCACATGGTGTTGTTTTTTTTTTAATCTTTATAATCATTTATATCATTTACCTTTATAATTAAGTCCACAAAGCCTTTGTCATCATCACTTGAGACAGGTGTGTATGCCCTGATCACGAAATCATTATCAATTCTGGCCATGAGATGGACATAGTTACCTACAGAAGAGGTACCAAATATTAGCCTGAGCATGGCCAGCCTAAGGAGGACCTGGGAATCCCAGAAAGGACTATACTTCAGTGAAGGAAGGGCAAGTGGGGAAGGAGCTCAAATCCAGGATCCCAGGAGAGGCTACTTTACCTCTCTGGATTTTGTCTCTTCATCTGTAAAATGGGGATGATGGGCTTGGGGTTGTGGCTTAGTGCTAAAACACTTGCCTAGCATGTGCAAGGCTCTGGGTTGGAACCCATTAACACCCCCACCCACCACACACACATACACAAGTGGGGGTGATGATATACCTGTTCAGATGTGATCATAATTTAAGTAATTTGTAGAGGAAGAGAAGCTAACTGAAATTGGAGGGTGAATTTTGCTTCCAAATAAAAATGTTATCTTTACAAACTCATTTCTTCCTGAACTGGATGTACCACTGGGGTCTCTGAATAAGTCACAGCTACCCATCTGTATCCTAGTGCCTGGAACAGAACAGGCCTGGGATTCATAGACACTGGAGGGCCCCAGTATCTGGACACCTATGGACCAAATAAAGCAACACTACTGTGTCTTTCTGACCTATGGCTCCACTGAGGGACAGCAATAAGATTCTGAACCATGAAATTCTGCCCCTCCAGAGTGGAATTCATCACACTCGTATGACACTGAGACTAAGCCCAGTATCAGATGATATGCTGGGCTACTCAGACTTCTGTTGAACCTAAACTGGAGATACCAGTGACCATGGCAATTAGTGCTGAGGGTAAGAGTTGCTACCAAGAGGCACTAACACTAGAGGCAAGAAAAGAATACATATCAGTTTCTGAGGAAGTAGAAACTGGTTTTCCCAGGAAATTAGAGACTTTAATGGAGACTTTAGAGTAGAGATAGAGGCTCTGTCTCAGGGTAGGGAAAAGACGGTAGGGAGGAGGAAAGGTGGTGGAGTGGAACAGTCAAGAAGCCAGTCCTTGAAATTGCTTCTGGAGCATAAACCAGAGTCTTTGAGGAGGCCCTGAGGTCTGAGGTGTAAGCACATTTGATGACTGACTGTGGTGTGGCCGGGTACCAGGGATACTCAGGCACACAGGCCTGGAGCAGCCTCCTTTTGAGAGCTCACTTGATACTGGGAACCTGGAAAGGCTGTTCAGATGCAGCTAACCTGGGCTTGGTCTAGCAGCATCCCCAGACAACTTGGGGCTGACCCACTGGTCCCTTGGGCCCTATCTCTAACTAGCTTAATTTCAGCTAAGTTGAGAAGCATCAGCAATATCCTGTGTCCTCATATCAAATTCTCCCAGAACTCACTAAAATTACCCTGATCCCACTAACTGCACAGCTTCCACCAGGACCAAGGAAATTTTATTTCTCCAAAGTTTTTCATTCTTTTACTCTTTCTACAAACAGGACTGGTGACAGGCCAGTCAGAAGGCTGGAAGGCAGCAGGACATTGCACTGTCATGCACAGAGAAGGAACTGGGGACCATCAAGGAGGCTGATGGGCCAATCTAGCTGCCTAGTGTATAATTTTATTCCCTACAGAATTGAGGTTAAGGTTTTCTCTTGTTCATATGAGAAGAGTAGGCTGAGGATTAGGATATCTAACAGGAAGCAAGCCCCACAAGTAGTTTATACAAAGTTTCTCTGGATCCCTAGGCCCTGAAGTTTTCCAGTTTACAGACTGAACTCAGCTGTCTAGAGGTGTTACAGATTGAAAACAGGGTAACTTGGAACTCTAAGACTGCTAGGACTGATATCACAACAGTTCCTGCTTGTGTAGATCTGGGGACCCTATAGAAAATCCACAGTGAGGGGAAGGCACCTGCCTACCCCCACATTCTGAGCATTCTCCTAACTGCAGAGGAACGTCAGTTCCTCCTTTCCCTCCTATGTGCACAATGCTTTGCAGTTTCTGAATTTTCATATCTGTCAATCACCTTACCCTCACTATAATGTAAATGAAGCAGGCAGGCAGGGCCTGGGAAATCCCAATTCATAGACTGAAGATCAGAAAGGTTGAGAAACTTGGTTAACAATGCCCATCAAAGAACCTTCCAAGGAGCCTTCAATGAGATCTTAGATCTTCTGACTCTAGCATCATCTCTTTTCAATGCTTATTAAGATACCACTTTTAGTCAGCCCAAATAGAATAATGAAGAATGATCCCAAGCCCATTTTCTTCTCCCTGAGCCCATATGGTTCAGGAAGAGTATCAGGGAAACCTTGTACCTCAGGAGGTTGGAAACCTGTGTTTCTGATACAAACAGAGTACCTAGCGCTCAAAGGCTGAGCCCTGGAGATGACACCAAACCCCACTCACCTACAGGAAGTCCTAAGACATGCTCTGGAGAGGGCAATCCAAAGCGGAACCGGCGGGTGTTGTGGTTGATTTTCTAGTAAAAGAAAACAGAGGCAGGCTTTATCAGCTCTAGAACTCTTGCTGGGAAGCTCAAATTCCTGGGAAAAGAGCTCCACTGGCCCATGATGAGAGTCCACCCCACTTTCCCATCCAATATTCCCCACCACTTCTGTCTCCTGTCTTTCACCCAACCAAGGGGAGGGGTTGGGCTGATCCACTACCTCTTTCTCAATCAAAGGTAATGGGTACTTGGCATCAGGGTCCTGTAAGGTGATAGGATCTCTCTTCCTGGAGTTCATGTTCTTCAGAGCAAACACAAGCACTGTAACCCCAATGACCGCAAGGGCCAGCAGCAGGGAAGGGTCCTGGCAGACACAATGTGAACAGTACATCTCAGATCTTACCATCCCTGAGCAGCACAGTGCTCAGACACAGCATCCTCCCAACCACAGTGTCCTCCCCACAGGAGGAAGCAGGCTACACTAACAAAAAGCAGGCTGAGCTTCTGTGTACCAGAAGGTAGGGAGGGGGTCAGCTGCAGATACTGGTGGGAAAATGCTACTATCTCCAGGGCCCTCCTGCCCATCTGCCTCATCCTGGCTACAGCCAAGGGTGCAAACTTTGGGAGTCCTCCTCCACGTGGGGTGGTTATGATATTACCTGTAATATGCAATACGGAACGAAAGCCCAAGCCCCCGGGACAGAACCAGACAGAGGGGTGGCTGCCTCCCATTTTGGTCTGGGGAGGGTGTAGGAGTGAAATAGCTCTAACCAGAGGATGTTCCACGACTTTGGGCACCCTCCAGGACAGGCAAAGGAGGCCTGGGCACTCACCTGCTAGAGGCTTGGCGGGCCTCCCCGCAACCGCCCTCAACTCTGCCACCGCGCCCGGCACGCTAGGCCAGCCTGTTCATTTCTCCACCCAAGCCTGGCCTGACCGGATTCGGTACAGGTCGTTCGGCTTCTCCCACCCGATGCCCCGCCCGCACCCCGCCTTCTGGGAATCCGCCGCCCGCCCAGCCCAGCGCTCCCGCCCTGCGCGGTGCTGCCAGCGGCCTACGCGCCTCTGTCCCGCCTCCCGCCCCCGCTTGGGTCCGTCCGACGTCCGGGCCGGTGGCTCTCCGCGCCTCCCGCCTCTTCCCGCCCTGCCGTCCCGCGGAACCCACCCGGAATGAGACGCCCAACATGTTAACGAACTGGGGCTCCCCGCGGAGCTCCGCCAGGCGGACTAGAGCGGGACTGAGGCCGGCAGCGGACTGCGGCAGGCAGGGGACCGCCAGCGGCCCGGCCTTGGCGGCGGCTGACTGCCCCCCCAGGGGCCCAGTCGAGGATTCTTTCTCGCGCGATGCTGGCTCTGGTCCAGCCCTGCCCCCAGGGCCACGCGGAAAACCGAGACTTCTGGGCTTGCAGGCCGGGAACCGGGGGCGTCCTTGTTCCTAGATTCCTAATTTGATCCTGACCCCCTCTGCACCCCCGCCCCCCGCCCCTTGCATACTGAAAGCAGCCATGACTGAGAACTCAGTCCCCCTAGCTTATTTAAGTTGTGGCTTGGCTGGAGAAAGGGACATCCGAATGACTAAAGGAAGGGATGCTGCAAAGGGAATGGGAGTTGGGGGCCAAAAAGCAATAAATACATACATTCATTCAACACGTCTTGTGTGCTTCTCTTTTGAGCCTTGTCTTGAGCTGTGTGTTTGCAGAGTATGGTGGAATCAGAAGCTATCATTGAATTGAAGACATTTACTCAAAAAGTGTTCTCTCATTTCGCTGGCCAGTCCGTCCGTCCATCCATACATCCATGCATCCCTTGAAGAGAGATGGCAACAATCGGCCCTGATGGGATGGAAACCAGGATGAGAGACACTGATGGTTGTAGTTATGGGGGTTCTTCACAGTGCCTTTTAGAACCTTGGTCTTCCACCCCATCCCACCCTGTGCTAGTGGCAAAGGTAAATCCCTGCCTCCTGGGCCTGAGAGAGAGAAGCCAAGAACAAGTCCCCACCTGTTTTAGTTTGCTAGGACTGATGCCAGACACTGGGATCTTTTGGACTGGTAAAGATGGAAACAAAATCTGGTCACATGTGAACATACAGGCATGACTTTTCTTGGAGCTTTCATTTAGGAAGAGAAACATAGCTCTGACAAAATGTCAGACTGGGTCTCTGAACAAAAGAAGGAAGCTTAGTTTGTTGGTTACTTGCTGGGGTGGGAATGTGAATTAGCTTTCGGTGTACTCAACTAAAGATAATTTAGTTCAGTTGCTGAACACACTAAAACGTTCCCAGTTTAGGTAGCACTTAGACATAAGCAGTAGGCAGGAGTTTAAGAAAATACTTGGTATAGAACAAATTGATTAACCAACAGCCCTGCTTCAGTGACACCTCAAACTCTGAAAAGACAGCTATTTCAGGACCCTTGTCTGATCTCAGTCTTATAAACTATTCCTCTTACAACTGAAGAAAGAGATAAATTCAGGAGAAGATGAAGATAGGTTTCCTTAGAAGGGCCTAATTGCTGAGGCATCTTATACAAGACCCTACACAAACACAGACCAGAGATTTCCATACTCCGGAAAACAGGAAAGACCAGAGCCCACAGCCCATAAATTCTATTAAAAGAGTTCCATTTAGGACCTGTAAACCAGGCCAAGATGACTGAGAGTTGTCGTTAGGTTGTTAACTAATGTAGTCTGTCAATCCAGAGCTGAAAGTGATACTTGGGTGGGTGTTCTAAGGATCTCCCTCCTATTCCAAAAAAGGCTGGGACAGAAAGAAGTGGAATTGTCACTGTCCTCTCTGAGAGAAACCACTCTCTCCCTTGAGGGTGCTTCGCCCTTCTTTCTCTTCTAATAAACTTTGCTATACTTTTACTAAAAGTCTCATGTCTTGCTTGAAATCTTCTCATGAAGAACTAAAAACATAATGCAATCTCCAGTAAGATCTCAGATGTGATCACATCTCTGTTTTCACCTTTCCTCAAGTATGCAAAGCCAACACTGGTTGAGGGTGGTGCATACTGTGTATCCTGGTGTTTGCTGTCAGGCCATGAGCTTGCCCAGCACCAATAATGCATTTTCCCTTTGTCCCTGTGGTGGTCCCTGTCTCAGGGCTATTGTAACAAGGTACTGCAGATTGTGTGGCTTACCCAACAGAAATTTATGTCTCATAGTTCTAAAAACTAGAAATATGTGGCTTCTAACCAGCCCACTACCGACTACTGTAGGTGCCCAGGCCTTGCCCAGATCTGCCCACACCAGCCTGTGTGGGACCCAGGCTACAGTAGGCCTGGGTACACTCCTTTACTTGCAGGGCAGACACCCGCCAGAGCTCAGCCTCCAGCATAGGACCGCCCCATCCGATCAGCAGACTACCACAGGAGCCCAGACCCAGCCCAGACCCGCCCACACAGACTCTGCAGAACCCAGGTCCAGGGTAGGTCCGAGTTCGGCCCCTCCGCCCCACCTGGGAGCCTAAGCCTAACCTACTTCTATCTTGGAACACTGCAGTCATCACCATAGCCTTCCCCACGCAGTAGCCCCTAACTTTTTGACAGTAGATAGGGCATAGAAGCAGCTGCATCTGGGAGCAGGCATCCCAAAGAGAGTGTGAGGCCCACCCTTTCATTGCTTCCATCTTGGGCACCTTAACTATTATTTCGAATTACCTCCGCTATTGCCGCCACCACCTTTAGATGCAGTAGTATACATTGAGGGACACCAGTAGGATTTGGAAGCCCAACATCAAGGTGAGGTACAGACAATCTGCACAAGAATATAGGGAAGAAACTGTAATAGCTCAGATCCACGCTGCAAAAAAGGAAGACACATAGACAACATGAAAAAACAAGGAAGGAAAGTGTCCCAAACATTATTACTATAATCAACAGAATACATGAACAGAGAAATTGGTGAAATGTCAGAGAAGGAGTTTAGAAAGTTCATTAAGTAAAATAGTCTGTGAATTAAAGAATGACCTAAATGAGCAAAAATTGTTCACTTCAACAAAGAGATAAGAGAGCAAATCCAGGTAGCAAAATATAACTTCAAGAGAGAGATAGAGACTTTGGGGGGAAAAAAGTCAGAAATCCCTAAAATTAAGGGTACAGTAAACCAAATAAAAAAAAAAAAACTCAATTGGAAGCATAACCAACAGACTAGATCACTTGGAAGAAAGAACATCAGATAATGAAGACAAAGTATACAATCTGGAAAATAAAGTTGATCACACAGTGAAGATAGTAAGAAAAATGAACAGAACATCAAAGAATTATGGGACAGCATCAAAAAAAAATCTAAGAGTTATTGGGATAGAGCAAGGCATAGAGTTTCAAACCAAAGGAATGCACAATCTCTTCAATGAGATAATATCAGAAAATTTCCCAAGCATGAAGAATGAATTGGAAAGCCAAATACAAGAGGCTTATAGGACACCAAATGTACAAAATTACAACAGATCTACACCAAGGCACATTGTAATGAAAATGTCTAGCATACAGAATAAGGACAGAATTTTAAAAGCCACGAGAGAGGAATCAGATCATATATAGGGGGAGACCAATTCGTATCTCACAGCAGATTTAACAACCCAGACCCTCAAAGCCAGGAGATCGTGGAACAGCATATACCAAGCTCTGAAAGAAAATGGATGCCAATCAAGAATCTTATATCCAGCAAAACTAAGCTTTAGATTTGATGATGAAATAAAACCCTTCCATGTTAAACAAAAGTTAAAAGAATTTACAAGTAGAAAGCCTGCACTACAGAACATCTTCAGCAAAATATTACATGAAGAGGAAATGAAAAACAATGATGAAAATCAGCAGAGGGAAGTATTACACTAAAGTAAATTTTATTCAGAGGAGGAACCAAGTCATGTTAAATACCAAAAATAAACAAAAACGGCTGGGGATACAAATCATGTCTCAATAATAACCCTGAATGTTATTGGCCTAAACTCATCAATCAAAAGACATAGACAAGCAGATTGGATTTAAAAAAAAAAAGACCCTACAATATGCTGCCTCCAAGAGACTCATTTCATAAAAAAAGACATCTACAGACTGAAAGTGAAGGGTTGGGAAAAGTCATACCACTCACATGGACTGCAGAAGCAAGCACGGGTTTCCATCCTCACATCAAATAAAGTAGACTTCAAGCTAAAGTCAATCAATAAGGATAAAGAAGGACACTACATACTGCTTAAGGGAACCATACACCAACAAGATTTAACAATTATAAGTATATATACCCCAAACAATGGAGCATCTATGTTCATCAAACTCTTCTCAAGTTAAAGAGCCAAATAGACCACAATACAATAATTTTGGGTGACTTTAACACACCTCTTTCATCACTAGATAGATCTTCCAAACAAAAGCTGAAGAAAGAAACTATAGAACTCAATAATACAATCAATAACTTAGACTTAACTGACATATATAGAATATTTCATTCTTCAACGAGAGAATACACTTTCTTCTCAGCAGCACATGAATCCTTCTCTAAAATAGACCATATATTATGCCACAAAGCAACTCTTAGCAAATATAAAAAGGTAGAGCTATTACCCTACATTCTATCAGATCATGATGGAATTAAATTAGAAATCAATGATGAAATAAGAAATAAAATCCACTCCAACACCTGGAAACTAAATAATATGCTACTGAATGGACAATGGGCTGAAGAAGACACAAGGAGGAGATTTAAAAAATTTTAGAGGTGAATAAGAACACAGATACAACATTGAAATCTCAGGGACACTATGAAAAACAGTTCTAAGAGGAAAGTTCATTACATGGAGTTCATTCTTTAAAAGAAGAAAAAGTCAACAAATAAATGACTTAACATTACATCTCAAAGCCTTAGAAACAGAAGAATAAATCAACACAAAAAGCAGTATAAGACAGGAAATAATTAAAATCAGAGCCAAAATCAATGAAATTGAATACAAAGAAACAATTGGAAAAATTGACAGGGCAAAAAAGTTTGTTCTTTGAAAAAGTAAATAAAATTGACAAACCCTTAGCCATGGTAATGAAGAGAAGGAGAGAGAAAACTCAAATTACTAACATACGGGATGAAAAAGGAAATATCATGACAGACACTACAGAAATTCAGAAGATATTTAGAAATTATTTTGAAAACTTTTACTCCAATAAATAGAAAATATCAAAGGCATCGAAAAATTTCTAGAGTCATATAATTTGCCTAAATTGAATCAGGATGATATACACAATTTAAACAGATCAATTTCAAGTGATGAAATAGAAGATGCCATCAAAAGTCTACCAACCAAGAAAAGCCCAGGACCTGCTGGATACACAGGCAAGGTCTTCTACAAGACCTTTAAGGAAGAATTAATACCAATACTCTTCAATTTATTTCAGGAAATAGAAAAAGAGGCAGCACTTCCAAACTCATTCTATGAGGCCAATATCACCCTGATTCCAAAACCAGGCAAAGACACATCAAAGGAAGAAAACTTCAGACCAATATCTCTAATGAGCATAGATGCAAAATTTCTCAATAAAATTCTGGCAAATCAAATACAAAAACATATCAAAAAGATCATGCACCACAATCAAGTGGGATTCATCCCAGGGATGCAAGTTTGGCTCAACATATGGAAATCAATGAATGTAATTCATCACATCAATAGATTTAAAGATAAGAATAATATTAGCATCTCAATAGATGCAGAATAAGCATTTAACAAAATACAGGACCCCTTCATATTCAAAACATTAGAAAAATTAGGGATAACAGGAACATATCTCAACATCATAAAAGCTATCTATGCTAACTCCCAGGCCAACATCATTCTAAATGGAGAAAAATCGAAAGCATTCCCTCTAAAAACTGGAAAAAAAAGAGTGATTCCCTCTTTCACCACTTCTATTTAACATAGTTCTTCAAACACTGGCTAAAGCAAATTAGACAGGCAAAAGAAATTAAAGGGATACACATAGCAAAAGCAAAATTAAAATTGGCACTATTTACTGATGACATGATCCTATGCCTAGAAGACCCCAAAAGTTCCACCAGAAAACTTCTAGAACTCATAAATGAATTCAGCAAAGTAGCAGGATATAAAACCAACACCCATAAATCAAATGCATTTCTGTATATCAGTGATAAATCCTCTGAAAGGAAAACTACCCTATTATAATAGCTTCAAAAAAATAAAATAAAATACTTGAGAATCAACCTAATGAAAGAGGTGAAAGATTTATATAATGAAAATTACAGAACTCTAAAGAAAGAAGTTCAAAGAAGACCTTAGAAGATGGAAAGATCTCCCTTGTTCTTGGATAGGTAGAATTAATATTATCAAAATGACCATACTACCAAAAGAATTGTACAGATTTAATGCAATTCTGATCAAAATCCTAATGACATTCCTCATAGAAATAGAAAAAGCAGTCATGAAATTCATCTGGGAAAATAACAGACTCAGAATAGCTAAAGCAATCCTTAACAGGAAGAGTGAAGCAAGTAGCATCACTATACCAGACCTTGAACTATACTACAAAGCAATAGTAACAAAAACAGCATGGTATTGGCATCAAAACAGACTGGTAGACCAATGGTACAGAATAGAGGACACCCCACAAAATTCCATTATCTTATATTAGACAAAGGAGCCAAAAACATGCATTGAAGAAAAGATAGCCTCTTCAACAAATGTGCTGGGAAAACTGGAAATTCATATGCAACAAAATGAACTTAAACCCCTATTTCTCAACACGCACAAAACTTAAATCAAAATGGGTCAAGCACTTAGGAATAAAATCAGAGACTCTGCATCTAATAGAAGAAAAAGTAGGCCCTAATATCCATGTGGGATTAGGCCTCCAACTTCCTTAATAAGACTCCTTTGTGCAAGAATTAAAACCAAGAATCGATAAGTGGGATGGAATCAAACTAAAAAGTTCCTTCTCAGAAAAAGAAACAATCTGTGAGGTGAATAGAGAGCCTACATCTTGGGAGCAAATCTTTACACCCCACACATCAGAGACAGCACTAATCTCTAGGGTATATAAAGAACTCAAAAAGCTTAGCACCAAAAAACCACAAATAACCCAATCAATAAATGGGCCAAGGACCTGAACAGAGACTTCTCAGAAGAAGACATACAATCAATCAACAAATACATGAAAAAATGTTCATCATCTCTAGCAATTAGAGAAATGCAAATAAAAACTACTCTAAGATTTCATTGCACTCCAGTCAGAATAGCGTCTTTTATGAAGACAAACAACAATAAATGTTGGCAAGAATGTGGGGGAAAAGGTAAACTCATACATTGGTAGTGGGACTGCAAATTGGTGTAGCCAATATGGAAAGCAGTATGGAGATTTCTTGGAAAATTGGGAATGGAACCACCATTTAACCCAGCTTCCCCTCTCCTCAGTCTATACCCAAAGGACTTAAAAGCAGCATACTACAGGGACACAGCCACATCAGTGTTTATAGCAGCACAATTCACAATAGCTAAACTGTGGAACCAACCTAGATGCTCTTCAGTAGATGAATGGATAAAAAAAATGTGGTATGTATACATAATGGAATATTCCTCAGCAATAAAAGAGAATAAAATCATGGCATTTGCAGGTAAATGTATGCAGTTAGAGAAGATAATGCTAAGTGAAGTTAGCCAATCCCAAAAAACCAAATGCCAAATGTTTTCTCTGATATAAGGAGGCTGATTCATGGTATGGTAGGGAGGGAGAGCATGGGGGGAATAAAAGAACTCTAGATAGGGCAGAGGGGTGGGAAGGGAAGGGAGGGGACATGGGGTTAGAAATGATGATGGAATGTGATGGACATTATTATCCAAAGTACATGTATGAGGACACAAATTGGTGTGAATATACTTTGATTACAACCAGAGATATGAAAAAATGTGCTCTATATGTGTAATAAGAATTGTAATGCATTCTTCTGTCATATGTAAATTAAAATTTTTTTTTTTAAAAATTGAGATGTGGATGGGTTGCTTCCTTGTTGGGGCTGTGAGGGAAGGATCTGTACCATGCCTTTCCATGGTTTGCAAATGGTGACTTCTTGTGTCTCTTCACATGGTCTTCCCTCTGTGTGTGCTCCTGTGTCCAAATTTCCTCATTAAAAAGACATCATATTGACTTGGTGTCCATCCAAATGACCACATTTTAACTTGATACCTCTGTAAAGCCCCTATCTCTAAATTAAGTTACATTCTTTGATACTGCAGGTTTAGATTTCAACATAGAAATCTGAAGGAAAACAATCCGTAACACCACACCAGCTCCCACCCCAAAACATACATCACCATATGCACATGTAGTGGGCCCCTCCCAGAATGCCTGCAGGTGCCACAGAATTATTGTGAGTCATCTTAATTTTTTACAACTTAAGTTGTCAAAATGATGATTTGGTGAACCTAATTTGCATTACATAATAATTGCTAATGAATTTGAGCATCTTTCATATGTTTATTTCCAGTGGAGTTTCCTTTTCACAAAAATATGCTTGCTCATGATTTTTGCCCATTTTTTTCCCTTTGAGTTGTCTATTTTAAATACCTCTCCTTTGCTAGTTATATGAATCAACCCATTTTCTTCCAATTTGTAACTTTTCTCCATTCCTTGTTTTATCTTCTCACTGTCTCTTTTCTCTCTCTGTCTGTAGAAATTTGTAATAGAAATTTGTAATTTCAATGTTGTCAAATATATCAGTCATTAATCTTTCCACTTAGTGCTTTTTGCAACTTATCTATTTCTTCTCAAGCTCATATTTTCTGTGACACATTTTCTCTGACAAGATTTAACATTTGTTCTCTCATATTTAAGTTATTTAAATTTATTGACCACTTCAAATTGATTTCTTTGAGGCAGGGATCCAATTTAATTTTTTTCCATGTGATTTTGTGTATTATCTCTATAATATTTATTGAATTGCTCGTACCTGGACACAGACCTGTACTGCTACCCCTGTCACATGTCAGTTTTCAGGTTTATGTGAGTGGTTCTAAACTCGCTGTTCTCTACATTGATCTGGATGCCCAATCCTGTGGCAATGCCACACTCTTCTAGTCACAATAGTCATTAGCAATAGAATTTATGTCTTTCATTATTATACAGAGGATGTCCAGCTGGTGTTCATTGGAGGATTTCTTGAGAAATCCCCACACATCTGGGGGCACAGAAGTTTTGGTTGTTGAGTGAGAGAGTAGGAAAAACATTTTGCTTTTTTCTGTATCTCTGCCAGTGATTAAGTTAAGGATCTTCAGACAAAGACACTCTTCTAGGTTGTCTGAGTGAGCCTGACTTGATCAATCTACAGAAGAGAGACTTAGGAGAAGACAGTTAAAGGACAAGGCCATGCAGTGACAGCAGCAGAGACTACAGTGATGTACTCTGAAGACAAAGAAGGGACTGCAAGCCAAGAGATAAATGCAACCACTAGAAGCTGACAGATAAGGAGATGGACTTTTCCTTTAGAGCCTTCAGAATGAATAAGCCTTCTTGACACTTTGATTTTAGTCTGTAAAGCAGATTTCATGCTTCCAGTTTCCAAAAATTTCTCCAAATTTAGTGATTTAAAACAATAAATGTATTCTTTTGTAGGGCAGCAATAGGAAATTAATACACCAAATGCACTATTGATTTTTATCTCTTTAAAAAGAAAGCTGCTATGTTTTAGTTAAGAAATTCTAAATGCCCCCCTTCCTCCCCTCAGTTCTGACGCCCTCATTGCTTTAATTGTGGGTGTCTTTTCTGAAGTACTTCCTTCAATCTGGTCCCAGATTCAGTTTCATATTTCTGCCAGGCCACAGGAACAGCCTACCCACTCCATCCCTTCCTCTTTACCCTGGCTCTGGACCATACTTTGTGAATTTCACTAAAATGTCCCCCTGAACAAAGTTCAGCAGCCAAGTCTTTATGAGCACCCAGCCCTCTCCAAGCACCCAACACACACCATCACAGGCCAATGCAGAACATTTCTTGAATTAGATTTTTCTAGGTTTTCCTCTTTGAAAATTAGACTTTGAAGTTAAGCATATTGATGCTGCCTGAGCAGAATTTCCCACTAAGCACTGAAGATGAGCACAAAGCAATGGCAATACTTTACTTTGAAATCATTTCCACCTAGACTGGCACAACAGACATGTGACTGTGGAAAACCTTACACACTCCTGTGGGTTGTCAATGCCATTGGAATTCTAGACCAGAGGCCTCACACAGAGTGTATCAGGTCTGGTCACTTGCCACCTCTGGGAGAGGGTCCAGTTAACAAAACGGGAGTTTATTTTTGGTTTTGCCAAACCACAAAGATAGGCCAGAGAATAATCTTCCTGCTTTGATAACAGCTCCTCCAGTACTATTTAGGGAATGGACAAAGCAGGGAGCCCAGAGGTACATACATGCATACCAGTTTCATTCAGGCTATGAGGACCTGTGAACACATACATGTTGTATGTTCTGGTTGTGTGAGTCCTGCCAAGACCAGGGTTTGGGGGGAGAGTTTCTGCTCCCAACCCGAGATAAAACTAGGAAAGGAAATAAAACAACATAAAGACAACAGGTTAGAGGGACAAAATAGAGTCATTCAGGACAATGACTAGGTGCCTTTTTAAAACCCACAATTTTAAAAGAGGTTTTCACATCAGGGGCTTGCTGGAGCAATTCTGTATATAGGCAAGATGCCTGAGACACCTGGAATGATGGAGTTTGCTAGAAACTGTGTGATGGGGAAAGTCAAAAGAACAGCTTGCAGAATCCTATTCCTGTCGTCCTTCCCACACCCTGGGGGGGGGGGGGAATTCTTCCCGAGCAGCTATGTCTGTAGAGCTACGCCAATGACGCCGTCAGTTCTCCACCAATATTTACAGCAGTTTCTTCAACTCTTCCTAAACAGCATCTGTTGTGGCAGAGGCTGGGATGGAGCCTCCAGAAGGTAGTGATTGTGAGTTCACAGCTTGGAGACAACAGGGAGAAATGCAAAGCAAATGCCTTCTGCAGGGGAGAGCTCCACCTGCATAGAGTGTGGCTGCCAGCCCTCTCACCAATAATGGGAGAAAAGCAGGCCTCCAGGAAGAGAGGAGGGGCTCCCATCCAAAAGAGAGACAGGGAAGCATTCCTAATGCCTACTTAACTAGGAATCATGTGGAAAAGTTTTAAAATTTTCTCTGTTCCCTTTGGTTTTGATAATTTTAGTCTATGAAATGAGTGGACATTAGATAGATTAACAGGAATAAAAGCACATGAATTTATTAACATGCAGGAACACAGGAGCCATACACAAAGTATGCATCTCAAGGAACGCACCAGATGATTGACATTTATATAATATCTTGTGTTACACAAAGAAATAGGGGGGTGGGGTTCCCAGAGGTGGGAAGGAAGCAAGGTTGTCACGGGAGCTCCAGGAAAGGAAGGACCTGAGGATCCAAGGTTGTCTTATTATACAGACAAATCTTCATGGGTAGCAAAATCCTCAAAAGACCACCTGTGGCAATCTCTGACCAGGCATCAGAACCCTAATCTCTTTTTTTGTAAAAAGCTCTTTCCTAGGCAGATATAGAGGTCTCAGAATGAAAGCCTTTGCCTTCATCCTTTGCTCACTTTACTAAAATAGATATGAATTTCTTTTTTAAAAGAACATATTTCAGAGCTATTTCTGTCTGCAGTTTCTTTGAATAACCATCTTGAAATATACCAAGGAAATCTATTTGGACTACCTCACACTTGGGTTATTCACAACCTTGCTCCAGCCCCTACTTCCTTATCTCTTTCTTTTTTATTAAGGCATTTTACTTATTCATAATAGCTGGGTTCATTTTGACAAATCATATATGCGTGGAATGTAATTTACTCCATTTCAGTCCCTGGAGCCTCCACCTTTCCCTTCCTTCCTCCCTCCTATTCTCCTTCCTCTACTGGTCTTCCTTTATTTACCCTTTATTGGTGCTTTCTAGATATGTGTAAAGGGAGAATTCACTATGGTACATGTACATAACATAATTTTGTCAAATTCATTCTGTGTTTCCTCTCCTTTCCCATCCCTCCTCCCTTCCTCTCTTTTCATCTCCTACTTCTACTCCACTGATCTTCTCCATATCTTTATGATATCTGACTCCCCTCACCCTTTTCCCTTATTTTGTTCTAGCTTTCATATATGAGAGAAAGCATTTGACCCTTTGACTTTCTGACTCTCTGATTCCTGCCAGTATGTATGTATGTATGTATGTATATATATATGCCATCATTTCTGCCATGTTGAAAGAGGCAAATATCTTCTCTTTTCTTTCATATCCCCATCTAGTGCTAATTCATTTTCGTGTTCCCAGTTAAGACCCCTTTAAAGAACTGACTGTGTTTGCTGTCTTCAATTCTTTCCAACACATTCTCTTTTAAACCTACTCAAAAACAAAACTTTTGCCCTTACCACTCCTTTAAGACTTCCCTGGGTTGTTTTGTTTTGTTCTTTTTAGATATGCATGACAGTAGAGTGTATTTTGACATGTTATACATCCATGGAGTATAACATTTAATTAGGATTCAATTCTTGAGGTTGTACATGATATGGAGTTTGACTGGTTGTGAAATCATACAAGAACAGAGGAAAGTTATGTCTGATTCATTCTACTGTCTTTCCTATTCCTATCTCCCTCCCTTCCCTTCATTCCCTTTTGTCTAATCTAATGAACTTCTATTCCCCTCCCACTTGTTGTGTGTTAGCATCTGCATATCAGAGAGAACATCAGGACTCTGGTTTTGGGTGTTGGTTTATTTCACTTAGCATTATAGTCTCCTGTTCCATCCATTTTGCTGCAGTCTGGCTGGGCACAAAATCACGAGCCACTCAAGCAGGAACAAACTTTATTTTTGAAACTGCCGCCAATGCCCCATACGCTCCCGGGACACACGGGCGTTCTCCCAGACACCCACAGGAAGTCCCTCCTCCGGAATTCCCTCCTACCGCACTTCCCCAACCAATGGGAACTCTCCAGGAGTCCCGTAGCAGGCCAAGGTGGACAGCAGGAGTCTAATATCCATTTGAATGCAGATCTTAACATAATCATATCATCTCAACCGCTTGCTGGCATCACCTTTCAACCAAAAATGCCATGCATCATACTATTTGGCTATGGCTCTTAGCACATTTACCAGCAAAAGTCATAAAGTCATTTTTTTAAATTTTATTCTGTGGCTGAGTAATAGTTCATTGTGTGTGTGTGTATACACACACACACACACACACACACACACACACATATATATATATATATATATCACATTTTTCTTATCCATTCATCTGTTGAAGGGCACCTAGGTTGATCCCATAGCTTAGATATTGTGAATTCAGCTACTATAAGCATTGAAGTGGCTGTGTCACTGTAGTATGCTGATTTTAAGTCCTTTTGGTATAAACCCAGGAGTGGGATAACTGGGTCAAATGGTGGTTTCATTCCAAGTTTTCTGAGGAATCTCCATACTGCTTTCTAGAGTGGTTGCACCAATTTTCATTCCACCAGCAACAAATGAGTGTACCTTTATCCCCACATCCTCATCAACATTTATTGTTACTTGTATTCTTAATACCATTATGACTGGAGAATCTCATTATAGTTTTAATTTGTATTTATCTAATTGCTAAAGATGTTGAACATTTTTTAATATATTTGTTGACTGATCATATTTCTTCTTCTGTGAAGTGTCTGTTTAATTCCTTAGCCTACTTATGGATTAGTTGTTTTATTATTATTATTATTATTATTATTATTATTATTATTATTATTATTTTGGTGTTAAGTTTTTTGAGTTCTTTGTATATCCTGGAGATTAATGCTCAATCTGAAGTGCAGGTGGCAAAGATTTTTTCCCATTCTGTAGGCTCTCTCTTCACATTCTTGATTGTTTCCTGTGAAGAAGCCTTTTAGTTTTTACCATCCCATTTTTTATTTTATTTCTTGTACTTTAGGGGCCTTGTTGAGGAAGTTGGTTCCTAAGCCAACTCGATGAAAAGTTGGGCCTATATTTTCTTCTAGTAGGCAGAGTTTCTGGTGTAATGCCTAGGTCCTTGATGCACTTTGAGTTGAGTTTTGTGCAGGGTGAGATGGATTTTATTTCATTCTGCTACATATGGATTTCCATTTTTCTCTGCACCATTTGTTGATGATAAAACTGCCCCTGTTGAGATCATTAAAACCACCCTTACCCCACTCCTATTGCTAAATATAATGGTCAATTATTGGTCATTTGTCCTCATTTTCTACCACCTGGAAATTTTAGAGTATCCCAGGAGTGAAATCTCACTCTTTGATGAACTCTTCTGGTATCATGGGTTTACAGTTTGAAGTTTACATGTCCAGACTGGATCATTTTCCTGAACTACACATTCATAGATCTACCTGCCCACTAGACACCTCCTGAGTGGCCACAGGCAATTCAAACTTGACCAAATATAAACTCCTGATCTCTGCTGCTCCCCTACCCAATTCTGATATCTTAGTTGTTCATGCTTAGAGTTGTTCAAGCCAAAGGCCTTGCAATCACTTTTGATTTCTCTCACACATCATATCCACTCCAATAGGAAATCCTGTTTGCTCTTATTTTAAAATAGGCTCAGAGTCTGACTTCTCACCGCTTCTCCTGCTCCCATTTGGATCTCAGTTTCTCCCCTTGATTATTGCAATAGTCTCTCAGTGATCTCCCGGCTTCCTCCCTCATCCCCTCCTGCAGTCTTATTTCAACGCTGTAGCCACAGTACTCACAAAAATGGTCTTAGGTCCTATTTTTTTTTTTTTTGGTGTGTGTGTGTGTGTGTGTGTGTGTGTGTGTGTGTGTGTTTAAGACCCAGCATAAGTCTAATCTTTACTGAAATATTTCCTGATGTTTCCAGGCAAGTTATCTCTTTCTCAAGGTGATCGCTAAATTTAGTGCTCATGTCAACTACAGTATTTATCACATTGGCCTGGGTGTATTTGCACTTAGTTCTCCAGTGCTAGGTGCTCAGTGAATAGTTGCTCATGATTGTATGAAAGAATGAATGAACCAAGTGATTAATGGTTGATATGCAGCCAGGGTAGGTGGGCACCAGCACTGTAATTAGTGGTTCAATTCTCCAAGACAGGCAAGGGGGTGCTGTGGAAAGGTCTTTGTGCTCAGGTTGAATCCAGGGCAAACTGTCTCACTTAGCAGCTGTGTGACTTTGTGTCCCTTAGTAAATTTATAAACCCCAATTTATTTATTTTTCCCTTTCATTTTATTATTTTTTTTTAACATGGGAATAAGTATCCTCCCCACTTTTTCCCCTGTGAAAAAAGTGTGAGGAGGAACCAAGAGACACGGGAGCCTGTGAAGTGCTTCAGAGTAAGGTAGTAAGGACATCACGGGAGTGTTGATCACTGACCTGTAAGACAGCCCCATCCTGTGACCCTGCACGACCTGGAAGCAGGCAGCCCTGGCCTCTTGACGGACAGGCTGAATCAGTGTGCTGATGGATTGAAGTGGATCAGCCAGTGGCAATGGTGCCAGGTCACAGTCCTCAGTGATGCTCTCACAGGCAGGGTGTATATTTATGTGCTCAGTGGACTTTCTGGTAAGACAAAGAAGCAGTCAAATATCCTCACTGAAGAGAGGAGGAGCATGGAGCTTGGGCTACTATCATTCCCTTAAGACAGGAAGTAATTCACAGTGTGGGTACCTGGTGCCACTGGTTTCAAGTGCCCCACCTGGCTCCGGGTGAGAGCGGGCCTCAGAGAGGGCTTTTTGAGTGATTGTTGCTAGTTTTGCAGTCTTGTGAGGACTGGAAACAAGACAAATCTGGTCTGCAGATAAATCTTCAGTGGTAAGTGTCAGAAAGTAGAGGGTCCCTGTTGTGCAGCATGAACCAACCAACAAACTTGGAATTGGCTCTTCAATATTTCCCTGTTTCTCTGCTGACATCTAGGGAAACAACATTCAATCTAAATTCTGTACCCCACCCCTGAAACATTTGTGGCCAGTCCTGGTCAGCAGTGGAGCTGCACAGACTAGTGGGGCTGCAGAGTCACAGGGAAATGAATGCCAGCACTGGGGCTCTGAGGCTTCAGACCTGAGAGCATCTTTAGCTAAATCATGGATCCTGGATTCACCCCCCAGGAAAATACATTCGGTTCCCAAGAAAGTGAGAGGATGAGAAATTTCAATTAGGGTCTCCTTAAAATATGTGGAGATGGAAAGTGACTGTCTCAGACTCAGAAACTCTGGGGTCAGGGGGAAACAAGGCTGCTAGTTTGACCCTCATAATGATAGCAGCAGCCATTCTATCTAGCAGTCCTGCAGGTTCTAATGTTCTGCTGTCTTGTCCTCTGTCTTCTGTTCATGTTTTAATTTTCTTTCTTTCTATTTATTTATTTATTTATTTTTTGCATCCTAGGGATTGAACCCAGGGCTTCACGTGTGCTAGGCAAGTGCTCTATCACTGAGCCACATCCCAAGCCATTTTAGTCTGTTTTCTACTGCTCTGACAGAGTAGCTAAGGCTGGTATTCTGGTGACTTACAAGCAGAATTTATTTGGCTCATGATTCTGGCCAGAACACATAGAAACTCTTCACTAAACCACTCCCACTCATGAGAGCAGAGCCTTCAGGACCTGAACATCTCCTAAAGATCTCACCTCTCAAAACTTACGGTAGCAATTAAATTTCAACATGAGTTTTAGAGGGGACATTCAAGTCATAGCAATGTACATGGAAGATACTAGACTCAGAAACATGAAGCAATCTGTCTGAAATCATATGCATAGTTAAGATCTCTAATGGAAACGGTCAATTCTTGAAGTTTCTTGCTAATCTAACATCAATACAGCTTATAACTGTGCCTATCTATCAGTCCTCCTCAGGAAACTTCTCAATACTACACAATCAGAGGAAATACGTTCACTAAAAAGAAATGTAGCTATTTTCTTTTTATTCTTCTTCTTGGTATCTAGGATTGAAGTGAGGGGCACTTAACCACTGAGCACCAACCCTTTAAAAAATATTTTATGTAGAGACAGAGTCTTGCTGAATTGCTTAGGGCTTCACTAAGTTGCTAAGGCTGGCTTTGAACTTATGATCCTCCTGCCTCAGCTTCCCAAACCACTGGGTTACAGGTGTGCACCACCATGCCTGTCCAAAATGTAGCTGTTTTCTAAGGATAAAAATAATGTCTACGAAAGGACAAAACACTACCCAGTGTAATTTTTTTAGAAAGATTTTTAAAAAGTACAAAATCAAGAACAAAGTAGAAAGTTATACCAAAACAAAATGGATTAATCATCAGGGAATGTTTTGTACAACTCAAGGCAACAAGTAGGAAAATATGAATGGTATAACTATTACTAGGAGATTCTGTTATGTAAATTATCTGAAGAAAAAAAATTAAATCTGAAAATCAATAACTGTGAAGGAAATTGAGAATGGTTAACTTCAAGACTCCAAGGAAAAGCTATTTAACATGTGTACTTACATGACATAGTTATTTATTATTATTTATATATTGTATACTATTCTTATATATATATCAAAAACACAACATATTATTTATTATTCTTTTCCTGTAAATTGTATGCAAAATATAAAACAATCCCCATTTTTTTTAAAAAAAAAACTCTGACAAGAATTTCAGAGAAATGCAGAAGCTAATTAGAAAATTGAAGATCAGCAACTCTCAAACATTTTGGTCACCTTTACACTTTAAAAAAAAATCACTGAGTGTCTTAAAGAGCTTTGTTTATGTGAGCTCTATTTGTCAATATTTATCACTTTAGAAATTAAGGCAAACATTTAAGAATTCACTTCTTAATTTATTTGGACAATCATAATAAAGCATTAGGTATTCACTTTAAGTAATATGTTCATGCAAATAACATTCCCAAACAACAACAACAAAAAATAATAAGACTGGCCTTGTTTTACATTTTTGTAAAACTCTTTTAGTTTCTGGTTAAATAAAATATAGGAAAGTTTTATTATATGCTTTTTACATTCAATCTATTGAGATAGCAGATGATATGTGGCCTCTGTAAAACTCTATCATACACTCCATAGAGAATGAGAATAAAAAGGGAGAACAATACCTTAGTTTTAGTAGGAAAGTAGTTTTGACATTGAACACCCTGTAAAAAGATCTTGTAGATCCTCAAGTGTCTCCAGACCATACTTAGAGAATCTCTGATATAACTAAATTTAAATTATAAATGTGGTTACAAAAAATTTAAGAGAAATATTAGTAAATAGAACCCAGAAGAACACTGAAAGATGAGGTGCCATGTCCAAGTGGAATTCATTTCAGGAGCAAATGAACATTAAGAAATCTATTTAGTATGTATTTAATGTTAATCAATCATTCAATCATATCACTATCTGCTAAAAAGTATTTCACAAAATTCAATATTAATTTTTGATTTAAAAAAATAATAGGGAAGAAAATATGATAATTCCTAGGAAAAGAAGATATGATTAAACAAGTATGTATTTAATAGTCCATGTCATGCTTAATTAGAATATACTAAAAACACGATGTGACAAGGCAGAGCTTTCTGGTGCACTTAGGGATTGCTCAGGATGATAATGAATGGGGGAGCCAGTGGTAACTCACAGCAGATCCTAATCAGTATCAGAGATGGTGGCTGGAGGGTTAATAATCAAACCATTTAAACCATCATCCCTCACAACTTTCTACTGCCCAGTGTACTTTCTTACTGGTGAGGCAGTTAGCAGTGTTTTTTTTTTGGATAATAGTGCCTCTACGGAGATACTCAGTGGCAATCTGCAGGCAGGCCAGCCATGGCCAGGAGCTGGCTGTGGCCTTCCACCTGGGTTGGGGCCAAGAAGATGCATATTTATTGCCAATGGAGAGACATCTGGAAAAAAATTATAAAAAATATTTGTTCTATTCTAGAGAGATAAAAAGCAAACATTACCTGAAGTGGGTCTCTCACCCAGGAGCACAATATCAAGCTCACCTTTGACCCCCTCTTTTTTTTTCCCTAACTATTCAGTCTTCAAATATTTTCGTTGCAATATCTACAATATATCTTACATTCCTCTTCTACCCACTAGAAGATATTCTATCTTAGGGTTTGAGTCCTCTGGGTAGGTGTGATATTTGAAATCAAACACATGTGAACTTTCTTGTCCTTAAGTTTGTATGGTCACACATAAAGAAGAAAGTTTTAAAGACTGTTTGAGTTCAGTGAGAGAAAATTAAGAAAATATTCTTCAGGATATATTGTGAATTATTTAATCTTATTCACCAAATATTTATTTGATACCATATTTGTTCTGGGCATTGCAGCAGGTCCTGGGAATAAAATTATAACTGTCACTGAGGGTTGTAACCAGATTCCTTGGAAAATACTGTTTGGTTTAGGCTGATGAAAAATGACTGTGCTGAATATACTCCCTAGTGGCCAAGAGAAGGAAATATTGCAGCCACACTTCACCTGGGGTCTCTGGGCATCATGAGGTCATTGTCAAGGAGGACAGAATGAAAAGATTCAGACTGCTCCCATCCCTTCTCATTACAAGTAATATTCACTATCCACTCCACTCTATTATTATGTGTTCTGTTTCAGAAAATTTGTAAAAATAGAAATAAATAAAAAATAATATGCTTGACTTTTAACAAACTATTAAAATGGCAAAGTATAAAAGTTTCCCCACTTACATCCTCTGCCTGGTCTCCTCACCAATGTGTCATCTATATGGACAGGATATCAATGTCTATGTCAGTGGATGTCATGGAGAACACAAGGAAATGGTAAATCCCAGTAAATTTCAAAAACTCATTGGTGTTAAAACATAGTGGGATACTTGCTGTTATTCAGTGAAAGATTTTGTGAGTCAGAACAGGAGTTGGCACGTAATTGAGTCATCCCCCCAAATGAGTCAGTTAAGAAGGGAGTTTTTATTCTTGGACTGGAAATATTTCAGTGTTGCTTTGAACAGAAGGTTCAATGACCCTTTTGATATGTCAACTTGGTTGGATTTGCGCCTGTAGTTATTCAATTGAACACTAGGTGTTGCTGTGAAGGAAGTTTGCAGCTATCATCCCTAATCCATTGCCTTTAGGTAAGTAAAATCATCCTGGACAATCTGTATGGGTTGGCGTAATGAGTTGGAAGATCTTAAAAGCAGGGCTGAGGCTTCCTGAAAAAAGAGAAGAGATAATGCCTACGGAGAACAACTTCAGTTTCTGCTGTGGATTCAGTCCTCTCGACATTTTCCCTTTCTGTCTGCCTGCCTTAAGGATATTCTTGCTTGGTCAGCTCTTACAAATCATGCAAGCAAATTCTGAAGCACTCATTTGCTAGAGCTTCTATAATAAAGTACCACAAACCAGGTAGCTTGGAACAACAAGAATTTATTGTCTCACAGTTCTAGAGGTCCAAGATCAATGAGCTGGCAGGCTTGTTCTTTCCGAGATCTGCGATGGAGGTTCCATGGACCTTTCTTGCTTCTGGTGGTTCACTGGCAACTCTTGGTGTTCCTTGGTATTATGATTTGGGCGTAAGGTGTCCCCCCAAAATTTCTGTGTTAATGCATGAATATTCAGAGGTTAAATGATTAGACTGGAAGCTGTAACCTGGTCAGTTCACCCTAATTTGAATGGATTGACTGGGTGGTAACTTTAGAGGAGGTGGGTCACTGGAGGTATACTCTGGAAGAGTGCATCCTCACTCTGGACCCTATCTCTCCCCCTTTCTCTACTTTCTGACTCCATCAGGTGAGCCATTTTTGTCCACTGTGTCCCTCCACCATGATATCTCACCTCACTTTGGATCTAGAGCAATAGACTCAGCCATCTATCTATTGAGAAATCCTAAAACCAGAGCCCCAAATAGATTTTCCCTCCTCTAAGTGGTTCTTGTTAGGAATTTTGGTCATAGCATTGCAAAGCTGACTAAAACACTTGGCTTATAAATGATATGTCACTGGATTTCTGCCTTCTTCTTCATATCATGTTATTTCTTTGTATGTGTGTCTCTCTACATCCAAATTTCCCCTATTAAGACTAGCATTCATATAGAATTAGGGACTACTCTAATGACCTCATTTTAACTCAGTTAATCTCTGTAAAGACCCTATATCCAAGTAAAGTCACATTCTAGGGTACTGGAGGATTCCAACACAATTTGGAAGGAAAACATATTCAACCCATCACACCTGCTTCTCTGATTGTACTCTGGATAATATGTTCCATATATATGTGTATGTGTGTATATACATATGTGTGTGTGTGTGTGTGTATACACACGCATACACATTAAGTAGTTATAGTCCCCAAACAGCTTACCAGAAGCATTAATTTCTTCAGATGGCACATTCCATGTCTCCAGAAACACTGGTTCATCCTTTAATACCGAGGTATTTAAATCTGGATATAAACATAACATAATTACTTAATTCACACAAAGAAAACCAGGGTTGGTTTTCTTTGTGTGAATTAAGTCATCAGAAAATGACTTATAAGTCATCAGAAAATGACTTATGAGATAATGTTAGAATTTTGGGACACCTCAGTTAGCAGGACTCTGTGAGTATTTTAACTGAGAAGTGGAATATTGTAACTATAACCTGGCTTTTCTCTTCCAACAGTAGTTTCTTAACAAGAAGGAACAACTTGGGAAGCAGATAATTGCTTCGTGGGATCTCCCATATGGAAGAGGGATCATGGTGAAGACCAGGAAAAAAGATGTGTAGTCTCCAGGGCCTGGGATTGGTGATTATATTTCATGTTCTGTTTTTTTTTTTTTGTTATATGAGCCCTTGCTTATAGCCAAGTGTATCTTATCTGATTTAATCTCCACTCCATTCTTTCCTAGACATGATTATTCCCCCATTGTAAGGTTGAAAATGACATTGTGATGATTCTTTCTTAAAAATACACATCAAGTAAGGATAGGCCAAGATTCAGACATACCCTATATCTTTCTTATTTATAGATTCCATATATGTGAATTCACCTACTCACTAAAATGTATTTATAACCTCAAAAGCAATATTCATGGTGCTTTCACAAACATCTAACTTTCAGGTTTTCGGCTGACTTAAAATAAGACAATTCCCTGTCTTCTTGTTTCAGCTCTCATCCTATAAACAAATGTCCTTTTCGTTGTCTATTTAGTACCACATTGTGGGTGTGCTTTTTGTTGGTGACTTCAGTTTAGTGTGTCTTCCAAGCATAGTGCTGAAGTGCCCTCTAGTGTTCCTAAGTGCAAGAAGACTGCAATGTACCTCACACAGAATGTGTTAGAAAAGCTTTGTTCAGATATGAGTTATAGTGCTATTTGCTCTGAATTTAATACAAACGAATCATTAATACATATGAATAATGTGTCTTTAAGCAGAAACACTTAAAACTAGGCTATGTATTGATGGGTTGACTAAAAAATGTACAGTGCCCCCAGGAAAATAACTTTGTATTTTCTTAGGAGCAATGGCTCAGTATCCACTTATTCAGTGTTCACAGTGACTTTATAGGATCTAATTACCACAAACTATGAAAATCAAATGGATTCATGTTGGATTCTAAAGGCTTCCCTTTATTACCACTCTATGAGGATTAGAATCAGACACTGAAGGATCGTTGCCTCCCTCTTCTTACCTGCTATAGGAATGAAGGAGACTGCAGCCTGGAAGCCTCTGAAGGTCCCATTTTCATCTGATTGGAAGTTGATGAGCATGGCACTGGAGAAGCTCAGCACCGGGGGAGGGACATCATAGCCACACAGCCGAGCTGGTTGAAGACCAACCCAAGGCATCATCCAGTGCCAGGCAAATAAACATGACATGGATAGGAGAAAAAAAATGAGTCCTCTAGTTAACTTTTGAGAAGTAAGCTTTTCAGGTAAATATCACACTTCATTTTCAAAATGAAAAGGCAGCTTGCTTTTTAAAATATTCATTTAATCCCAATTGATGCTTCAATTCTGTTCCGTCTGCCACACTCCCACTAAAACGCTGCCAAGAGTTGGTTCCAGCTACAGGGCTTATTTTGATGGGACTTTCCCCATCTGGCTCTTCCTTCATTGTGGGCCTTTTGAATTTCCCTTCAAGTGGTTCTTTGGTCCTGTCTCTCTCCTCCTGCCCTTGAAAAAGGAGTGGTGGTACAGGGGAATTAAGGAAAACTGAGCCATATCCTTCATCTCAAGACTGGGTCTAAATGCAAACCAGGGGAAGCTGAGCTTTGAGGAACACAAACCAATTTCCTTCTTCCTTTCTACGTCACTGTGTACTGTCACATAGTCAGAAGTGCAGTCTCCACTTTCTTCTATTTCCAGACTCTGAAATGACAGCTGAGGAGACTGAAGGTTATTCTCAGAGTAAACAATACAGATAAATGACCTTATTTTGATTAAGCAAAGAAATCTGGATTTGCTCAACTTGCTCTGGAGGAAGACCTTAGAAGAGAAGAGTAGCATTTTCCGGTTTTCAACGAAATTCCCTCTTCTTACTCCTCCTAGAAATATGCTTATATTTAAATTCTTATCTTTCATTGTGAACAAAAAATTTTTTTTCCCTTAATTCTGCTGAAATTTTTGCCTTAACTCTGTTTTGGTTTTCAGAAAACATTAGAAAAAGAAGATCTATACTCATCTCACTCATTTGTAAAACTTATGTGATCTTGTTTCTGCTTCTAATTTCTGACTTATTTTAGTACTTTAGACACTGCCACGCCCAACTTTTTTCAACTTTTTAATTGTCCAATCCAATTATTCTGCCTTATTGAGGGGTGTGGTGGTGTCTGAATAGTTCATCCTTAATTCTCATTCTTTTAAACTCTATGTGGTAAGCCCAAAACTATTTGCCACATCTTTTTGTTTATTTGTTTTATTTTGTATTTTAAGTGAAAAGATCCATTCTCTGGAGTGACTTCACCAATTCAGTTTTACTCCTGCATCTCAGACCTCTTTCCTGTTCAAATATGGTCATGCACAACATAACAATGTTTTGGTAAACAATGGACCACATATGGGACAGTGGTCTCATATGTGGTCCATTAGGAGCAATGGCTCAGTATCCACTTATACATCTTGTGACCTTGGAGCTGTCTTGGTTGTGTGAAGACACTCTGTAACAGTCACACAATAATAAAATACCTAATGACCATCCAATTCTCAAGACGTGAACCATTATTAGGAAATACACTCCCATACTGGAGAATTTTGAGGCTTTGAGGTCTTGTCTGCCCTTACTCCTTCATATACCCCTTGCTTTTAATTATTATTTTAAAAGAAATACTTATAAATAAATCCTAAGTCCAATCTCATCCTGACTGTACCCTGACCTTCAGCTACCTAGTGACATCTCTCTGCAGATGGTCCACTAGTGTTTAATGGGAAAACAAACCAATGAATGGCCAGTAACACTCATAAGCAAATGTGGAATAAACACCATATCCTGATATTGAAGGGTCTCAGCCTTACCTCCTACCTGCCCCCCACCCCAAGTACACTTGTGACTCTTTGAAGCTAGTCATCCCCTGTGCCTATTCTGCATTGTTTCTTCTTTGCTCTATCTCCTCTACTTAGAAGGCTTAATTATTTTGGACTAATTGTTATTGACATCTATTTGCCATTACATACACAGTGTTTTGTCAGAGGTTGAATTGTAAGGAAGAAATGCTTGTTTCTAGAAGGAACTAGAGACTGATAAAGTCACCAGGTACAAAGGTTAAGACAACACTATTTTGTGGGGGGGTTGGTTTTGTTTTTAACAAAAACTAAAGAGTGCAAGTGCTATCTAGTGGTAAAAGTGGATAGTTGCAGGGGAAACTAAGCTGGTTCATTATTCAAGGGTTTAATTAAAACTTGAATATAGCAGTAGATAACTCAGATAAAAACCTCTGCTGTATGGTGCTTTTGATAGCTGTTCTGTGGATATGCCATGGCTAAGGAAGAGTAACGCAAGTCAATACCTTAATTATGTGATGTTTGGGGGCTTGAAAAATCCAGTTACAGTTGGCCATGTCATTGTAGTCTTCAGGATAGTGAAGACTCTGTATGATGCCTTCTTTAAAAAGGATAGTTAAGGAATTGCAACCTGAATCTGAAATACATAAAGAAACTCTAAACAAATGGAAGCACCTAAGGAAGAGGAATTCTCATTGTTCTCCCTCCCATCTCTCACAGGTGATGCGTGAACTGAATTTTTAGACAGAGCCAACAAGAAGGAAGAGGGATGTGCATAGATCTTACAGAATTCTTTGGGTCTTTTCAGCTTACTTGGTAGGTGATAAATATAAATCATCAAGGCTGTGGAAGGAGAGACTGCACCCTGCTCTCAAGCTGGCCAGTTGGTCCCCTCCACTATGGAACTAGTGGGCCTTGCCAGGGGGATAATGCTTATGATGCCCAAACTTCTTCAAAGGGTCTGGCGGGCATGTGATAAGTATAAATGGTTTTACCAGGAAAGTAGTTTGGCGTAACAGCTTTATAGGTGAGATTAAACCCAGTGGCATAATCTGTGGCATCAGAGATGAACTTCAGCTTTAAAGAATTGGAACCAACAAGAACAGAGGAAGGGAGGATTTCTCCACAGAGTTTTCCTGCAAGATGAGAAAGAAGATTCTTGGCTTAGAATCTAGAAAACATCACCCTCTAAATGACTTAAAGAGAACTGAATTTTCCATGATATTTCAGGATTGACTAAAACAGGGTGTCTCAATCTCAGCACTATTGGGTGTCTTATGTCTTTTTTTTTTTTTTTGGTGTCTTATGTAGCACCCTGGCTTCCACCAGTAAAACACCCTCCAATTGTGACAACCTAACACCATTCTAGTAATAGTCTCTACAGTTGTAACATCCAAGAAAGTCTCTAAGACATTGCCAAACATTTCCTGAGGGGCTAAATCATGTCCAGTTTAGAACCATAGAGACACCACTCCATTCCTGTTTCTTATGTAACTGTTGTCTCCTTTTTGCAGGTAAAAATCCTTTTCATGCCTGGGAAAGCAGCTTTTTGCTTGGGGGCCCCTGCAATATGCCTAGATTTTACTCCCAGTTTAATAAGAGCAAGTGAAAATGATGCAGAAGTGAAATGCCCTGTGACCCCAGACACAGGTTCAGTTCCTCTGCACTCTTCCTGATCTGAGTCTCAAACTGGGAGACCGGAAATGTGGCATTTACAGATGACTCCATGCCAAACATATTGTAACCAGGCTTCTTTCAGCCACTTATTACTTATTTCCACTGGTCAGTGTGAAAATCTACTCACCAAAGAGTCTGTCTTCCAAAGAATACATTGCCAGGTGATTGTGGTGACAAGACTCTGCATCCATGCGGGAAAAACTGAGCAACACATGCATTCCCTCTGGTGCCAACAGGGTCCATACACACTGTCTGCAGACAGACATGTGGAGACGATATTGTTTCTAGATAGAAAGTGACAGTTGCTGTCCAGTTAATGGGTGTAGCCAGACTGGAGGTGGGAGTCTGGGGAAGGGGCTACTCACTGCTCACTGTCATAATACACGTGGAGACTTTCTGGGAAGTGCAGCTCCCCATCAGACCCGCTGACTAGACCATCCTTTTCACTGCATGATGCTGGGAGGGAAAGCCACGGAATCAGGGTCAATGATGATGGCTGGCCATAATAGCCCCTCCTTCCAGAAGCTGAGGACACTGGAGCCTCCTGGTTATTCTTTATGTACTCTTTCACTCTTTATGAAATATTTTCCTGTCCTGCCTTCTGAGATGCCATATTCATTTTTGTTCCTTTTAGATCCTGCTTAGCCTTGGGATTCTGTGATTTGTTTTTCTCCTTAGCTCTTTCCTCTGACCCTATTCTGTGGATACAGATATTTCCCAGGTTCTATCCCAGCATTCATCTTCTCTCTATATTTCAGACCTCTGACCAGTCTCAGTCATACCCTCAGTTTTGATTATTATCTCTGCTTTTCTGAACTTCAGACAGATTTCACAATGGTCTCGTAGCTATCACCCTGAAACTCAACATGCTGCTGATGGAATCTCTCTGGGTCAGCAAATTTGCATCTGCTTCTGACTTTATAACTTTCTGTATCCTTAGTCTCTTACGCTCAAAACTATCAAAGAAAAGAATCAACTTTGTTTCTTTCCTCTTCCTTGCTACTGCTCATCAAAATGACTATGAAGTCCATTCTTTTATCAGGAAAGTCTAGTTCTAATCTATTTATCTAATTAATCAAATTCTTATTGCTCAATAAAGTCCAAAATTTTTGGCTGACGTTTGAAGTTTTCATAACTTGCTATCAAGTTATCTTTCTATTCTTTTCTCTCATGAAACCCCATTACACATCCTTCATTTCAACTGTTTTGGCTGACTTACTGGTCTCTTACATCCTGCATTCTCTTACCTCCACCTTTCAATATCCATCCTTGGATAAGGATGATTCCTTCAACTAGATTTTCAGCTAGAAGCAGCCTCTGAGCTCTGAGGATGCTATTTTCCATATGGCATTTTGTAGGTAGTTTTATGGGCTCAAGGAACAATTGAAGATCTGAGCTAAAGAGGCCTTAAAGACCATCTGGTCCAACCTCTATTCTTTATAGATGAAGTAACTGAGGTCCAGAGATAGGAAAGAGCTTACCCCAAATCACAAGGTGAATTAATTGCAGAGCTACAATGTGATACAGGGATAAGTCCCCTATATAATGAAGGACAATTTCAGGGAGGTGTGTGGAGCTTATTTACCACATCTGTACCACCTCTTTTCTTTCCCGAGTCTCTGATTCAAAGCTAGAGTTTGTCAAATGTTTGCTGAATTAGATGGAGCACTGAATAGACAAGAAAAGAAACAGGAGAGAATCCAGGGCATGTGATTGTCCAAACTGGCAGGGCTGCAGGAGTGCTTGGTAGTTTTATACCTAGTAAACATGAAAACTCTTGCTGAGGGTAACTTTTGATTATAGAGGAAACTGATATTCAGAAATGCTATATGTTAATTCATGCTCATCGTGGAGCAGACTACAAGGAATACCCACCTCTGGAGCTCTTTCTTTTATGCCCTGGGAAAGAAAAAGAAAAACACAACTCAAAGCTTAGGTATCACAAACAATATTTCAAAAAGTTGGCTTAAAAGTGCAGAGAATCTTTAGTCAATATACTATTATGAAAATCTACTCTTGTGGAAAGAACAGAAAGGATAAATGGCAAAGTATGAAAGGGGTCTTGATATAAAAAAGTAGATGATTTTACTTGGTTTATTGAGTAGCCTAATTAAGAGACAGACAGTAATTAACCAGTGATTAACATGACATTTACACAGAACAAAAAGAGGTGATTGTACATAAAAATGGAGGCTAGAGATGGAAATAACTTTCCTACAAGCACAAAAAAGTTTCTAGAATATCTACAACTTGAATTTAATGCTCAGGTACCTGATGCTGTGCCATATGCTCCACAATAAGTTGTTTTCTACTGAACTAATTTGAATGAACTGTTTCAGGAAAGGATGGAAGGCCCTTTAAGGCTGTTAGAAACCAGGTAAAAAACAACTAAGTTGAGTTTGGAGGCATAAATGAGGCTACAATTCAGCCCCTGGTGTATGCATTCGCTGGCCTTTTCTGATTTACTGAACTTGATTCTGTGCCAGGGCTTCTGAACCTTTGCACTACTAACATCGGGAATGAGATTATTCTTTGTGGGACGCCGTGCTGTGCACTGTTAGTATACTTAACAGCATCCACAGCCCCTACCCAGTAGGTGCCACTGCCTCCTCTCTAGTTGTAACAACACAAATATCCCCCCAAATAGTTTCCTGGGTGGCAAAATCACTACTGTTTTATGCTATAGCTAGCTGAATCTTGCTGGAACAACTGAGAAATAAGTGGAGAAAACATATCTTCAAGTTGAAACTGTTTCAATTAAAGGCAAACTTGACAAAATAAAAAATGTATGAATTCATATATCATTGAACATTTTCTACTGTATCACATACCATATTCAGCTCTTGTTTTTGACAACAAATTTCATAATCTTTATGCACCAATTGAGAACAGAAGTAGACCTCTTTACTCTGGTCCTGACTTGGCTGATGACCTGCCCTAGCAGAACACCAACTTCTTAACCTCGCATAATGGCTTTATTACCAGTTTGGATGTGTTCACGGATCCAGGGAAGCACTTTACTAAGATCTGTGAAGATCCCAGGGGACCCTTGCTCATCTTTCTGCCCATTGTTTCTCCAGCTTCGACCACAGCCCAAACCCCAGGAAGTCACGCCAGCCAGAGTCCAGGTTCCTTTCTTATTTCGGCACATGAGTGAGCCACCTGAATCTCCCTGAAGAAGAAAGAAGCTTCTTTTACCATCATTGTCAGTGTTGATGCCCTACGGTGCTCACTCTTTATCCACAGGATACTTAATAATTGACCTCAGCTCTTGATCAACGGGAGAACAGAAGACCAGTAAAATTCCAAACATCTACAAACTCCAAGTTAGAAAGCTCCATCCATCCTGTAGGGATGAATCCTGAGCTTATTCTTGGCACTATTTCTATTATTTGGTCTTTTTGGAAAAATCAGATAACCTCCTCTGAACACCCCTGCTCAAAACAGATTGTTTAAACTTTCCCTTTATTTTGACTTTATCTTTCCTTTTTACTCTGGCTCTTCTTTCCACCTTCCAGGTTTAGCTGGAATCAGCCTTCCTGAAGCCCCTCACCTGCTAAAAAAGCTGAGGAGAGACCTGCCTGAGCGGAGCCTGTCAGCCCAGCCAATGCCACTCACCTTACATGCATCCCTCCCTCCATCAGGGGAGCCTGTGCAGAGAAAGGTCTTCCCATTAAATGGCTTCTTTAGGGTTAACAGAGCTGCCACACACTCCTTCTTGGATAAAATAGGCAGGTTCACCTCCTGCAGGACTTGTGAGAGGATGCCATCTGTAACACAGGACAGGAGCCTCAGCAAGGCACACTGACCCTTTCTGAGTTGAAGATGCCCTATTCACCTCATCAACTGGATTCAGGTTTGTGTCCTTTGGAAAAAACTAAATTTCCAAGTACAATGTTACATTTTTTATCTTTCAAAATGTTGACATAACTGTTTTTTAAAAAGTAGATTAAAATTCTATTTTCTGATTGCCCACCAGAAAGTTCTAAACTCTGATTAAGAAGAGTGGCACAGGTATTCTTACCTTCAGTCAAGCGGCCCCAGCCTGTAGTTGTACAAATAAATCCAGCCTCAAATCTTTCCCCTGGTTCTGGAAGACACACAGGTCCCACCAACTGGCCTAAAAAAAAAAAAAAAAATCAAAGCAGTGCTCATCTCATTCACAGAGGAAAGGATGCCATTAGCCATTCACCAATTTGCATCTAGGTAGTCCCCAAAGACCTTGGTGAGAGTTGTAATATCTGCTTGGAACCTACTGGGGTTACTTATCAGACAAAGATCCTCTCCTTTCCTGACTCCACATAATTCTATATCCAGAACTACAAGCAAAGAGAGTTTCAGGTAGAGAACCTTCCAGCCTAAATTTCTATCTCAAAACACATGATTTAGAACAACTGGGTACATGCTATATAATATGAACTGCAGGGAATTATGAGTCAAAGGTCATGGGAACAGAGGGCATGCAAATCAGGGTGAATCTCAAATGTTTACCAAATTGGAAGGTCCCAGCCATCCTCAAAATGGCAATATCATAGTCCATTGGTTTCTTGATGGTGAATCGTGGGTGTATAATGATGGTTTCAACGGTGAGGGTTTGCTCTCCTGGCTCTTCCTTGCTCAAGTCATGTTCTCCAGCAGTAACGTTCAAAGTTGATGCAAAGTTTCTATGAAGAGTGAGCAGTAAAATGGTGGATTTCAATGAAACTCACAGTACAGCTGCTGACAAATTTGTCTCTTTAAAATTATACAGATAATGTGGGTGGTGGGGTTGCTGAGCAAATGAGAATGATTCCAATGCTATTAGGAAAACATGCAGAGATCCCCAGTTTCAGTGCAGAATTAGTAATTCTGCCACTGGCCTCATACGGAGCAATGATATGATAAACTTAACATTTATTATCTCTAGATAATCAATTCTGATTATCTAGAGATGCATATACATTGTAATCCAGGCTTCTAAAGTCTAGGGGACCATATTCAGCTATCCTTAATACCAATGAAATCCTTTGAGAATGATTTGAGATTCCCACTAAGTATGCTGCTTCAACATCAAAGAACTCATGCAGAGTGTATATTATGAAGAATAGCATCATAACTCTAATGTCACAGAGAGCACACACACTCAAGGGTTTAGAACTAATTACAACAAGGGAAAATTGGGATCTTCTTCTTACCTTCCTTATATCTGTGATTTAAAGACCTTATATGACATGGAAAAGACCCCATCTTCCTGGGTAATCAGAAAGGAGTTTGGTAGGATTGTTGAGATGGATGAAGAGCTTTGGCTTACCATCTTTTGGAATACTTCATCTCTAAGATTTATACTTTTATACAAAATTAGAAAGGGCATCATTTTCTCTTGGTATATGCCTCTGAATTTTGACTATATTACGTACCTAATCTAACATACAGCATCTCACTAGCCTACTGTCTCCGCATCGTAAAGAAATTATCAGTTGACTATTCTTTTAGTCTATTAGCTCTCCATTGGTAGGGATTGTGTCTCAATTTTTGTATGTTGGCACTCCCTGGTGCCTAACTGGGCATCCAAAGAAATTTTGCAGACTTAAATGAAAGAGGACAAAAATGGAGACAGGATCTTGATTACAATTTAGTAAAGTATTTTACCTCTGTGAAGAATGTGTATTTTCAACCTAGTTGAGTAGCATCTGACAATGTCACCAAGCCCCATTTGTGTTATAGCATTAGAGTTTCCCCCATATTTTAAGAGTCATCACTGATGATTCCAAGGGAGAGGAAGGGGTGATCTGATTTTCTTCCTTGAGTGAGTCCGTCCCTACCTGTTTGCCACACAGTGAGCAGCTGTGATCACCCACTGTGGAGAGATGATGGTTCCTCCACAGATATGCTTCTGCCTTTGTTTCAGAGATACCTGAATAGTAAAGACCTTAAATAGGTACAAGTTCATGCTCAAGGATTCCCCCATTCCCCAAATCTGACAACTGAGCATATTCTAAAGTATACACCCAGATACTCACTCATAATTTCTTAAGGGGTAAAATGCATACACTACAGCTCAGAAAGAAGGGCAGTGCTGGAACCAGAACATTCCCAGCCTTGGTCTAGATAAGATGTAGTTAATTTGAAATGATTGGTTGTAAGAGTTTTAGTAGAGTTGGTAGTTAGAAATATTAGAATTTATTTCTTTATTTGGATAACACTGTTGACCCAGAAATGTGACTCTGACAGTATGAACATTACCTACAAATGAAGAAAAAGAAGTAGAAAATATAGCAGAGTACAGCTGTTTTGGGAAAAAGGCAAGTTGTAGACTTGGGAGCCTTTCAACACATGCTCCAATTCTCCAAGCCTCTTAGAGAAATAGTTTGGACCTATAATTTTCTCATACTTTTAATAAACTCTTTGACCCTTTTACTTTTTCAAAATCATTCTGATTCTACCTCTCAAGCATACTTTTTATCTTTGGTTTATCTTATTCATAATATTTTATTTGATTCTAAAATGACTTAAATGTACAATTAAATACTTTTAATGACAATATTTACATTTTTGGAATTAGAACAAATCAATTTATTAGAATTGTCAACTTTTGACCAAAAATTTTTTAATGAGAAATCAAAGGAAAAGTAATGCAGAGAGGGCAATGGTAGAGCTCAGGCATGCTTAGCATTTGTGAGACCCTGGGTTTGATCCCCAGCATGAGAGAGAGGGACAGAGGAAGAGGAAGAGAGAGAGAAGGAGAGAGGGAGGGAGGGAGGGAGAGAGAGAGAGGGAGAGAGAGGAAAAGAGGGGAGAAAGAGAAAGAGACAAACAGAGTGAAGAGGCCAAGAATAGAACAAAGAGCAAGTAAGTAAAAGTCAATGAATTACTGTTACTAGGAACTGAACATGGACTTCTAAATTGTCTAGAAAAACACCTGGTCAAGTAACTAACTGATCAGTCTAGCTATTCTATTAAGTATTTAACCAGTTAATCAAATGACAATGACTCAGTTAATCAGTCAACCTCTTGAACACAAACTTAACCAACCATTAACATTTGTTCATTGACCTAAAAGTTATGACTTATCCATGAGAAGCAAAAATAAAGAAGGATTGCTTTAAATGGAAATTTAAGAAGCAAGAAGATAACGTGACCTCAAGGGTAAGGAAAATTGTGAGAGTTTCAAAGACAATAGATGCAAACCCTGGGGCTGGTGCAAAAGCACAAATCCATTTTCATGTCATAGAAGGATCAGGAAATTAAACTGAGGTAGAATTCCTAGGACATTAGATACTAAGGAGGCAGTATTCTTGATTACTCTCTGAGAGGTCCTATTATAGGACCTTACACCCCAAACACAAAGTGGATTCTCAAGTCTTTATAACAAATCAAGTATATTTTAAAATATACTCGTTCAATCAAGAATTGTTTTTTAAATAGCAAATTCATTTTTTTAGCTTCTTGAAGTGATATTTTTGTCTTAAGAGTTGAAAGTTGTGGATTGCATTACTTTTAATAGTTTGTGACTCAAGTCAACAGTGCATATAATTGTTCTGAACCAACTTTTTCTGGAACTCAATTGATGTACATCATGAGGAACTTGGATTTTTGTATGCACTCATAAGATTGTTAGTGAAGGACTAGACAGGATGGAGCACTGAAGACTCAATTATTCAGGAGATCCAGCCCTGAGACATCTCACAACTCACATACCAGAGAATGTTTCTTGAGACTTACCTGCCAGGGGTAAGAACCCTTTTTCACTTGGCTTCCCCCAACAATGCGACTGAAAATGTTAAAGTAATTCTGAGGCCCTACCTTAGCCAGATTCTTCCCACATTCGGTACCTGGGGAAAAAAAATAAGACAAACATTGAGTGACTAAATAGTTTTTAGTACTGAGCAACATAGGAAAGCCTTCTGAGCAAGAAAAATCAACAAGACAGGGAGCAGAAAGATCACAAGGTGATTCTAAGTTAGTTGTTGGGATTTGCTTTAATTTGCAGTAAATTGCTCAGTTTGTGTCATGTAGGACAAGTATATCACAAAGGGATATACTTTCCTGATGTATAGGTTAAGGCCTCAGGAGGAGGTCTCCAGTGGGTTATTAGGAATTCAGACCTCTTTTGATTCTGAGTCTCTAGCCCCTGAGAGTTTTCTCACAGCACTCTGTATTCTCTTCTGTGATATCTATCATGCACCATTATGGCTATTTCTATGTCTTTCAACACAACTGTACGGTGGGATCCTCAAATATAAGAACATAAGTCTTAGAAATACTGACATCCACAACATCTACCACAATTCCTGAAGAATAAAGTTGCTCAACTAATTGTCAGTGATAACATCCTCTGCTTTACAATGCAGTTGTGTGCATATTTCTCTGTTCCACTCATGAGACTGAGTCTGAGACTGCAGTCTGTGGTGCCAGTCACACAGTCATATATTAACAAATGCTACTGGATTTATTTCTCTGCTGGGATGGCAAATGACACAGTGTTCAAGGACTGTGGAGTGAAGACAGTGTCCTGATTCACATACCATAGTTTAGAATAGAAGGTTGCCAGGTAATAAGACAAATCTTTCCTCTTTGTGGAAAAGACTTTATCCCTTAAAAAGTTGCATTCATTTGCACTCCGTGGGCTTTTTTGACTTCTCAAATAAAAAATAGGTTAGATTAAAGATACTGACCTCCACCAGGTAATTCAGAGATGGCATGTCACATGTTCTTCCTGTAGGTCTTTCCACATGATTTTAGGAGGGTTTATAAAGCCCTGTCTCATAATCTACCCACTGCCTAAATAAATCCTCTCATTTACTTCTGAGCTTGGAAATCATCTCAAGTGAGGAGTCGTCCTTGATTCTTAAAACTGGGTTAAGGGTCTCTTCCTTGGATTGTGTAGCAATCCTTCTCCCCCAGCCCATCACTTAATCATTTTTACCATGCTATACTTGTACAGTTTGCTCCATCACCAGACTATGAACTATTTGAGGAAAAGACCTACATCTTATTCATCTCTGTATTTCTTAGGTTTAGCACAATTCCCAGCATTAATTTCCCATGGAAATGAAGTGAGTCATCAAAATGTTTTTTCTTTAGAACATATCTCTAATAACACAGATATTTAGATAAATATGCTAAAATATAAAACCTCTTTCATAGGACTCCCTGTTTAATCTCCATTCCATGCCTAAGGATCAAGCATTGTTATTTATGCATTTCAGATAAAAAAAATAAAAGAATCAAAGAGATGCTCACCTAAATGATAGCAGTGCATGAATATAATGCTCAGGTTTTTTTTTTTTTTAATTCTGAAGCCAGTGGGAGTACGATGTTGGATCAACATCTTATTTTCTAACTGCTTCAGCTGAATGAGTCATAATTACTTTAGATACAAAATTTATTGTTTCCTGAACTCACTGAAGCAAAGATAGAAATTTATTATTTCCTGAACTCACTGAGGCAAAGACAGAAAACATAGTGGTTCTTTGGGCTGGCACAACTCTGACCACAAAGAAGCCTGCCAAGAGCTATTTTCAGATTATGATAATCACAAGGAAAAGACTATTTCCAATATATCACAGTGAACATGCTTCATATTTCTTAGCAAGATAATTTTCCAAAACATTACAAATGCTTCTAGACCTATGCTTATGTGCAGAGTTTGCTCCATGAAAGATGGTACTGTGAAACATGTCCAAATAAATAAATAATCCCAATTCACTTAGTACACCTAAGTGAAACAAACTTGGTTGCATTCCTTAAGCATTTCACCCTATTTCATATGCCGATTATAGGAGCAAAATAAAAAAAAATTATTGAAGAAACAATCAGATCTCTAAAACTTATTTGCTTGTTCAATTTTTCCAAAATAATATGGAGTGCAGTTGTGATGCCCATTGTCAGCAAGATGGTTCCTTCAGAGAAAGGTAGTTATAGAGCTTATTTGTAACTTACCTTTGGGAAGGGGAAGATTTGCAGATGTGCCTTGTTCAAAACAGACCATTCCTAGTAGCAAAATCATCTTGTTCCAGCTTACAGGCATTTTGAAACTCAGATGCCCCTGAAATTTTAAAGACACTAAGGAGAACAAAAGTAGAAATTCTTGGGAGACCAGAAATAAGCCAATTTAAAACAAGTTCATTCATTAACTAAGGCTTGAGGCATTCAACCATGCCCATATGATGTTTCTCAATGTGGTTTCTTGCAAAATGTAGAGAATCAACCACAAAAGCAGAGTCTTCATCTAGACTTATGTATTCATTACACCTACATCAGTTACTTGCTTCCTCTAGAAATGTTTCTGACTAACAAAGTGTCTGGCGTCTAAGTCTTCATTTGCAAACATTACTTACTCCTTTGTATAGGTTACTGTTTTCCAAAAGAGGATTGAATACCAAAATTGTCCTTGTTTGCAAGAGTAGACTTCCATACCTGTTTGCAAACAAGCATCAGAATGTACTAAAACATTTTATTTAAATTTTGGTTCCCAAATGTAACTAGATGGCTATGATTGCCATGTGTTAGAGAAGGAGAGGAGAGAAAAGAGACTTGGGTAGTACACTCAGGAATTCATGCTACTAGACAGTTGTTTTGGATACTGTCCATCAGGATATTTGTGAATCTACATTCTCCCACCATTTTTTTTGTATTTCTAGAAGATAAACACTAAATATTCACATTTACTACTAGTAGGTGTGTAGGCAAAGGAAAGTAGCTATGATTACTTATGAGTCTTCCTCTTTCCTGGCTAAGATTTTGACACATCATTATTGTGTAAGAAATGAATAAGAATTGATCATTGCCAACAATAACCACATAGGGATATGAGATTTTTATGTCAACTTTTTAGAAATTGCCTTCTCAAAATAGCAATTGTCAGACTAAAAGTCCATAACTTTCTTGTAGCAACATTTCCAACTTGAAAAAAACAAATCTATATAAAGAAAATAATGTAAGTGCAAAATAAACATTTTAAACCTAAAATTTATGAGTGCTGCATATTTAGGAAAAACAGAAAGAAGGAAAATCAAATCCCTTGTTGTGGCATCATCCTTAACTTATGCTTCTTAATTCTGAAATCAAAAATTTGCAACTGTTAATTTGGGGGTTATATCAATCCTAAGAGGTATGTAATCAATCAATACCTAAGCCATAATCAAAATTCAATCTTTCTTTGACAAATGCTTTTAAAAATTCTATTAGATTTCATCAATCACTTTTCAGAGTAACTTCAAAAGGAATATGGCTCTTTGGACTCCCAAATTCACTATATCTTGTCTAAACTTTGTGTACTATGTCTCTAATTTCCAAATAATTTCTGTCCTTTTAGAATCTATTTTTTATCAGCAACCTCATTATTTTTGATTATCCCCATAAGGCACTTTCTTATTGCTCTTAATTATTTTATAATTCAATTTGTAATCTTTATCTTTCATTTGCCTTCAGTTTCAAGTGTATCATCTTTTGTTGCAGCAAGGAATAAACCAGGTGGACTCAGCAACTCCACTTAGGGCAATCCTAATTAAATGACCTCTTGAGAACTATGATCTCCGGTTCCTGCTCCAGGTCTATGATAAGAAAGATGTGTTAAGTAAATGAACTCATAGCAATGCTGTAAAATCAGAAAGTGGAGGGAAATTTTTAGTATTCCCAAATTATGAATTATTTTAGAAAGATAAAAAACAGATGGAGTCCAATAGAAGGAAGAACCACAGCCTTACATGTCTGTTAAGAGAAAAATGCTGACAAAGTTTCAGAGTAATAGAACTTCAGAGGCAGCAGCAAAAGGAGCAGGAAAAAGGTTCAGAATATTACCCAGGGTCAATGTTTGGGTGGCCCCGTAGATTTTAGACATATGAATTCTTCCCACTCCAACTCACTCCAAATAAGAATCACTTACAGTGTTTTCCCTGGGAAGGATGTGTGAGGGAGTATGTGGACCTAAGAGGCAAGGCACATCTCCAGGTGGGTGGCCACATTCAGGAAGAATGAGGACAGGTTCAGAAATCCAGCTCCTGAACTCCAGGATAATACATCCTGTCCCTTTCTCAGGAGTACTGGAAATGGCTGTGGCAAACGTTTATGGCATTCACATCAAAGCTTAAATAGATAATCAGAAGAAAATGGTTGAACAACGATCAAGAAACAACTAAAAAAGAAAGAAAAAAAGAAACATTTGATTGCTGAGAGTAAACAATATGATGGAGGAGATACACCAAATGTAATCATTAGAATATCCAATGTCCATGGAAACAGAGTTTACCAAAAGCAATTACAATAAAATCTTTAAAAAAGTATAATTAATTTACTGAAAGGGATATGAGAAAATATTGCAAGCAGAAAGATCCATTTCAGGTGAGAAGATGTTGCTCCTGGTGACTCCACTCTGGCACACCTCCATCCAGCATGCCTCTTCAGGGGTGAGCTGGTGCTTGCTGGGGAAGCAGCGAGGCTGGTTGTGCTTTGTCTTGACCACTAGGGGTGCACAAGTTCCCTGAACACCAGCAGCTGGGACTGTGGCTATGTTCCGGGTGTTAGGCTCATCTAACTGCTTATATCAGGCACTACAAAATAAAAATTTTATTGCTGAATTTCTTCTAAAAAAACAAAACTCTCAGCTGATGGGTAGAACATCAAAATGAATGCAGGGAGTTCTCTATTATTGAGTCTGGAAGCAGCACTGACAGTACCTACTACAGTACAAAAGGTCAAAGAGAAGGAGAAAAAAAATTTTTCTTTGTATTTTCTTATTTGTTCTAATTAGTTATATATGACAGTAGAATGCATTTAGGCATTTTGACATATCATACATAAATGGGATATAATTTCTCATTTTTCTGATTTTACCTGTTGTAGAATCACACTGGTAATGTAGTCATATATGTATACAAAGTAATAATGTATGTTTCATTCTACTATCCTTCCTGTCCTCATACCTGCTCTCCTCCCTTCACTCCCCTCTACCTAATCTAAAATAACTCTATTCTTCCTAAGCACTCCCACCCCCACTGCCTTATTGTGAATTAGCATCCACATATCAGAGAAAATATTTGCCCTTTGGGTTTTTGGGATTGGCTTATTTCACTTAGCATGATATTCTCCAACTCCATCCATTTACCTGCAAATGTAATAATTTCATTCTTCTTTAAAACTGAGTAATATTCCATTGAATATATATACCACATTTTCTTTATTCATTCATCTGTTGAAGGGCACCTAGGTTGGTTCCATAGTTCAGCTATTGTGAATTGTGCTGCTCTAAACATTGATGTGGCTGTGTCACTGTAGTGTGCTAATTTTAAGTCCTTTGGGTATAAACGGAGGAGTGAGATAGCTGGGTCAAATGGTGGTTCCATTCCAAGTTTTCTGAGGAATCTCCATACTGCTTTCCATAGTGGTTGTACCAATTTGCAGTCCCATCAGCAATGTATGAGTATGCCTTTTTCAAGAAGGGGAAAAAAATTAAAGGAAGAGATGAGAAACATTGATTGAGAAGTCCAACATGTATGTAGTAAAAGCCCCCCAAAAAGAGACCAGTAAAGTGGGAGTAGAAAAACAATACCTAATAAAATAATTAGAAAAAAAATTTAGTGCTGAAGAGAGTCAAGCGTTCTCAGAAAGAAATGTCTCTAAATATCAAGCATGAAGAATGACAAGAAACAACTACTGCCAAAGTCATGTAATGAAATTCTAAAAACAAGGAATATAGAGACTATCCTAAATTTTTACAAATAAAAACAATTATCTATAGAGGAAGCAAGTACTAACACCAGACTTTTCATTAGCCACACTAGATACTGAAAGATAAAAAAGCAACTCTTCAAAAAGTTGTGTGATGGGAAACAATCATGCATATGGAATTCTGTATCCAAATAATATATGATTCAAGCAGGAGAAAAAAATTCATTTTCATATCATGGAAAGACTCAGAAATTTTAATACTTACCTTTCTGGATGAAGAGAGAGTAGATGGGGACATGTGAAACCTGAGGAACAGGAGTGAGTAAAGGAACAAATAAAAGTCATTTATTAGTTTAGATAATTGTTGGTCAAACACTTCATAGCTAAATTTCTTGATGATTTAACAAGTGAGATGGGGAGTAGTAAAAGTTGGAAGAGAGAGAGGGACAGACAGGTCAGATTCTTGTCAAGTTCCAAGTTAGGGTTTAAGAGCAAGTTAATTCCAGACATTGATAGAATAAGTAAACAATGTATTAAACCATTAGGAATTTGTAGGGTCAGAGATGTAGCTTAGTGGTAGAAAGCTTATCTGGAGTGCAACAGAGTCATAACTATAGGAAAAGTAGAAATGAGGTACATAAATTCTGTATTATTAGGTTGAAAGCCATACAAAGAAAAATGAATTTCAATCTAATTTATGTAAATAATGATAGGAAAACAACAACCAAAGCAACAATAACAGAGGAAACAATAAAAAGAAACCTCAAAATTAGGTACCGTCACAATAATGGTGGTACTCATTGCAAAACTGAACAAGTTTGATCAATAAGGAAATATATGCTCTTGAATATTGCAGATGGGAATGAGATCGACAAAAAAACAATTTTAAAGCTTTTATAAAAATAAAAAGTGTAATTCACAGGAACTTATAGCAGTCACAATCATTTATATATCTAACAATACAGTATTAAAATATTTAAAACAAAACTAATAGGAATACGGTGAAATGGGGGGAAAAGTCCATAATTATAATGCAAGACTTTGAGGAACTGGTAGGTCAAATAAATAACAAAGTGTGATCTGATAGCTTATTAACATAAAACATCATTCCTTAAACAGTGCTAGTTGTCTTTAAGGGGCAGTTGGCAGTATCTACTAGAATTTAAATTGTGCAAATCTTTTGATCCACTATCTCCCTTCTTGGTGTACATCATAGAGAAATAGTGTTACCATGAAACATGAGAAGGGCTATAATTAAATGAATAATAAATACATTGAAATCATATGAATCATTACAAAGAATGAAAAAGATTAATACATACATGGAATTGTCTAAAATATTTTTGAAAAAAATTATGACATTAGCATCCCTTATTAAAAACCACATGGAAATTTTAAAAAGGAAAAGATTTTTGGCTTACCTACTAAAAGTATTGGGATAGAGATGATTATGGAGCAGGGAAAGGAATTACCTTCAATAACTAGATCACTATCTTCAGAGCCCAGGATTTTGAAGATATAATATATATATATGTAACATATATACAATATATATATATATATATATATATATATATATAGTGAGAAATGTCAAACCAATTGTAATGTGGGTCACTTTCACACAGAGGAAAGCATCACAGCTCTTCCTGTAGCTCCATAAGGTGAAACTAAATATAAACTTCATGAAAACGCTTGACAGTAGACACCTGGTTATGGCTGCTTCTCAGAAATGGCACTGATGATCACAGCATAACTCATGCTAATTATGTTTATCCAAGTCAAGTTTCAAAACTAATTAGATCTTTGCACTTGTATTACCTGTATGCTAATAATAAAGAGAATAAATGAAGCCCCTGAGATCTTAATGAATATCTTAGCCAGCATAATGGTGTATGAATACATAAACACACCTAATTTTCTTAGTCTCATTGGATTTTCTCCCACTGGATTTTCAATAGAATATTTTTTAAAAAACTGTGCATGTCTGATGCTAAGGTACTGATGATCTAGCATTCCAAATAGTCCAAAGTCTTACATAAATAAGCCCTGCTATATAGAAATGACTCCAAGAATCTGTCCTCATCATAATATCTGACCAGCAGGTAACATTCACTTTGTTATTGATATATAAATGTCCTTTGCATTTACAGCGAAAGCTAATAATTGCATATTTAAAAGAGGTTTTGAATTACTAATTCATTGCTGCTCATTGCTAGGTGTTTTAGCACACAGTATCTCCTTTAACACAAACATAGAAGACTAATGGTATTATTTTAAAAAGGAAGCGGAGGCTCAAAAGGGTTATATAATTTTTCCAAAATTACCTAGATGGTAATCAGTAGACCTGGAATTTAGCCCCAGAAATTTGGGTTCTGAAACCTTATTTTGGTTACAGCACTGTATGTTATGCCTCTCACTTCATACTAGCACTTATCACATTTCAAATTCCTTTGGGTGTTTCATGTATTTATTTTTCTAATAAAAATAGTATTTATTCCAGATTGTGTTTTTTAACCTATGATACAATCCTGGAGCTATAGTTAGTGAAGCCAGAGATGTAGCATTCATTTGTTATTATATTAAGTTTTGTTCGTATGAAAAATGGATTAAGTCACATTAATTAATTCTTTCTGCATTGAGATAGGTAAGATTAGTAAGGTTGACTAAGAAGGGCACTGATAGCAATTTCTTCCCAATTCATCCTTTGATGCTGGGGTGGGAGAGGGGCTCCATTTTTCTACATTTGCCTGTGGAGTAGAATCAGTTATTAACAGTAGTTCTGTCTTGCTAGGCTGCCCCCTTCCAGTATTTTGTCTAGAAAGAGCTGGATTTTGTTGGGCATCTTTCTTGGTCTTTTTGGGTTTGAATTTCAGGTTTCTCCAGATTTGGATAAACACAGTTTATTCATCCACTCAGTCAACTGAAAGACTTCTTGATTCCTTCCAAGTTTTGACAGGAATAAAGCTTCTATAAACCTCTGGGTGTACATTTTTGTGTAGCATAAGCTTTCAGTTCATTTGGGTAAATACCAATGGATTTCATGATAAGGGTATTTTTAATTTTATGAGGAACTGTCAAATCATCTTCTGAAGTGGCTGCACCAATTTGTGCCCTAATCTGTGAGAAGGAGAGTTCCTGTTGTCAGTGACTTTAGTTCAGGCCTTTCTTTGGTGATCCACCTTGCTTATTGTTCATTTCTTATCATTAAGTGTTAAAAATTCCTTAATAAAAACTCCTCAATAAAAATAACTACACAAAACAGCACATCATTGAAAGAATCCCTAAATCAATAAAGGTAGAAGGAAAATGAACCAGAAAGAAGGTCTTCACACATAGGAAGGATTAGTGTACAAATATATATGCAAGTGTGTGAATAAATATAAATAAACATAAAATGCATAAATCAATGAAATCTGAAACAATGCGATAATTACTGCAATTTTTTCTTTGTACTTTTTCTCTTACACTACCTATAGCTATTGAATTCCAGATTGGAAAATGTTTCTAGGTTACTGTAGTTCTGCTTCGGCTTATCTTGCTGGTTATAATTAGGTCATTTTGTTCTCTCAAGTCTTTGAACTTTTTCAGTGTTTTCTGGTTCCTATTATTACTGATGGAGAGTCTTCTGTTAATTTAATTGCCATGACTTCATAAGAAATTTTCTAATATTTCTGGCTAACTTAAGAATTTTTTCTTATGTTTGTTATTTTTCAGTTTTACTGTAAGCAGATTCTTATTTGTGCTTTCTATATGTAATATTCATATTTTTCATCAATCTCAATATTTCTCAGCCATTATCTATATAAAAAATTGCTTCTCTCTTATTCTTTCTAATATTTGCTTCTGGAACTTACTTTGAGTGTGAAAAATGGGCACTCTAATTTCATCTTCTACCTTAATGTCTCTTTCATTTATTCAGTTATCTTGCCCCTCTGTTTTCTGATTTTTAATTTTTTAGTTGTATGTTGACAATACACTTATTTTATCTATTTATTTTTTAATGTAGTGCTGAGGATCAAACCCAGTGCCTCACACATGCTAAGAAAGAGCTACAACTCCAGCCCCAACTGTGTTTTCTTAAAAAATCTTTACGCCTGTTCCCAGGTTACAGTTCTTTCTTTAAGTTGTGCCTAATGTTTTGTGTAAAGGAGCACCTGTGGAGGGATACCTGTGAGGAGGTGCACAAAGAACAGACAGACACAAAAGTACAAGCAGACATACAGGATGGAGTGGAGAGAGTGAAGTGAAGTGGTGAAGAAGAAATGACGAAGTGAACTGACCACTCCTCCCTGCCTGGGAGTTTATTAACTCAAAGAACACATACCCCATTACCATGACCATATTCTGTTTAGTGTTTCTTTAACCTGAGAGCTAGCTAACTGAGATAAGGTCCAGGTTAATACCAACACAGAGCCCCTTCTATCCAGGGAGATTTCTAAGGAAACCAGATAGTGCCTGCAGAGTTGTCTTATTACCTCAGAGGGAGGAGGCTGGGCATTCCAATCGTGAGAATAAGGGTGACAGTTGCTCCCCAGGAGTTTGCTCACTGGGGGGACACTCCCCTGTCTATTTCCACAGTCAGAATACCTACAGTTTTGCTTAAACTATTTCTTGAGTTTTAATCAAATGTCAATATTTTTCATTTCTAGTAATTGTCATTGTCATTCTTTATAATATTTGCTTTTTAAAAATATAGTATCTTGATCCTTTCTCTGATTTTTAATATCATGTTTTATTACTTTAAATGTAAGTATTTTGTATCCTGTTTTAGATAATTCCACCACAGGGAATCTTAGATTGTAATTATTACTTTCTTAATTGTGCTCACTCATGATAGCCCATGTCTTCTTGTGGGACTGTGTACAAGAGATCCTTTGGGATTTGTGGTGAAGGTATGTCATTTCAGATAGACTTGGCATTTTCTCTTTTAGGAGATACTTACTTATCAATTACTGATAAACTATAACAAACCATGGTTTAAAAGAACCATTTTATTTTCTTCTTCATAATTTTATGGATCAGGAAGTTGGGGAGGGCTCCTCTATATGGTTTGGCTATGATTCCATGTGGCATGCTGGCACTGCTGTGACTACAGGATCCACTACCCAAGTGGGTTCTTCACTCATGTGCCTGGCCTGGACTGCTTGTAGCTGATGCCATGGGCTGGGAGCTCAGCTGTAGCTGTCAACTGGTGCAACTATACATTGTCTCTTCACGTGGCTTACACTTGGAGCTTAAGTGTGGCAGCTAGGTTCCCAGAGAGATGGTCAAAAGGATGAACATTCCAAGAGCTGTGACTACTTATCAAAAGTCTCAGATTATCACCTCTGCAATATCTCAGGCAAGTCACGAAGTCTCCCTTAAATCCAAGTTCATAGGGAATTAGACTCTTCTCTCAATGGCAAAAGTAGAACAAAATTTGCAGTCACCTTTAATCATCCAAAATACATCTTTAATATATCATATTTGCGATATATCACAGTAATCTAGCGTATTATTGTCAGGGCATGACTACTTATTATAATTTCAAAACTTGGGATTTATGACTAAATGAGTATAGATTCAAACCCCAGGACTCCATTAGGATAGACCAATATAATAGATTCTTAGGAGATCCTTAGTTTTTTTTTTTTTCCCCCCCTCTCTCCTAGGGACTCGGATGAAACAGAAAAATTTCCTTCTCATCTCTCTTAACTAGTATGAGGATGTTTTAAAAAACTGTCTGCTAAGGTTGAAAGTGTGGATTCTTGCATTTAGAGAAAATATGTCAGGAGAGAACGTGGGAGTCTCACTTTAAACTCTTCTCTTTGCACTGTCCCAGCCCTTATCTTCCATGCCTTTGCAACTATTAGAGCACAAATCCTTTGGCATATGTCTTTGGACATGGCAGTTCTGTTTCAGTGCAGGTTGCTCTTGTATTATTTTTGGTCAGTGAGGGTTTCTTTCATTACATGCAAGTTCACTTCTGCTTCTGAACTTTTAAAAATAATTCATTAATTGACAAATAATAATTGTATATATTCATGGGTACAACATGATGTTTTAAAAAGTGTATACATTATAAAATATTAAATCAACTTAATGTATTCATAATCTTGTTTATAATTTTTAATAAGAACATTTAAAATCCATTTTTTGGGAAATTTTGAAATATATAATGCATTATTATTAATTATGGTCATCATGTACATTATATAGTACAATATAACTAAAATATATTTCTTCTGTCTAAAATTTGTGTCTTTTTAACCAACATCTCACCTTTTTCTATCTTCCTGTCTGTCCACAGCCTCTGGTAAACACCATTCAACTCTCTGTTTCTATGAGATGGTCTTTTTTATGATCTATCTATAGCTGGGATGATACAGTGTATGTCTTTATGTGTCAGACTTTTTTCACTTAGCATAAAATACTCTAGGTTTCTCCATGTTATTACAAATGGCAATCTATACCTACTTCTTAAGGCAGCATAATATCTCATTGTGTATATATATCACATTTTCTTTATCCATTCATCCATTGATGGACACTCAGGTTTCTTTCATATGTTGGCTATTGTGCATAATGCTTAAATGAACATGGAAGTACAGTAATCATTCTGGCATACCAATTTCAGTTTCTTTGGATATATATGCAGAAGTGCAATTACTAAATCTTATGGTAAGTCTACTTTTAGATTTTCGAGAAACCTCCTTACTATTTAAATAGCTGAACTAATTGAACTTCCAATCAAGTGTACTAGGGTTCTGTTTTCTCCACATTCTTGCCAGCATTTGTTATCTCTCATCTTTTGATAATAGTCATTCCAATAGGTGTGAGGGAATATTTCACTCTAGTTTTAATTTGCATTTCCCTAATGATTTAGAGATGTTGAGCATTTTTAATATTTTTTATACCTAAGTAAGCAGTTTGTATAAGTATTTTGTTGAAATGTTTTTTGGATAGTTTATGTTAGCAATATTGCTTAACTAAAACTAGATTTATTTATTTTTTGCTTTCTTCTAGTTAAAACTACTCACTAGTTTTTTGTTAAATTAAATTAGTTCTTTCAATCCCTTTTGTTTATGTATTACCCTGTTTGCACTCACATGAACAATGTTTGTTAACCTATTCTGCTGCATACCTTATTTATATAAGTTTATAAAATATATTCTTTTATTAGTTTGATACAATTCCTAAAATACAATTATCCAAAGTGGGCTTTTTCTGTTTCTCTCAGGTTCAAACTCCATGTGTAGCTTCTATTCACAACTAATCTGTAATTATATTAAACAGATTAAAGGATGTTGTGCTGTTTTAAACTCCAAATTTCCAAGATTCATGCAGGTAGATCTATTTTGCACTTCCAGTATAATTTCAGAATATTTTTTGTTTCCTGGATTTACTCAAAGATCATGCTGGTGGGAAGTACCACTATACTGTAGCTGTATCAGGTAAAACATGTCACTGGAAAAAGAAGAGAAATTTCCTACCAATAACTTAATTTGATCCTGAACGCACACACACTTCCTCTTGCAGCCATTTGGTATGTACAGTTCACTCCCACCTAACTGCAAGATGACTGGGAAGAGTGGTCTCCAGTATGACTGAGAAATAGAAGCAAGCTGGATATTGCCAAACACTGACATTAAGGTCAATCACTTTAACCATTCAGGTTTTCAAAACATCATTCAACATTCAACATTTCAAAGCATTCATTCAACAGCCTGAATTGATTAAATGTTGTAGCAGTGAACTGTGTTCTGATCCAAAAAAATCATTGGTCCCTTTGTATCTGTGGCCTTAAGATAAATAAAGATTAATATTTTCATCTCATATATAATGTAACATGTTTGAAACCATTTTGTGAAGTTTAAGCGTTAGACAAAAGTGAGTCTACATTTTTATATTTTAATAGGCTAAATATTGAAGTAAATATATCAATTTTGAGATTATTTAAGTTATTCTCATATCCACTGGTTTTTATTTTAGAAGATACCATTCCAAAAAGGATGGAGACTGGAAACTATACAATGGTGACAGAGTTTATCATTTTGGGGTTAACAGAGGATCCTACACTTTGTTCCATCTTCTTTGTGGTCTTCCTAGGGATCTATGCTATTACTATATTGGGCAATACAAGCATAATTGTGTTAATTCGAAGAAGCCCTCAGCTTCACACCCCAATGTACCTCTTCCTCAGCCATTTGGCCTTTGTGGACATTGGGTACTCCAAGTCAGTCACACCTGTCATGATTGTCAGTTTCCTGAGAGAGAGAACTACCATTCCTGTTGCTGGCTGCATAGTCCAGCTTGGCTCTGATGTCGTTTTTGGGACAGCTGAGTGCTTCCTGTTGGCTGCCATGGCCTACGACCGGTATGTGGCCATCTGCTCACCTCTGCTCTACTCCACCCACATGTCTCCCACTGTCTGCATCATTTTATTGGTGGCTTCCTATCTGGGTGGAATCATGAATGCTTCATCATTTACCAGCTGTTTATTGAACCTGACTTTCTGTGGGCCAAATAAAATCAACCATTTCTTCTGTGACCTCCCACCACTAGTAAAGCTTTCTTGTACCCATATTTACATTGCTGAAATATCTCCCGCCATCTCAGCTGGGTCAATCATTGTAATCACACTGTTCACCATCAGTGTTTCATACCTGTACATCCTCCACTCCATCCTAAGGATGCGTTCTACTGAGGGAAGGCACAAGGCTTTCTCTACGTGCACTTCCCATCTCACTGCAGTCACTTTGTTTTATGGGACAGTCACATTTGTTTATGTTATACCCAAGTCAAGTCATTCACCCGACCATATTAAAGTAGTGTCTGTGTTCTATACAGTCGTGATCCCCATGTTGAACCCTCTGATCTACAGTCTGAGGAATAAGGAGGTAAAAGAGGCCATGAAGAAATTGATGGTAAAAACACATCCCTAATTTTGAAGGAAATTCAATGTGAATTGAGAAGCTGTAAAGTAATAATTTTGAGAACATCTGCAATTGGAATTTATGTTGCCAATTGGCCTTATCTTATGTGAAGAAATATCTTAAAGTACCAGTATGTTGATTAATGCCAACTTTAATATATAAATTTCTAGAGTAACAAAATAAAGCATATCATTTTCACAGAAATCTGCTGGGCTCATATTTAATGTGTATATTTTGGGGTTAGGATATCTGGAAAACATAGTTTTAATTTTTCTCTCCTCTGCCTATTATTTGGGTAGTCTTTGACTAAAGATGTTTCCCCCAACCCTTTGGTTAAGTAATATGTATGTTTTATATGGGATCATAAAAATTAACATCTTGTAGAGCATCAGGTGCTCAATGTCAAAGCAATTGATGGTAGTGTTGATAGTCCAAGTCACTTGATATGGAAGATTTGGCCTCTCTTACACAGAAATGTCATAATCTTTGAAAATAGTGAAGCTGTGTGTTATATATATTTGAATGGGATTAAATTAAATTGTAATTCTTCACAAATCTTTTATATCTCAGCTGAATTTTTAATTATTTTGATCAACCTCATGCTCTTCTATTAGAGGACATATCAGTATTGCTAGAAGAGCTTTGTCAAAAAATCCACATCCACTCAGCACTCACCACAGTTCTTGAGAAGTCTCTTCCAGGAGAAATCTCAAAGATAGCAGGGTATTGCAGTTTGCATAATCTTTATCAGTAATTTGGTGGAGAACCTTTGATTTTTTTTATGATACTTTTCTTGTCATATATGTTGATGGTAAATTCTGCTTTGCTCATACTATTCAAAAGCAGCAGCGATAGGCAGTTTGTCAGTATGACACTACTTCCATTCACCCCAATGACCCTGGCAGCCACCAGAGAACAAGAAGGCTGTAACATTGGGTCAATCCTTCTATTTGTTTTCCCCTATTCAATTTTCTTGGTTTTTGTCTCTACCAATAATAAGGAACTGGCAATGTTCTTCATTTCCAGCTTATCTGTGCTGTGCCCACAGTTTTTTCAGTGCCTTCCACCAAGTTATAAACACTCATAGGCACTTGCTTATCAGAAGACAGACTAATGTTTATCGTAAGGAGGAGGAAAAAAAAACCCCTTTATTTCAACCTTATAAAGAAGGAGGATCACTTTCCAGTGATTTAAAATCATGAGGTAACTATGCTGTAGGAAGATTTAGCCTCACACCTTAGAGGTTGCTTTCTGTGGCTCTTCCTGTGATTTCATGTATTTTATAACTAAATTTTAAGGTATTTCCCTTTTGAAGGTCTGTGATGAATCCTCTCTGAAATTTGAGAATCTTATAAAGGTAGAGTCTTCTTTATTTATTAAGGTCTAATTTTGGACTGTGAAGATTTTAATGAGAGTCCTGGAGCCACTGGAGATGATTCTCTTGAGACTCCATTAGGAATTAGAAGTCATTGTGATCTATCATCCAATGTCATGTCCACAAAAGTGCATGATAGGGACTTTTTTTTTTTTTTTTTAAGAGAGAGAGAGAGAGAGAGAGAGAGAGAGAGAGAGAGAGAGAGAGAATTTTTTAATATTTATATTTTTTAGTTTTCGGCGGACACAACATCTTTATTTGTATGTGGTGCTGAGGATTGAACTCAGCGCCTTGAGTATGCCAGGCAAGCGTGCTACCGCTTAAGCCACATCCCCAGCCCCGTGATAGGGACTTTTTGATGTTTGTTCTTATTCTTCTGAATGAAAGTGGAAATGATTGCCAATCAATTTGTTAAAAATAGATATTGGAACTGGATGTATGGTGCACTCCTGTGACTAGAGAGACTGAGGCAGAAGGATTACAAGTTCAAAGCCAGTCTCAGTAACTTAGTGAGGTCCTCAACAAGGGAAAGCTTGTCTTAAAAAAATAATAATAAAAATAAAATAAAATAGCTCAGTGGTAAAGTACCCCTGGTTTCAATCCCCAGTAACTATAAACAAACAAACAAACAAACAAATAAATACTGGAATGCTAGTGATTCATCAGGCATATTTACTTCTTATTATAATACCATTTATTTTATAATTCTGAAAATTTGCCAAGTTTTTCAGATTTCTACCACTCTATTCACAGGTCAAAAGGAATGAGGTGTCATGAGACTATTCCCTAGGGAAGAAAAGAAGGTGGGTAGGAAGAACGAACACACACATCTATCTGATCCTTGTTATTGCTCTCTCATAGGGCAGCTCTGTTATAGAAGACATTGCTTAAAATGAATATACACCTTTATCCAAATCCCTAGTTCTTGCGGTGACACCTGCAAATGGCTCCTAATTGCCTCTCTCATCATCTTGTCCCTCAAATTCTTTACCATCTGTTCTTTCACCCAATAGACTGCCAAGTATTATCACCAATATTTGTTCTCATAAGCTCAGAGGCAAACTAGTCAACACACTATCTTTTTAAAAAAATGTCTAAATTAAATTTATTTTTAAACTAACATATAGAACAGTATACATACTAATGAGGTACCATGTGATTTTTGATACATATATTTTTATGGTTTGGATGTGAGATATCCCCGAAAAGCTTATGTGTGAGACAATGCAAGAAGGCTTAGAGGTGAAATGATTGGGTTATTAGAGCCTTAACCCAATCAATCCTGATGGGGTTAAACTGAAGGCAACTGAAGGCAGGTAGGGTGTGGCTGGGAGAGATGGGTCATTGGGAGACTGCCTGTGGGCATGTATTTTGTATCCGGTCGGTGGAGTCGACCTGATGACATCCTGAGCTGCTTTCTGATGCCACACTTTTTCACTATTACATTCCGCCTTACCTTGAGCCTGAGAAATGGAGCTGGCTGTCTTAGGACTGAGACCTCTGAAACCATAAGCCCCCAAATAAATTTTTCCTCCTCTAAAATTGTTCTTGTCAGGTCTTTTAGTCACAGCAGTGAAAAAGCTGACTAAAACATATAAACATTATATGTTGTTTAAATCACTTTAAACATATGCATCTTCTCAAACATTCATCATTTTATATGGGGAAAACACTCAAAATCCTTTCTTCTAGCTTTTTGAAACATACAGTACGTTACTATTATCTATAGCCCCCATACTATGTAGTAGCACACCCAAATTACTTCCCTATTTGACTACAACTTTATAAACATTGACCAGCTACTCCCATCCTTTCCTCTCCCCTACTCTTTCCAGTCTCTGGTAACCACCACTCCAGTCTCAACTTTTATGGGATGACATTTTGATATTTTATAATTGAGCAAGATCACCCAGTACTAATCTTTCTGTGTCTGGCTTATTTCAGTTAATGATCTCCAGTCTCATGCATGTTATTGTTATTGAAAGCATTTCGTCTTTTTGTGAGCAATTAATATTCCAGTGAACACACTCTCTTGATTAAATTCTGCAATTCCTTGTTCTGTCTTATATTCCTTCTGTCTGCAAAGCTCTATTTTGGGCTTAACCCATCAAAAAACTTGCCCATTCTTCAAGGCTCAGCACAACTGCCATATCACCCAAGAAGCCCCTTACTTGCACAATATTTAATAACAGAAGTAAAAAGCACATTCATTAAGAAGGAAGTCTATTAGGAAGGGAACTTTTGTTGGCCTCCACTAGGTTCCAAAGCCTCAATGCTAATAGATGCAGTATAGCAGATTAGGTTGCTATACATAATAATGAATTAGAACTTTTAAGAGCCAGATTGATCTGTTTTTACCTTTCTTGGACCCTTTATACAAATGCAGAGAGCACATCCTCAATTTTCTTTTAGAGCCAACTGCTACCATTCATAGCTATACTCTTGAGAATTGCTCTTGGCAGAAAGGAACTTAATAGACAAAATCTGGGAGAACATGCTGGTATACCCAGCGTGACCTATGGTCAATAACTAAATGATACACAGATTTAAAACAATAATAACAAACTGCCCTATTGCTGCAAAGTTGGACCACTCTGAGGTGCCACTCATGATTCACTGTTACTTGTGGGCTAGGACTGAAGGTGCGCTTCAGCTGACCCTTTATCTTCATCTAGAGTCTTCTTATGCCTTATTCTGCTTCTCTCTCATCCTTACAGGTTTCCCCTGAGACACCCCCTTCACTATATCACTTGTGTGACAATTACTAATGATGTGGCTTGGAGAACTTGTCAAAGACAGAATGCCAATGAACACTGGAATAAGAACTTTATGTACTTAATTATGCACACTCAAAATTTTAAAAACAATGGAGTATAAACATCAAGTTCAAATTGCTGGAGCTTATTCATTCTCTCTGAGCAAACAGCTGTAACAGCCATCATGGCCAGTCATACAGACTGAATTTCTGTCTGTGGATGTATGTGTTTGTTTCCTGTGGTACTGGGGTTCTGCTTCTTGCTAACTGGCTCTCATTACTAAGTACTGGAATCCACCTCTATGTGGAGGACATTTCATAAAGTCTGAGTTCACACCCTTGATTTTCTTTGGTCTGTGAAACCATGTGCCAAAGACAGTTAAGGGCTGCATGTTTCTGCAGCTCTGTGCCTACCCTGAATAGTCAGTCTATCTTCCAGCATCTCCAAAACAGAAAAAGAGGGAATTATATTTTGGCCTAAATTAAATATGCCAAAAAATTAAGAGGAAAAAGTAATTCAATTACCTTCTTAAGCAGATTAATCAATAGTAACTTCAAATAATTTAAATATTACTAGCTTCTAACAAGGAGCAGAGAAGATTTTTAGAAATAAGTTCTTGAATAGAAAAAGTGGAGGGAAGAAAGTGAGAGTCAAAAGTGGGAGTCAAAATTGTTTGGTTTTAGGGCCCTTCTTAAGTACAAAAATAATTCAATGTAATTTGATGAAGCTGTTCTAGAAAGAAAAATAAAATCTTCTCTGACAGTAATGCTCCTTGTCATTCATTTCAATAACTTTTAAAAGAATTTCCATTACCTTCTGAGTATTCCTCATGTCTATGTGCAGTCTTTGCTTCCCTCTGCCCTGGCTCCAGGTACCTGCAGATATTCTTCTACACAACATAGGTTAATTTGCCTTTTCTACAGTTTTATAACTTAAAATCACATGCTTCATTGCATCTGACTCCTTTTACTAGCATAATTATTTTAAGATTCATTCATATCATGTGCATCATTAATTTGATTCTTTTTTTTATTGCTCAGTAGGGTTCCATTAAATAGATATATCATGTTTTTATCATTTACCTGTTGCTGGCTTGTTTCTGGTTTGGGGCCTTTGTTAATAAATCTGGTACTATGAACTTTCAAATAGTGTGTGCATGTCTTCCCTTGTCGTAGGTAAATACAAAGGAGCAGGCATGCTGGCTCTTCAGGTGGTATACGTTTACATTTTTAAGAAACTGCAGAGGCGGACTCAAAGTGGGGTAGGGAAGGGGAGCATGGGAGGAATAGATGAATTCTAGATAGGGCAGAAGGGTGGGAGGGAAGGGAAGGGGTAGGGGATTAGCAAGGATAGTGGAATGTGATAGACATCATTATCCAAAGTACATAAGACACGAATTGGTGTCAACACACTTTATATACAGAGATATGAAAAATTGTTCTATATGTATAATAAGAATTGTAATGCATTCCGCTGTCATTTATTTTTTTAAAAAATCAATTAAAAAATTAAGAAACAGCAGAACAGTTTTTCAAAGTAGCTGCATAACTTTATATTTCTATGTGTCATGTTAAGGATTCAGTTGCTCAAAATCTCACTTTTGGTATTAATTTTAATCATCGATATATAGATACCTCTATAGATGTCTGTTTGTCACATCAATTTACATTAATCTGAGGACTTGTAATATTAAGCACCTTCTCATGTGTCATTGGTCTTGTGTGTATCTCCTTGTGAAGTTTCTGTTCACATATATCCTTACAAAGTACCTATTTCCACAATTAAAAAAAAATTAGACTCTGTGTCATCTTAACACTCAGTTCTAACTGTTCTTTACACATTCCATATACAAGCTAATTGTCATGTACATGCATTGAAAACATTTTTTATTTTTTTTCCTGGTCTTTGTTTCTAAAAAGCAAACCTTTAAAGAAGATTACATGTCAATTTTATTTCTTTCCTTTCAAAAACATTTGTATGCTCCAAAGTTACAAATATTTTCTCATGTATTTACTTTTAGAAATCTTATAATTTTGTCTCTCATACTCATGTCTGTGAAATATTTGGGGTTAAATTTTCTGTTTCGTATAAATTCAGAGTTGTTTATTTTTTTCCATATGGATGTTAAGTTGTTCAAGTAATAGGCTGAAAACTTTTTTTTTTCCTATTATATTGCCTTAATGTTTGTCCAAAATCAATGGTTCAATATGTATATATGGGTGTGTGAAAATTTTTGGACTGTCTTTTCCTTTGATCTATATGTCTATAATTTTGTTATGGTTTGGATATAAGGTGTCCCCCAAAAGATTCTGTGTCGATGCAGGAATGTTCAGAGGTAAAATGTGGGTGGGGTGTGGCTGGAGGTGTGGGGTTACTGGGAGCATGCTTTCAAGGGGTTCATCTCCCCTGCAGGTCTTCTCGTTTCCCTTTCTGCTTTCTAACTGCCATGAGTGAGTGGAGCAGTTCTCCTCTACCATGCCTTTCCACCATGACATCTTGACTCATCTTAGGCCCAGAGCAATGGAGTCAGCAGATCATGGGCAAAGATCTCTGAGATCATAAACCAAAATAAAATTTTCTTCATCTAAGGTTTTCCTGTCAGGTATTTTTGTCACAATGATGAAAAGTTGACTAACAAAGTAATTTGTATAGAGAAGTAGGGTCATTGCCAAGACATTTGACCGTGTGGTATATTAGCCTTTGTAACTGGCTTGTGGAAGGAGTTTGGAGTTGCAAGATGGAGAAGCCTGAGAATGTTTTAAGAAGTGCATAATAGGCAATTCTGATGGATGTTCAGAAGACCTGAATGCTAATAGGAATGCATATAGTAAAGACTGCTCATGAGATTTCAGAGTGGAATGTGTATTTGATGGGGAATTGAACTGCAAGCCATTAGATTATATTCTGGCAAAAAAAAAAAAAAAAAAAAAGTCTTGTCTACGTTTTGCCCATTGTATGATACTTTGTATGAGGCGGAATTTAAAGATGACTGACTAAGTAATCTGCCAGAGAAAATTTCAAAACATTTAGGCTGTGGCATGGAATTTGCTAGAATCCTTTAGCCAAATTAACTGTAAGGTTTGGGAACAGAAAGCAGAGAAACAGGATTTTTAAAACTTGAAGTTTAGCCAGAAAAGTGGGACCAAAGAAGGTGTAGTTATTGAAGAGATTACTGCCACTAAAGAAAATTTAAGTACTTTGCACACAGACAATAGGAAAAATGTCTTAAAAGTCATCTCATAAATTAGCAAGAGCACACCTATGGCAAGTTCAAGGGTCTAAAATTTTCAAAACCTGTTTAAGAGAACTTGGGAGCACTCTTCTTGCATGAGTGCCTAGAAAGCCATTTCTCCAGGATTTATTTCACATTGGTTAGTCCATCCAAGCACTCAGAGGCTGCTGCAACCATGGTTACAGGGGGCCCAGCTACCGCCCAAGCTGACAGCAGACTTTGGCATTATTCATGTGGTGCTGGTTCAGCAGGAATGCAGGATACTGGAATTAGGGGATCATAGAGGCTTCCACTGAGATTTCAAAGGAACACCTGTGAGTCCAGGCAGAGCATAGCAGAGTTGGAATTCCTGTGGGAAGTCCCAGAAAGATGATTCATGAAGCTGTGAGAAGAAGTTGAAGTTGCAGTTGAGATCCCTGAGATTAAGAGATGCCAGTAACATGAAACATCTGCTAGGGAATGTTGCTGACTGCAGAGAGCTGGCCAAAAGGGAGGCCATGTGGGCTGCAACCTACAAGGTCACAGGGGCAGGACAGCCTGTAGCCCTTTGGATAACGTATCTCATGTTCCCTGGATGCTATGCCTAGAGTTACAGTACCAAATGTTTGCCCAGCTGGATTTCAGTCTTGTCCATCCCATTTTTGCCCCATTCTTCCCTTTAGGAATTGGGAATGTTTAGTCTATTTCTGTATATATTACGTATCTGTAATTTGCTTTTGCTTTTTACTGGCACTCACAGTCAAGAGTTTGCCTTGAGTTTCAGAGGAGACTTTGGACTTGGACTTTTGGGTAATGATGGAACTGTTAAGACTATGGAGATTATTGCAGATGGACTAAATGAAATTTGCATTGTGGGATAGACATGAGCTTTTTGGGGTCCAGAGGTAGAATGTTTGGATATGAGGTATTCCCCCAAAAGCTCCTGTGTTAATGCAGAAATGTTCATAGGTAAATATGGTAGTGGGGGGGGGCATGGATGGAGGAGGTGGTTTATAGGGGACAGATCCTGGAAAGGTTCATCTTCCTTGCAGCCACTCTCTCTCTCTCTCTGCTTTCTGGTCCACCATGAGCAGACCAGTGGATCTTCAGCCATACCTTGGAACCATGATGTTTTGCCTCACTTGGGCCCAGAACAATGACTGAACCTCTGAAACCATGAGCCAAAATAAACTTTTTTTTTTTTCTAAATTGTTCTTGTCAGGTATTTTTGTCACAGCAAAAAAAAAAAAAAAAAAAAAAAAAAAAAAAAAAAAAAGACTAATATACATTTTTTACTGTATTGATTATTATTGTTTATGGTGAGTCTTGAAGTCATGCAATGCAAATTCCTTAAATATATTCTTTGTCTTCATTGTAGAGGTCTTTCACTTCTTTTGTTAGATTGAGTTCCAAAGCTTTTTTGAAGCTATTGTGAGTGAGGTGGTTTTTCTAATTTCTCTTGCAGTTGTATAGAAATGCATTTGGTTTATAGGTATTGATTTTATATCCTGCTACTTTGCTGAATTCATTTATTAGTTCTAGAAGTTTTCTGGTGGAATTTTTTGGCTCTTCTAAATATGGAATCATGGCATTGGCAAATAGTGATAATTTGAATTCTTCTTGTCCTATTCATATTCCTTTAATTTCTTTCATCTCTCTGATTGCTCTAGCTAGAGTTTCAAGGACTCTATTGAATAGAAGTGGTGAAAAAGGCATCCCTGTCTTTTTCTAGTTTTTAGAGGGAACACTTTCAATTTTTCTCCATTTAGAATGATGTTGGCCTTGGGCTTAGCACAGATAGCTTTTACAGTGTTGAGGTATATTCCTATTATCCCTAGTTTTTCTAGTGTTTTGAACATGAAGTGGTGCTCTCTTATGTCAAATGCTTTCTCTGCAGCTATTGAGATAATTATATAATTCTTGTCTTTAAGTCTGTTGATGTGACATATTACATTTATTGATTTCTGTATGTTGAACCAACTTTGCATCCCTGGGATGAACCCATCTTGATTGTGGTGTACTATCTTTTTGATAAATTTTTGTATGTGATTTGCCAGAAATTTATTGAGAATTTTTGCATCTATTCATCAGGGATATTGGTCTGAAGTTTCCTTGATGTGTTTTTGTCTGGTTTTGGTATCAGGGTGATACTAGCCTCATAGAATGAGTTTGGAAGGGTTCCCCCCTTTTGTCCTTCATGAAATAATTTGAGGAGTATTGGTATTAGTTCTTCTTTGAAGGTGTTGTAGAACTTGGCTGATAATTTGTCTGGTCCTAGGGTTTTTCTTGGGTTGGTAGAATTTTGATAGCATCTTCTGTTTCTTTGTTTGAAATTGATCTGTTTAAATTATTTATGTCCTCATTATTTGGTTTGGGTAGAACATATGTCTCTAGAAATTTGTTGATGTCTTTGAAATTTTTCTATTTTATTGGAGTATAAATTTTCAAAATAGTTTCTAATTATCTTCTGTATTGCAATAGTGTCTGTTGTAATATTTTATTTTTCATCATGTATTTTATTATTTGAGTTTTCTCTCTTCTTCTCTTCATTTAAAAGCACATAGTAAAAGTGACCTGGGAGGCTGGGACAGGACAATCACAAATTCAAGTCAAGCCTAAGCAACTTAATGAGAGCCTATGTCCTAAAAATGAAGAGAACTGAATATGTAACTCAATGGTAAAGCACCTTTGGGTTCAATCCCCAGTACAAAAAATATTTGCTTTTGTTATACTGGTTAATTTTCTTATCTATATGGAATAACATTGTTAATTTGTACAGAAAGACTTTATAGAATATTGTCCCACATTACATTGAAACAATAGATCAATGTTTTTGAGAACTGATTTCATAATCATATTTGGCTTTCCAATCCATGGACATGGTATATCTCTTTTCATTTAATATGTCTTCTTTAATTTCTCCATAAAAATTTTAGTAAAGAGATTTTTCATATATGTTTAAAAATTTATTCCTAAATATTTATGGTTTTGGCATAGTTTAAATATTATTTTTTGTTTTAAAAGTGACTAAAATATAAAAATAAAATTGCTTGTGTATATATTATGAGGTTTTCTTACTATCTTACTGAATTCTAGGGTTCTTAAAATTTCCTGCATGAATGAATGGTTACATAGGAATGGAGAGTTTTACTTCTACCTTTCATATTTTAACATTTGTTTGTTTGTTTGTTTTGCTTTGTATTTGGTGCTGGGATTGAATCCAGGATTATTCTCCCAGAGATGTACATTCACAGGCCCTCCTTTCTTTTTTTGAAACTTGGTCTTGCTATGTTGCTGAGGCTGGCTGGTCTTGAGCTTGCAATCCTGAATAGCTGGGATTACAGATCTATGCCACTGTGCCCAATTCTATCTTTATGGTTTTTATTTGTTTGTTTTGTATTGGGAATTGAACTCAGGGGCACTTAACCACTGAGCACATCCCCAGCCCTATTTTGTATTTTATTTAGAGACAGGGTCTCACTGAGTTGCTTAGTGCCTCACTTTTGCTGAAGTTGGCTTTGAACTCATGGTACTCCTGCCTCAACCTTCTGAGCAACTGGGATTATGAGTGCACCACTGTACCAGGTTCTTTACAGTTTTTTTAATTGGTTCTTTTTAGTTATACATGATAGTAGAATTGATTTTAATATAATTATATGACCATGGAATAGATCTTATTCTAATTGGTACCCCATTCTTGTGGATGAACATGATGGTAGATCAATTCTGGAGCAACTGCAACTTGATTCTATTGGGACAAGTGAGAATTCCAGAGATGGATCTCCAGAATTGCCTATCTTAAAGTTAAGGGAATGATATGAACTGCATTTCAGCCTCCATTATTTGGAATTATACTCAGGGTCCTTAACTTCTTCCGCAGCTAGAAAGTCTTGCATGTTGAGAGAGCAAACTGTTAATGGCCTCCCTGAAAGTCTTAGGTTGCAGAGAATGAGTGAAACATTAAAGTGAACCCCGTACTGGATAGAATTGGAAGCAGGAAATTGAGTGTAGTTGTAATCTCTCAGCAAAATTTGTTTGAATTTCTTAGTCTTTGTTCTTTCATTTGAAAAATGAAGATTATAAAAGCTCCTACCTCATTAAGTTGATGTGAGGATTAAATATGTGTAAAATGTTCAGCATAGTTACTGACAAAATGTGAGCCCTAAATGAATATTAGTTCTAATTATCTTAATGGTGGTAAACCTATTCCCTCAAATGAAGATTTTTGAGGTTTTAAATTGGATATTCTCAAATTAGGATTAACAAGAGAACTAGGGTAAGAAATAGCCTTCTGGCTGAATATTCCTTTGTTCCAACATGAACCACCTACATCATAAGGCACTGTTCAAGAGGTAACAGTATGAGACTATCATCTGGAATTTATCCAAACTTCTTTTTAATTTCTAATTCTTTATACTAATTTCAAGGCATTTGTTTTCTTACTTTTGCTTTAATAATTAACATACAAGTCTTAAATTTTGTTCTTTAAAATTCAGTGGAATGAATCTGACCTAACTTTCCAATATACATATATAAATATATACCACAGTGAATCTCAACATCACATACATCCACAAGACTGGGATTCTAATTAGAATAAGATTTTTTCCATGTTTGTATAAATATATCAAAGTAGCTTCTACTGTCATGTATAACTAAAAAGAACAAATTTTAAAAATTTACAGTGTAAAGTTCTACTCATATTCCTTTAAAGTTCTTACTTAATATTATGTTTTTATATTCATGTAGCATAAATATAAAATATTTATCAATAAAACACACATTGAATATTTAAAGCTGTGGTTAGCATTTTATAACTGAAGTTTAAAACTATTTCTTAATCAGAAATATCAAAATAAACATGGAATCAATATTTGTCTATAAGATACTTTGCTATAACAAAGGTCATAGAACTATGCATGAACACCTAGATAGAAACAAAAGAATAAATTGACCACTTGAGAATTGAAAGAATCTTGAAAGACAGTTGTTTTTGTGTGTGAATTGAGCTTCTCAATATCCACTATAGAAAATAATGATGCTCCATGATGCTTTTGAATTCACACTTGAATCTGTACTGTCTTCAGAGATTTATCCTCCAAAGAGAATAAAAATAAAAAATAGTAATATAAACACTATGACTTTGATTTGTTAATGAAAGATGAATGAATTCTCATTTCAGAAGGTAAGTCTTTGGCTTCTGTTAATGAATCTGACTTATTGGTTTTCATTTCCAGCAATCAGCTAGTAGGCAATATTGGCTGATTTGCTGCTTTCACCATTAGTTTCACATGAATAAACATTCATAATCCCAGCTACCAGGATTCCTTGTTATCTACCCATTCATATGATCTTTCAGTGCTATCCAAACTTGGTGTTCCGCCAAAATGCTGGCTTTCAGATGCCTTGCGTATTTATTGCTATTTAGAGATTTAAATTGAAGATTTTAAAATGCAAAGATAAAAAAAAAGCTTTGTGGTAAAACTTACTTTATTAGGTATCTGAGTGCTTTAGATTAAAGGCAGGTTTTAAAAACCTTTGTATATACACTCGGAAAATTTGGAGATGATCAACCTGGTGCGTAGCACAATGATTCTTCTTCTTTAATCTATACATTTTTAGTTTTTCTTTAGTTTATAGTCATTAGTCTATACATTATTCAGCTATATAATATTTTGAAAATAATATTATTTCATGCTACAAAACACCAATTAGAAATAATTATTATAGTAAGAAGTTATTTGATTTATTCAAGTGGGTCTACTTTAATTATGTACTGAGTATCAATTATGTTTTGTCAGTAATTACATTGATATTTCATTGATTTTGCTTGTTAAAAATAACATGTGGAAATAAGTAATAAATTTATAGTAAATAATCTTACTCATCACACTAATTTAGAATTCCTGTTTATACTATGAAGAAAAATTTTGTTTCTTCTTGTATAAAAAAAGATAATATTTAACTGATAGATATTGTGAAGTACATAAAAACGTAGGTGACTCTTTTACAGATCTGCTGTCAGAACTTTTAAAGGAACCTCTGATTCATTCATTGCTAGGTTCATTAGATTCCATGGTAGCTATTATTTAACTTCATTATTACAGAACTACTAAATGAATGGGCAGTCAGACTTCCAAGGTTTTAGAGTATTTATACTAATGTTACACATTCCAGTTGTTATATACAAGTTAAAATCTGTTTTCAGATTTTGTTAATGCATCTGTAATAGTGAAAGTGATTAATGTTATTCTATGTAAAATATAATAAATTATACATCCTTGTGTTTACATATGTAATCCTTAGCTGTATTCTTATCATTTAGAAAGTATGTGGTAAATGTTAATTATTATTCTGTTCCTTCTTGCAAAACCCTATGCATATCCTTTCTTTCTCATTATACTCTGTTTCATTTTTGTCATTCACCTATCTTATAATTTTATTATTTGGCTTTAAATCCACTTTAGATAGATACTGGGGAACAATATATAATATACAAACTAAAAATATTAAATGGAAGAATTTTTCTGGAGTTTCTTTATTTAAATTTTTTTTAGTTGTACATAACACCTTTATTTTTATTTATTTGCTTATGTGTTGCTGAGGATAGAACCCAGTGCCTCATACATTTAAGGCAAGCACTCTACTGCTCAGCCACAACCCCAGTCCCTTTCTGGAGTTTCTGCTAAAACCAATTTTAATATTACAGACAGACTCATCATTGCATATAAAGAAATAATGGTACTTCAATATTCTTATTTATAGTGACATTCTATCTGCCTTAATGAAAATGGAACCATGATATTTAAAAATGCTTTCATGTCATGTTTTCCCCACAGGTCATTTTTCAGCAGCCACTGTCCCATGGATTCCCTGGTCAATGGGAACCACTCTGCAGTGACAGAGTTCATTCTATTGGGCTTAACTGAGGATCCAGTCCTCCGAGTCTTCCTCTTTGTGATCATCCTGTGCATCTACCTGGTGACCATCTGTGGCAATCTCAGCACGATCATTCTCATCAGAGTCTCTTCTCAGCTCCATCACCCCATGTACTTTTTTCTGAGCCATTTAGCTTTTGCTGACATAGGCTTTTCATCTTCTGTCACACCCAATATGCTTGTAAACTTCCTGGTGGAGAGAAACGCCATCTCCTACCTTGGGTGTGGCATCCAGCTTGGTTCAGTTGTTTTCTTTGGGACAGTGGAGTGCTTCCTTCTGGCTGCCATGGCCTATGATCGCTTTGTGGCAATCTGCAACCCACTGCTTTACTCCACCAAAATGTCCACACAAGTCTGTCTCCAGTTACTTGTAGTGGCTTATACAGGGGGTTTCCTCAATGCTTCTGTCTTTTCTCTTTCCTTCTTTTCTTTGCTCTTCTGTGGGCCAAATGGTGTCAATCATTTCTTCTGTGATTTTGCTCCTTTAGTTGAGCTCTCCTGCTCTGATGTCAGTATCATTGCATTTGTTTCCTCATTTTCTGCTGGCTCCATTATCGTGGTCACAGCATTTGTCATTGCCATCTCCTACATCTACATCCTCATCACCATCCTGAGGATGAGCTCTACAGAGGGGCGCCACAAGGCCTTCTCCACCTGCACCTCCCACCTCACTGCAGTCACTCTTTACTATGGAACAATTACCTTCATTTATGTGATGCCCAAGTCCAGCTACTCCACGGATCAGAACAAAGTGGTATCTGTGTTCTACACGGTGGTGATCCCCATGCTGAATCCCCTCATCTATAGTCTCAGGAACCAGGAGATAAAGGGGACTCTGAAGAGAGTGCTTGGCAGGAAAATATTTTCTTGGTGACATCTGCTATTTTGTCAGACTTGATATAATAATAAAATCCCATACACATAATAATAAGAGGAAGCAGAATGCCTATAATTGAAATATATCTGTCCATTTGTCAATAGTTGGTGCATGATCTAGTCCTCTGTGTTTTCCTCTTCTTGATCATCCTGTGCATCTACCTGGTGACCATCTCTGGCAATCTCAGCACAATCATTCTTATCAGAGTCTCTTCACAGCTCTATTCAGTAAACATAGGAGTTCAATTTTCAGATGACATAGTAAGTCTGAGGCTCATACTGAGTTACTTGAATAAAACTAAATCGAATTCATGATTAAGAACACAAGATGGTTCACATAAAATAAAATCTATTGAAAATCCCTTTAAAATTGTATTTACATTTTTTCTTCAAAAGTTGTTCTCTTTCATAAGTTAAGGTCATTATACTTTGACATTGTTTAAATATTAAGTGTCCCCTAAAGGTCCTTGTGGTACAGTATTGGTCCCTATTACTGTTATTCTATATTTTTTCTCTTTATACATTGATTATCTGAGCTATTATTTATAGTAATAGAAACCTAACTTGCCTCAATCCTTTTGGCTGTGCCCATTTAAAAAATCAGTTTATTCCGGATAGGGATAATAACTATATTGTGACTGAGAACACTGTAAGAGAAATGACAAAGTGCAGCCACACAGTAAAATCCCTGGAATTGATTTTGGAGAAAGGTTATCTGTGGGGGATGGACTTTGTGAGCCCATAAAATTCTGGTCTGTGTCCCTGGCCTTTCTCACCTAATTGTGGAGTCCCCAGTTAAAAACAGGATGAGCGACCTCTGATTAATTTGTGAATTTCTCTGACAGGTTCAAGCAGGTAAGTTCCTCTGCTGGAATGAGATATGTTCTAAGCTCCTAAGGACTGAGTAAAACAAAAACAAACAATAAATTTCCAAGAAGAAAATTCAGCTTCTATGGGTCTAAAATTCTTCTTCTATGGGTCAGTCATGGTCAGACCCACACTCTGCTCAGGATGCTCAAGCAGTCTTGGTTGTCCTTTCCTTGGAATTATGAGTATCATCTGGAGACATCTCATTAATCTCTTAATTAATCATTAATGGACTGCCACATTTCTTTCCCCTTCTGCTCTTCAGTGTTCCAAACAGAAAGTTCATTTTTCTTTTTAATAGAAGCAAGGACATTAACCTTTTCATTGTTTTACTTATTCTTTTGTACATTCAAAAATCATATTGAGTGATTATCAGGCACTGTCCTTGTCCATTGAGGATATGAGACAAACTTTGGAAGATGTCGGCTTCATGGAATTTATCCTCTAGTATAGGATTCAGACAGTGAAACTACAAAATAAGTGATATAGATTGTGAGAAGAGGATGAGACTATGCAGAAAGAAAAAAGCCAAGCAGGGCAGGCTGATGCATCAGGAGTAGTCAGTCCAAGTCCCACTGGGAACATAGCACCTGAGAAACAATCACAGATAAGGACAACTTATGGTGGATATAGTACCACCTACACCCAGTTGTGAGAGCCAGATATCCCACTCACACAAGCAATCTACCTTGAGACTTCTATTCCAGCGGTAGCAGGGTCGGTCATTTTAGATAATAGTAGTGAACACAAATAAAACAAATGATGCAATGTTTAAATATCTCTTAAACAAATTTTTTTTCACAATGAGAGATTTTGACAAGTCAGAAGAAAATGTAACTAACCAGAACATTAGAGTACGTGTTTTTTTGGAATGAGAGTGGCATAAGTGAAGAGATTGATATGTCCCTCTGAGAAATCTGACTGGTACACTTACATAAATCTCCAGGATAAAGGGAAACTTTATAATTAAAGTAATTAAACTTTATAATTAAAGTAATTAAACCTTGCATACATTTGCAGCCCACAAAGGTCTAAGGAATCTCAAACTTTGGATATAAGATGATCAGGAACAGGTAGTGTCTCAGATAAACTAAATAGCAAATAACACCCAAACAGAGAAAATTGATGGCCAGCACAAAAGGAAACAAGTGGCCAAATCAGAGCCAATGAAACAACAGACAAAACAAACAAAGTCACTAAGATTTAAAATATGGGATGAATCAACATAGACCATAATATTACTTTGGTTACAAAGGTAAAGACTACTTGAAATATATATAATCACAGGAAACCAAAATTAATGACTAAATAGTATGTAGAATAATCATATAGAACTTCATAACTGAAATCTTCACCATGCCAGCAATTTATACCAGGTGTTTCCTTCTGGTAAACAGTGTTTAGATAAGCACAGGCACAGAAGCAGTCTAGCTTAGAAGAAGCGCCATGATCCAACTGGAACCAATCTATTTATAAAAATGTCAGATGTAGTTTTAGGATCTCTGCAAGGATTGTTTAAAGTTGTAAAAACCATCGCACTCAGAGAGGTATATGGCATAAAAAAGAACATATTTCATGTATTGTCCTCCCAAATCAGTATTGTTATGAGTAATGTTGTCTGCAACCAGCTGGTATTTCAGCTTCTTAGGATTTAGGGGAAATAGGAAATTCAGCCAAGGTCAAATTTGGTCTCAGATAAATCAAAATATTTTGTTAACCCTTTACCCTAAAGAGTACAGTGCATGTCTTCAGGCATCCTAAATGCAGTACAATTTTGATGTACAATTCTTAACAAATGCATTGGTTAAGGTTCCATTATAGGTCACAGGAGTAACATAAGACCCTGAATGTTATCACTTGAGAAATGCCCGACTAGCTCTGTGGGCCAAGTACACAATTCTCAGAGAAATTATGAAACATCTTCAGATTTTATAAAAGGTACTACTTTAATCTTCACAGTTGTATAGTTTTTCTTTGGCAGAGTTTTAGAGTTTTCAAATCCTTTGCCAAAGCTATACACTTAGTAATTAATGAGGCTATACATAAAACATTGGTTTGCAAAATTATGGGTTTTTTTTTTTTGGATTTTACAATAATTTTTCTCCTAACTACATCAATGTTATTGGCACATGTTAATCCTATTGGTAGGAAAAAATTAATAGTTAAAACAAAAACTAAAACTCACCTCTTAGGAAAATCAAATGAAAAAGGTCATGATCTGATTTTTCAGGACACCAATTTTTAAGTAGCATTAAGATGAAAAACATAAACCACAATAGACAACATTAGACATATCTAGAATATATTTAGAGCACAACAACCCACAGCAAAGCATAAATTAAAGCATATTTTTGAAAATTGACCTAGAATTGAGAAAGAGCATGCCTAAACTTGTTTTCATAGTTGCCAATTACAAAGTGTTTTTTTAAATGTAGTACAGTAAAGTTAGATATCAACAAAATACAATGAGAAAATACATTTGCTGATAAACAAATTAATATATATTAAATAGTTCATGGGTCAAAGAAGAGAATCACATGATATTAGGAATCAATTCTATAAGAAAAATTCTACATATAAAATAATTTGGTTGAGATATACAGTTTTTTAAGAGAATTCATAAACTTAAATTCACTTACTAGAAAAATGCTAAATATTAATGACTTCCATTTATTTCAGTAAGGTAGAGAAGATTATAAAGACCATGGTGTCAAAGGCAAATAATTATAAAATTAACAGCTAAAATTAATCCAATTGAAAATCAATTGACCATGGAGAAAAACAGCAAAGCCAAATATATTTCTTTTCTTATATTGATTTTTGTCAGCCTTATCATGTAAAAATAAAAGGGAAAGTAGAAATAATCAATATAAAAAAAGTAAAAGACTATCATAAAGGATTTTGCAGATATTAGTAATAATAAAAATTAATTATAAACAATTCTATGGTAATTTACATAAATAATTCCAAGATTGGTAAGTCTAGCCCAAACTAACTCAAACCCGGGAATCATTTAACCATTAAATAAATGTAATTAATATATAAAAGTCTGCCCACAAAGAAAAAGCATAGGCAGATATACCTTACTAATTATTTTACTAAGTAATAAAGACATTCAACAAGTAATAATTCCGATGTTCTATATAAAGTCATTATTAGCACAAAAGAGTGCACACTTCAACTTAGGATGTGTTAGCACTAACGCTCAACAAAGCTCATAGTAGGAGCAATTATAGTTCATTCTTTTTTTCTGAAACTAGATGAAAATAAATTCCATAATATTAGCAAACATGATTAGTAAATTATGAGAATAATATATCAATTTGTGGTTGAATTTATTCTAGAAAGGAAATATACATTAAAACTTAGAATTTCAATACAGAGATTGAGTAATTAAAAAGAAACAGAAACCTTTCAACTGAAAAGCACAGAAGGCAAAATGAGAAAGGTGATAAAAGTCATCAATAGCAGAAGCGATCAAAGTGAAGGAAGAAGCCATGAGATCAAAGACAGGCTACTTTAACATACAAGGTTGGAGGAGAAAAAAGAAAAAAGAATGAAGAGTAATGAAGAAAGGTCACAGGAACTTTGGATTAGCATCAAAACAGAGAACATTTGGTCCACTGAGGTTCAAGAGGGAGAATGTTAAAGGGGTCAAAAGCTTATTCAAAGCAATAATAAAAGAAAACTTCCCAAACCTAGAGAAAGATACAAAAATACATGTAAAAGAAGGTCAAAGATAATCAGTCAGATTCAACTCAACCAAGTCTACTCATAGACACAAGCAAGCTCTCCATTGTTGAAGACCAAGGCAGTCTTATCAAAGCAGCAAGACGAAGTCAAAGTCATGATGAGTTTAAGGGTCAGATCCCAGAACTTGAGAATAAAGGAGCAGCAGGAAATTTGGTGGGTACCTAAATGCAAGGGAGCTGCAGGTAGAATGACCCCCTAGATAAACTGAGAATAAGAGTGTTCCAATTAACTCATGTGAAATCTAAAAAGCTTATCCTCCTTGAAGTAGTTGAGAATAGTGGTAATCAGAAGTCAGGGAGAGTGGGAGAGGTGGGAAGGTTGGGGGAAGTTTGATCAATGAGTGCTAAGTTATAGTTATAGAGCAAGAATTTCTCCTTCTTCTGTGCTATTGCATGGTAGGGTAACTTTAGATAGCAGTAAGCTACAGGCATACAATATATACATGCATCAAAACATCGCATGCTATTCCAATAATATGTATAATTTTTCTAAAGAGCCTTGAAATCTACAGTTAGCAGAGGATGGAAATCAGGCTTGGTAATTTGTTTGAAAAATTAGAGAGGACATTTTAGAAAGAGGGGAAATATGCAGAAGGATGAAAACATTAGTATAAACTCTATCCAAATCCCAGGTTTGTCATAAAATTATAGAATGCAATTGAGAGAGGCTGGAAATGATTTGTAGGGCCTCTTTAAGATTTCACAGTGAGACCTATGTCAGTAAGTCAGACTGCTAAAGAAAAAAAAAATATTTTTTGATGGCTTTAGGTTGAAGGACATATTGCCTTGTGGAATCAGACATACCAGAAGGAACATGAGGTAAACACTTTAGGGTAATAAGCAAAGAAGTTTGTCCCTGAACAGACTATGAGGGTAGACAATAATAGTTATGTACAACAAAATAAATCACTTTAAGATGCCTTGCTTCCTGGAATTTGTCACAACAGCTGCAAAAATAATAAGGCCCAATGTTAACTCTTAATACGTGTAAAGGAGGTGGGGTATTCCGGTGAGTTGAGTCAAGTATTTAGTGCTTTTGGCTTATTCCCTGTTGCCTGAATGGAATATGGGCACTTAGGTGCCTCTTATAAGAGTTTCTTAAATTGTTCTATTGAGTGGAAAGAGAATTCCAAGACACTTGAATAAGGGACATTCTTATGTATACAGAAGTCTAGAATTATCCTAATTTTCTCAACATTAGAATGGTCACTAAGTCATAGTAATAATTTCCTTCTTTACTATGTGTCCTTCAATTCCAATGCTCCTTGAATTTGATTCAAAGGTTATTTTAATTGGAAAGTATTGCGACTTCATCATACTAACCCTAATTAAGCAGATAAATTATTTCTTCTGAATTCTGGATATGCTTCTGGGAAACCAAGAACTCTTTCCTTCACTTTCATTAAAAAAAGGGAAAAAGAATTCTGAAGGACACCATGGATGAAGATGTCCCTTTGGGGAGGGCCAGCCAGGCCTTAATGAGTCACCTGGTTCCATAAGTCATTTCTGTACAACAAACTCTAGTACTTTCCTCTCAAAGGGGCAAGCAACAATAAGCCCTAGAGTATTTGTCATGTTTTACTGAAGCCTTATTTTCTCTCCCAACATGCATACAAATATGCACCTCATCTTCATTGAATGTGTCTATTTCCCTTGCCGAGTGGGTGCATTCAGTGGTTCATATGGAATATTCAGTTCCCATTTACCTAAAGCAAATTAAAAAAACATCTACTGTATCAAGTCCTTTTTGGAATTCAGGATCCATAATTCTGCTTCTAAAAGGCAAGTGCAAGATTCACTGATTTTGTTAAACTGAATTTTCATTTGTTTAACAAGAAATTGAAAACAAAAGAACTATTTTCATCAATTTTAGTTTTTGACCTCTGTGGAAACCATTCCCTCAAGCAAAACAAGCATTGTTGCAACAGTCATTCTGGTTCCACCTAGCTACCCCCTGGAGACTGCAGGGTCTGTGACAGCCAAAATCATTGCTGAGCTTGAGTAGTTGGGAATATGAAAAGGTAAATCAGAAGAAATATCCTGACACTTAGGGAAAAGGCTCACAATCCTATGCTCTCTGTTCATTTTCACAGATGTCCAATGCTATGAGGAAAAATATATTACAGCGGTCAGAGTCCTTGATCCAGGTGAACCATTGTGATTGTTAAGTATCCTGTGGAGAGGAAGGGAGGGAAAAAAAAAATCAGTGCATTTTGCATATGAATGACTTAGTCCAGAACTAAGAAGGCATCATTTACTGTACTTCCTGTCTTGCTTTAGATTTGTGGTGAAAACCCCTTGATGTGTGGGGAAAAATTTATAGTTCTCATCAAAAACGTTGCCCAACTGGAAATCTACCAGTATTTCATTTTTATTTCCTTAAAAGAAGTTATTGAACCCTGATGCATGACCAAAAATATACCTTGGATAATTTACAGATATTATTTTTTTTTAATCTCACAGCACAGCTGCACTGTAAGGACAATTATTCCCTTTTTACAAGTGCAAACACTGAGGGTTAAAGAGATTAAGTGTCAGATGCAAGTCAATACAGCTGGCCAGTGGGTGGCCTAGGATCTGAGTTGTCTGACTCCAGTCTCCATGACTCTGTGATCAGCATAACCAACTCACAGGGTGTCACAATGTGAGTGTGTTGCCCCCTGAGCTGGGCTTGAGTCAGAAGGCAAAGGGCAGGAACGCTGCTGGAAGCTAAGCCTCATACCTCAAACCATAGTATGTTCACAGAGTCTGACAAAGAGGATTTCAAGGGACTAAGAAGCATAACACAAATTGAATGGTCAAAGAAACTATGGACGCTTAACTTTAGAAAAGGGAAGGCCATGGAGGCATGATAGCTATACTCAAATATGTCAACATTTTGATATAGAAAGTAGAGGGTTTATATCATTAAGCTCATGGTGAGCCAACTGATAAAATAAAAACAATTTTAATAATAGAGTTAACATCAAAGGCAAGCAAAGCATCCTGGTATGAGTAATTTAAACATGTAATGAAGATTAATCAAAGAAGAGAAAGAACACATTTTTTTTAACGTGTCAAATGTTTGTTCATGGTACTTCACCATTCACCAAAGGACTCAGATCCACCATTGGGGAAACTAAATACTTATTCTAAATTCAGAAATTTTAAAACTTTTGAGAAATGAAGACATTTTAAGGACCCTTAATATTGATACTTACTATTTCTGGTAAATGCTTAAAGTTTTAGAACTGCAATAATGTTGTTGGCAGAAAATTTTGTTTCTATGACATTACAATTAGTAATCTTGAGTAGAAAACCACAGCATCATGTTAACATGATTCTTGAAAAGTACTATACTTAAGAAGAAGCATATGTAATAGGGGGATACACTGAGAAAAGTCATTGAAGCTGCCTTATGAAGCTCACCAAGCACTGAGCTAAAAAAAATTGACATCTGTTTATTACAGTATTTCAACTATGGAAGATCACTCATGAACATGGAAAATATATCATTGATAATATTATGTGAAAATTTACATTGTAATATGGAATATACAATATTAATATATCCCCAAATTAAAATAAATAAAAATGTATAGTAAGGTATTATTAAGGTTAAGAATTTATAGGTGAGACCTTTCTTTAGTTGGCAGGACAATAAAAGAAAACACATGCAAAGGGATTTGTAAATTGCTGGACATTGTCTAAAGGAATTGCTATTTAGCTGAAGTTGATGGCAAGATAAGATATGCATAAGTGAAATTTTCAGACATTGAAAAAATTCCTAAATAGAATAATTTTTATTTTATACTGTTTGAAAGAAATACTTTAAAATTATTAGTATTCTTTAATTTTTTGTATTGATAAATGCACCTTGCTCTTCTAATTTTCACTGAATCTTTAGTATGGCTGCTGTAACTTTTTGTGTCTTTCCTAATTAATGATAATTATTACTTATCATTAATTCTGTTTCTTAGGACTGTTTCAAAACAGAGGAAATTGTCTTGTCCCAAGAAATTGGCAGAATATGGAAAAGGCACTGAACTCTTTTTTAAAAAATTTATTCTAATCTGTTACATATAACAGCAGAATCAACTCAATTCATATTACACAAGTAGAGCACAATTTTTTCATGTCTCTGATTGTACACAAAGTAGAGTCACACCATTCATGTTTTCATACATGTACTTAGGGTAATGATGTCTGTCTCATTCCACCATCTTTCCTCTCTTCATGTCCCCTCCCTTCCCTTCACTGGGTACTAAATTTTTTAATCAAAGTGTAGCCAATAACTCAACAAATCAATGAGTGATAGGGAGAAACACATGCAAAGGGATTTGTAAATTGCTGGACATTGTCTAAAGGAATTGCTATTTAGCTGAAGTTGATGGCAACTTCAGCTAATTTGGGTTAATATTTTCCTTGTGGCAAATCATAGGGATAAACTCCCTTGGAGCACAGAACACATTTCCTTTGAAGTATTGTTTTAAGAAAAATAAATGAGAATGGGCAATGAAGGAAGAGGAGGAGGAGGAGGAGGAGGAGGAGGAGGAGGACTAAGAAAGGTATTACAATTCAAATGTATCATATTTTGTTATGGTAACCTCCTAATGCTTGATTCAATTTATGAGATTCCTAGTTCAGATAGTAAAAAGATTGAACAGCTGAATGTCCAAAAGGGATGGGTGCTCAATTAAATAAAGATCTATTTACTCAGTGTGCTATTATGCAGATCTCAAAAATTATGTTTGTGAAAGATTATAAGGTAATACAATTTTTATATCAAAAGGAAAAGCTAAAATATATCTACAATGTGCTAAAAGTTATATTAAAGTACATCTAGAGAGGAAAATTCCTGGAAACAAATGTACCAAATTTCTAATGGTTGAGAGTGTGATAGTAGATATGTTTCATAGTAATGTTTCTTTTGAATTTCTGTTTTTTCCCCAACATCATTATTTAGTTTTTATTTAGAAACAAACTAAGATATCACTTATATTACTATTATAGCGCATTATATGAGCTTAAAAAGTCTCCCCTGCCTTTTGTCTCTATGAAGGCTGGTTCTGGTTGCCCAGAGCCTGTAGACTACACTAATCATGAATACATTCACCAACTCTTTCTTCAGCACTGTTTATGCATAAGCACTAGGTGTTTCTAATGCAAAGATAAATTAATTATTGCCGAGAATATGTAGTCATTGAAGAGAATGAAAGGTAAACAATAAGCAAACAATCATAACCCAGTATAAATAACAGCAATTTAGAGATCTGCAAAACATAATGTCTATAACCAGATTCACCCTTAGTCAGAGAAGGCTTTGGAGGGATATGAATGTGGGAGGACAAGTCGCCCATCATAATGATGGTAGGAGGCAGGAGCTTCCAACAAGAAGAAAAGTGGAGCAAAGGAGAGAAAATAGAGCACATGGAGGGGACTTAAAATAGTTCAGGAAAGTTGGTCAGTGTGAGTGGTGGATGGAAACATTCGGAGAGACAAGCCAAGTCACATGCAGGGATGTACCAGGAAGAATATCCTTATGCAGCGCTAATGAGATTACATTTCTTCATGAAGACCTGAGAAAGCACTAAAAGAATTAAATGAATATCTTTGGCATCCTTTTTTTGTGTGCGTCTTTTTTTTTTTTTTTTTTTAACTAGCAAGACATCACTATAGCATATTTTTGTGGATTATAAGAGAAAAATAATAAAAGGAAGGAGAAAATAGATAAAATATAGAAGAAAATTGCCTAGGGACTAGGGAAGACTGGAAATGAAAAGGAGGAGATGAAGAGATAAAAATTGGAAATCAGTTGTAAATAGAATCAATAGGATTTTATTGAGAAGATACAAGAGGAAGAGGCCTAGGAAGACTCCCAAGTCACAGACATGAGAGACTTTGGTGGATAGTGATGTTCTTCCCCAGATATAAAATGCAGGAGGAGTGGTTGAAAAAATAAATGGAAGGAAGTTTGGATTTAAGGTATTTGTAGGATTCGGAATAAATCACTGAGGATGATGAGAAGAGCAATTGAAACTATGGGTCTGGACCTTGGAATAGAGATCTGCTTAGGAGTCATGGTTTGAGAGACACGTTTATATAAATAACACATGAAGAAAAGAATATAACTAGACTGAAAAGAAGAAGCTAAATTATGCTCCTTTTACTTAGGAGACAAAAAAGAAATCCAGCAGATCATTAGTGCTGTGTGCAAAGGAAGAGGTTAATATGAAGGAGTCTAATGAATAACCCAAGAAAACCAGGAATGTGTGGAATGAAAACATTAAACAAACATTCTCATTTCCCTTAACAGGAACAAGTCACACAAGAGATGGAAGTTGGAAACCACACCACGGTGACAGAGTTCATCATCTTGGGGTTGACAGAGGATCCTACACTTTGTACCATCTTCTTGGTGATATTTCTAGGAATATATGTTGTCACTTTAGTGGGCAACACCAGCATCATTGCTTTAATAAGAAGCTGTTCTCAGCTTCACACTCCCATGTACCTATTCCTCAGCCACCTGGCTTTTGTAGACATTGGGTATTCCTCATCAGTCACACCTATAATGCTTATAGGATTTCTGCAACATGAAGTAGTCCTCCCTGTGGCTGGCTGTGAAGCCCAACTCTGTTCTGTGGTAACATTTGGGACAGCTGAATGCTTCCTCCTGGCTGCCATGGCCTATGATCGCTATGTGGCCATCTGCTCTCCTCTGCTGTACTCCACCCACATGTCCCCCAGAGTCTGCCTTCTCTTAGTGGGGGCCTCCTACCTGGGTGGCTGTGTGAATGCTTGGACATTTACTAGTTGTTTATTGAGTCTGTCTTTCTGTGGACCAAATCAAATCGATCACTTTTTCTGTGACTTCTCCCCTTTGTTGAAACTTGCCTGCTCAGATGTCTCCTTAATTGAAATTATCCCTTCCATCTCCTCTGGCTCCATCATTGTGCTCACAGTGTTTGTCATTGCCCTCTCTTACATCTACATCCTCACCACAGTCCTGAAGATGCGCTCCTCTGAAGGGCGCCACAAGGCCTTCTCCACCTGCACCTCCCACCTCACTGCGGTCACTCTCTACTATGGGACCATCACTTTCATCTATGTGATGCCCAAGTCCAGCTATTCCACCAGCCAGAATCGAGTGGTGTCTGTGTTCTACACAGTGGTGATCCCCATGTTGAACCCCCTCATCTACAGCCTGAGGAACAGAGACGTAAAGGAGGCCCTGGGGAAGGCAACTGTCGGGATATATTCTTAGGATCTATTCTTTGAATTTAAGACAACCTATCTAGTGTTCATGTACTCATATCACACTTAGTACCTACCATATGCTTCTTAACTGCTTAAATCATACCTCTTTGTTATAATTCTCAATTTTAAACAATTTGAAACCAATTTGGAAGCACCTTGAGATCAGTTATGATGATAGTACCAGCTATCACTATTATTGAGCTCCTACAGATGTCAAGCCCTTTTCCTTATTTAATTTATTTAGCAAACAATAACTTACATTTGCTATGTGCCAGGTCTCAGTCTAAACATATTACATTCATTTATTCACCTCTTCCTTTTACAACCCTATTATTCCTAATTTACAAGTAAATAATTTGAAACAAAGAGTGAGTAAGTAGTGATGCAGCTAACAACATTTGGGTCCAGTACATAAATATAGAAGTTCTGGTTCAAAAACATCTTGCTTTTCCATTTAATTTTCACAAAAGTACTGTGATTCGGGTAATTATAAATCCCTCTGAATTTGCAATGAAAAAAACAAATCTTGAAGAGTTCCAATAGTTTGTACAGGTAGAATGTGGGTTCAAGTGCTCTGTTTCCAGGTCCTGTGCAGTGTAGGCCGTACCTCAGTGGCTATAAAGACTTCAGCACTGCTACTGAGATAGAGCATTTGGGTTGAGTGATCAAGCCTAATCTAGTACTTTATGTCAAGCATTTAAACAAACTCTATTCCTAAAAAAACCCACGAAGTAGAGACTTAGGAAAAAGAATAAGAATAGAAAACTGGATTGATTCTCATCTTTAGGGAATTGGGTCTTGAACCATGATGCCATGATTTCACTGGCAGTCTATCCATATTTAAATACATGTTAAAAACAAATAGTCCCATTGCCATAATGTAATCTTCTTTTATTTGTAGAAATTTAACATGATATCTTTTATTTATAAGCATTACAATAAATATATTGACAATAATCATCATTGCATAGGTCTAAATCTACAAAGAAATCTGTGGAAAAAAACCTAGAGATATTGTCCACAGATACATATGACAGTAAAGGAATTTGCGGAAGTGTGATCTATTCTTCTTCACATTATTGCCACAATAATGGAAAAAGTAAGGAGAGATTTGCTGAGCCCAGGGACTTCCAACTCAGCAAATACTGAGACAACTATTCATGGCATCTGTAAACATGACTTAGAATTTAATTTTCCTTTACCTCCGTGTAATGGGGTGCAAGAAGTGAGGTTTGGAATATATAAGAAAACAAAGTTTTACAAAATGAAAAGTGCAACACAGAACATTTATAGTACTATTGCATTAATTAGGTGAAAATGCCAAATAATATCTAAAAGGTAACAAGGATAAATTAAAAGTCCCGAAATGATTAAATAATAGTGTTATAGGAACATTGTGTTTTGAATTTCTCTTATTTTATATTTGATTTCAAATAAGAAAACATGAAATAATATATGGAGATGACACACACTGACTCTCAAAACAATATAGCTGTGCAAACAGGCAAAATACAGATGTTAGTTTCCACTTTGGATACTTAAAGGGTATATTCTAGTTTTCATGTAGGGACAGCAGAGCTATAGTCACATAGAAAATCCCTATGACCTTGCAAGACCTGTTGTCCCTCGAGTCAAGCATCTTGCATATTAGAGAGATGCAAAACCCAAGAGAATGTTTTTTCTAGTGTTGTTGGAAAAGTGTTCTGATCAATGTGATAGCTTACTAAGCATTTATTAAATGTCAGGCATTATACTGATACAAAAACAAATAAACATTGTCGGACCTCTAAACATTTACTATATCATGTAAAACCTATGTGTACACTTGTCTAGAAGTAATTTTGCACCCATACTTATAACAAGGTGCCAAAGGAAGGCCACTTTTACCAACCAGGATTATGAAATAACACTTTCTGGAAGACAAAACACTAAAATGCACATGTCTTGCAACATGACTAGTAAAGCAAGGTAATAACAATGGAAAGATGTTTCAGATATAAGAAGTAACATTATAAATGTCATATAAGAATAAAAAGCAGTATATGTGGAGAATCACATTTATGAAGCACTAAGAATGAGGTGGGAAAAAGTAGTGACCAATGATGTCAACTAGAAACAGTTTATAAAAAGCCACAAATTTCATGGGAAGGTGTCCTTTATTCAGAAAGGAACTATTGAAAACCTTTATGCAAGGAAGTAAAATGGCTAGATGTATTTAGATCACTTTAACAAAGTTAAGTTTTACTTTTAAGAGTGGCTGGTTAGGAGAAAATTAAAATACTCCAAGAGACAGAGGATGAAGATTTGAGCCAGGGTCATAAAGAATAGAAAATAAGGAGGCAATAGGTTTGGAAAAAAAAAATAAGAGAGAGAATTGGCAGTTTGACTGATGGATGGAGAACAAATAGAGACAAGGAATATTCCAAAATGCCTCCCATAGTCTAGCTTTGGTGAGTAGATGTTGATACTAACACCAGTCTCCTAAGTGAAGTCCCCAGGTAGAATAGTAACGAAATACACTGCATTATAGTATCAGTAAAATCTATTATTACTCACACTCTAGTCTTTGTCATCATAGAAACAGATAATTCAGGGGTAGTCAAAGAAGAAAATTGACCAAGATAAGCCCTCTTCAATCTCTTCTTTAAAAAAAGTTTATTTGTGCATTATAGTTAGATGTGATATTGGGATTCATTTTGATATAATTATACAATAATGGAATATAATTTGCTCCAATTTAGTCCCCATTAATTCTCCTTTTCCTCTCCTCCTCCCTGCCCCTCTTTCTTTTCCTCTATTCTACCAGTCTTTCTGTTTATTTATGGTTTTTAAATTAGTGCATTATAGATATACATAAAGGCAAAATTCACTCTCATGTGTTTATATATGTACATAGTATAATTTGGTCAATTTCATTACACTGACCAAATTTCATTCCCCACTTCATTGGAAGATACTGAGGATGAGAAATGCATTATTTTCAAACCCAGCAAGATTTTTCTCTCCCCTCCTCTTATATTTTTTTCCAAATTTTTTCATAAAACCCAAATTGTTTATTTAGACTCACTGTTATATTTCATGATAGGCAGCTCTCAGAGTAACATTTTCTATATTCTTCTTGGAATTTTTTCAAATCCAAGAGTACATTTCCATTTTATCACGGGTGACAATATTATCAAAATTTCCAGTACTACTTATCAAATGGCAATTTCTTTTCAGCTCCTAAAAAACTGTGCCATCATTTTTTTTTAAATTCTCACTGTTTATTACTATTGAATGCAGATATATTCTTCTATCTTCTTTAAATGGAAGAAATTGCAGATGTACAGATATAAATTAGACAGAACAATATTTAAGTGGTGCCTAAATTCATGAAATTACATCAGATCAATAAAGAGACTTCAACTATAAAAGAGAAGATTCTAGGACAAATTCTTTTTATATATGAATTATTCATCATAGTCAAGATCTGAATGCAATACAAGTGCCTATTAGTGAATGAATAAAGAAAACGTGAATATATAAAATAGACTACTACGCAGCCTTAAATAGAAGAAAATTATGTCACTTGCAACAACATGAATAGAACTGGAGAACATAATGTTGAGTGAAACAAGCCAATCACAGAAAGACACAAACTATATGATCTCACAGGCAGAATCTAAAAATGTCAGTCTCCCAGGAACAGAGAGTAGAAAGTGATTACCAGAAGCTTGGGGAAAGGGAGCACAATGGAGAAAGGGAAGATAGTGACCAAGGAGTTCAATGCTTCAATTAGACCGGAAGGATAACTTTAAGTGACCCATTGCCTTACATAATGACCAAGGTTAATAATAATATATGGTGCATCTCAAAAAAGTTCTGATCACAAAAAGTGTTAAATTGAAATGATGAATTAACTAGATTTAATCTTTGTATAATGTAGCATAGATCAATATATCATATTGTACCTCCCAAGTACATACAATTATTACTTGTTAATTAAAATAAGTTAATTAATTAATAAAAAATAAAGCTAAAAATATACTTAACTTGTTGCATTTGGCTCCCCAGTACTATACCAGTTCCAATGTTTACTGCAGTATGCTTAAGTCTGGAAAAAAGGGCTGCGTCTTCAAATTCCCAGACAACTACACAGGCTATGAGCATAATGAGGAACCAGGAAAATATGACCTCACTAAGGGCACATATAAACTTCTAGTATTTGACGCCAATATTCCACTTTAACAAAGGACAGGTCATCCAAACAGAAGACAAATAAGAAAACATTGGACTTGAAGTATGCTTTAGATCAAATGGACCTAAAGTATGTGAACAGAACATGTGATCCATCAGAAGCCCAAAACACATTCTTCTCCAGTGCACATGGGACACCCCCCAGCAAAGGTCATTTGTGAGGCAACAAAACAAGTCCTTACAACTTTGAGATTGAAATATACCATTCATCTTTTTTGAAACTAGCAACCAATAACAGGGAGAACTAGAAATATTTCGACTACTTATTGGAATTTATACAACATCCTCCCGAACAACCAATGGTTGAAGAAAATCAAAAGGGAAATCAAGAAGTATCTTGAGACAAATGAACTAAAACTTACAAGATGTAGAAAAGGTAGCCATAAAAGGGAATTTTATAATGATAAGTGCCTACATTAAGAAAAAAAAAACCCCAAAACCTCAAGTAGTTGGAAAAAGATGAACTAAGCCCCAATTTTGCAGAAAGTAGAAAAAAAATAAACAACAGAGCAGAAATAAATGTGAGAGAATAGAAAAATGATACAAAAGATCAAAGAAATTATATAGGTCATGTGAAAAAAATATTGACAAATTCTTTACCAGAATAAGAGAAAAGAGAACACATAAATAAAATCAGAAATGAAAGAATACATTTAAAACTAACATCACAAAAATGCAAAGAATAAGAGACTACTATGAACAATTATACATCAATAACCTAGAAGAAATTAGATAAATTCCTAGAAATACACAGCCTACCAATATTGAACATGAAAAATAGAAAATCGGAACTCATCATTAAGAAGAAAGGGAATGGAATAAATAATCAAGTATCTCCCATTAAAGACCATCAAAGAAAACTCAGACCAGATGACTTCACTGGTGAAATTTAACAAATAGAGAAAAATTTATGCCAATCCTCAAACTCTTCCAAAAATTTGAGAAGGAAATACTTCCAAACTTATTCTACAAGACCACCATTACCCTAAGAACAAAGCCAGATGGGGATACATCAAAAGAAGAAAATTATAGGCCAATAACCCTAATAAGCATAGATGCCAAAAATCCTCAACAAAATACTAGCAAATGAAGTTCAACAGTACATTCACCATGATCAAAATGAGATTTATCTCATGGATGCAAAAATGGTTCAATATACACAACTTTATGACATTAATACAAAAAGGATTAATACAAAAAGGATTAAAATCATGATCATCTCAAAAGATGCTGAAAAATCATTTAAAAAATTCAATACCTTTTCATGATAAAACTCTAAAGAAAATATATAATGTATAGAAGTTACAGACCTCAATATAATAAAGGCCACATATGAGCAGCCCACAGTTAACACTGTACATAACAGTAAAGTGCTGAAATTGTTTTCCTCTAGGATTGCAGGAAGACAAAAGTGCTCACTTTCTCACCGATTCTCCTCAACACAGCACTGGAAGTTCTAACCATAGAACCAAGTCTCTGGGTTTGATCCCACCTCTGCAAAAATAAATAAATAGATGGATATGTAAATACATAAACAAACAAACAAACAAATAAATAAATAAACAAATAAGAAAGGTACACATTAAAATTAAAAAATAAGTAAAAGATGTGTTTTTTTTTAAGAAGGAAAAGAAAAGGCAGCTTATGAATTTGGGTAAAATATTTGCTAACTGATATCTGATAAGTATTTGACAGGGGATTAATTGTCGGGAGCAGCAAATGACTACAGGTTTCTTTGAACCATCCCAAGGCAGAGGTGATGACCCTCTGAGAACTCTCAGTGGAAACACTCCAATTGAGACTGCTTAGTTGCTGGTGACACCCTATTCAAAGGAGGTTCTGTAGTTCACAGAATTTATTGGCTTAATAGCCAATTATCAGCTGCCTAGAGGTAGAAGGGAAATGGGCACAAGCTGATAAGCTTTTAATTGAGCTGCTCCTGCTTGCAACCTCATTTTTGTTTATTGTGAATAAGCTTTCTCACAACAAATTCTTTTGATGTTTAAACCTACATGATAAACATGCTTGATGTCAGTCAAGCCTGGCTTTCCCACCAGGTCCAGCTCTCTCTAAATATTTATGTATTTATTTGTCTTTTTTTTTTTTTTTCCAATCCCATCATCAGCCTGAGTTTGGGAAAAACTGCATAAAAGCCACGCAGATTGTGGCAATTAATCTTCAAGTAAATAAGGAACTCACACAACTCAGAAGCAAGAAAGCAAATAACTTGATTAAAAAATAGACAAAGGACCTGTTTTCATCAACTTTTTTGCTGCTGTGACTAAAAGACTCAACAAAAACAATTTTAGAGGAGGGATAGTTTATTTGGGGGCTCATAGTTTCAGAGGCCTCAGTCCATAGGCAGCTGGCTCCATTCCTTGGGGCTTGAGGTGATGCTGAACATCAGGACAGAAGAGGGTGGCAAAGGAGAGCAGCTCAAATGATGATCAAGAAGCACAGAGAGGGAGATTAAGGTCAGCTCACCAAATGTATACCATAATAGCCCACCTCCTCCAGCCACACCCTATCAGCTCTCAGCCACCACTCAGTTAATCCCATCAGGGGAGTTAATTCACAGTCTTGATTAAGGTTCTCACAACCCAATCATTTCTCCTCTACATGTTCTTGGATCGTTTCACAGATAAGCTTTTGGGGACACCTCATATCCAAATCAGAAGAGGACCTGAATAAACATTTCTGTAATGAAGACATACCAAGGACCAACAAGCACATGAAAAAGTGCTAATCAGTATTGCTAAACATCAGGTAAATGAAACGGAAACCACAGGGAAACATCAGTTTGCACTTATTGGGAGAGCTATTACCAAAATGACAGAAGATAATAAGGGTTGGTGAAGGTACAGAAAGAAACCCTTGCACACTGTGGCAATGGGCATTCACACTCTGTTGTGTTCACACTGTGAATATTGTTATGCTCGAATTTGGGACCCCCCCAAAGACCACCAGAGACCAAGATCGATGCAAACAGCAAAGAGGTGTTTATTGCGAGCTAGCTCGGTCCTCCGGGCGCACACACAGCAACTGGTGACGCTGAGAGGCCCCGAGCCCAGGGTTTGCAGCAGTTTTATACATTCTTTGGAGAAGGCAGGGACCCCCACATACATCATAGCATCTCTTAGCAAATCATCACACACCACGGGAAAATCAAATAACAACTCTAAAATATGATTAGCACATTCACTGGCAGGAACAAGTTGGGTAGGGGTGATTGGTCATTACAAAAGGGGTATTCATTTGAACTGATTGGTTTAAGCCAAGAGGGGTGTATGTGCTGAACTACATGGTTTCCCAACATGTTATCAACCACCATAAACTACTGGGAGGGTCATCTGGCATCCCAGGTATTTCCCTGTCTCATGCTGATTGGTGGCTGCTAGGGGGTTGCTATGGATCCCCACCTAGCCTGACTGAGTCAGGGACACCTGGCGCAGCAGATCTCTCCGGTTATTTGTAGATAAACAATTTAGCAGGGTGGGAATGTGCCTAGGAGTGCTCTGTGGGTCTTTCCAAGGACAAAGGTCATGTCCCTTCCTTGGACAGGCTTTGCTCTGAGGTAGAGGCCGGTTTTTCAATATTAAATTGGTGACGCTGTCGCAGTGGTCCACCTTATGCTTTGAATATAAGCATATTGCTGCTCTGCAACCGAGGCTTATTATTAAAGGGACATGTTTTTTCTCTCCCTTCTCTTCTCCCCCTCCCTAACAGGATTAGGAAGACAGGTTATCTTTTCTTCCATATTTTAGGCCTAGTTGTCTGTCCTTGAGCACACACGCACTACAGAGAAAAAATGTCACTGGAAGATCTAGGAAATGACCATCTCACAAATTATCAAGTGAATTTCAACACACCATCAGGGTGCACCTCGGACCCCAGTCAGGGCACATCTGGAATGTAGCCTTCGAATCCTCTTTCAAAAAAACCCCTGTTTTCCTCAATGGGCAGAATCACAGGGACAGGAGTCCCCTATACTTCTCCTTTGCTAGCAAAAAAATAACTTTCTTCTTCCTTTTTCTCAAATCCATGTCCTCCTTATTAGATTGTCATCAGGCACAAGGATGGAGCTTTCAGTAACATGAAAACTGTATGGTGGTTCCTCAAAAAGTAAATGCTAGAACTACTGTAGGAGCCAGCAATTATTCTTCTGGGTACATATGCTGTGGAATTCTTGCACAGAAACACAAGATACCAGGGCATCAGCAGGATGCAGTGTTTATTAGGGCCAGCACTGGCTCAGCTGTTCTCATCCAAAGACTGAGCATTGGATGCAAGAGATGTTGCCCTATATGCCCCTGGCTAGTTCCTCTTTCAATTGCCAGCTCTTTATCTCCTATATAAATTAATACACATTCTAATTGGGCATTCTATTCCTATACTGTAGAGCTGGAACAATGATACAATTGAGTTGTGAAAGGTTCACACTGACACTGATGGAGCCACACAAGCTTTTTATTTGTTTTGAGAAGGTCCCTACTGAACAGCCCAAAAGAAATAAAATCAACATCTCATGGAGAGAGGTGAGCCATCATGTTCCCCTCAATTTTTCAGGATAGCCAAGATATAATAACAACCTAAGTGCCCTTTAGTGGATGAATAGATAAAGAAATTGTCCATACACAATGGACTATTATTCAACCTTAAAAAGAAGGTTCCCTGCCATCTACAACAACTTGAATAGAATTTGAGGATTTTATGCTAAGAGAAATAAGTCAGATAAAAATATTACATGATTTCAATTATATGCAAAAATCTTTTAAAAGGCAAATGCATAGAAACAGCATATTGGCAGTCAGCAGGAGATGGGAGAATGGAAGATAAGGTCAGAAAGTACAACGTTGCAGTTATGTAAAATGAATGTCTAGAAATCCAGTGTATGGCAGGACTATAGTTAATACTATCCTAAGAAAGTAAATTTTAAATGCTCCTACTGATACTGCCAGTTACTGGTGATGGGTTCTGCTCCCTCACATGATGAAGTATAACATTAGAGAAGCACAACAAGGCAAGCATATACATTTAGCAGGGGGAGAAGGAGGGCATAGCTGGTATCCTGGTATCCCCAGGAGTGAAGGCAGTCTGCTTTTTTATATATCCTAGGCTTCCTTTGTTCTCCTGCACCCTTCCCCCTTATCTCTCTCCTTCCTGTATGCATGACTAGGCCCAGGAAATGCAAGGAAGGATGGCCAAAAGGTGGGAAACAGGTGAGCTGAAGGGGCCAGGGAGGAGTGATCCAAGTAGGAAGGGCCCCGGGTGAATTAATAGCAACTCTACAACTCCTATAGGGAGGGACAATTCCTGGGACAGGTTACCTTAGCAACAGGTTGGATCAGGGACAGGTTTTTGATAAGGGTGGAGGAAGGGCTCTGAAGGAATTAACATTTCAATCCTTTCATTCTCTGGATCTGACCCTTGCCTATCTGCCTGTGTAATTCTGGCTTCACTACCACCAAAAGAAAAGATGTAGCATGAGGGATAAGTTAATTTTCTTAACTATAGTAATCATACCACTATCAAAACATCATGTTTTATACCTTAAACACGTACAATTCCTAAAAATGAAAAAAATGTGCCACTTCCTTTTAGTTTCATGGTTTCAGATGAGAAACATCTTTAAGATTGGTTTTCAAAGAGTCCTTTCTTTCTGGCTACTTTCAGTATTTTTCTCTTTCATCTTTAAAAGTGTAATTTGGAATGTGGATGTGCCATGGCATGAATTCTTTGATTTTTTTAACTATTATTATGCATTTTTCCAGATTCCTGGTTCTGTGACTCCATATCTGTTTCACCAGTTTTGGGACATTTTCACCCATCATTTGTATGAATACTGATTCAATTACCCATTTACTCTCTTCTTCTGGATACCTACCATATGTATATCAGCTGTTTTTATTGTTTCACAGGTACACGTAGCTCTGTTTTTTCTCTTTTCCAATCTATTTTCTTTACTGTTTAGATAGGTAAATTCTATTAATCTTTATTTAAGTCCTATGTATCTCCATTCTGTTATTCTGAACTCTACTATAAAGTCCATCCAAGAAGTTTGTTTAATTTTGATGATTTTATTTTTCAGATTATGATTTTTTTTTATATTATATTATTATTTATTTTCCTCTTGTTATTGTTGTCTGGGGGGTTGATTTACTGTAGATTGACACATAATAATAATAATATTTATAGGATACAACATGATATTTCTATTCATAATATATTTTGTAATTATCAAATCAGGGTAGTTACCATATCCAACACCTGAAATATTTTTCATTTCCTTGTGGTGAGAGCATTAAAAATCTTCTCTACAAGCTATTTTGAACATATAAAACATTTTTGTTAACTAGCCAGCCTACTGTCCAACAGAGAGACAGAATACCAGAACCTATTCCTCCAATTTAATATAACATTGTTAATAGGTACAATGTTACAGTTTTATAATTCAGTTTGGTTTATTTTTTTTAACTTTAATTTCTTTGCTGAATTTTTTTTCATTTCTTTCAAGAAAAATTAGTGTTTGCTTGGTGAAGCATTTTTTTAAAAACATATTTTCTTTTCTTTTTTAATACCTTTATTTCACTTATTTATTTTTATGTGGTGCTGAGGATTGAACCCAGGGCCTTGCGCATGTGAGGCGAGTGCTCTACTGCTGAGCCACAACCTCAGCCAGGTGAAGCATTTTTTTGATGGCTGCTTTAAAACACAATCAGATCATTTTGACGTCTTTGTTGGAGTCTTTGTCTTTTCCTATTCAATTTGTGAACATTTTAATTCTTGATAAGACTAGTTATTATTGTATTATGGACATTGGGGATATCATCATAAGATATATACGTGTGTGTGTGTGTGTGTGTTTGTGTGTGAAGCAGTTTTCCTGTTTGAGGTTAAACTAGAATTTCTAGGAAAGAGTACATGTTTGGATTTCTGCGGGCCCCACTGGAGAGGTTCTGACCATGGAAATGTACAAGGCAGTGTTCCTCTGGTGAGCAAACTCGAGGGTTGGGGGGTGTAACAGGTGCCCTTTTCCCCATGGTTGGAATATTTTGCAGTCTTCCCCAGGCACTCTTGAGATAACCAATGTATGCTTGGCAGGAGCACTTGTCTAATCATAACCAAAACATCTTACATTGTGACCAAATGTAACCTATTGATATAAATAAAGCCAGCAGCTCAGAGGAGCAGCCATTTGGCCACTTTGCCATTGCTGCCTCTGCATCTTGCTGCTGTCTCCTTTTGCTTTCTTTACACCCCACTGATACCAGAGTACCAAAAATGGAGTGTGACTCACACTGCCTCCTTCCAGTTGGGTGAGGTGGAAATCTAGCACCCCCTCTGCCCTGTTGACTCCTTTCAGAGAAAGTGGGGTCCTGATGTGCATGCCTCCTCCCTCTGAGTAAGCTCTGCTCACCACTGGGCAGCGCTGCCTCTAGGAAGGAGGAGGAGGAGAGCGGGTGGTACTGCTTTGTTGTTGCAGGTGGGGAATCTCAGTTCCCACTGGCTGCACACAGGGGAGGGGACAGAATGCCCAGAGTCTCACCTCACATCATCTCATTAAGTCTGTGGCTGCCTGGTAACACAGAAGGCTCATTTCCCCAGTGGAACCACCAACACTAGCCAGGCAGGGGGCTGGGAGGAAGGGAGGGGTGAGGATCAACCCTTGGTTGGCCCCACTGAAACCTGAAGGAGCCGGAGGATTCTACCTTTTCATCCGTGTTTGTCTGAAGTAGGGCGAGAATTGCTAACAGGTGTTCTTTTAAGGCTACTTTTTCCCCCAGGTTTTTGACTAAGGACAGGTTTTTGTTAAAACGTTTTTGGTCTGGGTCTGTTGGTGGTCCTGGGTTGGAGACTCTGTTTGCTCCTTCACGGTAGATGGAAGCAATAAGGAAAGCCAAGAGACTCCCCGCTATTTTCTTCCTCCAGTCTTGAGATCACTTAGAATCTGCCTTCTGAAGTCTTCCTATATTCATTTGTTGTGTTATAGTTAGTTTCTTTTTAGTAATAAGAGGGAAGTCCAGGGAGGAATGAGGCTAATTCATCTTCAGTTAACCAGAAATCTATGCCTTCAAACATCAAAAAGTACTTATCCAGATTCTTATTTTTGTTTATTGTTTCAGAGAGTCTCATACAAATTATCCTGTCACTGTCAATTTATATTCAGATTTGGACATCTCTGTATTTTGAACAGAAAGACTTTGCCAGAAGTAAATGTTTCAGAAGTAGTGTCCCCTAGAGCAAAATGTTCTGTTTGTCAACCTTCTCAGGGTATATATCTTAAAAGAAATCAAAGAATTAAGAGGACAGTTGTGATCTTGATCCTTTGCTTATCCTCTATGTGTCTTGTCTTCTGTAAAATAAGATCTCAAAATTAGCAGAATCAATGGTTCAAGAAGGAGCAAAAGTTTCATTCAGCCATCCATTAATTTATCAATTTTTTCATTCATTCATATCCAATATGCATTTAAGTTCTAGGAACTATATGAAAATTAGGAACTATGTTCCAGGAACTGTGTGAAAATTAGAGTCTTGGGGAGGAGGAATTTTTGGTAGTTTCCTCTGTGAGGCTTCCAGCATTGTGAAAACACAAGCACCTGAATAAATAACTACCAGTGCACTAAGTATTTTGAAGAAAACACCTAAGGTTCTACAAGAGGATAATGGTGTCCATAGTATGGTCTGAAGCTTTTCCAGAAGGCACCCTAGAATTGGTCAAATAACATATAGGTTGGTAGCTATGGCATAGGTAGGTTTTGCCTAGGTAAAGGAAAACGTGTATTTTATGAAAAGTCCAGAGGCAGCAAATAATGGGGGTATGTTTAAGGATTTGAAAGAAAAACAAATCATTGGTTCATAGAATCTGTATTCTCAGATACCTAGAGGAAAATTCATAAGAGATGGAAAGAAAACAAAGGTCATATTCAGGAACTTATAGGACATGTTAAGAAAGGTATCTTTATTCTAAAATCTTCAGAAATTTTAAGAAAATTATTTATATTTATGGCTATAGTTGGCAAAGAGAGAATGAATTGGACGAGATTTAGAGACAGAAGAGGGAAAATCTAGATAGGGTTATATTACTTAGGTTTTCCCAGAGAGACAGGTTTACACACAGAGACATGAGTACACACATATGCATATATACACACATCTATTTCAGAGAGGGAGAGAGAAAGAAAAAGAGACTGAAATTTTAGGGATTTTGTTCACATGGTTGTGGGGGATGGAAAGTCAAAAATCCAAAGGTCAGGTGAGCAGATTAAAAATACGGTGAGAGTTGGTGTTTCAGTCCAGAGTCCAAAGCCACTCTGAACACAGAAGTTCTTCCTCTTCAAAGGACCTGAGTCTTTTTTGCTTAAAGTCTTTATCTGAACACAGCCCATCCATACTGTGAAGGATGACCTCCTTTAGTCAATGACTGCTGATTTAAATGTCAATCACATCTAAAAAGACACCATCAAATGAGTGTCTATAGTGGTATTGTACCAAATAACTGGCCACCACAGTCTATTCAAGTTACTACATAAAATTAACCCATCACAGTGGTGCTATCTATCATAAGCAAAACATGGAGGATCTTAGTTTGAAGTAGAAGTGCTAATAATGAAGATGGAGAAGAGTAGTAGATAAATATCGGTCTCAGAATGGACAAGACATTGTGATCAAATATAGGAGTGCAGGGAAAGAAGTAAATTACTCTCACACTTCTGAATCAATAAACTGAGTCAATAATAGTGCCCCCTACTAGAGGGGAACAAGATGCGAATAAAGAAAGGACAGGAAAAGATAAATAAATTTTGTAGTCATCAGCATGTAGATGTAAAGATAAAACCCTCAGGGTGAAAATATGCATCCCTCAAGCTTCCTGACCATGAGTGACCATGTCTGACCATGGGTGAGTCACTCCAAGCATGTTCCACTCTTTCCTCAAAGATTGCAGGAATTGTGTTCATTTATACATAGAAAGTCCCCTTTTGACCTGACAGAGAAATTCACACATTAGTCAGGGACATCTTAACATTTTCTTCTGTGGTGATCCTTCTATATCCAAGGCTGAAGTCATAGGCTAGGAACACAGACCAGAATTATAGGGGACCACAAAACCAATATCCAACAGATAATCACAGTGCAAAAACAAACTAAAAAACACATCTCTAGCAATTTTATTTTCTGTTCTACTTTGTCATTTTTCTTTCAGTCATAAATGACATTATCATGTACATTGCAGGATGAGTTGTGGTTGAAAATGAATACAACCTTAAAGATTATATGCACAATCACCTCAATTTCTAGTGATAATTACTTCTGAAAAAATATGAATACAAATGAAAAAGAATTTTATGCAGATTATGTTTATGGGAAATAATTTGTTATTCTTAACTATAAATTAAATTTATTAAAGCTAATTCATTACAAACTTATGATTTACTATTTGATATCTAAAAATAAACCCTTCTACATTTACTAAAAGGTTCCACATGGGCTAATTATGTACAGTAGGTATATTTCAACCAAGGACACACAATTTCCTTTTATTATTATATCTATGGGATATTAGTACTCTCTCTAGTCTAACCAAAAAACAGATAATTAAGAAACTATTTTCCTACCAAGTGCTCTCTTCAGAGCTCCTTTAATTTCCTGGTTCCTGAGACTGTAGATGAGGGGATTTAGCATGGGGATCACCACTGTGTAGAACACAGACACCACCTTGTTCTGGTCAGTGGAATAGTTGGACCTGGGCATCACATAAATGAAGGTAATGGTCCCATAGAACAGAGTGACTGCAGTGAGGTGGGAGGTGCAGGTGGAGAAGGCCTTGAGGCGCCCCTCAGTGGAGCGCATCCTCAGGATGGTGATGAGGATGTAGATGTAGGAAATGGCAATGACAAAAACTGTTACCACAATGATGGAGCCAGCAGAAAATGTGGAAACAATTGCAGAGACACCAACATCAGAACAGGAGAGCTCAACTAAAGGAGCAAAATCACAGAAAAAATGATTGACTCGATTTGGTCCACAGAAGAGCAAAGAAAAGACAGAAAGGGTAAATGCAGCACCATTGAGGAAACCCCCTGTATAAGCCACTACAAATAACTGGAGACAGACTTGTGTGGACATTTTGGTGGAGTAAAGCAGTGGGTTGCAGATTGCCACAAAGCGATCATAGGCCATGACAGCCAGAAGGAAGCACTCCACTGTCCCAAAGAAAGTGGCTGAACCAAGCTGGATGCCATACCCAAGGTAGGAGATGGCCTTTCTCTCCACCAGGAAGTTTACAAGCATATTGGGTGTGACAGAAGATGAAAAGCCTATGTCAGCAGAAGCTAAATGGCTCAGAAAAAAGTACATGGGGTGATGGAGCTGAGAAGAGACTCTGATGAGAATGATCGTGCTGAGATTGCCACAGATGGTCACCAGGTAGATGCACAGGATGATCACAAAGAGGAAGACTCGGAGGACTGGATCCTCAGTTAAGCCCAATAGAATGAACTCTGTCACTGCAGTGTGGTTCCCATTGACCAGGGAATCCATGGGACAGTAGCTGCTGAAAAATGAACTTGTGAGGAAAACATGACATTATATTAAAAAAATTATAAATATATGGTTTTATTTGAATTAATGCCTACATGGGGATTATTATAAAAATAGATCATTCAAGTAAAATTTGGTCTAATTTTTTTTATTTTAGAGTCCCAGAGTTTATATATTTAAGTGTAATGAGTCATTTTATAGTTTAAAAATTGTTTTTAATGGAAACATTAAAAACTTTCTACAAATAATGTAAATATATATGTGTGTGCAAACATTTAAGTAGCTTCAACACTACTTAAAATATAAAAACATGGCTTGCAAAAATAACAAAAAAGAATCATTAATTATGACAAAAATAATTAAAATGTATGAGACCAATGAAGATTTGAGTAATAGCTAAATTTATTTTATGCTTACTAAATTATCACCCCATAGATTAAAATTTATATGTATAGTTCTATTTTAATTTCCATGAAATTAAGTACTTTTATTATTTCCATTTTATACTTGAGGAAAGTCAGTTTGAAAATGTTAAGTAACTTTCCTAAGGTTACACAGGAAGTAGTCGAATCGGGTATGAACTCAGACTGGTTAAAATTTGTCTATTCTTTTAGTAACCATTGCTGTAAATGAAATGCTAATTATAACAAATTAGATGGTCATTACAATGAGTATATGTGTAAGTGGGGGATAACAGGTTAGCCTTTCAGCTTTCTAGAAGTTTACATAAAAGAGGCACTTCCTTAGTCACATAGTTTACAATATCTTTCAGTTAAATGAGACCATCTTTAAGACCATTTTTTAAAATGAGAAATACATTTTTTTTCCTGATAGAACAAGGAAAAATATCAAGGAATCAAAGTAATAAATTAAATTACCTATTGTAAATTTATTAAACATTTTTATTATTTCTAGTTAAACCATTGCTTTAACAAATTATTTGAAATGCCATTCTAATCGCTATTAAAATATCACTTGATTAATATTCAGAACAAATTTTTAAAGTTTGTTTTCTTCAAGTACATCAAATAATTTTATAAGGTAATATTTTCTCAAATGGAATATTATGGAATGAAACATTATTATTTTCAACACAACATAGAACTGAATCATATTTCAACCTAGAGTTAATATGTTCACTCAGGATCACCCAACAATGTGTCAGGTTCACTCTAAACTCCCAAGACTTTTGGTCTTACATCCTTTTCTTTGTCTAAAATGTCTAGCGCCTCCGATGCTAGAACATTCAATCAATAAACAAACTAAGTTTTCCTGAAAAATTTTCAGGGTGTCCCCAAAGTATGTTAAAGCTGCTGTATATTTTTTTATTCTTATGAGTTCTTTTTTTATTGGTTCTTTTTATTTATATGTGACAATAGAATATACTGTGACATAATTATAAAAGCAAGGAATATAATTTGTTCCAATTCAGTCCCAGTATTTCCCCTTCCCCTTTCTTCCTCCCACCTTCTGTTGCCTTCCCTCCACTCCACTGATCTTTCTGCTATTTACTTACATATTTTTAAAAATCATTGTCACTGTGCTATTTTCATATATATATACATAGAAAGACCGGATTCATTCCACTGACTTTCCCTATCCTATCCCTCCTCCCTTCCTTTCATTCCCCTTTGTCTACTCTTCTGATCTTGCTTCTGTTCTTTTTTTAAACCCCTCTCCCACTTATTTTGGTTTAGCTTCTGCATATCAGAGAAAACGTTTGACCTTTGACCTTTTGGAACTGGCTTATTTTACTCAGATAGTCCCCAGTTCTATCCATTTACCAGTAAATGCCATAAAGTCTTCCTTCTATATAAGCTACTGGATTTTTTTAGCATTATGGTAAAGAGCTAAGTTTAGCTACTATTAAAGATCATGCAAATTTCTAATCTTATAGGTAGATAAATGAGGAATCTTGGAAAACTGAATTATTTCCTGCCTATTCACAGAAATTTGTGGAAACTTTAATTCAACTACAAGTATTTGCTAGCTGACTGGTTGGTTATATCTGCCTTGTTTCTCAGTTTAGGAACATAGAACAACTTAGAAGAATAAAGTGTTCTTAAGTGTAAATAAAAATCAGTAAATCAGATTTACTCACAAAAGCTAAACTCTTACCTCTTGAAATAAGCATTAATTTATGTTGCTATAGCAAATGCAGTCAGTATTAATATACCGTAGCTGTTATCCATTAATATTAGTGTTTGCTTTTGGGGATAAATCTCTGAAGATTCTAGAGTCAAATGTGAATTCAAAAACACTGAGGATCATTCTTACATTCTCAAGGGAATATTGAGTAGTTCTTTTCACACAACCACAACTAATCTTCAAGGATTCTGTCAATTCTCAAGTGATCTTTTTTTTTCTTTTTAAGCAGATATTGGTACACTTTCATTTGATAATTATTGGAAGTATAATCAATTATTTCATAGCTAAATATTGGTTCTAAGTTTACTTTGTTAATTCAGGCTTAAAAATACTAAACTGCACCCGGAGAATTGGCATAAGCCTGTAATCCCAGAGACTCAGGAGGCTGAGGCAGGAGGATTTGAGTTCAAAACCCACCTCAGCAAAAGTGAGGCACTAAGCAATTCAGTGAAACCCTGTCTCTAAATAAAATACAAAATTGGCTGGGGATGTGGCTCACTGGTCGAGTGCCCCTGAGTTCAATCCCTGGTACCAAAACAAAATAAAACTAAGCTACAAATATAACATGGTAGCTTATCTTTTTTCATTACCACCTGTTCATTTTAAAGTATTTTATAGTGTTAGATCTAAGACACTCCCTTAGGTAACTTGAGGAATATGGGGAAGTTGACAAAATTGAATTTTAAATATCAAAATTATTTAAGATATGCACAAATTTTTATAGCCAACATCATAAAATAAAACCTTTTAAAGTTATACAGATGAGGAACTGTGAATTAAAGAGATTCTGATGACTTCCAGTTAAGACACAGTCTTACCTGTGTTATGTCCACATGCCACAAAGGATAACTATTGGTTAGTGGCTTATGTGAGGCAAAGAAGGATGGTAGAAACAATGACTTCAACCTGAAGACTCAATCTAACTCTTTTGCTAATCCTAATTTAAAAAATCCTGCCTTGCCCTCCAGATGCCCCCTTGTGGAAAAGGCTGACCACTAATAGTACTGACCAACTTTCATTTGAAGCTTACTCTGCCTAGCACTGTGCATTATCTTTGCACACCTCATCACATTTCAACCTCACAATGATTTGGTAAAGCAAGTATTCCCATTATCCTGGATTAATAGAGAAGGCTTACTTTAATCTACTTGTCAACACATACTCAATTGGTAAAAGTAAATCCAGGTTTAAAATTTGGGGGCAGATTGGGTATTTGAATGTGTACCCTGAATTCCTGCTGTCACCAAGATATAAGTGCCCCGTAATGACCACTGGTTCACAACTAATCCCTGATGAATTATTTTTCTCTCTCCACTCTCAACACTCCACCCAAGTTCCTCCAACTAGAAGCCTACAGTCCTACCCTGAGCACTAAGGGTGCTAATCAGGATGCTCATTTCCTCTCGTGTGTTTGCCAGTGAGTCTGTTGATCTCACCTCCTTTGACCTTGTAAAATGCGTGCACTTCTACCCATCTCTGCACTGATTTTTCTATGTTCATGATATTCTTTTGCATCACAGCCAGAAGGAGTTATTTCTTGAAAGAATTTAACTTCACTCATTTTTATTGGTATCAAATAATTGCCTGCTGTAAGTTAAAATGACTCATATAAAAAGGCAATGGGCCAGTGCCACATCAATACAAACCTAAAGCTCCCTTCAGGTAACCATCTTTTATTCTTTTAACTATTTTGTGATTGAGATACTTCAGAGTGTGAAAATCATACAGTTTGCTAGGGTAAAAATAGTATTTATGTGTTCCTGCTATTTTCCCTATGTAATTTGAACATAATGGGTACAAGGAAAAAACTAATTGTTTTCCTGGGGGTGAACAGATCTGTACGGAATATAGTTGTTGAATTTAAGTTCCAAATAATAATATTAAATGCTTCAAATGTCAAAAAAGGAATAAACTTTAATGCAATATTTTATTTCAATGAGAGAATAAAAATCATTTATCACAGGCAAGAAAGTTTTGTGATATTGAGTTTAAAAGTTGTATAAAAATAAGCAGGTATAGGGCCTGGGAGTATAGCTCAGAGGTAGAGCACTTGCCTACCATACAAGATTCCCTGGGTTCCATTCCAGCACCACACACATACACACTCTAAAATACAGTTAAATGGGGCTGGGCTTGTGGCTCAGCTGTACACCACTCACCTAACATGTGCAAGGTCCTGGGTTCAATCCTCAGCACCACATAAAGATAAAAATACAGTTAAATGTGTAATGTATTGCAATGCCTCTTGCCATGTTGAGATTTCCAATTGTATCAAAAGTGCATCAATATTTGGTATTATGAAGCTTTAAATATAACCAAAGTAGAATTTTACACAGGAGTTTTATTACAATAAGCTACTCAACTTTATTACAGCAAAATACAGCATAAATATAAATTTTATCTTGAAAAAAATTATGGTTTCAGTTTCTTTAATAAATAATTATGTATATTTTCCCAACATTTTATTAATATCTTATACATAACAAGATGTAACAACTACTAGCTCCGTTCACTCTCACCTTAACAATATAAGAGTAATTTGAAAATGTTTAATCACATTTGTTTTCAGGAAATTGCAAATTAGAACATAATAGATACTACTACATAAATAGATACTACTACACAGTTTAAAGCTTAATAATACCAAATATTGATACAGTTTTGTTACAGCTGGAAATCTCAACGTGGCAAGAAGCATTGTAATACAATACAATCTATTTGAAAAATGATTTGAAAATTCTTTTACATTTAAACACTGTTATCTATGTGCAGTGGTGCACGCCTGCAGATCCAGTAACTCTGGAGACTGAGGCAGGAGGATTGTGAGTTTGAGACCAGTCCTCAGCAGCTTATTAAGAGGCTGTCTCAAAAATAAAACATAAAAATGACCAGGGCTGTAGGTCAGTGGTGGGGTGTCCCTGAGTTCAATTTCCAGCACTAACAACAAGTTAAGTAAATAAATTTAAAAAAACCCACCCATAGACAAATGGAAAATTATATCCACACAGATGACTCCAATGTTCACAGAAGCTCTATCCACAATAGCACAAATCTGGAAACAATGCTGAAGGCCACCAACTGGTGAGTGAATAAAAAAGCTGGCATTATCTGTATAATGAAAAATGACTCAGCAATAAAAAGAAACAGACTGTTGGTGCACCCATTATCTGTGAATCTCAAAATAGCAATGCTGAGAGAAGTTAGATGTCATAGTCTATATTTTACATGATTTTCATTTTATAAAATTACAGAAAGAGAATCTAATCTATTTTGTTCAAAAAGCAAACCTGGAGTTGCCTTGGGCCAGCAGAGGGGAAAAAAATGGATTTCAAAGGGGCAGAAATAATCAATTGAGAGGTGATTGAAATGTATTTTTATTTGATTGTGTGTGGTTTTGGTTACATGGGTGTAAAATACATTTTAAATAAATGTGTTCATTTTAATTCTGCAAATCTTTAAAAAGTCCTCAAACCTGTGGTTTGAAAACACACAATCTTTCCTTGATGGCATTTTTCTTAGTTTTGATGTATGTATTGCAGGGTGGAATATGTGCTATACCTTGTGCTACATGGATATATACATTTGTCTAAAATTCTCAAACTATATGCCTAACATTTATACATTATATGAAACTATATTTCAATAAATAATGTAAAATAAAAATTTAAAAATCCCCTTTCTGGGAGCTTAGTGGGATTTTTTTTTATTGGTTGTTCAAAACATTACAAAGCTCTTGACATATCATATTTCATACATTTGATTCAAGTGGGTTATGAACTCCCATTTTTACCCCAAATACAAATTACAGAATCACATCGGTTACACATCCACATTTTTACATAATGCCATATTAGTGACTGTTGTATTCTGCTACCTTTCCTATCCCCTATTATCCCCCCTCCCCTCCCATCTTCCCTCTCTACCTCATCTGCTGTTGTTCAATTCTCTTCCTTGTTTTTTCTCCTTCTTTCCCCTCACAACCTCTTAAATGTAATTTTGTGTAACAATGAGGGTCTCCTTCCATTTCCATACAATTTCTCTTCTCTCTCCCTTTCCCTCCCACCACTCATCTCTGTTTAATGTTAATCTTTTCCTCATGCTCTTCCTCCCTGCTCTGTTCTTAGTTGCTCTCCTTATATCAAAGAAGACATATGGCATTTGTTTTTTAAGGATTGGCTAGCTTCACTTAGCATAATCTGCTCTAATGCCATCCATTTCCCTGCAAATTCCATGATTTTGTCATTTTTTAGTGCTGCATAATACTCCATTGTGTATAAATGCCACATTTTTTAATCCATTCATCTATTGAAGGGCATCTAGGTTGGTTCCATAGTCTAGCTATTGTGAATTGTGCCGCTATGATTATTGATGTGGCAGTATCCCTATAGTACGCTCTTTTAAGATCCTCAGGGAATAGTCCGAGAAGGGCGATAGCTGGGTCAAATGGTGGTTCCATTCCTAGCTTTCCCAGGAATCTCCATACTGCTTTCCAAATTGGCGGCACCAATTTGCAGTCCCACCAGCAATGTACAAGTGTCCCTTTTCCCCACATCCTCGCCAGCACTTATTGTTGTTTGACTTCCTAATGGCTGCCAATCTTACTGGAGTGAGATGGTATCTTAGGGTAGTTTTGATTTGCATTTCTCTGACTGCTAGAGATGGTGAGCATTTTTTCATGTACTTGTTGATTGATTGTATGTCCTCCTCTGAGAAGTGTCTGTTCAGGTCCTTGGCCCATTTGATTGATTGGGTTATTTGTTATCTTATTGTTTAATTTTTTGAGTTCTTTGTATATTCTGGATATTAGGGCTCTATCTGAAGTGTGAGGGGTAAAAATTTGTTCCCATGATGTAGGCTCCCTATTTACCTCTCTTATTGTTTCTCTTGTTGAGAAAAAACTTTTTAGTTTAAGTAAGTCCCATTTGTTTATTCTTGTTATTAACTCTTGGGCTATGGGCGTCCTATTAAGGAATTTGGAGCCTGACCCCACAATATGTAGATCGGAGCCAACTTTTTCTTCTATCAGATGCAGAGTCTCTGATTTGATATCAAGCTCTTTGATCCATTTTGAGTTAACTTTTGTGCATGGTGAGAGAAAGGGATTCAGCTTCATTTTGTTGCATATGGATTTCCAGTTTTCCCAGCACCATTTGTTGAAGATGCTATCCTTCCTCCATTGCATGCTTTTAGCCCCTTTATCAAATATAAGAAAGTTGTAATTTTGTGGATTGGTCTCTGTGTCCTCTATTCTGTACCATTGGTCCACCCGCCTGTTTTGGTACCATTACCATACTGTTTTTGTTACTATTGCTCTGTAGTACAGTTTGAAATCTGGTATCGCTATACCTCCAGATTCACCCTTCCTGCTTAGAATTGCTTTTGCTATTCTGTGTCTTTTGTTTTTCCATATGAATTTCATGATTGCTTTATCTATTTCAACAAGAAATGCCGTTGGGATTTTTGCCGCTGTCTGGCTGGTAAAGCAACTGGTGGCCCTGTACGGGGAGCGCCTGAAGCTTGGAGGTGAGTAAAATTGCTTGCCCCTGAGGGAAGGCGACAGAATGGGTGACCATTTCAAAAAACAATGTGTTCTTCTTTTGATTTATTTTGTTTTTGTTTCAAGCTGCCTATCCCTAGAATTTTCTCAGGCAAACTGGGAAAAATGGTTGGCTCAAGGCTTGAAGTTGTTTGGCCCGGAGAAAGAGAAAATTGATACAACTATTCTTTGCTCCGTTTTTGTTTCATTCTGTTTCGGTTTTGTTTTATGCTACCTTATCGGATTGCGTTACCTTTATAGTAGATTAGAAACTAGTAAAAAACAAACCGAAAAACTGTTAAGTAAATTGTTAGAGGTCCAAACTGTGGTAGAAAACATGTCAGGTCAAGCAAAAGAGAAGGTCTCTCCAGCTAGTCAGACAGAGGAAAATTTGAAGAAAGAAAGCTTAGAGGAAAAAGGACCATCAGTTGGGGAGTTACAACAGGAGGCTGCTACTAACTCCGTTCTATCACCAGAGGGCGTAACAGCTGAGCGGCCCTCAACTCCCGTAGTTGATGCACAAAATCCTAAGGCAAGATCCCAAAGACTAGCATGCCCTGTACTTGAGCAGGCAGGAGGGCAACGAATCCACCGTGCTTTAGATTTCAAAACAGTAAAGCAATTAAAGGAGGCTGTAACAACCTATGGCCCGCAAGCACCCTTCACCATAAGCATGGTCGAATCTATTACCAACTTAGACATGACACCAGCAGATTGGGCTAACATGTGTCGATCTGTGCTAAATGGAGGACAATATTTGTTATGGAAGGTTGCCAATGAGGAATTCTGCATGGAGACAGCTAGGCGAAATACAGCAGCCGGTTACCCTCAAAGAAATCTGGAGATGTTGTTAGGAAAGGGACCTTATGAGGGTCAACGGCAACAAATTGAATATGATCCTGGTGTATACGCACAAATTGCTGCAGATGCAGTTAGGGCATGGAAAACTTTACAGGGGCATGGAGATTTACAAGGACAGTTATCTAAGGTAATACAAGGAACTAACGAACCTTACGCTGAATTTGTAGATAGGCTTATTCAGACAGCTTCTAGAATATTTGGAGATGTAGAACAGGCAATGCCATTTATAAAACAACTGGCTTATGACCAAGCAAATCGTTGCTGCAGAGAGGTCATTAGATCATGGAAACATGAAGATTTAAACACATATATTAAATTATGTAGAGACATTAATGAACAAGGACAAGTCTTAGCAGCAGTACAACAGGCTTTAGATGCCAGGCCAAAAACATGCTACAATTGTGATCAGACAGGACATTTTAAAAGGAATTGCCCCATAGGAGGAGGGTTTAACAAAGCTAGGTATCAAAGAAATAGAATACCAGGTATTTGCCCACGATGCCGTAGAGGGAGACATTGGGCTAATGAATGCCGTTCTCAAACCACCATAGAGGGCACTCCGTTATCAAAAAATGGACAAGGATCAAGTGTTTACCCACGATATCGTGGAGAAAGGCATCAGGCTCCATTGCCAAAAAACGGACTGGAGGGCCCAATGCTCCGGGGCCCAAAACCACAAATATACGGGGCAATGGAGGAACCCAGCAGCACCATCAAGGTAGTGCCCAGGACACATTATCCATTAAATCCCTCATCAGACAAACTAGAGGGAGCGCAGGGCTGGACATCTGCGCCTCCGCAAGAGCAGTACTAACTCCAGAGATGGGAATTCAAATCATTCCCACAGGAGTAAAAGGACCTCTTCCCCAAGGAACGGTAGGCTTATTATTGGGACGCAGTTCTTCCACACTAAAAGGACTTATGATAAGTCCCGGGGTAATTGATCCCGATTATGAAGGTGAAATAAAAATTATAGCTAGTTCTCCAAGAGGCATATCAGTTATCTCACCAGGGGATAGAATAGCACAGTTACTAATAATACCCAGCCTACATGATAAATTTTCCAGTCGTACTGTAGAAAGAGGTACCAGGGGATTGGGCTCCACAGGTGTAGATTGGGCTATGCTGTCTTTAAATTTAGATTCTCGCCCCATGCTAAAACTAAATATTCAAGGATACGACTTTAATGGGCTACTGGACACAGGTGCAGACCTTAGCATCATATCTAGTCAGGAATGGCCAAAACATTGGCCATTACAACAAGCCACTCAAACGCTTCGAGGCCTAGGAGTGGCTACTAATCCCCATAGAAGTGCAATGGTATTAGATTGGAAGGATCCTGAAGGATGTGAGGGAACTATACCGCCATATGTATTGGATCATCTTCCTATAAATTTATGGGGACGAGATGTCCTAGATCAATTAGGTTTGACGTTAACAAATAACATCAATCCTAATGCGCCCACTACTAGGGCTAGACAAGGTTTTAAAAAAGAAAAAAGATTAGGAAAACAAGGACAAAATATAGCAGTACCAATTCAAATAGATCAAGGAACAGACAGACATGGGTTGGATTTTCAGAAAGGGCCACTGAGACAATAAAAATTACTTGGAAATCAGAAAGACCAGTGTGGGTTCCTCAGTGGCCCCTAACTAAAGAAAAGATACAAGTAGCCCATGATCTGGTCAAACAACAATTAGCGAAAGGACATATACAACCTTCCATATCTCCCCATAATACTCCCATTTTTGTCATTAAAAAAAAATCTGGTAAATGGAGATTATTACAAGATTTAAGAGCCATTAATAATGAGATGGTTATTATGGGACCTGCTCAATCAGGGATTCCCCAATTGTCTGCTTTACCAAAAACCTGGTATGTTTTAGCTATAGACATTAAAGATTGTTTTTTTTCAATTCCAATTCATCCTGAGGATAGTCCACATTTTGCATTTACTATCCCTGCACTAAATCATGAAGGTCCTGATCAGAGATATGAATGGAAAGTACTCCCTCAGGGGATGGCTAATAGTCCAACTATGTGTCAAATTTATGTTAACAAAGCAATCCAACCACTTAGAAATCAAAATCCTGAACTACAAATATTTCACTATATGGATGATATGTTATTGGCACATAAAGATAAAAACACACTGCTAGAATGTTATGCCACACTTACAAATTTATTAAAAGGTTATAATCTAGAGATAGCAATAGATAAAGTACAATTAAATCTTCCAATTAATTATTTAGGAGTTCTATTATCCTCAACCATGGTCCGTCCACCAAAAATTCAAATACGAGTAGATCAACTCAAGTCACTTAACGACTTTCAAAAGTTATTGGGAGACATAAATTGGATAAGGCCTTATCTAGGCATACCAACAGGAGAGCTAGGACCTTTATTTGATATCCTAAAAGGTCCATCAGATCCAAATTCACCCCGCATGTTAACGCCTGAAGCAAGAAAGGCATTAAAAATCATTGAAACATATATGGAAAATATGCACTTGGATAGAATTGATATAAGTTTGCCTTTATTATTTATTGTACTACCAACAAAAAATATTCCTACAGGAGTATTTTGGCAAGAAGGTCCATTATTGTGGATACATTTATCTTATTCTCCTAATACTATTCTTACTAGATATCCTGAGGCTGTAGGACAATTAATACTCAAAGGAATAAAAGCAGCAAAGGGAGTGTTTGGGATTTCTCCCAATAAAATTATTACTCCACATACTATGGATCAAATTGATGAGTTAGCCAATGAGTTAAATACTTGGGCAATAATCATGTGTAAATCTAATGTTTCATTTGATAATCACTTGCCATCTAATCCTTTGTTGTCTTTTTGGTCTAAGCATCCTGTAGTTTTTCCAAAAATGACAAGAAAGACCCCTATCATGAATGCTCCAAATATATTCACTGATGGGTCAAATAATGGTACAGCAGCAGTAGTTACCCCTGATCAAACTTTTACATTTTTAGTACCCAAACAATCAGCTCAAAAGGTAGAGCTTAATGCAGTATTACAAGCTTTTATGATGTTTAAAGATTCTGTATTTAATTTATTCTCTGATAGTCAATATGTAGTTAATGCTATAGTATCCCTTGAAGATGCTGGTAGGATTTCCCCTTCTTCTACTGTTTTCTCTTTGTTTTCCACTATACAAAGTCTAATCTGGGACAGAAAAGATCCATTCTTTATAGGACATATCAGGGCACATACAGGATTGCCTGGAGCCCTTAGTTTGGGCAATGAATTAGCAGATAAATCTACACATGACATACATATTTTCTCCACAATAGAAGAAGCTATAAATTTTCATAAAAGGTTCCATGTCAATGCTAATACTTTACAAAAACGTTTTAAAATAACTAAAGAACAAGCCAGACATATAATAAAACAATGTCAAAATTGTGTGACATTTTTACCACAAGTTAATCTTGGAGTCAATCCTAGAGGACTGATACCTAACCATATTTGGCAGATGGACGTCACACACTTGCCAAAATTTGGAAAATTAAAATATTTACATGTTACAGTTGATACTTCTTCCGGATTTTTGATGGGCTCCCTTCATGCCAGAGAAAAAACTAAAGATGTTATAGCTCATTGCTTACAAAATTTTGCCACTGTGGGTGTTCCTAAACAGTTAAAAACTGATAACGGTCCTGGCTATACCTCTACCTCTTTTAAACAATTTTGCTCATCATTTGGTATTACTCATATAACAGGAATTCCATACAATCCACAGGGACAAGGCATAGTTGAAAGAGCTCATCAAACTATTAAAATGTACTTATTAAAACAAAAGGAGGGAATTGGAAAGGGGTATATATCCCCCAAAGATAAACTTAAAATAACCCTCTTTACTCTAAACTTTTTAAATTTGGATTCATCAGGACTTAGTGCTGCGGAAAGGCATATGTATCCAAAAAATGTGCATAAGCCTAAAGTTCTTTGGAAAGATATTCTAACAGGACAATGGAAAGGTCCTGACCCAGTAATTGTCTGGAGTCGGGGCTCTGTTTGCGTGTTTCCACAGGGAGAACAGCAGCCGATTTGGATTCCAGAAAGACTAACCAAAACGATTTCTACAGATCAAAAAGAAGATGATTTGACTCAAATCCATAACAGCTGATATCCAGAACTCCAGCTTGGCCATTCTTACATCTGCGACAGTGATTAACCAGAATGCTTTTTTCAATATCTATTTTATTATTGCTTTTTCCCACATCATAAAGTTCTATTTTATTTTTGAGCTCATATAGACCTAGGTTGATGTTTTTCTGATCAGTTTTATTTTTTGACTGTAGAGTTTTTAACATTGCAATGGAGATTTCACCTAGGTGAAACTACAAGGCCTTTACTATTGTCTTATGTGTTGTATGTTATATGTGCACACTTCTGTTTTGTGTTATATGTCTATATGTGCGTATGTCCATAGATCATATATGAGGAGTGCTCATAAAAAAATGGATCCAAGTACTTTTTAATATTCACGTAATTTTAATGGTTTAATTTAAATTGGGTAAACAGCTGTTAAAAATTATTTTAATATGTGTACAAATAAGCAGGTTAACAGATCTGTTTGTTTATTTTCATCTTTCCTTTTCATTATATTTAATAATTCTGTTCAAGATAATGTAAATTGTTCTAAAAAAAAAATGTTTTCTTAGTACCTGTTGAAATGTTACATTTTTTTTTCTTTCTCTCTTTAACATCATTGTCAGAATTCCTATTTTTCATCCCAGTGCCGGCGAAGACAAAGATGAAACCAAACTACAACTTCTTCGATAATTATCACAACAAACTGTATAAACTGATACATCAATGATCTTGGGAGGAAATGGACATATTGATAGATTTCTCCACTTTGAACTGCTTACAAAACTTGCCTGGACTATGTATCACTTGTATGCACTGTGATCTATCTGTTGATACAACAAATTATGGTAATGCTGGCGTATCTTTGCTGATGTGTCACCAGTGATGCAATTTTCCCTAGGAGTCGTCAATTGATTTGGTGTCGTGGCATTTCTGTATCCTCCTCCCTTCTACTAGTGATGGTCTAATTTTGGGGGCCAACAGAGGTGAGGCAAAGAACCTCACCCCCCCACTGGCACCAAGGCCAAATCTGGGGGCCAACAGAGGTGAGGCAAAGAACCTCACCCCCCCACTGGTGCATAGGCCTATCCACAAGTATGGCTATATGCTGGACCGGTAGTCAGTGACGGGTATAATCCAATTGCACTGGTATCAACCTAAGACAGGAGGCTGACGCCTAAAGGTCAGTTTTCCAATGACGGGTAAGAACCATATGTTGAATTGGACAAACCTAACAGGCACGGTCCCTAGCCACATTACTTGTTGCTTAATTAAACAGAAGGGGGGAGATGCTGGGAGCCACAGCCAATTAATATGATGCATGGCATTTTTGATTGAAAGGTGACGCCAGCTAGCCATTGAGATGATATGATTATGTTAAAAATTACATTCATATGGATACCGGACTCCTGCTGTTTACCTGGGCCTGCTGCGGGACTCCTGGAGAGTTCCCATTGGTTGGGAAAGTGCAGTAGGAGGGAATTCCGGGGGAAGTTTTGGCGCTGGGGGTCCGGGAAGGAACCGGCGGAACGCCGCGTGGGTGGATCAGGATTCTTCCTGGACACAAACGTGGTATTTGGCGGTTGTTTCAAAAATAAAGTTTGTTCCTGTTTGAGTGGCTCGTGATCTTGTGCCCAGCCAGACAGCGGCAGATTTTGATTGGCATTGCATTAAACCTGTAGAGAACTTTGGGTAATATTGCCATTTTGATGATATTAGTTCTGCCTATCCATGAACAGGGCATATTTTTCCATCTTCTAAGGTCTTCTTGTATTTCTCTCTTTAGGGTTCTGTAGTTTTCATTGTATAAATCTTTCACCTCTTTTGTTAGGTTGATTCCCAAGTATTTTATTTTTTTTTTTTGAGGATATTGTGAATGGAGTGGTTTTCCTCATTTCCATTTCAGAAGATTTGTCACTGATATACAGGAATGCCTTTGATTTATGCATGTTGATTTTATATCCTGCCACTTTGCTGAATTCATTTATTAGTTCTAGTAGTTTCTTTGTAGACCCTTTTGGGTCTTCTAGGTATAGAATCATATCATCCACAAATAGTGATAATTTAAGTTCTTCTTTTCCTCTTTTTATGCCTTTAATTTCTTTTGTCTGTGTAATTGCTCTGGCTAGTATTTCAAGAACTAAATTGAATAGAAGTGGTGAGAGAGGGCATCCCTGTCTTGTTCTAGATTTTAGAGGGAATTCCTTCAGTTTTTCTCTATTTAGAATGATGCTAGCCTGAGGCATAGCATATATACCTTTTACAATGTTGAGGTAAGTTCCTGTTATCCCTAGTTTTTCTAGTGTTTTGAACATAAAGGGATGCTGTACTTTGTTGAATGCTTTTTCTGCATCTATCGAGATGATCATATGGTTCTTATCTTTAAGTCTATTGATGTGGTGAATAACATTTATTGATTTCCATATATTGAACCAGCCTTGCATTCCAGGGATGAATCCTACTTGATCATGGTGCACAATTTTTCTGATATGCTTTTGTATTTGATTTGCCAGGATTTTATTGAGGATTTTTGCATGTAAGTTCATTAGAGATATTGGTCTGTAGTTTTCTTTCTTTAAAGTGTCTTTGTCTGGTTTTGGGATCAGGGTGATGTTGACTTCATAGAATGAATTTGGAAGTTCTCCTTCTTTTTCTATTTCTTGAAATAGCTTGAAAAGTATTGGTATTAATTCTTCTTTGAAGGTTTTGTAAAACTCCGCTGTATACCCATCCAGTCCAGGGCTTTTCTTGGTTGGTAGTCTTTTGATGGCTTCTTCAATTTCTTCTTTTGTTATTGGTCTGTTTAAATTGTGTGTGTCTTTCTGACTCAATCTGGGCAGATCATATGATTTAAGAAATTTATTGATATCTTCACTATCTTCTATTTTATTGGAATATAGGGTTTCAAAATACTTTCTAATTATCTTCTGTATTTCTGTAGTGTCTGTTGTGATATTGCCTTTTTCATCTCATATGTTAGTAATTTGAGTTCTCTCTCTTCTTCTGTTTGTTAGCATGGCTAAGGGTCTGTCGATCTTATTTATTTTTTCAAAGAACCAACTTTTAGTTTTATCAATTTTTTCAATGGTTTTTTGTTTCAATTTCATTGATTTCTGCTCTGATTTTAATTATTTCTTGTCTTCTACTACATTTGCTATTGTTTTGCTCTTCCTTTTCTAGGGTTTTGAGATGAAGTGTGAGTTCATTTATTTGTTGGTTTTTTCTTTTTTTGAGAAATGAACTCCAGGAAATGAATTTCCCTCTTAAAACTGCTTTCATTTTGTCCCATAGATTCTGGTATGTTGTGTCTGTATTGTCATTTATCTCTAAGAATTTTTTGATTTCCTCCTTTATGTCCTTTGTAACCCCTTGGTCATTCAGTAACATATTGTTCATTTTCCAGGTGATGCAGGATTTTTCCTTCCTTCTTTTATCATTGATTTCCAGTTTCATTCCATTATGATCAGATAAGGTGCATGGTTTTATCTCCACACCTTTATATTTACTAAGAGTTGCCCTATGGCATAATATATGGTCTATCTTTGAGTAAGATCCATGTGCTGCTGAGAAGAATGTGTATCCACTTGATGATGGTTGATATATTCTATATATGTCGGTTAATTCTAGGTTATTGATTGTGTTATTGAGTTCTATAGTTTCTTTATTCAGCTTTTGTCTGGAGGATCTGTCTAATGGAGAGAGCGCTGTGTTGAAGTCACCCATAATTACTGTGTTGTGGTCTATTTGACTCTTGAACTTGAGGAGAGTTTGTTTTATGAACGTTGCAGCACCATTGTTTGGTACATACATATTGATAATTGTTATGTCTTGTTGGTGGATGGTTCCTTTAACAGTATATAGTGTCCTTCTTTATCCCTTTTGATTAACTTAGGTTTGAAGTTGATTTTATTCGATATGAGTATGGCCACTCCTGCTTGCTTCCGAGGGCCATGTGAGTAGTATGATTTTTCCCAACCTTTCACCTTCAGCCTGTGTATGTCTTTTCCTATCATGTGAGTCTCCTGAAGGCAGCATGTTGTTGGATCTGTCTTTTTAATCCAAGTTACTAACCTATGTCTCTTGATTGGTGAATTTAAGCCATTAACATTTAAGGTTACTATTGCAATATGGTTTGTACTTCCAGTCATGTTTATTTATTTTAGTTTGGCTAGTTTTTCCTCTTTGGTTATTTTTCTCCCCCTTTACTGAGATACCTCCCACTGTTAGTTTTGGGTGCTATTTTTCAATTCCTCTTCTTGTAGTATTTTGCTCAAAATGCTTTGCAGTGCTGGTTTTCTGACTGCAAATTCTTTTAACTTTTGTTTATCGTGAAATATTTTAATTTCATTGTCAAATCTGAAGCTTAATTTTGCTGGATACAGTATTCTTGGTTAGAATCCATTATTTTTCAGCGTTTGAAATACGTTGTTCCAGGATCTTCTTGCTTTCAAAGTCTGTGATGAAAAATCAGCCGTTAATCTAATTGGTTTACCCCTGAATGTATTCTGCCTCCTTTCTCTCGTAGCTTTTAATATTCTTTCCTTGTTCTGTATGTTGGATATCTTCATAATTATGTGTCTTGGAATTGGTCTATTATGGTTTTGTATGTTTGGGGTCCTGTAGGCTTCCAGGATTTGGCAATCCATTCCATCTTTCATATCTGGGAAGTTTTCTAAGATTATTTCATTCAACAGATTTTTCATTCCTTTGGTTTGAACCTCTATACCTTCTTCTATCCCAATGACTCTCAAGTTTGGTTTTTTTATGATATCCCATATCTCTTGCATGGATTGTTCGAGATTTTTTAACATCTTTTCTGCGTTGACTATATTCTTTTTGAGTTGATAAACTTTGTCTTCATTATCTGATGTTCTGACTTCTTTTTGATCTAGTCTATTTGTAATATTCTAGTTTGAGTTTTTAATTTGTTTTATGGTTTCCTGCATTTCTAGGATTACTGTTTGATTTTTTTTTAGGATCTCTATCTCCTGGTAGAGTTCCTTCTTTGCAATTTGAATTTGCTTATGCAATTCATTTTCAAAGTATTCTTTCATTGTTTCGACTTGCTGTCTCATGACTTCTCTAAGATTCCATTCCATCTGAGTGAGGTATGCCTTGAGTTCTTTCTCTGTCCATTTTTCTGATGCTTCTAGGTTCTCCTGTAGATTTAAGTTGTCCTGCATTTTTTGTAATCCTTTTTTCCCTTGTTTTTTCATGTTGTTCCTGTTACTTTCCAACTCTGTTTAACTGCTATGTTTCTGTTTTCTCCTATAAATTTGTTTTGGTTTTGTATATCTCTGTGGTCTCTCCTTTGTGGAGGGAGACTATGCCTAGAAATGTTGGGCTTTATTTTACTTTAAAGCTGATTCATTCAATTCATAAAAGGCTTCCGGATTCTGTATGCATATAGTGATTTGTTGTTTGTTCTTCGGACTTCATGTTTAGGTTAGGTGCTATGATGGTATGAGGGTTAGTATGTCTTGGCTACTTTGGAAGATTGCTCTACTGAAGGGGGATATTAAAAGGTGATTGGATCAGGGTGTTTGGTAGTAGCTAGGTATTTAAGAGCCCTACAGAAAGGCTCAAAACATTCACCTATTTGCATTTAGACAATTACATGTAATGGAAGATGTAATGCTTGGGATGAAAGTTGGGGGGTAGGGGAAGGAAGGTGCTCTTAAAAAGAAAGAAGGAGAGAGACATAGATAGATTAGAGGAGAATGGAAAGAACAATAAAACTTGAAATGGGAAAGAAAGAAAGAAGGAAATGGGGAGAAAAGAAAAAAGAGAAAAAAATTGAAGTCTTAGAGATCCACTTCTTCTCTTCCAGTAGGCGGAGCTGTGCCCTCCTAGCCGAGCTTCTGCCCTCTATGTGCCAACAGCAATCCCTGTAAGGCGGCTCCTGGGAGTCTCTAAATCCTGTTAGTCCAGAGCCGTTTCACTTCTCCGGCCCGTCCCCCCCTTCCTCCTGCCAGCCAGCCAGGTCCTGTTCACTGGAGGCATTCCCCAAGGATCTGGTTACACTTGCAGCCCCACCGTGTGCCTTATTTCCCCAACGACTGAGCACTCTCTCGGTCATTCATCTAAGCCCCAGTGCTATGGAGTGGTGATCTGGGAACCAACAGTTTAATTTTTCTGGAACCCTTTGGTGGGCACGCCTCCGGGAACTGGCGGCTAAGACCTTGGGTGTTGCCGCTGGTGGTAAGGTGAGTTGGGGGTCGGGAGTGCCCTCTGCTTCCCTCCCCCACTACAGTCACGCCCACTCCGTTGGCCATCGGGGGAGTTAGGGATGGGGAGTCTTCTCTGCTTTCCTCCGTCCCTACAGTCACGCCCACGCCGCTGGCGGTAGGGGGAGTTGGGGGTCAGGAGTCCCTTGGCCCCTACAGTCACAGTCCCAGAGAGATTCCCGAGGTTTCCCGGCTGCTTGTATCTGGTGGGGGTGGGAGTCACATACCTGCTAAAGTTGATTCCACTGGGAAGAAATTCCGTAGGCCGAACTCTGGTGACGTCACCTCTCTGCTATGGCGGGCCCCAGGCTCCTTGCTGGAGTGTCCGAAGGGAGGGGTGGGACTGGCCTGTCTCTGGTCTGACCCAATCTCGGTTGGTTTCAGTTCCCGGTTCACTATTTCATGAAGACTTGGCTAGAGACCTCTTCCTAGAATCCCTGTGCCGCTCCTGCTGAGCTGCGCCTTGGAGGCTGGTCGCCAAGTCGCATGGGCCGGGGCCACTGCACGGGTGGGCGCTGCTATGCGGGCGGGCGGCTGGCAGGTCTCGACCTCCGTGCTGCGTGGCGGAGATTCACTCGTGTGGGGCAAACTGTCACCTTCAAAAATCCTACTAATTCCCGGCCAGTCTCTCTTCAGTGGAATTTTGCTAGAAGCTTCTCAGCAGGTAGAATCTAAGCGTATCAATGCATCTCTCTGACCCCGTTATTGAAGAGGTACTGAAAGCGCTGCTTCCCTGCCCTCTGCCATGTTGGATCCTGTTGAAAGGAAGTAAAATTAGATGCACGTAACTAATTTACCATGTTTATGCAGAAGTCCTTCCATATTAATTTTAAAATTAATTTGTAATTGCTTTTAAAAAAACCAACTGGAATTTTATTTGAAATTAACCATACAAGTATGTTAGGATTAATATCATGGAATTGACATCTATATTATGTTGAATTTCCAAATCCAGAAGATGATATATACTTGCTTTCATTTCATGTGTTCAGGTTGCTGCTGATTTCATGGATGTAAACAATAGAAAAACCTGTCAACAAAGGTTATCATATTTATCACTTCCAGTGTATTTAATTAGTTCATATACATCTAATTACAGTCTGAAACTATTTTCCTACAGTTTGAAATTTTTCCTCTATATTTTTATTGACGTTTCAGTCCACATACAAAAAATTATGCCTGTTTTATTTGAAAACATTTATTTTCCTTAATTTTTGAAAGATATCTGCATAGGCTTAAAATTGTTTTTTGACAGGTTTTTCCTTTTACATCTAGAAATTTTTTATTCCAGTATTTTTCAGCTTTCAGCAGTAATTAATCACATCATTGCTCTCTCTGTGTATGATGTGTGTGTTTTTAAAAGAGAGAGAGAGAGAGAGAGAGAGAGAGAGAGAGAGAAAGAGAGAGAGAGAATTTTTTAATATTTATTTTTTAGTTTTCAGTGGACACAATGTCTTTATTTTATTTGTATGTGGTGCTGAGGATCGAACCCAGCACCCCGCGCATGCCAGGTGAGCGCACTACCACTTGAGCCACACCCCAGCCCGTGTGTGTGTTTTTAATGGTATTAAATTTTAATTTTTTTAAAACTGGCAATGCAGCTACAGTGCAAAAGCAACAAAATTTACATTTTCTTACCATTGCAAAAATGAGTAGCAATAATACAAATGCTGTTCAGTTGTTTATGTTGTTGTTTATGTTGTTTTTAAAACAGTTGTTTATGTTGCTGAGGCAGCACACCAACAGTAGGTTGCATTTGTAGCTGTCTTATTCATGATGTGTCTACATTCAGGGACAAACACCTGATTGTTTTATTTTCTATTTAAATTCAAATATATTTGTACCCTAATAATGAAATATAGAGTTATATATTATTTTATATTTAATTATTCTTTTTTCTTCTCCCTAAATAAATAATTAAGAAATTGTATTGAAATGTGTTCTTTTTTTAAAAATTTTTATTGTTGGTTGTTCAAAACATTACATAGTTCTTGATATATCATATTTCACACTTTGATTCAAGTGGGTTATGAACTCCCATTTTTACCCCATATACAGATTGCAGAATCACATCAGTTGCACATCCATTGATTTACATATTGCCATACTAGTGTCTGTTGTATTCTGCTGCCTTTCCTATCCTCTACTATCCCCCCTCCCCCTCCCCTCCCCTCTTCCCATCTACTGTAATTCATTTCTCCCTCTTGTTTTTTTCTTTCCCCTCACTTCCTCTTGTATGTAATTTTGTAAAACCCTGAGGGTCTCCTTCCCTTTCCATGCAATTTGAAATGTGTTCTTATACTATGGCACCTTTGAAGATTTCTTCACTTTTAGCTTTTGGCATGGTAGTATTGTGCTCATAACGTGTGTGTGAGAGTGTGTGTGTGTGTATCTTGCTTATTATTCACTGAGATCCTGCCCCCCCCCCCTTAGGTTAACAGTTTTTACTAGATTTGGAACATTTTTAATAATTTATTCTTCAACTATTTTTATGACCTTTTATTCTCTCTGCTTCTCTGAGTCTCCCATAATATATATGTTGGACTATTTGATATTGTTCCACAGGTCTACTGTCTTTGCTGATTTTTAAAAAATTAGGTTTTCTCTCAGTTTATTATATTATTAAATTTTTACTTCTCTTTTTCTTTGTTTTTAATTGACATAATTGCATGTATTTATTTGTAACATGACATGATGTTCTGAAGTGTATATGCATTATGGAATGGTTAAATCTAGATAATCAACATATGCATTACCTCCCATAGTTATCATTATTATGGTTAAAGTATGACTCTCTGGCCTCTGAGGCCTCCTGGCTTGTGGCTCAGTGGTAGAGCACTTGCCTGACATGTGAGGTATGGGAATCTATCCTTAGCAGCACATTAAAATAAATAAATAAAATAAAGATATTGTGTCCATATGCAATTGAAAACTTAAAAAAAAAAGGATTTATCTGAACTGTAATCAGTCAGCAGCTATGCACATTAGAGATCAAGCCCATATCATGGAGTAATGGGTTCCCACGGTGGCACAAGAGCAGATTTTGAGGCTCAATCTGCAGGTACCAGCCTAGAATCAGGAGTGGTAGAGGTTTATTCAATGTTGGATTTTACTGATGTCTGTCCAGTGCTGGTTCATACTGTGTTGAAGACTAAGGCAGAACCCTATGTTTAGTTCTCTCTTTTTTCCCAAGCGCATGATGTCTGCTTGTGCTGGCGCTGCCTGAAGCTGGGGGGTGGGGGTGGTGGTGGTGCAGGTTATGCAAAGCTGTCAATCCTGCCCACTTCAGCACATTATTTCTTATTATTGTGCTCTAACCAAGTACTGTGATCTATCACCTGATTTCTGTAGCTTTTATGAAGGTATTTTCATGCCTGGATAGATGTTCAAATTGATTGTTCTGTGGGGTAATAATCATTAGAGTTCTATATGCAGTTTTCTCTACCTTAATGAAATTAATCTAACTAAAGATGGGAGGGATTTCTAAGAGGTCCAAGCAGGTGAAAGAAAAAGTGAATAAATGTGATGTTATAGAGGTGACTTAATACAATGCTTCCTCAGAAGATTGGCAGAAATAGTATTCATATACACCCCCACACAAAAGGTACCTTCTTCTGAGATTCATCAGCTCCTCTGTTTTTTGTGATGGGATTATAGCTACCTCTGATTCATTTTGGTTTCCATTTATTAAAAAAAGAAACATCTCTGATCTATTCTGGTTGCCATTTATAAAAAGAAAAAATTTTTTAAAAGAACCATCTTTTTCCATCTCTTCACTTTCAGTCAATGCATATCCTTAAAGCTTAAGGGAGCTTCTTTGATGAATATATACTTGGGCATCTTTTATAAAGCTTTTTATTTTTATTTTTTATTTTTGGTACCAGAGATTGAACCCAGGGACACTTAACCACTTAGTTACATCCCAGCTCCTTTTATTATGTATATGTATTTTTTGAGACAGGATCTCACTAAGTTGCTTAGGACCTTGCTAAGTTGCTGAGGCTGCCTTTGAATTCAAGATCCTCCTGCCTCAGCCTCCCAAGTCACTGGGATTACAAGCATGAGCCACCACACTCAATTTAAAAAGCCTTTTCAAACCAGTCCTGGTGGTTCACACCTGTAATCCCACAAGTTCCAGGCCAGCCTCAGCAACTTAGCAAAACCATGTCTTAAGCAAACAAACAAATAAATAAGAATATAGCTCAGTGTCAGAACATCACTAGGTTCGATCCCCAGTTCACTGCCCCCGACCCCACAAATCTTTTCACCATCTTTATGTCTTTGACATACTTAGTCCATTTGTAATTAAAGTAATTATTGATAGGTAAGGATTTATTACTGACATTTAGGTAATTGTTTTGTGGTTGTTTTACATATCACTTGCCCTTTCTTCTTCTCTTGCTGTTGTCCTTTGGATTTGATGATCTTCTGTAGTGAAATACTTTGATTCCTTTCTCTTTATCCTTTGTGTATTTATTATAAATATTTACTTTGCAGTTTTTATCTGTCTTGCTAAGCTCCTCTCTAAGAACCAGTTGAAGAATTTTTAAAAATTTGAATTTAATTGGTAACTACTCTGCTAAACAATGTTATTGAATTATTCCTTTCTAATTTCTGGCATATTAAGCTAATGCTATACCATAGTCCCTTCTTTTTCAGTTTTGAAGATGATCGAAGTTACATTCCATGAGGGCAGACATCTCTGGCTGTATTTCACTTGTATTTCTGGTAGCCTAGGCAAGTGCCTGGAATTGTATTCTGAATAAACACTCATTGTATTCTGAATAAATAATGAGCTAATGAATGAATTGATTCATGCTCTAGGTTACTGTTATCAGGAATATGGTTAAAAACATTATTTTGATGTGTAATCTGCACATATTTCTTTATAATATGGATGGACAGTGTTCTTAGCTCCATTTTTCTAGCAAGAAATGATATTGATATGGTTTGTTAATCTTCCTGGAGCTAGCTGACATTGCATTTGGAAGAGCAGAGGATGAACACAAAGCAGATAGACCAATGGTTTAGAGGTAGAGAGAGAGACACACACAGAACTGTAGCATCATCCAGCCCCATATGTCTTTGGCACATTGTATCATTATCACAAAAAAGCACAGATGTGAACTCAAACTTCATGAAATGTCCAATAAATTAATGTGTAAGAAAAATACCAATATCTAATAACACGGACCAATTAGCAAGAAGCAGAAATCCTAGCACCACGAGGAACAAGTACAGTATGGCCTGTAGATTCAGATGTATGACTACATGACTGGCAATGATGGCTAAGGATTATAACTGTTTTTCAGGAATCTGGGCCAGTAGTCAGAACATGGTGCTTATGCTTCATTGTTTTTAAATTTTTGAGTGTGCATAGTTAAGCACATGCAGTCCTTATTCCTGTGTTCATTGGCACTCTGTCTTCTCACAAGTTTTCCAAAAGAAGATACTTAGCAATACTCAGGCTAGTATTTTAGTAAAAGAATGATCTCAGGGAGGGAGATAAACAGAAGGAGGCATTGGAAGGCTCTAGATGAGGATGCAGGACCAGCTGAAGTGCAGTTTCAGCTCCAGCCCACAGGTAACAGAAGCATGAATGGCACCTCAGAGTGGTCCAAACTTGCAGCAACAGGACATTTTTGCTATTATTGTTTTGAAATCTCTGTGTCATTCAGCAGGTGGCAATGGGCACTTCCAGATTTTTCCATTCTAATTGTCTTGGCTGATCCCCTGTAAAACAAAGGCTCCAAAACGCTACCTAACTTCAAAAAGTTCTTTAATTTATTATGTACTGCTATCTAGACTCGTACACGGCATAACATAGCAAATTCTGGAACCCAGTGGAGATCATTCAAAGAAAGTACCTCTCCTGGTAGGCTTCCTTCTTAATAGCTGTGCTTTCTCTGTTTTCATGTATGATGTAAACAGATCTTCATGGATGAGGTGTCATTTTTTCTGAGCCTTAAAGGACAAAATTTTGTGTGGGTAGAATCAGGAGAAGGACTTTTCAGACTGAAGGAACAGAAAAAAAGAATAAGGAAAAGGCAGGATTTAATTAGAAAACAATGTGTTGCTTGAGTTGTTTGAAGCATTGATCTTATGAAAACGGATACTGAAGATAAGACTTGTTAGAACATTAGGTAGAAGATAGTACAGATGGTTAGTGATTTGAGGGCAAGATGATGATACAGGGAATTAGGAGCCACTTGTGCTTATTACAATGATGGTGCTTAACTGGGGACGGATGAAAATGTCTTTCCTTTTCATCAAGGTCTTCTGCAGAGTTGAACCCATGAGAAAGCAATCCCAGGAAACATACTTTATGCTCATTTTCTTCCTACCCTCCTCCTGTTTCCCCAGGTAATAAGTTCTCTTGACACCCCATTCCCTAGCCTATGAATGGGGTAGAAGAGACCAGAGAGACTTGGCAGATTTTCAGAATTATAAAATAAATGATATTGGGCAGGATGTAAAATATTACTGTGGGAATCATCTACATTCTAAGATATATTTTTCACAAGTTGAATTCAAATCATTTCTATGTTACACACATCATTGAAAGCTCCCCATGGTGTGTGAAGATTAAAAATCATTTTTTTGTGGCCTCACATTGGGCAATACAGAGGCAAGACTCCTTGTATCTAAAGTAGGAGTCTCAAGATAATGATTCCCAATGACCCCAGGACTCACATTAAAATGTTTCATTTTCCCAAAATGAAGATGGCACAACCTTTCATGTTACGGAGATTCTAAATTCATAAGGGACTCATTATGGGCATGCAAAATCACCTTAAATATTATCCCAGCACTAAGAGATATGTAAAATAAGAGTAAGAAGTATATAGTGGAAATATAAATTCTTTCTCCAGATTAATTACCTTATGATTTTAAAGAGACTGGAAAGTGAATGGAGGGAGTTTTAGATTGTTCTTACTCTTTACAATGAACATCATTCTATAACTTCCAATAATCAAATACTTGTGGGTGTCCATAGCCTTATACAAGGTTTCAAAGAAACTATGGACCCAGATAAGCTGGAAATTAAGAAAATTGCCAATTCCTTATTTTAGATATAGAGCAAACTCAGAAAACTGGATGGGGAAAGTTTGAAGATCTGAAAACGGAGAGTGAATGTCAAACTCCAGAAGCCTGGTGTAAAAGAGGGTAAGTTTTGAGAAAAACAAACAGAAGAGTTTATCCAACATTTTAAGTATCTTGTTCTCCAGCAGTTGCCAGGATTTTTGTGGAGAGTGGAAATAATGTCATGCTGACCTTATCTTATATTGTGGCTGTGCTTAGCATGAAGAATTCATGATTTACCTTTGACATACAAGAAAACTATCACAGAATTGAAAGATTCTCAATCAAAATCATTGTCAAACAATACATACCCTGATATCAGGAAGACAGTTGCCAAAAACTTGTGGAGAGTGTTAGTATGTAGAGGTGAATTATTTTGATAAAACTTTCCTAGTAATACACCTCTGGGCAGTAGTCTACTTATAGGTTGAGTGTGAATTGATTCTATAGTAAATAGGTATAGTCACTATTGTGCAGAAATGAGAGTTTCTTTCTCCTAGGCCCTATGCCACAACTGTTGCAATTTTAAGAAGTTTTTTGTTTGCTTCTGTTGTTATTTGACATTCATAAATTAAATTAAAAAAGCATTTAGAATACACCTATTCTTCCATTCATATTGCTAGGTGTCACAGTTCTTAAAATCTGTTTATAGAGCAATCAACTAACTTTAGCACATATGAATAAAGGCAAAGGAAAACAAACAATGCATTGGAGAGGAATTATAAGCTGAAGTCCAGCTTATAAAAAACATTTTATCACAATACAACGACACGTTAGTTCAGAAGAAATGAAAAACAACCAAGGAGGAGCCTTCCAAGGAGGAATGATATTTGCATTGTCTTTTCAAGAAAACTGTGTTTTTAGTAGGCAGAGAAAGGCAGGGTAGAGAAAATAACATGCAAAGAGGACAAACCAAGAAAGGACATGCTGTATTTGAGAAGCTGAGGGATGTTTCTCCAATATGGTTGATGGACAGGTAGCACCTTGAACCCACACTAGATTGGGGAAGTTTAGAATAAACTAGCCATGCAAGTGGTTCTCCAGACATTCAATGCCCTGCAGGAAGTATTCTCCAAAGGTGAACCTACTAACTGTATCACTTTGTCAAATCAAATATTTCATTTTAATAGTACTTATATCTTACAGTAGCTATGAGGATATATGAAACTGTATAATTGAAACATGCAAAAAAGTAGATATATCTAGTTTGTAAGAAAAGGGGATCTAAAAGATGTTTATAGTGAAGAAACAGTACATTTATAGATAGGAAATTAAAAAGCTGGTAGAGGTGAGACTAGGTCTATGAGAAGGAAGCACATATAATATTCACCCCATAGGATAGATGTAGGGCAGTAGCAGAGGGGATAAAAATAATCAATAGCAGAGGGGATAAAAATAATCAAGGTGTCAATAAACAGAATACTATAATTATGGAAGTGACTTATCGGGGTAAAAAATGTGGAAAGAGTGAAAATGTGTTGGATAGTAGCACTCTAATGTCTATAAATCAGGAAACAGGGAAAACCTCTGATATGCAAGGGATATGGTTACTTCTATTCTGAAAATTTTGCATCTAGTACTTGGAGAACATTCTGAAACTGGAGATGTGCCAAAGGAAATTTAAGTCTTTTCTCATAGAGACTGGAATTGGGGAGTGATACAAAATGAGTGGTAGCAGAAGCAATAAGAATGGAAATTTTGCTTTAAAAGTGAATCGACTGAGAAGCCTTCAGAGGAAAGAGCCTTTGAGGAGTGGTCTCAAAGAGAAGCCTCATGCATCTTGATTGAAGATGGCTTGAGTAGATTTATGGCCCACCTCAGGAGACCTGTAGTTGTCGTGGGCCAGCCATGGGCTGTGGGGTGTGAACTATGAGCGTGAGGGGACTGGACTGACGTTGCCTCTCTGGGTGGACTGGAGACATATGTGTCCTTTTTGCTGGCTCTGCCCTTGATCCACACACAGCACATGAGATGGGTGGCTTTCCAAGATGACCATAAGACATCACGAAGCTAGCTCAACCCCCTGAAACCTGACCCCCCTCATTGGGGTGGAACTTTCTCTGAGTGTCTTCCCCTCAATAAAAAAGGGCTTCAGAATGTCCTCCTCCTCTTTTTTTGTCTGCCTCTCTTGTGGGGGCTGGAGTAGAAGGGCCTTTGCTGAAGAATCCCAAGGAAAAGGTATTTTCTCTGTCTCGATGTGATTATTCCATGCCAGCCCAATTCATCTGGGGTGATCCTGAATGACTTAGTTGCATGTCACGGCATGCAGTAGCTGAGCCCTGTGCCTGCGATGTTCTTTCCTCTGATCTTCACATGTTGTTTGCATGTTGTCATTCTACACTCCATTTACGTATGTCACCTCCTCAGAGAGGGCTTCCCTGACTGCACAAACAACAGTAGTCATGAACTCTCACCTCACAGACGTCCTACATCTCTGGTTCCACATTGTGTTTCCCATTCCTAAATCATTGATATTTCATTAATATCTGTTGAATTTATGATCTCCAATAGTCATGCAAACACTCCATACCTCGTGTTTTATAAAACCAGAGTGACAAATCCTCATATAAACTTGTGAGAACTACAGGAGCCAGCTCTGTCTAGCCCTTGTATATTGTCTGGCACATTGTAGGTATTGAGTAGGTGCTGGTCACCTGCCTTGGCTCCTCTTGTATTCTTTGACCACAGTGGCAATGCAAATACAAGACAGCAACTCTTTGGCTAATAACAGAATTGTTTTCTCTTTTGTCTTCATTCATCTTTCACCTTTGTGAATCTTTCAGAATAATTACCAACCAGTACTTCTCTTTTTCCATATCTGCTTCCTCATCACTTTTTCTCCTTCATCTTAAAGAGAAACCAAGGTTAAAACAAAAATTTTATGGAAAGTCCTCCTAACACTTTTTTGCCCTCATCTCCTTTGTGGATTGTGTGTTTAAAGAACAATCAAAACAGAAGTTTGCTTGCCAAATTGATCTGAGGAAATTGAGTCTTTCAGATATGTACAACAGAGCAAACCAGTCAAGTACACTAGCTACAAAATGTCCTGGAGGTTCTGCTAACAACTCAAAAGTTGATCAGAATATAACCAAATTTCCCATTCTGGAATGAGATAGTATCTTCAAAAAAGATCCACGTTAGCCCATTATATTATCTTGGGATATGCACGTGGGAAAGAACTTCAATGACAAGTTCTTAAAAACTGAAACTTTACCGATATGTTTTAAGAACTATTATATTAAGAACAACTAATTTTATACATCTCAAGATTCAGTTATTTTCAAGTATAGGAGCCCACAGATTGCAACAAGTTAAATTGATTTATTTGATCTAATCATTGTCAAAAATATCATCCTTGGAGCCATCATATGTGGAGAGCAAAGATGAAAGAAATTTGGAAGTTCTTTTCAAAAATTTTACTGATATCTCCAGAAATTTTAAATGTTATGTTAGTATTAAATTATTTAAGTTATTGAATTATCTTATTCTATCAATATCTTACTAGGGACTCCTGAGTGCCAGGATATCATTATATTTTTAAAAAAGATTTGAAAAATGTGACGTGTCAAAATCAGAGTAAGCCAAGGTTAAAACAAAAAGTAAGACTTTTATTAGTATTTTGTCTCTTCCTTGCAGATCCAGAATGCAGAGAAGAGAGAGAAAGAGTACTTTTCTGAGTAGAATCCAAGAAGATACTTGGACGCCCTCTGTGGCATTTATATACATTCTCATGCTAGAATCATTCCCCTCATCATTCAGACTCCTGATCCTGACTTTTGCCAAGTACATTTAAGTCTCTTTACTAAAATTCTATAAGAGTTGCCTTATAGAATTTGTCCAGGGACTGAAAATTAAAGTCCAGGCAGCAATAGTATCCGAGGAGATTTTTCCAATTATCGCAGAGTCTTGACCAAGAGCATCTGTGTTATTGGTATCAAGTGTCTATGCCTAACAGGAAGATGGGCAATCACTCAGCAGTAAATACATTCCTTTTGTGGGGATTTTCCAGTTTCCCAAATGTGCAGAATCTCCTCTTTGTAGTAATTTTCTCCTCCCATGTGACCATCCTACTTGCAAATGTGTCCATAATGGTGGCCATCAAGTTCAGTCCCAACCTCCACACCCCCATGTACTTTTTCCTCTTTGGCCTGTCCTTTTCAGAAACCTGTACCACGATGGTAATCATCCCCCGCATGCTAGTGGACTTGCTCTCAAAGAGCAAGACGATTTCTCTTCCTGAGTGTGCCACACAGATGTTTTTCTTCTTTGGTCTGGCAGCCAACAACTGTTTCATCATGGCTGCCATGTCCTACGACCGTTACACTGCCATCCACAACCCACTTCATTATCCCATCCTGATGACGATAAAGATCTGCTTTCAGCTCATGATGGCCTCCTGGGTGGTTGGGTTCCTGATTTCTCTCTGCATCACCATTATTATATTCAACTTATCTTTTTGTGACTCCAACAATATCCAGCACTTCTTCTGTGACATTTCTCCTGTGGTTCACCTTGCTTGTGATTACACTTCCCACGAAGCAATGGCTATTTTTGTGCTCTCTGCCTTTGTATTGGTGGGAAGCTTTATTTTAATTATGATTTCCTATGTCTTCATTGTATCCTTAGTTGTGAAGATGCCCTCTTCAAAGGGAAGGTATAAGGCCTTCTCGACTTGTTCCTCCCACCTCACGGTTGTGTCTATACACTACGGATTTGCTTGCTTTGTCTACCTGAGGCCCAAGAACAGTGATTCCTTCCATGAAGACATGCTGATGGCTGTCACATATACAGTGCTGACACCTCTGCTGAACCCCATAGTTTACAGTCTAAGGAACAAAGAAATGCAGATAGCCCTAAGGAAAGTAGTAGGCAGTGTAATTAAATTTTTTTCTTATTTGACAAATAAAAAAAATCTTAATAATTTAAAAAAAACTACTACACACTAATGTTTAAAACTGAAAAAAAGTGGTTTGTTTACAGTAAAAATCATCATTATGTATATGAAACAATTAAAGTGCTAATTGATATATTCTGGCTTCACCATTTTCCTACTGCAAATATTGTAGTTTTAAGATGTTTTTAAATGTCACACTATGTACGTGTGTGTGTGTGTGTGTGTGCGAGTGCGCTCGCACATGCAGTAAACATGTTAAAATGCTATGAAATGCTATATTTTTGTGATATTATTTGCTTTGGGGGAAAAAGAAGATTTTTATATTAAAGAGAGATGGCAAAGAAGAAAGAAAAAGGAAGCAGGTAAGAAAAGAGAAGGGGAAGAAAGACGGAAGAGAAGAAAGGAAGGGAAGATGGGAGGGAGAGAAGAAGAAAGAACGAGAAAAAGAGATAACTCTTGTAATTAATTTAAAAAGAGCACAGTACAAACACATATAATTTGAATTAAATGTGACGATAGGTGCATCATCCAGAGAAAATGAAAGTCAACTTAAGAGAACAATTTGTTCAGTCTATTCAAACACATTTTTTTTTTTTTACTATACTCTCACATTTATTATAAATGTTTCATTGTTATATAAGGCATACATTTTGGACAAAATCTGTTCAATGTTCACTACTAGTATGAGTTTTCAGATGTTTAATGAATTTAAAATTTAAATACATTTTGGAAATATTATTTAGCTTTTTAGAGTTTCTGGGCACAATGAATTCTCCCAAAATAAGCAGTGTTTAAGAAACATGTAGGTACAATTTTTTTTTTCATTTGTATTTTCTCTAACCAGTATGTATCCATAGGTGCTGAGTATTGGTGAATAAATTTTGGAGGTATTGTCACATTGTCAATCTTCACAATGGTTATTGTGGTGAAGATTAAATGTTGTCCCTTTCTTAGAGTAATGGTACAATGGTCTCATTTGTAGAGCTTTTCTCCAGTGTGTTTTCTCTGATGTCTAGTAATATATGCTATATAATTTAAAATGTTTCTACATTCTCATGTCTTCTTTCCAGAATAAGTAGCCTAGTGATGAAAAGAATTGATTTCTTATTAAAAGCTTTGCTGCATTGTTTCAATTTGTAGGGGTTCTTTTCTGTATAAATTCTGTTGTTAATAGGTTTAGTCTTTCTTTTTAATGTTTATTTTTTAGTTGTAGTTGGACACAATACCTTTATTTCACTTATTTATTTTTATGTGGTGCTGAGGATAGAACCCAGGATCTCACACATGTGAGGCTAGCACTCTACCACTGAACGAAAACCCCAGCCCCAAGGCTTAGTCTTTCTTTAAAAGTATTATCACTTTATTCACATTTCACATTCACCAGGATGTCTTCTGCTGTGGTGAATAAAGTTTTATTTTTTATTAAAAGCTTTTCCACATTATTCACATTTGTAGGGCTATTCTCCAGTGTGAGTTCTGTTGTGGTGAATAAGGCCTGTTGTATTGCTAAAAGCTTTGCCACATTCCTTATATTTGTAAGTCTTCTCTCCAGTGTAAATTATTCTGTGGCAAATAAGGGGTAAAATTTGAGTAATAACTTTGTCACATAATTTGCATTGTGAGGCTTCTCTCCAGTGTGAGTTCTGTTGTGGTAAATAAGGTGTGATTTTTGACTGAATGCTTTGCCACATTCTTTACATTTGTAAGGCTTCTCTCTAGTGTGAGTTCTTCTGTGGCAAATAAAGCCTGTTTTTTGAGTAAAAGCTTTGCCACATTCTTTACATTTGTAGGACTTCTCTCCAGTGAGTTCTGCTGTGGTGAATAAGGTCTATGTTTTGACCAAAACCTTTGCCACAATCTTTACATTTGTAGGACTTCTCTCCACTGTGATTTCTTCTGTGACAAATAAGGCATGATTTGTGACCAAAAAGCTTTGCCACATTCTTTACATTTGTAGGGCTTCTCTCCAGTATGAGTTCTGCTGTGGCAAATTAGGAGTGATTTTAAACTGAAAGCTTTGCCACATCCTTTACATTTGTAGGGCTTCTCTCCAGTGTGAGTTCTTCTGTGGCAAATAAGGTTTGATTTTTGACCAAAAGCTTTGCCACAATCTTTACATTTGTAGGGCTTCTCTCCATTGTGGGTTCCTCTGTGGAAAATAAGACCTTTTTTATACTAAAAGCTTTGCAACATTCTTTATATTTGTAGGGCTTCTCTTCAGTATAAATTCTCTGGTGATGAACAAGGCCTAATTTTTTATATGATTTCTGGTGTTCACTCTCACTTGTAGTTTTTCATATTTTCTTTTGTGGTAAATAGTCAAGATCACAACTTCTATATTTTGCACTTATCACTTTATGAAATATATGTTTTAGGCCCTTTTCTGGTGAATATTCTTGAATATGATTAGGAGTCATGGCCAGGAGGGCCAAGTTTCTATAGTTCTCTAGCATCACATCTCTATATAAATTTTTCTGAGTAGGTTGAAGGCATTCCCACTACTCTTCAGTAAAATGAATGGCTATATCCATAAATGTTAACAGTTCCATTTCCTGACTCTCAGGGTTCTCAGCATTCTCCCTGTGGTTTGTTTTCAGATTCTGCATAGCACAGACACCTGGGCTCCAGATCCAGGACAGAAGTCTACAAAAAGATTTTAAAAATGGCTCAAACACATTTTTGGAATTGGAATGGAATGGATGAATTTCAGGGGATGGAGGGACTGCCAAAAGAGCAATAGACTTTTTAACATACCAATTTCCATGGAAAATATTGAGATATCTGTCAAAGAGCTATTCTTCCTAATTCCTTCTGCCTTAGAGCATTAGGCCAGATGGTTTAACAATTATTTGGTTCAAATTCTCAAGGAACAGATAATTTTAAAATGCTTAGACCATGGAGATAATATTATTTCAACTGTCTTAGACCACGAAGGTAAATAACTTCTAATTTTTGGACCTCATAGTGCTAGAAAGTGCTGTGCATTGCTGCCTTCTGATTGTGTCTGTGGTAGTGAGGTTCTGAAATGAATTGTGGGAAACCAGATGATGAGAGTCCACATGGTTATAGTGGGTGTGCAGTAGTGTATTATTGTGGGTTTGAATTACATTTGCCTGATGATTAATGTCCAGCAACTTTTCATCAATTTATTGACCATTTGTTTATCTAATTTGAAGAAATGCATTTCCAAGTCCTTTTCCCCATTTTTAATTAGATTATTTATTTGAATTTTAAGCATTTTTATAATGATAAATACACATTCCTAATCAGATATATGATATGAACATATCTTCTATCATTCTGAAAATTATTTTTCTACTTTCTTTATTTTTCTAGTTTCTTTATAGTTTCCTTTGGGATACAAGGAAATTCAGTTTTAATGAGGTTCAACTTATATGTTTTTCTATTTTTGCTCATATTCTTAATGTTATACTAGGAGTTAAGTTGGACTCATATCATACAAAAAAATTAATTCAAAATAGAGCAAAGCCCTAAATGGAAGATATTAAACTACAAACTCTCATAACATGGGGGAAAGTCTTCCTGATCTTAAATTACATTAGTTTCTGGCTAGGAAGGGGTCTAGGTAGGCCCCTTGACTGATGTTAATGTTCTGCATGATAAGAGCTGCTCATGTTACACAGGCAAATGCATTTATCAGTAGACAGTGACCATGCACTAAAGACATGCACATTTCACTTCATGTAGATTTGCATTATATTTCATAAGACTTAGAAAACTGAAAGCCAAAGATAGAACTGCAAACTCCAGAACAAACTGAAGTAGGTAGGGATCACTTGGACCAACCAAGCAGAGCCTGCTACAATGTTACAGATATGCTTATGAGCAGGCAAATATTGATATGTACCTATCAGGAAAAGTTGTTTATAAGCCATGTGATGTTTTAGCAAATAGGAATGGAACTAGCAAGTATTAACCTTTTATTTTTTGATGGGACTGTATTTATAACATTTTAACCCTGTCCCCCCAAATAATACTTAGGAGGAAATAGTTATAAGGGAGAACAAATTATTTGCACTTAAGTATACAATTGATAGAGCTTGGATATGAATGCAGGCCTAACTCTGCCCAGTTTTCTATCCAATTGAAAAATAGACACCACTGTAACTCCATATCTAATTTCTGGTATAGTTAGGTGATTTCATTGTATTAAAAGAGCCAAGCAGGAAGAATAATATATGTAATATAATGTATGTGATATATAATTATATAGTACATTTTTAAAACATATATAATACACTTGTGTATTATATAGTACATTTATATAATAATAGGTTATATTTTACATATATATATATATATATATATATATATATATATATATATATATATATATAAAGGTTTTACAATTTACATAGTTTCATCCATAATTTAATGGTTAATTCACTATAAATTATTGTAAATTAGATTTTTTGTTTCCCCTCATTTTCCCTTAACCACTAACTGTACACACATTTGATTTTGTAATTATGTAATTATCACTTGTAAAATCAGCAAGAATTCCTTTGATGAAAAAAAATTAAGGAAATAAGCTTTCACATATATGTAGGTGCCGCAGTCTGGCTGGGCACAATTCAGGAGCCACTTGTCAAAAGAAACTAACTTTATTTTTAGAACCACACACACCAAACAAAACAGCTCCTCCTCAGGAAAAAACCCTCAGAGCCCAATTGCCACCACCAGCTTCCCACAAGCCACTCCCCCCAACAACCAGCCTCTTCACCTCCCACAATCCTCCTGCTCTTGAGGCTGATTGGCTGGGTCACGTGGGCGTAGCCAAAAAAGTCCCCCAATGAGCAGCTCCGTGGCCTGAAAGGGCAGGGAAACAGCCCAATGAGCATCACCGCAGAGGAGCCAATCAACTAGATGTTGCTGGGGCCGCTGTGAGCCAATGTGGCCCCAGCATGTAGGAAACCTGGAAAGCCATTTAAAAACAGAAAAAAAATGAACCTCATGAATGCCTAATTTATGAAAATTTTATTACATTTTCTATCACCTGTAACTCAATAAAACGTACTCTTTTGTTTTTCAGACAATTAAAAATATCAATTACTTTTTCAAACGCTGTAGAAAAGCTGAATCAAAGTTTACTTTTTATTTTGATTGGTTTGAAAAAAATAGAGTTTTCCTAAGATTTGGTAGTAAATAGCTACCATTTTTCTATTATTGAACTTTGCTTTATGAACAGGAATTAAGTGAAACTTCCAGAAATATTCTCCAGTTCAGCCTGGTGAAGAATGTAATCCCAGAATGACCATTATTTTGATCACTTCTTGGGACTTCGATTGAGTAATGATGTCCTGACTTTTCTTATGGCCAGGGGACAAGAAAGTCTGTGAAGTGACCTAAATTGAAGAGGCAGCCACAAATTGCTGTAGGTCTCATTGCCATCTCAAAGAAATATGCTCAACTCAGCCCACTACATCATTCTGCAAGGGTAGAGACTGACAAAACTAGGAAATAGGGTTCCTGTCAGTCTACAGAATTAACATGTATAGCCCAAGGTTGCATGTATCACAGAATACTAGACAGAAAACAACTCCTTCAATTTGCTTCTCAGGATCTGACTGGAAGTAATGGGAATAATTACATATGACATTTTCCCAATCACTAGTTACTTTGAATATATGAAAAAATAAAATATATCATCAATACAAATGGGAAAAGGATGTCACCCAATCACATTGAGAGTTTCAAAACCTAGAAACCTAGATATGACAATTACTCTCAAATTTTGATTTTCTCTTCTTGGAAAGATTTGCCAAACCTTGAAATGGGAATGAGCAAGCATATATAACTCTTTTTTATAATTAGCACATGATAATTATACATAATAGCAAGGTTCATTTTGACATAGTTGTACATGCACGAATATAATTTGCTCCATATTAATTTCCAGTACTTCCACTCTCCTTCCCTTCCTCCCTTCCTCTCTTCTTGCTCCTCACCTCTACAGATATTTCCTCTACTTGTTTACAGTTTTTTAAATTAGTGCTTTATAGACATACATAAAAAATGGAATTCACTGTGGTGTATTCATAGATATACATAGCATAATTTGGTCAATTTTATTCCACAGTTCCTCCTTTTTCCATTCCCTTCTGTCTCCCCCTCAATCTTCTTCCTCTACCCCATTGATAGACTTTGATTTCCATGCCCTCCTCTTTTTCTTGTTTTCTAATTTTGCTCTAGATTTCACATATGAAAGAAAACTTTAGATCCTTGACTTTCTTAGTCTTGCTTATCTCATTTAGCATAATACTATGCAGTTCCATCCATTTACCAGCAAATGACATAATTTTACTCTTTTTTAGGACTGAGTAAAACTCCATTGTGTATATATACCATGTTTTCTTTTTCCATTCATCTGTTGACAAGCATCTGGGCTGGTTCCATATGTTGGCGATTTTGAGTTATTCCACTATTAAAATTTCATAATAGTATGCTGACTTTAATTCTTTTGAATAAATACTAATAAGTGGCACAGCTGGATCATATGGTAGTTCCATATGATTGGTTCCTAGTTTTGGGAGGATTCTCCATACTGCTTTCCAGGGCTAATTTACAATCCTATCATCAAAAGTATGAGTGTAACTTTTCCCTCACATGGTTTCCAGCATTTAGTACTTGTATTCTTGATGATGGTCATTCTAATTGAAGTGAGATGGATTCTCAATGTAGTTTCTATTTGCATTTTCTGATTGCTAGGGATATTGAACATTTTTTTAAAATTTTATAGTCACTTATATTTCTTCTTTTGAGAAATATCTGTTTAGTTATTTTGTTCATTTACTGATTGGATTATTTGGGGTTTTATTGGAGGTTTAGGTTAAGTTTTTTTAGTTCTTTATGTATTCTAGATATGAACACCCTGACAGAGGAGTAACTGGCAAAAATTTTCTCCTTTCATAGGCTCTCTCTTCATGCTCTTATTTTCTTTGCTATGTAGAAGTTTCTTAATTTTACGCTCTCTCTCTTATTGATTCTTGGTTTTATTTCTTGAGTTTTAGGAGTGTTAAGGAAGTTAATGCCTACAACAATTAGTGACCTTTGTTTTGTTCTAGCATTTGCAAAGTTTCTGATCTGATTCCTAGGTTTTTTATCCTTTTTGTGTAGACTTGTGTGCAGGGTGAAAGATATTAGCCTTTTATTTTAAAATATTTTTTATTCTTCTACAAATGTTGATATATAATTTTCCCAGCACTATTTGTTTAAAAGACTATATTTTCTCTAATATGTTTTTGGCTCCTTTGTCTAGTATTAGATGACTGTATCTATGTAGGTTTGTCTTTGTGTCTTCTATTCTATGCCATTGGTCCATTTTGATGTCAATACCATGATATTTTTGTCACTATACCTCTCTATATAGTTTGATATCAGTTATTGTGAGTTCTCAAGCATCACTCTTCTTGTTCAGTATTGCTCTGGCTATTCTGGGTCTTTATTAATCCATATTTCCTTAATAAAATATTAGTAAACTACATTTAAAAACACATTAAGAAAATAGCATACCATGATCAAATGGGTTTCATCCCAGTGATACAAAATTGTCTCACCTGGTTTTTGTTTCCAGTTAACAATGGTCTCATTCCCAGTTTAGAATGAGTTGAGAAGTGTTCTAGTCCTAGTCATAGAAGAATTGTAGTGAATCTTTAATGTTTGGTAGAATTTAGCAGTGAAGATATCTGGACCTGAGTTTTTCAAATGGGAATTTCTTTTTATTATTAATTCAGTCTCTATATTTTATGGGTTTAATATTTCTTCTTGAATTAGTTTGGTAGTTCTTTTCTCATGCTTTCTAAGTATTTATCCACTTAAGTTAGTTTTCTAATTTATTTTCAGAGAATGAGATTCTCTTTCTTTCTTTTTCAAGTGTTTGGTTCTCAAACCTAGAGCCTAGAGTACATGTGTTCATGGTAGGCAAACTCCCTACCATTGAACTAGGAAAGTTCCCAACCCCTCTCTTTTATTCTGATCCTAACAATTTGAGTTTTTTCTTTCTTGATCTTTCCTTTTATCCAATTCCACTGACAAAATCTTGATCCAAATAAAATTCAACTCTCTGCCTTCATTACATCTACATAAGCAGATAAATTTGTGTAAAAAGCAAAACATAATCATCTTGAATGAACTTTCCCAATTTTAATATTCTGAGAATATAGGGGCTGTTGGGAATGTCCAAGACAGTGATAGATGATGAGAAAAACTGAAGTCAAGATCTCACATGAATCACAATGAAATTCACTATTATATATAATATAATGCACAAGAAAATTTTAAAGAATTTTTCATATGAGTCAAATATTTAATATATCCAGCTCACTACCTGTCATCACCTTGAAATGTATCACAGTTAGCTATCCTATGAGTCATCTTGGGTTATTGTATTTTGGTTATAAGAAGATATGAGTTCCAAATTTCATATTAAGTAAAAAATCAATCCAATGTTGACTTCTGGAAGGCTACATGTGGAATCCTCTTCTGTATAATTTTATACAATGTGTAGAAAAATTAAGATTTACATTTTTTTTCTTTCATGCTGTTGAATCCCTAAACTCTAGTGGAAATAAAAATTTACCTTATGAATTCATATAAGTAAGCCATTTAAATTCATCAGGATATTGAACTAGCCTCCAAGGGGCAGAAGTGACCTCTTCTTTCTTAATACAAGTAAGGTGTGCACAGATGCCGCAGTCTGGCTGGGCACAAATCACGAGTCACTGGGCACAAATCACGAGCCACTGAAGCAGGAACAAACTTTATTTTTGAACTGCAAGAAAACACTTCACCCACACTCCCGGGGAATTCTTTCGAACACCATGTGGCTTGTCCAGGAACCCCCAGCCGGAAATATCTCTCCCGGAAATCCCTCCTCCTGCACTTCCCCAACCAATGGGAACTCTCTGGAAATCCCCGGGAATCCCCACTGAGAACTCCAAAGTAGCACGAGAACTCAAAAGTAGCAGCCAAGGCGGATAGTAATGCCTCGCCTGTCAATCAATACTGTTGGCAAAATGCCAAGGGCCATACAGATTTGTCCGTGGCTCTCAGCATCTCCCCCCTTCTGTTTAATTAAACAACAAGCAATGTGGCTTAGGTACCGTGCCTGTTAGGTTGTCCAATTCAACATATGGTTCTTACCCGTCATTGGATGAGCTGACCTCTAGGCGTCAGCCTCCTGTCTTAGGTTGGTACCACTGCAATTGGATCATACCCGTCACTGACTACCGGTCCAGCATACAGCCATACTTGTGGATAGGCCTTTGCACCAGTGGGGAGTAAGGTTCTTTGCCTCACCTCTGTTGGCCCCCAAATTTGGCCTTGGTGCCAGTAGGGGGGTGAGGTTCTTTGCCTCACCTCTGTTGGCCCCCAAATTTTAGACCATCACTAGTAGAAGGGAGGAGGATGCAAAATGCCATGGCACTAAGCCAATTGAGGGCTCCTTTGAAAAATTGTACCACGGTGACATCATCAGCAAAGATACTCTAGCACTACCATAATTTGCTGCACCAACAGATAATTCACAATGCATACAAGTGATACATAGTCCAGACAAATTCTGCAAGCAGTTCAAAGCAGAGGAATGTGTCAATATGTCCATTTCCTCCCAAAGTAAATAGACTCCTTGATTGAGCATTACTTGTTGAGTTATTATTCATTGATGCATCAGTTTATACAGTTTGTTGTGATAACTATCAAAGAAGCTGGAGTTTGGATTTATCTTTGTCTTCACCGGCACTGGGATGAAGATAGGAATTCTGGCAATGATGCTAAAAAAAAAAAAAATTATGTAACATTCCAACAGGTACTAAGAAAACAATTTTTGAACAATTTACATTATCCTGAACAGAATTATTAAATATAATGAAAAGGAAAGGTGAAAGTAAACAAACAGATCTGTTAACCTCCTTATTTGTTCACATATTAAAACAATTTTCAACAGCTGTTTACCCAATCTAAATTAAACCATTAAAATCACGTGAATAAAAAATTCAGAAGTATTTATTCATGAGTGCTCTTCATATATGATATATGGACATACGCACATACAGATATACAACACAAAACAGAAGTGTGCACACATAACATACAACACATAAGACAATAATAAAGGCCTTGTAGCTTTACCTAGGTGAAATCTCCATTGCAATGTTTAAAAACTCCACAGTCAAAAAATAAAACTGATAAGAAAAACATTAACCTAGGTCTGTATGAGCTCAAAAATAAAATAGAACTTTATGATGTGGGAAAAGGCAATAATAAAATAAATATTGAAAAAAGCATCTTGGTTAATCACTGTCGCAGATGCAAGAATAGCCAAACTGGAGCTCTGGATATCAGCTGTTGTGGATTTGAGTCAAATCACCTTTTTTTTTTTTTTTATTTTTTTGGTCTGTAGAATTCGCTTTGGTTAGTTTCTCTGGAATCCAAATTGCCTGTTGTTCTCCCTGTGGAAACACATAAATAGAACTCCGACTCCAGACAATCACTGGGTCAGGACCTTAGTTAGTCTCTCTGGAATCCAAATCGGCTGCTGTTCTCCCTGTGGAAACACACAAACAGACCCCCTATTCCAGACAATCACTGGGTCAGGACCTTTCCACTGTCCTGTTAGAATATCCTTCCAAACCACCTTAGGCTTATGTACATTTTTTGGACACATATGCCTTTCCGCGGCACTAAGCCCTGTTGAATCCAAATTTAAAAAGTTTAGAGTAAAAAGGGTTATTTTAAGTTTGTCTTTGGGAAATATATACCCCTTTCCAATTCCCTCTTTTTGTTTTAATAAGTACATTTTAATAGTTTGATGAGCTCTTTCAACTATGCCTTGTCCCTGAGGATTGTATGGGATTCCTGTTATATGAGTAATGCCAAATGATGAGCAAAATTGTTTAAAAGAGGTAGAAGTATAACCAGGACCATTATCTGTTTTTAACTATTTTGGAATGCCCACAGTGGCAAAATTTTGTAGCAATGAGCTATAATATCTTAAGTTTTTTCTCCGGCATGAAGGGAGCCCACCAAAAATCCAATCCAGAAGAAGTATCAACTGTAACATGCAAATATTTTAATTTTCCAAATTCTGGCAAGTGTGTGATGTTCAACTGCCAAATATGGTTAGGTATCAGTCCTCTAGGATTGACTCCAAGATTAACTTGTGGTAAAACGGTCACACAATTTTGACATTGTTTTTTATTTGTCTAGCTTGTTCCTCAGTTATTTTAAAACACTTTTGTAAAGTATTAGCATTGACATGGAAGCTTTTATGAAAATTTGTAGCTTCTTCTAGTGTAGAGAAAATATGTATGTCATGTGTAGTTTTATCTGCTAAATCGTTGCCCAAACTAAGGGCTCCAGGCAATACTGTATGTGCTCTGATATGTCCTATAAAGAATGGATCTTTTCTGTCCCATATTAGACTTTGTATAGTGGAAAGCAAAGAGAAAACAGTAGAGGAAGGGGAAATCCTACCAGCATCTTCAAGGGATACTATAGCATTAACTATATACTGACTATCAGAAAATAAATTAAATACAGAATCGTTAAACATCACAAAAGCTTGTAAAACTGCATTAAGCTCTACCTTTTGAGCTGATTGTTTGGGTACTAAAAGTGTAAAAGTTTGATCAGGGGTAACTACTGCTGCTGTACCATTATTTGACCCATCAGTGAATACATTTGGAGCATTCATGATAGGTGTTTTTCTTGTCATTTTTGGAAAAACTACAGAATGCAAAGACCAAAAAGACAACAAAGGATTAGATGGTAAGTGATAATCAAATGAAATATTAGATTTGCACATGATTATTGCCCAAGTATTTAACTCATTAGCTAACTCATCAATTTGATTCATAGTATATGGAGTAATAATTTTATTGGGAGAAATTCCAAACACTCCCTTTGCTGCTTTTATTCCTTTGAGTATTAATTGTCCTACAGCCTCAGGATACCTAGTAAGAATAGTGTTAGGAGAATAAGATAAATGTATTCATAATAATGGACCTTCTTGCCAAAATACTCCTGTAGGAACATTTTTTGTTGGTAGTACAATAAATAATAAAGGCAAACTTATATCAATTCTATCCAAATGCATATTTTCCATATATGTTTCAATGATTTTTAATGCCTTTCTTGCTTCAGGCATTAACATTCAGGGTGAATTTGGATCTGATGGACATTTTAGGATATCAAATAAAGGTCCCAACACTCCTGTTGGTATACCTAGATAAGGCCTTATCCAATTTATGTCTCCTAAAAACTTTTGAAAGTCGTTAAGTGATTTGAGTTGATCTACTCGTATTTGAATTTTTGGTGGACGGACAATGGTTGAGGATAATAGAACTCCTACATAATTAATTGGAAAATTTAATTGTACTTTATCTATTGCTATCTCTAGCTTATAATTTCTTAATAAGTTTGTAAGTGTGGCATAACATTCTAGCAATATGTTTTTATCTTTGTGTTCTAATAATACATCATCCATATAGTGAAATATTTGTAGTTCAGGATTTTGATTTCTAAGTGGCTGGATTACTTTGTTAACATAAATTTGACACATAGTTGGGCTGTTAGCCATCCCTTGAGGAGTACTTTCAATTCATATCTCTGATCAGGACTTTCAAGATTCAGAGCAAGGATAGTAAATGCAAAATGTGGACTATTCTCAGGATGAATTGGAATTGAAAAAAATTAATCTTTAATATCTATAACTAAAACATACCAGGTTTTTGGCAAAGCAGACAATTGAGGAGTCCCCGATTGAGCAGGTCCCATAATAACCATCTCATTATTAATGGCTCTTAAATCTTGCAATAATCTCCATTTACCAGATTTCTTTTTGATGACAAAAATGGGAGTATTATAGGGAGATACAGAAGGTTGTATATGTCCTTCCGCTAATTGTTGTTTGACCAGGTCATGGGCTGCTTGTATCTTTTCTTTAGTCAGGGTCCACTGAGGAACCCATACTGGTCTTTCTGATTTCCAAGTAATTTTTATTGTCTCAGTGGCCCTTTCTGAAAATCCAACCCATGTCTGTCTGTTCCTTGATCTATTTGTATTGGTGCTGCTATACCTTGTTCTTGTTTTTCTAATCTTTTTCCTTTCCTAACACCTTGTCTAGCCATAATAGTGGGTGCATTTTGATTGATGTTATTTGTTAATGTCAAACCTAATTGATCTAGGACATCTCGTTCCCATAAATTTATGGGAAGATGATCCAATACATATGGCTGTATAGTTACTTCACATCCTTCAGGATCCTTCCAATCTAATACCATTGCACTTCTATGGGGATTAGTCGCCACTCCCAGGACTCGATGCGTTTGAGTGGCTTGTTGTAATGGCCAATGTTTTGGCCATTCTTGACGAGATATGATGCTAAGGTCTGCACCTGTATCCAATAGCCCATTAAATTCATGTCCTTGAATATTTAGTTTTAGCATGGGACGAGAATCTAAATTTAAAGAAAGCATAGCCCAATCTACACCTGTGGAGCCTAATCCCTTGGAACCTCTTTCTACAGTATGACTGGAAAATTTATCATGTAGGCTGGGTATTATTAGTAACTGTGCTATTCTATCTCCTGGTGAAATTACTGATATACCCTTTGGAGAACTGGCTATAATTTTTATTTCACCTTCATAATTGGGATCAATTACCCCAGGACTTATCATAAGTCCTTTTAGAGTAGAAGAGCTGCATCCCAATAATAAGCCTACTTTCCTTTGGGAAGAGGTCCTTTTACCCCTGTGGGAATGATTTGAACTCCCATCTCTGGAGTAGAACTGCTCTGGCAGAGGCGCAGATGTCCAACCCTGCGTTCCCTCTGGTTTGTCTGATGAGGGATCTGATGGACAATGTGTCCTGGGCACTGCCCTGGTGGGGTTGCTGGGTTCCTCCAATCCTCCGTATATTTGTGGTTTTGGGCCCTGGAGCATTGGGCCCCTCTGTCCATTTTTTGGCAATGGAGCCCGATGCCTTTCTCCAAGATATCATGGATAAACACCTGGTCCTTATTCATTTTTTGATAATGGAGTACCCTCCTCTATGGTGGTTTGAGAATGGCATTCATTAGCCCAATGTCTTCCTCTACGGCATCGTGGGCAAATACCCGGTATTCTACTCCTTTGATACCTACTTTTGTTAAACCCTCCTCCTATGGGGCAATTCCTTTTAAAATGTCCTGTTTGTTCACAATTGTAGCATGTTCTTGGCCTGGCATCTAAAGCCTGTTTTACTGCAGCTGCCACAACTTGCCCTTGTTCTAAAGTCTATTTTACTGCAGCTGCCACAACTTGCTCTTGTTCATTAATGTCTCTACATAATTTAATATATGTGTTTAAATATTCATGTTTCCATGGTCTAATGACTTCTCTGCACCAACAATTCGCTTGCTCATAAGCCAGTTGTTTTAGTAATGGCATTGCTTGTTCTGTATTCCCCAAAACTCTGGTAGCTGTTTGAATAAGCCTATCTACAAATTCAGCATAACGTTCATTAGCTCCTTGTATTACCTTAGATAACTGACCTTTTAAACCTCCATGTCCTTGTAAAGTCTTCCATGCCTTAATTGCATCTGCAGCAATTTGTGCATATACGCCAGGGTCATATGCAATTTGTTGCTGCTGATCCTCATAAGGTCCCTTTCCTAACAACATATCTAGATTTCTCTGAGGATAACCAGCTACTGCATTTTGCCTAGACATCTCCTTGCAAAATTCCTCATTGGCAACCTTCCATAACAGGTATTGTCCTCCATTTAGCACAGCTTTACACATATTAGCCCAATCTGCTGGCGTCATGTTCAAGTTGTTAATGGATTGGACCAAGCTTACAATGAAGGGTGCTTGAGGACCATAAGTTGTTACAGCCTCTTTTAGCTGCTTCACTGTTTTGAAATTTAAAGCATGGTGAATTCGCTGCCCTCCTGCCTCAAATACAGGGCATGTTAATATTTGAGAACTTGTCTCAGGATCCCAACTATCAACTGCGGGGGTTAGGGGCCTCCCAGCGTATGGAGATGGCCTTGTTAGTTGGACACTTACGTCCTCTGGTGTTAGAAAGGTGTTAGTAGCAGTCTCCTTTAGTGGTGGTGCTGTTGGTTGGACACTTACACCCTCTGGTGATAGAAAGGTGTTAGTAGCAGTCTCCTGTTGTAACTTTGCCCCTGATGGCTTTTTCTGCTTTACACTTTCTTTCTCTAACTAGCTTGAGAGGCCTTCTCTTTTACTTGAATTTTTCCCTCTGTCTGACTAGCTTGAGAGACCTTCTTTTTCACTTGAATTTTTTTCTCTGTCTGAATAGCTCGAGAGACCTTCTCTTTTACTTGAATATTTCTACTATAATACAACCCAAGAAGATAACGCCAAACAAAACTGAAACAGAGTGAAACAAAATTGGAACAACAGAAAATCATTATATCCTTTCCATCCTCCTGAAATGTCCATCCGTCCTTTCTCCCTATCTGTTCCTCAGATGTGAGCAGTTTTTCTTCCATCTTACACATCTCCAGGGACAGGCAACTTGAAACAAAAGTGAAGTAAAAAAAAGAATAATCTTAAAATGGCTACCCATCCTCTCACCCTGTCCTCAGGGGTGAGCAGTTTACCTTATCATTTACCCTCAGTCCTTTCCCTTGCAAACCACCAAATGCTGCAGTCTGGCTGGGAACAATTCAGCAGCCACTTGTCAAAAGAAAGGAACTCTATTTTTAGAACCACACAGGCCAAACAAAACAGCTCCTCAGGAGAAAACCTTCAGAGCCCAACTGCCACCACCGGCTTCCCACAAGCCTCTCAACCTCCCCCACTCCTCCTGCTCTTGAGGCTGATTAACTGGGTCGCGTGGGCAGAGCCAAAAAAAGTAATGGCATTGCTCCGTGGTCTGAAATGAGCAGCTCCATGGTCTGAAAGGGTGGGGAAACAGCCCAATGAGCATCACTACAGAGGAGCCAATCAGTTGGCACCTAGAAGTTTGCTGGGGCCACTGTGAGCCAATCATCAGCTGGCAGCTGGAAGTTTGCTGGCAGCTGAAGTTTGCTGGGGCCTCTTTCGGCTGTAGCTCTCAACACTTTATGAGTATTAAATACAGAAATCTTTTTTAAAAAACCTAACAACTGGGGCTGTGATTGTGACTCAGTGGTACAGTGCTTGCCTAGCATGTGCATTGCCCTTAGGTTCGATTCTCAGCAACACATAAAAATAAATTAATGAAATAAAGGTATTATGTTCAACTACAACTAAAAAATAAATATTTAAAAAAACTTAACAACCTAAATTCAGCAGCATATTAAAAATATTATGTATCATTGCCACTGGGATTTATCCAAGAAACGCAAAAATGATTCAACATTTAAAAGTATAGTTGGGCATGATGGCACGTGTCTATAATTCCAGCAACTCTGGAGGCTGAGACAGGAAGACCATAATTTTGAGGCCAGGCTCAGCAAGTTAGTCAGGTCCTCAGCCACTTAGTGAGACCCTGAGCCTCAATAAATATCAATAGGACTGGGGACAAATCTCAGTGATAAATCATCCCCTTGTTAAATCCCTAGTACATCCCCCTCCCAATAAATGTATAGGTGATAGTCTGAGACATTATTACCAAACTGGAAACTGGGGAGATGGCCAAGACTGACTCCAGCATCATGCAGGATCACCTTGGTGGTGCTCTTGCAATGATTGCAAGATACATGTCAGACCGTGCCTCATCAGATCATTGTAAGAATCGACACTATTGGTAAACACACTTGTGATTGGGAAAAAAACCACTCCAGACCTTATAACTCAGGGTGGGGTGAAAGAGTTTGAAAACAGAAATGATAGTTGCCACACAAAGGAATTGAAGTTTGCTAGTAGTTTACACTGAAATTTGGAATACCATTTTCCTAAGCTAAAAATGGTTTCCTGCAGCTAACTACTATGTGTTGAAAGGTTTTATACTAGAATGCCCATTCTTATATCACATAGTATGTCGTTAGTTTATAGAGTAATTTCCCCCCAGTTTCTTGAATATAGTGTATCTTTGTGTCTTGGACCTGGTCAGTCAAGTTATTAACTATAAAACACTAAAACTTGGAGAAAATGTCAATTTGTAGTACACCACATTAATAGTGGAAGAAAAATATCATACACGATCCTTTGGTGCAGAAAAAGCATTTGACAAAATCTAATACCTTTCCATAATTAAAAAAGATAAACACAGAGATAAAAGGGCATTTATGAAAATTCTTATATTTATTAAAAGTTTTAGCCACAGAAATTAGGCAAGAAAAATATTTAATATCCAGGTGAGAAAGAAAGAAGAAATCACTTGCAGGTGGAAAGATCTTGCATATAGAAAACCCTAAGATAGTCATGGCAGTTAACTCCTGTAACTTGGGAGGCTATTGGGGAGGGTGAGACAGGGAACCACAAGTTGGAGGCCAGCCTGGCCAATTTAGTGAGAGCATGTCTGAAAATAAAAAAGGGCTGGAGATGTAACTCAGTGGTGGAGTCTTGCCTACCATGCATAAAGCCCTGGGTTTGATTTGATCCTCAGTACCACACACAATCAATCTCTCTTTCTCTCTGCCTCTCTCTCTCACACTAGCACACACACACACACACACACACACACACACACACACACATACACACAATCCTAAAGAATACACACATGTGCACACACAACAAAAACTACTAATAAATAAATTCCATTTCTATTTTGTGGAGTCGTTTGAGGTGCACTTGGTATTATCCAGGATGGTCAGTTTTCTCTCCTCTCATCTCCAGCCCTTGCTAGGAAACCAGCCACGTCAGTCACTGTGATTAGTACTGTTGCCATATTTTAAGGATGAGAGAAATGCTAAGTGTCTTGCCCAAGGTCAAAAAGCCAGACAGTGTTGATTCCTGAGCTTGGGTCTCCAGAGAGCAAGGATCTTCTTCCCTCCCAGGAGGGCTCTGTCCCAGCCTCCCAGCCCTCATAGCCTCCCCACATCCATAGAGAAATATGCTTCTTTGAACGTAGAATAAACAGGCAGAGAAGCGATAGAAAGCAACAAAAAATATATTTTATAAGGATTAGATAACTGTGGAGGTCATGGCACCCCAACAGGGGATTGAGTGGGTGCTCAGGCCCGAGAGACCTCCGTGTAGCGTTCACATCCTGGCATCACCTGGTGGGATGTTGTAGCACTGGGCTGATGGGAGGATAAACACAGAGTCAGTACCTGGGGCTCTCCCTAACCTCCACCCCACTGCTCACAGTCAAGTCCCTCAGCTCCTGGAGGCAGGAAAAAGGAGAGGGTTGGCACCACTAGTCATTGCAAGGGCCCTTGGGGGGCACTGGGTGTTACCCAGCCCACTGCACTCCTAATGCTCCATTCCATCTGTTTCACATGGGACTGAGTAAAAATTTCCAATTTAAAAAAAAAAGAATCTCCTTTAAAACATGATAAGCTACTGGACTAGTCTCAGACCTCATTAATGGCTGAGGAAGGTAAAGGACTGTCCCAGGGCCAACCAGCTAGTTAGCAGTGCAGTCTTTTCTCTTTCTCTATCCAGGGACACCTGGGTGTGCTCTGAAGCCTTGTGACCTGGACCCTGCACCCTCCAGGTCCATAATTTCACTCCTTAGGCTCCAAGGGCTTCAGCTTCAGGGCCAGCCCAACATCGGGGGCTTCCCCCACCACATGTGCAACCCATGACCCCCATGTTTCAAAGCTCACCTGATACTCCTTTCCTTGTATAAAGGTGCGGACTTACCTTGGGGGGGCCTGAGTTGCAGACCTGGGCCCAAGGAGGTCTTTATGATGTCAGGTTGGCCTCCAGTTGGTGTCCTGCTCCATCTGAAGGCAAACAGCCTCGGACATGTACCTGGGAGGCAACAGGCCAAATGCAAGGAGTCACTACCCACCTTGGCCTGGTCTCCCTGACCTCACTCACCCCTCAGCTGGGAAAGCACAGAGCCCAGGGCTCTCATCAAGGAGCCTTATCCAGGCTGCCATTCCCCTCTACCACATTTCTTGGGGCAAGAACCTACAACACCAAGGAAGAGTGAAATTCCCAGAAACTCCCAGAGTGCCCTGGAGAAAACTCCAAAGGAAAGGAACAGGAAGTGTTAAAGCCAGGGAGCTGCGGACAGGGACCAGGGAAATAGACCCAGCTTCACCCCACCCCACCAAACCCAGGGCCCACCACTTGAGCCCTTGGATTACCAACTCACTTGGGTCCCAAGGATGCACATAGCGTGATGTAGAAATTCCTTGTGCAGCCCTGGTTATAAGGGTTATCGTTCTGGAGGGAGATGAGGAAGGGAACAGGAGCTCAGAATCAGTAGGACTGGGCAAGGCATCTCCCAGTGACCCTTGCTAAGTTGGTCAGTTAAGCCAGGGCTCAACCTGGGCCCGTGGCAAGGCTCCAAGAGTGACTCAGGACCTCCTGCCTTCTCAGGATCCTAGGAAGCGTGACCTCTCTCGACCCACTTGTGAGCAGCTCTCCAAGACGGTGCTGACCCAGCACCCACCTCTGCTACCTTCTCAGGGCTTCTCATCCCCTTGTGCTTCCCTTTGCAGGATCCTTGCTCTGTCTCTATTGGCCACACCTGTCCTCTCACCTCATCCTTCCAGGTACCTTTTAAGTTCTTTCTAGTGCTGTTCTGCTCAACTGATCCAAAGATGGTGTCACCACTTTACTCTCTTACCTCTTGATTTTATCTAAAAATCTACCTTCATTGAATTTCACTATCTGGGAGGCCAGTGGCACCAGGGGATGCCCAGACATATTTCCCTAGTCAAAAATCAGATTTTCCAGGAAAATCTGAGCTGAAGACCTTCAGTACACAAAGCAGGAAAGATCAAGCTCAAAGGTCATGTCCTTCCCTGGACACTGACTGGCTTCTCCTCTCCCTTATTCTACTTTCTCTTTTCCCTGAGTCCATTGGTCAGCCTCGACCCCTCCTCCTTCCAGACCAGGTTGAGTTTCACCCCAACTTCATGAGCTTTAGGTAGCAAATACTCTGTTATAATGACAAGTGGCCCAGCAGCACTTCTATCTACACCAACTCTCCGATGGCCTACACATGAAGACTTTCATCTTCAAACACTCTTCACCAGAAGGAAAGATGATTCCACATCAGAACAGCTCTGGAATATGTCCAAAAAGCAACATGAATCATTGTCCTCTATTAGGTTCTGCCTCCTTTAAGGCCTGCACAGCACTTAAGAAATGAGTCTACCACCAGGTGCAGTGGTGCACACCTGGAATCCCAGGGACTTGGGATTCTGAGGCTGGAGGATCGAAAGTTCAAGGCCAGCCTCAACAACTTAGCAAGGCCCTCAACAATTTAGAGACACCCTATCTCAAAACACAATATAGCAAGGATTAGGGATGCAACTTTGGTGGTAAAGCACCCCTGGGTTCAATCCCTATTACCAGAAGAAATAAATTAATTAATGGAAGAGTATTAAAAAATCACAGAATTTTTAAACTTAGAGAAAGAATGTTTGATTAGATATATATCATGTATAGAAAATACTGATTGTACATAAAGTATAGAAAATGCTTAAGGAATAATGGTTAATAAATTTCAAAGAACTGAGCAGTAAATTTGAATACCTTCCTCCCCCCGCCCCATATGAAACCCTATCACAAACAACTAGAATCCAACAGCTCTGAGGCACCCAGACCAGCCTCTCTCACTGGCTCCACTTCTGGGGCTCCTGCTCCAATTCTGTGTCTCAAACACCCTCCCACTCCACAGGACCAAAATCCAGCGGCATCTTCTTCTTGCCCCCATTTTCTGACAAATTCCTGCTGCCTTTCCTTCTGCCCCTTATCTTGGGGGATCAGGGCACCAGGCTTCTCTCTGTTCCTTTCTCTCTTTCCTTCTATCCACAAATGTTGATTCTTTCATTTGTTTGTTCACTCATTTATTCAGATTTCTTTTCTTTGTGTGCTAAGGGATTAAAGAATTCAGGGCCTTGCACATGTAAGCACATACTCTACCACTGAGATGCACCCCTAGCTAGAAATATTTTAGGGCATCAAAAATGCTTCTGTCCAACCAGGCACAGTGGCACACACCTGTAATCCCAGTGACGTGAGACACTGAGGCAGGATTGAGACCAGCCTCAGCAACTTAGTGAGACCCTGATTTACAATAAAAAGGAGCAGGGGCTGGGGATATAGCTCAGTGGTAAAGTGCCCCTGGGTTCAATACCGAGTAGCAAAAAAATAAAGAAAAGTCACTGCAATGGGGATGGAAAGCACCCTGCAAACTGCACGGCCAGCCTACTTTCAGTGGTGAGGGCAGCTGCAACACGAGGCCCTGAGCACCATGGGGAGTGGCCAGGGTAGAGCAGAGAGAGGTATCATGGGAACCATGTAGGCAACCCAGATCACAGCACCCAGGTACATGCAGAGGAGAAGCCCAGAGAGTTAAGTGCTGAGACAGCTACTTCTGGCTTCAGAGGGGGTGTCCAGTTTAGAAAGAGTAGTCTGAAGATGTCTGCTGGCTCTGGCCATTAATGAGAGCATCGTCCTGGCAGCACGGGCTGGGCTGACCTGGCCCAGGAAGTGAAGGGTGAGCTAGTGAACAAGGTCAGCTCTTTCAGGAAATAAAGCCCAGAAGGTACAACAGGTGGAGTGGAGGCCTGGCATATTAAGGCTGAGACTTGTATGGCTTTTAAGATGAGGCACAAACATGTGTAGATGACCATGGGAAGGAATGGTAGTAATAGTAACAGCAGCACACAGGGCACTTTCTGGTACCAACCACTGTTCTGTGTGGTTTACATGAATTAACCCACAATCCCCTGTTTTACAGATAGGGAAATTGAGTGACCAGGGGCTAAGTAGCATACCCAAGGGTCTCCCTGCTGGTAAGTTCTAGAGCTGTGATTTGAACTTATGTGGTCTTCACCAGAGTGTTTGCCACCAACAACCAAGCAAGTGGCTCTAGGAGGAGTTGCAGTCAGGAAATGGAGTATGGTGGGAATGAAAGTTGGAGCATGGGATCAGTGCCTGAAATTAGTGCTGCCAATAATAGAAAGGAGTCCTGTCTGGTGAATCTTGAGTGCAGACCACATTTAGGTCCCTTGAGACTTGGGGATCCTGGACTTGGAGGGCCTCATTCTGAGCAGAGGAGGAAGGGCAATGGCCTATGGCCTGACCTGGGGCTGGAAAAACCACAGGATAGAGGAAGGGAAAAGGCTGCCAGGCAAACTCAATGATGGAGTGAAGCTAGAGAGAGAAAACAGGCAGACCACAGGGCTGATGAAAAAGGGCCAAGCACAGGAGTCACAGGTGGGAGAGAACCACATATGGTAGTGGTGGGGTGCTGACCAAAAGGATGGGAGGTGATGAGCAGAGAGGATCCTCTGTCTTTTCAGCTGTCTTGGGGTCTGTAACTTCCCCTCCCCTACTGATGCTGCCCACCAGTCTTGCTGAAAGAGCCTTTAGTCAAGTGATTGCCATACTTAAGGTATCCCATGGCAGAGATGCCCATTCCTATCATACCTAGTGGATGCTCAAAAAAAAAAAAGCAATAAAGACACCCAGATGGGAAAGAAAGCAATAAAACTGTTCCACACACAGGACATGAGTTTCCATTCAGAGTGAACAACAATGAATGCTGGGAAGAAGCTTAGGGGTCGAGCACCCAATTCAATCCCCAGTATTGGAAAAACAGCAACACTAAGGACTCCTGCTCTATGGAAGATGCTATGAAGAAAATGAAATGACAAGCCATGAATTGCAAGAAAAGATTTGCAAAACATAGATCTGAATCCAGGATAGAGAAGTCCTGAACTCAATAAGAAAACAACACATTTTTTTTTAAATGCGCAAAAGATTGGAGCAAACACTTCACCAACAATTATAACCATGGTTGAGAAAACATGAAAATATGCTCAACATCATTGGTCATTAGGAAAATACAGACTGGAGCCCTAATGAGATACCACTACTCATTTATTAGAAGGCTACAATTTGAAAACACAAAAGAATAGCAACAAATGACAGTGTCAAAAGCTAGTGAGGATGTGGAGCAACTGGAATTCTCATTCATTACAGGTAGAAAGTAGAAACGGTACAGTTGTTTCCTACAAAGTCATACGTTGCCCTTACGACTCAGCAATGCCACCCTTAACAATTTACCCAACAGAAATGAAAACTTATGTCCACATGTCTATGCACCAATGGTTGTTGTAGCAGCTTTATTTATAACTGCCCAAAACTGGCTGGGCACAGTTCCCCATGCCTGTAATGGCTTGGGAGCCTAAGGCAAGAGGGTGGCAAGTTCAAAGACTCAGTAACTTAGTAACTTAGCAAGGCCTTAAGCAACTTAGTAAGACCCTTTTTCAAAATTTGAAAAATTTTTCAAAAAGAAAACATAAGTGTGCTGGGGGTGGAGTGGGGTGAGGCTGGGATTGTTGCTCAGTGGTTAAGCACCTCTGGGTTCAATCCCTGGTACAAAAACAAAACAAAATAAACCAACAAAAATACTGCCAGAAACTAGATGCAAAGTAAAAATCCTTCAACTGGTGAATGTTTAAAAAATCTGTAGGGAAATACAACACTACACAGACAATAAACTACTGATATGAGCAACTACATAGATGAGTCTCAAATGGATCGTGCTCAGTGAATGAGGCCAGACTAGAAAGCCCACAATGCCATTTATGCATGATTCTGAAAAAAGAAAAACCACAAGGACTCAGGGAGAGAAAATGACAGCAAGAGATAAAAGGATTTTCTGGGGTAATGAAACTGGTTAACCTTGATCTTGGTGGAGAGTACATGATGTCATTTGTCAAAATCCCTAACTATAGACTAAAAAGGGTGAATTTTACTGTTTGTAATTACCCCTCCATAAATGACATTTTTACAACATTTACCATGGCTCCCAGGTTTCCACTTCTTCAAAAAAAATTGCATGCTTGGCTTTCTGGGCCTTTCTAATCTTGACCCCCATGGAGTCAACCTCATTGCCCATGCCAACTTGTGCTTGAACTAGATCCGTTTCTCCATCATTCTGTTAATACCCTACTTTTGGATTTCTGTGCCTTTCTGCAAAATTGTACCTCTCAAAGTCAGTGCCCTCCTGTCTGCCTCTCCAAAAGCACACCTAGGACACAGAGAGTGGCATGTTCTACTCTACAGCGTGGGCTTCGCCAAACTCCCAGTTTCTTCCAGTCTACTACACCACTCAGGACTGACCCCTCGCTCAGAGTGTTCCTGGGTGTCTCCTGGTGTTATTCGGATGGCTGGTTGCTTATCAACACAAGTGCATGATGTACTTACTCACTTCTACACCCATCCCTTAAATAACTGCCCCCTAGCACACCCAGCACACAGTAGGCTTTCAATGCTATGCACCTAGGAGGGAGAATGGCCACATACAGAGGCATCTGAGCTGCATCTTTAGAGGTGGGTCTGGAAGGACTCATGAGGCACCATCGGGGCCAAGGGCAGAGGAGAAAGCGCACAAAGTGCCAAATTGCAGAGGTGCAAGATGCCTCCACACAGCCAAGGGCACACGCACTCAGACCACTTACCTGATCCTCATAGGGTCGCCTGGCAGCGCCCACTGCCACTGCCTTGCTGAACAACTGCAGGATGAGAGGGAGCAGGAGGGCCCCTGCAGGTACAGCCACTAGGATGCTGTGCACAGGCTAAGAAGGGAAGCCACAGAAAAGCTCCTCCCTGGCCCCGCCTTTCAACCCGACTCCTCCCTCCCTTCCTCCCGCCCCAGCTAGCACAACTCATCAGCTCTCCCTCCCTGCACTGGACAGTTAGTCCAGTACACCCAAGGGAAACCTCACTCCACCACACTGTCCTCCCACCTTTCCCTTTTCAACTTTCATTATCCTACTCTGTGGCCCCCCCTAGATTCTGAACTCCACAGGCATCCCACCCCGCCTATCTCCCTGACCCCACTGGCCTTCCACATGTCCTTCACAGGTCCTCCCAAGTGACTTCTCCCTCTAGCCCCGCCCACGTCAGCCCCTCCCCCGTCACCCCGCCTCTCCTCGGATGTTTGCCCCTCCCTCCCCACCACACCAGCTCTTCCCAGTGTGGGCCCTTAGGACTGTGTGGATACGTCATGGTTTGGTCCAGAAGCTCCACGTGCCTCCTGCGTATGATGAAAAGCACGCAGGTGGCCAGCACAGTACCCAGATAGAGGCACAGGGACACGAGGAGTAGCAGGTAGAGCCGGATGTTTCGGTGTCCCACACAGTTATTCACCCACCTGCAATGGTGGTCGAACTCCTAGGAGAGAGGAATGAGGACTCAGGGTCCCGTTCCGACTGGCCTCCATCACCCCCTAATCCTGAGGCCCATCACACCCGATTCCCAGCGTAGCCCTCTAGGTCACCTGCTCTTGGCCCTACGAACCGGTTCCCATCTCAGGGAGAACCTGGCATTTCCATGGTTAGAGCACAGTTAGGACCCCATGGCTCATCAGGTCACCTGTCCTGCGTGAGTTCTTTAGAGACAAAACCTTCCTGGTGTCACTTGGAGCAGGATGGATAAGGATGAAAATAAACACCCTTGCCCTACCAGCTGTCTGCACTTGTGAACCCAAGCAGGGTGGGCACATCAGAGAAATGAACTCAGAACCCAGGAAACCCTCCAACTGGGACACCCAGAGCAAGACAGGCAAAGATTCCCAGGACAGGGCAGCAGTCAGCCTAAAGGGCTGGGGATCTAGTATCAGCAAGCCAGGAGAGGGGACAGTCACTGCTTTTCCTCCCCCTGACTCCACCAGGCTCAGCACAGAGGAGATGCCCTTTGCATGTCAGCACCTGTGCAAGCAAGGCCAGCCTCCCTGGACAGGTGCAGACACTGAGGTGATGACCTATATATGCCAGTAGAAGCAGTTCGGGAAGATGGTCTCATACCCACCCCTGGCCACTCATGTTGTGAGGTTCCTGGTCCTGGCCAGGTGCCCGGGGACGGGTTGGTGAATGGACAGGGAGGAGGAGCACTCACTTCCACACAGATGTCACAACTTTCGCAGTGGAAGGTTCGAGGCAGGCGGTGAAAATAACAGGTGGGACACCACGGCATGTCGTATAACCTGCCATTCACTCGTGCCCTGTACAGAGCCTCAGGGTCCTGCTCGAAGGCGCCTGGCAGGGGAAGAGGTTTGGGCAGTGGAGGAGGCCCTTGTATCACTCTGATGCTCGGGGCCCCCCATAGTATCACTGGGCAACAGGAAGGTGGGGAGGAGGTGGGCAGGGGAATCCCGGTCCCTGATGAGCAAGCTGACCACTCAGATGGGTGGACAGAGAGAAGGGCTTTCCAGCCACAAGAGCTCTACGTGGCGCTCCCCTCTTTGGAATAGTGATCAGTGCTTGGAGTCGGGTGTGAAATGGGAAGGAGGAAGGGTGAACTGCATGGTTGGAAGAGCCTGCTGCCTCTCTTGCCGGGTCCTCCCTTCTAAAGCACCTGAAAAACCTCCAGGATTCTGTTTTTTCACACTTCAGTGGCTTTGGAAATGAAGTGCCAGGGCCCAAGTAATGATAACAGGTTAAGAAGGGATCCTGAGGCCACAGGTAGGGTCAGCCCTTTAGGAATGACCCCTGTAGGCACCAGTCCTTGGGGTGCCACCTCCCCCTCCCAGGGGTCTGAGGCCTTACCTCTATGTAAGACACCTGGGTCTGAAATGTTCATGGAAATGAGGCTATAGAAACTGAGTAGGCAGAGAAGGCCTGAGGCCACTGGAAAGACCCACTCTCCATTTTGCACCAGGACTCGGCATCTGAAACCAGGGCCAGACTCAGTTTTAGTCGGGGGCAACGCAGAGCCCCCATGAGGCTTTAAGGAGACAGACCCCATTCCCTCCACCAAGTGTCACCAGCATTACCAGCCTCCCACAGTCCTCCCACAGCCTCAGGCTCCACACATCTCTGTGCTTCTCACTAAATACCTCCTTCCCCTCCTGGCCTCCCACATCCTCCCTGCCTCTGCACTCTCACTGTCTATTTCTCATCTGTCTCTTGGTGAGAAACCCGACAGCTGGCTCAGAGACTCACGTGAAAGTGAAGAATACTGTGCTGAGAGACACCAGGGCTGCCACAATCACACAAGCCCAAAGGCTCGAGAAAAGCCAGGATCTGGCTGGGGGTTGGGGTGGGGACAGTAAGTCGTTTGACACAGTCATGCTTCACTGCCTGCTCTCAAACAAATGAGAGCCAACCGCTCCTTCTCCTGGGTTGGCACCCAGAGTACCATGACTACAAGTGTGACATCAGAGAGGTTCCGGAATGGGGGCTCTGGCTGCTTCCCGTGCCCCCTGATATCAACCCTCCTCTGCCCTCACATACACACTTGTAGACTGGGACATCCTGCTCTTACACTGGTGGCTTTGTTGGAGCTTGTGAGGATGGGATGTAGTTTGTCCCCCAATGGTTCATAGGCTGGAGGCTAGGTCCTCGGTGCGGCAGTGTTGAGGGGGTAGAACTTGCAAGAAGTGGGGCCTAGTGGGAGGTAATTCGGCCACTGGGGATGAGGCCCTGGGAAGGGAGTAATGGACTTCTCATGGGCCCCCGTTAGTTCCTGTGAAAGGGGATTGTTATAAAAAGAACAAGACTCATCCTCCCCAGTTTCTGGCCATTTAGTCTCTACCCCTTGCAGGTCCTCCCACCATGATGACATTCACCATGTTGTGATCACTTCACCAAAGGTGAGTCTCAGGGGCTGCCAAGTGTTGGACTCTTGAGTTAAATAAACCCCATCTCTTTATAAAGTACCCATTCTTGGGTATTTTGTTAGAGCAACAGAAAGCAGCTAATACAAAGTCCATGTAATATGGTTTATGGGGAGATGTTTGGTGATGGTTATCCCCCTTTCAGGCCCAGTGCTAATAAAAGTAGGCAGTGCTCATTGCGTATCCTAGCTCCGCTTCTTCCTTTTTGTTGTAACAAAACTCCACTTTGAGGGAGGAGCTAGCAATCTACCCAACTAAATATCTTCCCAGTTTCCCTCACTTCCTTGGTGGGCTTTATGACATAATTCTGTCTCAACATAAAAAATAAAATGGGCTAGGGATGTGACTCAATGGTTAAGCAACCTTAGGTTCAATCCCTGATGATGATGATGATAACAATAATAATAACAATTTGTACATATGTATGGCATACAACATATTTTGAAACATGTATGCATTTTAAAATCTCTGAGTCAAGTTATTTAACATATACATTACATCATATTCTTATTTGTGGTGAGAACCCTTAAAGTCTACTCTCTGAATCATTTTCATGTGTATATAACATTATCAACTGTACTCATTCTGTTGTGTTATTATTGACTGTAGTCATTATATTGCACAATAGATCCCTTAAACTCCTCCCTCTCATCAAAGTGGAATTTGGTCTCCTATGACCAGCATCTCCCCCATCCACAGCCCAGCCACTCTTGGGCCCCTGGCAGTCACCATTCTGCTTTCTGTTTCTTTGCGTTCAACTTTTATAGTTTCCACATGTAGGTGAGATCATGTGATCGTTGTCCTGTGCCTGGTTTATTTCCTCCAGTAAAATGTCCTTTGGCCTCATTCATTTGAAACAAATGACAGGATTTCCTTGTTTTTTTTAAAGTGTCCCCTTATATTTCTAAACCACATTTTTTGTATCCACTCACCCACTGATTGACACAGCTTTTCCCATTTCTTGGTTCTGAGAATAGTGCTGAATAGAACATGTGGTGAAGATGTCTTTTAACACACTGATGCCATTTCCTTTGGTTATATACCATGTAGTGGGATGGCTGGACCATAGGGTAATTTTTTTTTTTGGTGGTGGGGATTAAACCCAGGGCCTTGAGCATACAAGGCAAGCACTCTACCAACTGAGCTCTATTTTTAATTTTTAAAGAAACTTCCCATACTGATTTCCATAATGACTGTATTAATTTACATTCCCCCGAACATTATACAAGAATTCTAGTTTCTCCACATCCTGGCCAGTACTTAATATCTTTTGTCTTTCTTTCTTTCTTTTATTTATACTGGAGGTTGAACAAAGCAAAACAATAACACACTAGCATCTTCCTTTCCCACCAATCTCAGCTGCAACATAAAATATTTTTGCAATGACAATATATTACAAAGTGAAATTCTTGCAAGAGGCAGTATTTCATAATGTCAGTAGAACTGATACTAGAATTGCACTTAAATTCTTAAAAACCAATAACTAAATAGAATATAGTCTAAAACAGCTAAAGATAGTAAAGGGGAAAATCAACAAGATTGACAAGTTAGTAGGATCTTCTAAAGAAAACTATGGGTTCTCTGGTAAATTTTACCAAAACTTTGAATAGACACTACTCCTTCTCAAACTCTACCAAGAAGTAGAAGAGGAAGGAACAATTGCCAACTTACTTTACAGGACCAATATTACCCTGATACCAAAGCCAAACAAAGACATCACAGGGGAAAACTAAGACTAATACACTTTATTGCCGCAGTCTGGCTGTGCATAATTCAGCAGCCACTTGTCAAAAGAATCGAACTTATTTTTAAAACCACACAAGTCAAACAAAACAGCTCCACAGGAAAAATCCTTCCGAGCCCAACTGCCAACACCGGTTTCCCACATGCCTCTCAACCTCCCCCACTCCTCCTGCTCTTGAGGCTGATTGGCTGGGTCACGTGGGCAGAGCCAAAAAAAGTTCCCCAATGAGCAGCTCCATGGTCTGAAAGGGCGGGGAAACAGCCCAATGAGCATCACCGCAGAGGAGCCAATCAGTTGACAGCTAGAAGTTTGCTGGGGCCTCTGTGTGCCAATCATCAGCTGGCAGCTGGAAGTTTGCTGGCAGCTGGAAGTTTGCTGGTGCCCCTTTTGGCTGTGGCTTTCAACATCTCCCCCTCTCTGTTTAAACAACAATCATGTGGCTTAGGGACTGTGCCTGCCTTAGGTTGTCCAATAGTACATATGGTCCTTACCCGTTATCAGATGTGCTGACCTCAAGGGGTCAGTCTCCTGTCTTAGGTTGGTACCATTGCAATTGGATCTTACCCATCACTGACTACTGGTCCATTATACAGCCACACCTGTGGATAGGTCTTTGTACCAGCAGGGGGATGAAGTTCTTTGCTTCACCTCTGTTGGTCCCCAAATGTTAGCTGAACGACCATGACAAGCAGAAGGGAGGAAGATACACCAAGCCAATTGACAGCTCCTTTTGGAAAAATTGTACCACCAATGACATTATCAGCAAAAATACCCCAACACTACCACAAGTCGGTGCACCAACAGAGAGTTCACAATGTATACAAGTGAGTTCACAGTGCATACAAGTGATACATAGTCCAGGCAAGTTCTGCAAACAGTTCAGTGATGGCTATTGGAGAAGCTGTAGGTTGGTTTTATCTTTGTCTTCACTGGCACTGGGATGAAGATAGGAATTCTGGCAATAATGACTAAAGAAAAAATTATATAACAGTCCAGAAGGCACTGAAAGAAAACAATTTTTTTTTAGAAAACAATTTTCTTAACAATGTACCTTATCTTCAACAGAATTATTAAATATAATGAAAAGGAAAGGTGAAAGTAAACAAACAGATCTGTTAACCTCCTTTTTTGTTCATATATTAAAATAATCCTCAACAGCTGTTTACCCAATTTAAATTAAACCATTAAAATCAAATGAAAAAAAAATATTTGGATCTATTTTTTCATGAGTGCTCATCATATATGATATATGGACATACGTACATTCAAACATATAACACAAAACACAAGTGTGCAGACATAATATAATACATATAACATATAACACAATAGTAAAGACCTTATAACTTTTTACAGGTGAAATCTCCATTGCAATGTTTAAAAACTCTATAGTCAAAAAAGAGAACTAATCAGCAAAACATTAACCTACGTCTGTATGAGCTCAAAAAACAAAATAGAACTTCATGATGTGGGAAAGGGTAATAATCAAATAGATATTGAAAAAAAGCATCCTGGTTCTGTTGCAGATGTAAGGATAGCCAAACTGGAGTTTTGGATATCAGCTTTCATGAATTTGAGCCAAATCATCTTCTTTTTGGTCTGTAGAAATCGCTTTAGTTAATCTCTCTGGAATCCAAATTGGCTGCTGCTCTCCCTGTAGAAACACATAAACAGACCTCGGACTCCAGACAATCACTGGGTCAGGACCTTTCCATTGTCCTGTTAGAAAATCCTTCCAAAGTACCTTGGGCTTATGCACATTTTTTGGACACATATGCCTTTCCACAGCACTAAGTCCTGGTGAATCCAAATTTAAAAAGTTTAGAGTAAAAAGGGTTATTTTAAGTTTATCTTTGGGGAATATATACCCCTTCCCAATTCCCTCTTTTTGCTTTAATAAGTACATTTTAATAGTTTGATGAGCTCTTTCAACTATGCCTTGTCCCTGTGGATTGTATGGGATTCCTGTTATATGAGTAATGCTAAATGATGAGCAAAATTGTTTAAAAGAGGTAGAAGTATAACCAGGGGCATTATCTGTTTTTAACTGTTTTGGAACGCCAACAGTGGCAAAATTTTGTAAGCAATGAGCTATAATATCTTTAGTTTTTTTCTCCGGCATGAAGGCAGCCCATCAAAAATCCAGAAGAAGTATCAACTGTAACATGCAAATATTTTAATTTTCCAAATTCTGGCAAGTGTGTAACGTCCAACTGCCAAATATGGTTAGGTATCAGTCCTCTAGGATTGACTCTAAGATTAACTTGTGGTAAAAAGGTCACATAATCTTGACATTGTTTTATTATTTGTCTAGCTGGTTCCTTAGTTATTTTAAAATGCTTTTGTAAAGTATTAGCATTGACATGGAACTTTTTATGAAAATTTGTAGCTTCTTCTAGTGTAGAAAAAATATGTATGTCATGTATAGTTTTATCTGCTAAATCATTGCCCAAACTAAAGACTCCAGGCAATCCTGTATGTTTCCTGATATGTCCTATAGAGAATGGATCTTTTCTGTCCCAGATTAGACTTTGTATAATGGAAAGCAAAGAGAAAACAGTATAGGAAGGGGAAATTTCACCAGCATCTTCAAGGGATACTATAGCATTAACTATATACTGACTATCGGAAAATAAATTAAATACAGAATCTTTCAACATCAAGAAAGCTTGCCATACTGCATTAAGCTCTACCTTTTGAGCTGATTGTTTGGGTAATAAAAGTGTAAAAGTTTGATCAGGTGTAACTATTGCTGCTGTACCATGTGAATATATTTGGAGCATTCATGATAGGTGTTTTTATTTTCATTTTTGGAAAAATTACAGGATGCAATGACCAAAAAGACAATAAAGGATTAGATAATAAGTGGTCATCCAATGAATCATTAGATTTGCACATGATTATTGCCCAAGTATTTAACTCATTAGCTAACTCATCAATTTGATTCGTAGTATATGGAGTAATAATTTTATTGGGAGAAATTCCAAACACTCCCTTTGCTGCTTTTATTCCTTTGAGTATTAATTGTCCTACAGCCTCAGGATACCTAATAAGAATAGTGTTAGGAGAATAAGATAAATGTATCCATAATAATGGACCATCTTGCCAAAATACTCCTGTAGGAACATTTTTTGTTGGTAGTACAATAAATAATAAAGGCAAACTTATATCAATTCTATCCAAATGCATATTTTCCATATATGTTTCAATGATTTTTAATGCCTTTCTTGCTTCAGGCGTTAACATTCGGGGTGAATTTGGGTCTGATGGACCTTTTAGGATATCAAATAAAGGTCCCAACACTCCTGTTGGTATACCTAGATAAGGCCTTATCCAATTTATGTCTCCTAAAAACTTTTGAAAGTTGTTAAGTGATTTGAGTTGATCTACTCGTATTTGAATTTTTGGTGGATGGACCATGGCTGAGGATAATAGAACTCCTACATGATTAATTGGAAAATTTAATTGTACTTTATCTATTGCTATCTCTAGATTATAATTTCTTAATAAGTTTGTAAGTGTGGCATAACATTCTAGCAATGTGTTTTTATCTTTGTGTGCTAATAATACATCATCCATATAGTGAAATATTTGTAGTTCAGGATTTTGATTTCTAAGTGGCTGGAGTGCTTTGTTATCATAAATTTGACACATAGTTGGGCTGTTAGCCATCCCTTGATGGGATGGGCCTTCATGATTCAGTGCAGGGTTAGAAAATGCAAAATGTGGACAATCCTCAGGATGAATTGGAATTGAAAAAAAAAAAACAATCTTTAATATCTATAGCTAAAACGTACCAGGTTTTTGGCAAAGCAGACAATTGAGGAATCCCCGATTGAGCAGGTCCCATAATAACCATCTCATTATTAATGGCTCATAAATCTTGCAATAATCTCCATTTACCAGATTTCTTTTTAATGACAAAAATGGGAGTATTATAGGGAGATACGGAAGGTTGTATATGTCCCTCTGCTAATTGTTGTTTGACCAGGTCATGGGCTGCTTGTATCTTTTCTTTAGTCAGGGTCCACTGAGGAACCCATACTGGTCTATCTGATTTCCAAGTAATTTTTATTGCCTCAGTGACCCCTTCTGAAAACCCAGCCCATGTCTATTTATTCCTTGATCTATTTGAATTGGTGCTGCTATACCTTGTTCTCCTAATCTTTTTTCTTTCCTGAAACCTTGTCTAGCCCTAATAGTGGGCGCATTTGGATTGATGTTATTTGTTAATGTCAAACCTAATTGATCTAGGACATCTCGTCCCCATAAATTTATAGGAAGATAATCCAATACATATGGCTGTATAGTTCCTTCACATCCTTCAGGATCCTTCCAATCTAATACGATTGCACTTCTATGGGGATTAGTTGCCACTCCTAGGCCTCGAAGTGTTTGAGTGGCTTGTTGTAACGGCCAATGTTTTGGCCATTTTTTATGAGATATGATGCTAAGGTCTGCACCTGTATCCAGTAGCCCATTAAATTCATGTCCTTGAATATTTAGCTTTAGCATTGGGCGAGAATCTAAATTTAAAGACAGCATAACCCAATCCACACCTGTGGAGCCTATCCCTTGGAACCTCTTTTTACAGTACGACTGGAAAATTTATCATGTAGCCTGGGTATCATTAATAACTGTGCTATTCTATCTCCTGGTGAAATTACTGATATACCCTTTGGAGAACTAGCTATAATTTTTATTTCACCTTCATAATCGGGATCAATTACCCCGGGATTTATCATAAGTTCTTTTAGAGTAGAAGAACTGCGTCCTAACAATAAGCCTACTGTACCTTGGGGAATAGGTCCTTTTACTCCTGTGGGAATGATTTGAACTCCCATCTCTGGAGTTAGTATTTCTCTGGCGGAGGTGCAGATGTCCAACCCTGCACTCCCTCTGGTTCGTCTGATGAGAGATCTGATGGATAATGTGTCCTGGGCACTACCCTGATGCTGTTGCTTGGTTCCTCCATGGTGTTTCTGGGTTCCTCCAGTGCCCCGTATATTTGTGGTCATGGGCCCTGGAGCATTGGGCCCCCCTGTCCATTTTTTGGCAACAGAGCCCGATGCCTTTCTCCATGATATCGTGGGTAAACACCTGGTCCTTGTCTTTTTTTTTGATAATGGAGTACCCTCTATGGTGGTTTGAGAATGGAATTCATTAGCCCAATGTCTCCCTCTATGGCATCGTGGGCAAATACCTGGTATTCTACTCCTTTGATACCTAGCTTTGTTAAACCCTCCTCCTATGGGGCAATTCCTTTTAAAATGTCCTGTTTGTTCACAATTATAGCATGTTTTTGGCCTAGCATCTAAAGCCTGTTGTACTGCTGCCAAGACTTGCCCTTGTTCATTAATGTCTCTACATAATTTAATATATGTGTTTAAATCTTCATGTCTCCATGATCTAATGACCTCTCTGCACCAATGATTTGCTTGGTCATAAGCCAGTTTTTTTTTTTATAAATGACATTGCTTGTTCTGTATCCCCCAAAATTCTGGAAGCCATTTGAATAAGCCTATCTACAAATTCAGCGTAAGGTTCATTAGTTCCTTGTATTACCTTAGATAATTGTCCTTGTAAATCTCCATGCCCCTGTAGAGTTTTCCATGCCCTAACCGCATCTACAGCAATTTGTGCATATACGCCAGGATCATATTCAATTTGTTGCCGTTGACCCTCATAAGGTCCTTTTCCTAACAACATATCTAGATTTCTTTGAGGGTAACTGGCTGCTGCATTTCGCCTAGCTGTCTCCGGCAAAATTCCTCATTGGCAACCTTCCATAACAAATATTGTCCTCCATTTAGCACAGATTTACACATACTAGCCCAATCTGCTGGCGTCATGTCCAAGTTGGTAATAGATTCGACCATGCTTACAGTGAAGGGTTCTTGAGGACCAGAGGTTGTTACAGCCTCCTTTAACTGCTTCACTGTTTTGAAATCTAAAGCACGGTGAATTCACTCCCCTCCTGCCTGCTCAAGTACAGGGCATGCTAATCTTTGAGGTCCTGTCTCAGGATCTCATCTATCAACTATGGGGGTTGAGGGCCACTCAGCTATCTCCATTGGTGGAGCTGTTGGTTGAATTACGCCCTCTGGTGATAGAACGGTGTTAGTAGCAGCCTCCTGTTGTAGCTTTTCCCCTAATACCTGTTTCTCCTCTGAGCTTTCTTCCTTTAAATTTCCTTCCTCTGTCTGACTCGCTCGAGAGACCTTGTCTTTTGCTTGATCTAAAATGTCTTTCTCCATGGTCTGAACCTCTAACAATTTACTTAACGCTCTTTCAGTTTGTTTTTTACTAATTTCTAATCTGTTATAAAGATAACACAACCCAATAAGATAACACAAAACAAAACCAAAACAGAATGAAACAAAAATGGAACAAAAAATCATTGTGTCAATTTTCCTATTTTCTTGACATGTGCATTTGTGGTCTATTTCTATCTCTTCCTCAGGGGTGAACAACTTCAAACCTTGAGCCAACCATTTTTCCCAGTCTGCCTGAGAAAATTCTAGGGATAGGCAGCTTGAAACAAACACAAAACAAATCAAAACAAGAACACATTGTTTTTTAAAATGGTCACCCATTCTCTCGCCTTCCCTTAGGGACAAGCAATTTCACTTACCCCGAAGCTTCAGATGTTCCCCGCACAGGCCACCAATTGCCGCAGTCTGGCTGGGCACAAATCACAAGCCACTGAAGCAGGAACAAACTTTATTTTTGAACTGCAAGAAAACACTTCACCCACACTCCCGGGGAATTCTCTCGAACACCCCACGGCTCATCCAGGAACCCCCAGCCGGAAATATCTCTCCCAGAAATCCCTCCTCCTGCACTTTCCCAACCAATGGGAACTCTCGGGAAATCCCCGGGAATCCCCACTGAGAACTCCAAGGAGCGCGAGAACTCAAAAGTAGCGGCCGAGGCGGGTAGTAATGCCTCGCCTGTCAATACTGTTGGCAAAATGCCAGGGGCCATACAGACTTGTCCGTGGCTCTCAGCACACAGAAGACATCATGATAATTTTGTGCCATTTGGGAATAAGGTGATTGACCTAAATGAGTCCTCTAGTATACATCAGTCAGGGTTAGTTCAGGAGAGTCACAATTCCTAATTATTTTGAGCAGGAAATAATTTAATTCAGATAATATCATATTTAAATATTATTGGAAGGACCCAAAGAAGTAAATTTTAGGAGACTCCAATCAAACTTTCAATTTCAAAACTACCATGATGGCCAAACTACAAAGGTCCAGAAATGTGCATGCTATTTCTTCCAACACTTAAGAAAATTGGGCTTCATGTTGAAGACATCCAATGTCGATGATTAAATAGAAAAATCACATAACATGTGTTAAGATTAATCTGCTATCTATTTTTATTAAAGCACAATCAAGTTCCTAAAAACGTTACTTTTTCTTTAAAAAATGTGCTCACATATTAAAAACAATTGATGAGTAAATGCAGAGGTTTACAACTCAAATAATTTTAAGTTAAAAAATGAAAATTAGTCTCATTCAGAGAAAGCATTTTTAGAACTATTACAACGTTTTCAGTGAGATTTTATGTAAGAAATCAAGCATTTTTAATTTCAGAGGTAATAGAAATAGAAGAAACAAATTGTTCAAAAGATACTACTTAGAAGTGTGCAGCATACAATTCCAAGACTGAAAAAAAATCTAAGAAAAAAACATGTGACTATTTCCACAGGAGTCAGTTCATCCCAATCAGTGCCCAGTAGGCAGTCCTTCAGGGACTCAAGGTATTCGGTGAAATGGATTTCAAAAAGGGGACAGCTAGTAACTAAGGGAGAACCTCAGATATCTTTTTGGGGTGGCTGCATCAGGCTTGCACAGAGGAATCCTGTCAGACTCAATCAAAGGATAATAGACTTTCAACCACATGCTCTACTGATTCCAACCCTTAGAATGTTGTAGAAAATGGAAACCATCTCTTTCACACTGAGATTTCAGAATACTACTCTTTATTTTACATTCAAGAGGTTCCAGATGCTTCCACAGTTTTAATTCTAAAGCCTACACTCAAAGAACATAGAACTTGTGTGCAAATATTTTTACTTATAGGTACAAGAAATGGTAGGTAAAGGGGAATAAAAGGAAGGAAGGAGGTTTGAGAATAGGAAGACAGTAGAATGGATCAGACATAACCTTCTTGCATGCATATATGAATACACCACCAGTGAAACTCCACATTATATGCAACTGCAAGAATAGGATCCTAATTAGAATAACTTATACTCCATGTATGTTTAATATGTCTAAATACACTCTGCTTTCATGTATATCTTAAAAAAACCCCAAAATTTTAAAAAGAAATAGTTGAAAGAGAAAGGATAAAGCAAGCTTATTTGACTAGATGTTCCCATATTATTAAATTCAAATTTTTTTTTACACAGAAAATTATCTTAAGAATGGGACAATGAAATTTATGGGTCTAGAATTCTTTAAACATACACATAATTTTCTTAGCATATTGTTCTTTCACCTGCAAGAAGGAGTCCTCATTATATTGTATTTATTATTCAAGTCAAAATTTTCAGGACCATCAATGAGTTCTAGTCATCAATTTTCTCATAGCCTCTTTAACCTCCTTGTTTCTGAGACTGTAGATGAGGGGATTCAGCATGGGGATCACCACTGTGTAGAACACAGACACCACCTTGTTCTCGTCAGTAGAGTAGCTGGACTTGGGCATGACATAAATGAAGGTAATGGTCCCATAGAACAGAGTGACCGCAGTGAGGTGGGAGGTGCAAGTGGAGAAGGCCTTGTGGCGCCCCTCGGTAGAGCGCATCCTCAGGATTGAGAAAAGGATGTAGACATAAGAGACAGCAATGACAAACACAGTGACCATAATGATGGAGCCTGAAGAGATGGCTGGAATTATTTCTGAAGTAAAATCATGAGAACAAGAAAGCTTTAAAAGTGGTGAATAGTCACAGAAAAAATGATTGACTTTATTGGGTCCACAGAAAGACAGACTTAGTAAACAGCCAGTAAATGTCCAAGCATTCATACATCCACCTAGGTAGGAAGCCCCCACTAAGAGCATGCAGACTCCAGGGGACATGTGGGTGGAGTAGAGCAGGGGCGAGCAGATGGCAACGTAGCGATCGTAGGCCATGGCAGCCAGCAGGAAGCACTCAGCTGTCCCAAAGGTCACCACAGAACAGAGTTGAGCTATACAACCAGCCACAGGAATAAAAGTTCCCTTCCTAAGGAAGCCTGTGAGCATGACAGGTGTGACTGATGAGGAGTACCCAATGTCTACAAAGGCCAAATGGCAGAGGAAAAGGTACATTGGGGTATGTAGTTGAGAGCTGCTTCTGATTAACATGATTATGGTGACATTGCCCACTAATGTGACAACATAAATTCCTACAAACACAACAAACAAAATGGTACAAATTATAGCATTCTCTGTCAACCCCAAAATAATGAACTCTGTCACCATTGTGCAGTTTCCAGTGCCCATTTATTTTGGGAATGGTCCCCACTGAAAGAAAAACAAGTAGCTGTTAGAGTGGAATAAAATAGTATCCTTTGCAAACTTACTTTTAGAATCATTGTATAATGTAAATTCCCAAACCATAAACACTCATTTGCAAATTTGGGGAAAAATATTTTCATATAATACCTCATGCAAAAACTTGATAAAATAAATGCTCATCAATTCATGGCCAGGAATATGCACAACCCTCCCACCCCCGCCTTTTTTAAAACACACTCAAATCATGTGTGGGTCATATTGTTAGTTCAGGTGTTCTGTGAAGAATAAAGGTGAACCAGAATAGAACAATTATTTTTCTTTTCTTTACAGAAATCAGTTGATTTCAAGAAATCACTGGCCTTGGTACCCATGTGCTCAGCCATCCACATTATTACCTTTCAATTATTAGCAAAGGTACTTAAATCCTGTATATGTAACATAACTGATAAATAACTATTATTATGAACACCATACACTTATGTGTCTGAACTTCAAAGTGCTACTGTCCTTATCTTTGTATGGGAGATAAGAAGGAATTTTGCCAAGGCTGAACAAAGGTTAACCTTTTAAGGAAAATACCAGTAACTTATTTTGGTGTCATTATGGCACAGAAGCAACATGTTAGGCAGAAATGCCATGAGCTTTGGAGCCATACAGCCTTGGGATCTGGCTCCAACTTTGTCACTGACAATCTATGGAATCTTAGACAATTTATATAAACTATTCAACACCCATCATTACTTTGTTTTTTTAAAAAACATACCTCACAGGATTCTTATTTTTAATAAAACGATATATGTAATAATAACAAGCACTGATAATAGAAATGCGGGTATGAGCAAAAAATAGTACCTTAAAATTACCAATTCTTAACTTCTAATATATAAATGAGAAACAAACCTTTCTGTATCAATAGAAAGGGAACACTATTACCTGTAGATGTATGTACCTCAATAATAAGGACAACTAACAAAGAATTTTCAATGTAAAGCAAGGCCATATTTATGAGAAGTTAGATCTTTTGGGATATAACCTCTTGAGTACAATTACTAGTGTGTGAAAATCCATTAGGATGATGAAAATTGCAGATGCACATTCAATATAAAAGGATTGTCTAATATTAATGATTTTTTGTGTGCATTAGACTTTTTATATAAAAAATTCTGATGGGTTGCTAAAACCATTCTAATTATATTCACAAGGGTAAGCAAAGGTACAGTGTCCTAGACACAATTTCAATTCAATATGGAAATCTTTTTAGAAGAATTAAGTGCTTATGAGATTTTTGTATTTCTAGATGGTTTAACCTTTGTTTTTTAATTGAACTCTTTATTTTGAAATAATTGGACAGTCACATATAATTGTAAGAAATAATAACAATTCAGAGATCCTATATTTCTTTTACCCAATAATAACATATTGTGAAACTATCATGCAATATTCCAACCAGTATATTGACGTGATACCATCAAGATGTAGAATATTTACATCACCACAAGGATCACCCATGTTACCTTTTATAACCCATTGACTTTCCTTCCATTATCATCCCCTCCTTAACTTCTGGCAACAGCTAATATGTTCTCATTTCTGTCATTTTATTATTTCAAGCCTTTTTCATTGTATAATACCCTGTTAGCTAGGCATTTAGTTCTTTTTCCTTTTAACAATTTTTCCTTAAAAATTTTGCACTTTACTTATACAAGTATACTTTTTTTTTTACTGTTTAATTTTCCCAGTGATAACTCTTGGCAACCATTTACTTTTAACCTTTTTCTCCCAACTCCAATCTAAATTCAAGTGGTCCTTTCTCCCATTTTTTTCCTCACAGATTATTGAGAAGATACATAACCTCTTCCTACTATACTAAGATTATATTTGACAAAATCCTCTGGGCAAAATTATAAATGTATATAATATCTGTCTCAATGAATTCTTCTTTCTGATAAGAATGGAAAATAAGGGAAGTGATATCAATAAGATGGTGCTGGGGATTGAACCTAGGGGTAGTCTACCACTGACTGCATCTTCAACCCTTTTTATTTTTTATTTTAAGACAGAGTCTCATTAAGTTGCCCAGGCTGGCCTCAAACTTATTTTCCTCCTGCTTCAGCCTCCAGAATCACTGGGATTACAGGCATTAGCCCTCACATCTGGCAAGTATAGAGTTTTCTGTGTAATTAAGATTACCAGCCTAAAATAGTTATAAGATATTTTATTTAAACCTCATGATAATTGCAAAGAAAACACCTATGAAGACATAAAAAGAGAAAGGAATCAAAGAATGTTACTATAAAAAAAATCAACAAATCATGAAGGAAGACAGTAGAACAGGAAAAGATGGACAAAAGAACCATGAAAGAGTCAGAAAATAATTAGCAAAATGGCACTAGTAAGTCCTTACCTATCAATAATTACTTTAAACATAAATGGACAAAAATCCATAGTCAAAAGATAAAGATTCATCCAAAAAGCTGTCAGAATTAATAAATGAATTCAACAAAGTTATAAGATCAAAAACAAAAAAATCAGCTGCTTTTCTATACATTAACAATGGACTATTTGAAAAGAAATTAATCCTATTCTAAAATAGCCCAAAAAAGTAAAATGCATAGGAATAAACTGTCTCGACCCCTTGCCCGCAAGGAAGACGCAACTCAGGAATCTTCTTTCAGCAGTTTATTCAGGCCCCTGATATTTCTTCTAATTCTTCTCCCGTCGGATGCCCCTCCCAGCCTTAATAAAGCATCCCAAGCCCCAATGCGAAGCTGCCACGTGGAACTTTCTCACAGGGTGCTGAGAAACAATGCACCAACTCTCCCAAACAAGGAGTTGTTTGTTACAGACCACAGTGGAGCCAGCGCCATCTTGCAATGGCGACCATAATCTGCAGAAATGGCTCACCACAGTTCCCCCCTTCTGTTTTTTGAAAACAATACAGGCGAGAGTAGAGGTCCTATCCCACTGTGCAGAAGTGGCTGCATAGTATGGCTCAGTCCTAAGGAGGGCCCTTCCCCAGATCTGAAGCCATATCAGCCGACGCCTTTTTTCGTGGGGCGGGGCGTGGACATCAAACCCGCATGCAATAGGACATGCTCTCCTTGAGGTCCACTTCAAGGATCACTCAAGTGCAGTGCTTTGCCTCGCATCCTGTATCGTGACGAAGGTGGACGAAGGGGGACAGCTGAGGCTGAACTGTGGCTGCACACAACGACAAATGAGTTGACAGCACCCTGAAAGAAAGGCACGGACTTCAAGGTGATAGAGAAGCATTAGTGTGGAAACCCACCTGCGTGCAATGGCAGCAAGACCGGCAGAGTGCAAGGGCTTTCCAACACTAAGAGAATAACGAGGAAAGACATGTCAATCCCAGTGCAATGTTATAATAACTTGGGGTGCAACGACCATGTCAAAGATTTACTGTTTAAGATGCGCAAGCCAGACTTGAGGTGAATTGCCATTTTCTAAAGCTGCAAGAGCTTGGATGATCATAGCCTTATCGTGAGCATTGCGGGCCTTGAGGCGACAGAGAAACCACAAACAGAGAAACATACCGAAGCAACACATTGCACCAAAAATGCCTACCCCCACCCACTCTTTAAAAAAGGAAAAGGCAGAAGATATCCAATCGGTGAATAGACCCAAAGTCACGGGATCAACATGGGTGCTATTCAAGACAGCTATCTAGGTTAGTTGAGACTGGATCATGTCTTCCGCTTCCATGGACCAATTTCCAGCCAAATATTCGCCAATGATGCGGGAAGCATTCCTGGAATCATTAAATCTGACAGAGGTTATGCATAAATGTGCACGTTGGTCAACACAACCCAAAAGTACTAAGTCAGCCAATTCTTTTACCTGAGCTTAGAGTAAGTCTATTCTTTGGTTGGCAGCTAAAATCCCTGACAAAATATGTTGATTAATTGTATTTTGGGATTCAAGTATGGTGGAAGTTTGTTGGACAACTTGATTAATGGTGGCAGCAGTTTGTACTTGATTGGCCATAGCCACTTTGGCCGTAACCGCTGCAGCAGCAGATATCGCCACGGCTGTCACTATAGCCGCTGTGATCCCAAAATCTCTGCGGACTCTAAGTAGCTCAACAATAGGGAATTTATCAGGATTCGTAGTGACCGGGATTGGGACAAAAGTTGGAATTTTCATAACCACTGCTACAGTCCAGGAACCATTCCAACACTCAGATAAGAGACAGGTAGTATGAGAACAATCCAGCATCCCCGATGAGGTGGCCTTAGCCAAAAGGAATAAGAAGGGGGATTGGACACAGACCATAGCAGGAGGCAATGTGGCATTATACAACAGAGAGTTGAATGAAACAGATGTAAGTCTATTACCTTGTTCACTTTCCCTAACAGTACCAGAGATATTAGCCAGCCAACTTTTGGCTCCTACCAATTGAGCCAGTGCAGAAATATCGGCTGAAGCCCCCTTTTCATTGGAAATCAGCCATTAAAACCAGGACCAACCTACTCCTGTAGAGGAGCTGGCACTATTGTTGAAGTTATAAACATACCTATTAAGAGAGGGGGAAAGGGAGAAACCTTTAGCAACTTGATGTTTCTCCCAAGAATGATCCTGACAAGGCGTAAATATTGGGGGGAAACCAAGATTAGGGGAACAGTAAGGAGAGGCCTTGAAATGAGTGGCATTATAAATACTACTAGAAAAGGGAGGCACTGGGATTAGTACCTCGGAGATAATAGCCCAGGTAGTTATGTTAAGAGCAGAGCTGCTGTTTGCAGGGGTCTCTGAGCCTGATTGCTTCCCCGAAACTCCCTTGCTCAATACATCACTGATAATGTTTCCTGAGACCTGATTGGACCGCAATGGGTCCTCCCAGTTAGTCAAATTTTTGGTCTTAAGGCTAATGCAATTAGCGTTTCTAAGGCTGAAACAAAAAAACTCCTGTGAGATTAACTTGAGATTGATTAAAAATTCTCTCCATGTCCCCTCTAGGAGAGGCACAGGGAGTAGACATCTCACATGAGGTAGAAAAAAGAGTGGAGAGGACACTAGAATTACCATGAACCAGCATCGGCATTGGCCATGCCCGTGCCACTGCCCACCACCGCATTGGTGTCGCCTGTGCCATCGGCACCAGCACCAGAGCCAGAGCACTTAGCAGAATGAAGATCTTCATCACAGGATTGTTGTGGTATCTCTTGTTGCTGGTCAGCTGATGTCGAGACTCTTCTTGTCAAGCGTTCCAGGACCCACAATGGTTCCGTACGATCCTGGGGAAAAACACATACAGATCCTCGTGCCCATGTCAGCAAGGGGTCAGGGCCGTTCCATTGGCCCGTGAGAACATCCTTCCACTTAACATAGCCAATCACAGAGGGCTGAGGGGACACATGTCTATCGGCTGCAGAGCGACCATGAATATCCAAATTTAAAAAATTAATGGTAAAGAGAGCTAAGGACAGGCGTTCTTTAGGAGTGTGTTCAGCTCCTATTCCCCCTTTTTGTTTTTGTAAAGTTTCCTTTAAGGTGCGATGAGCACGCTCAACAATGCCTTGTCCTTGAGGATTATAAGACAAACCATGAGTAAGTTGCACTCCCATAATAGAACAAAAAGCTGTAAATTGTCTGCCAGTATAAGCAGGTCCATTATCAGTCTTAAGGGATGCAGGTGCACCCCATGCTGCCCATGCCTCCAAACAGTGAGTAATGACATTACGTGCCTTTTCTCCCGATAAAGCAGAAGCATGGATAATTCCAGAGCACGTATCAACGGAAACATGCACATACTTAAGGTTACCAAAGTCAGGTATATGTGTCACATCCATTTGCCAAACAATCAATGGCTTTAATCCCCGTGGGTTTACTCCATAATTAGGGGGATGAAGAAATGTGACACAATGGGGACATTGCAATACTATCTGCCGAGCATCCGCTCTTGAAATGGAAAAACGCCTGCGCAGCGTTAATGCATTAACATGGAAGTTTTGGTGAAACAACTTAGCCCCCTCTAAGGAGGAAGCCAAGCATATCAATTGACCTCTAGTGGCTAAGTCCGCACAGGCATTACCTTGGGATAACGGACCAGGAAGAGAGGTGTGAGCCCTGATGTGCATTGGATAAAAAGAAGCAGTGCGGTTAGAGATAAGCTGTTGAAGCTGAGTAAAGTAAACAGACACATTGTGGGCATCACTAATAGTTCCCACGGCCTCCAGGACTTTTAGTGCTTGTACCACATAGCTGGAGTCCGAAATAAGATTAAAAGGAAAAGAACACTGTTTAAAAACTTCAATAACAATTTGTAGTTCTACCCATTGTGGATTTCCAGGAGCAAATTGATGCTGGATAGGGGGAGAGTCATTAATTACATAAACTCCCATTCCAGACTTGGAACCATCAGTAAAAATGTTAACAGCCCCCTCGATGTTTGGGCATGGAAAGCTCTCCTCGAAATACCCCCACCGTACGGCGGCGGGTCCGGAGGATCTTTTTTTTTCTTTTCTTTTTTTTTTTTTTTCTTTCTGAGCTCCTGTTTATTTTTGTTCCCTTCTCCCATAGTTAGACTCCCTAGCTGCCGAGACAGTCTCCTGAGCTCCTCCTCCTCATCGTCCTTCTCTTCTGACCCACTTTTGCATGGGAGTGTGCGCAGTGTACTGAGATCTGGATACAAGCATTTCCTCCCCCGTTTCTCGCTCTGCACATTCCCTTTCTCCTGAAATATTTCACTCCGTGCCAGAGATAATTGCCTCCTCCTCTGTTTCTCGCTCCACACACTGCCATCCTCCTGAAATACGTCACTGCCTGCCGGAGATAATTGTTTCCTCCCCTGTTTCTTGCTCCGCACACTCCCACCCTCCTGAAATACCTCACTGCCTGCCATTTCTGATTTTTCTTCATGTAATTGCTTTAAAACTTCTTGTCCTTTAGTAAGTGCTTCCTGACATCTGCCATCTGCGAGGCAACTACGGATCATCTTCCAAAGGGGTATCACCCCACCCTCTAATATGCCCTGCTCAGAAGCAAAGTCAAGATCTGTGCCTAACTTATCCCAGCTAGGCAGAGTAAAGCTGCCCCAGAACGGAAACCACAGTGCAGCAATATCTGTCTTCTGTAAAAATCTCTGTAAAGTACTACGTTTCACTTCTAGGCTCTTGGAACGTAACAGGTTATCTAGGGCCAGGAGAAGCGGACTTGAAGATACGGCACCCATGACACAACAAAAGACACACAACAAACAAAAGTGAAAGTAAGAGCGAAAGTACACAGTGCAGCTGCAATAAGATTTAATGCTCTCTCTGGCTTTACAGAGGAGCTGCCGCTTTGACAGCGGGTCCCAATTAGTCTGGGACTAATCTCTGCTTTAACCGCGGGTCCCAATTAATCTGGGACTAATCTCCGCTTTGACCGCGGGTCCCAACTTACCTGGGACTAATCTTCCGCTTTACCTGCGGGTCCTACTTACCTAGGACTAACCGGTGCACCACCCCTGACTGCTGAAAGTTCTGGTTCCCGGGTCTCGGCACCACTTGTCGCGACCCCTTGCCCGCAAGGAAGACGCAACTCAGGAATCTTCTTTCAGCAGTTTATTCAGGCCCCTGATATTTCTTCTAATTCTTCTCCCGTCGGATGCCCCTCCCAGCCTTAATAAAGCATCCCAAGCCCCAATGCGAAGCTGCCACGTGGAACTTTCTCACAGGGTGCTGAGAAACAATGCACCAACTCTCCCAAACAAGGAGTTGTTTGTTACAGACCACAGTGGAGCCAGCGCCATCTTGCAATGGCGACCATAATCTGCAGAAACGGCTCACCACAATAAACTAAGGAAAGAAAAGATCTGTACCCTGACACCTGCAAAACATTGATGAATATAATGGTAGAAAATATAACCAAATGAAAAGGCATCTGTGTTCATGAATTGGAAGACCTAATATTGTTAAAATGTTCACATTACTCAAAACAATTTATAGAATCAAGACAATCCTTATCAAATCCCAATTATATTCTTGCCATAAGTTAAAAAATTAATCCTAAAATTCATATGGAACCACAAAGACTCCAAATAGCCAAAATAATCTTGAGCCAAAATAATCTTGAGAAAAAAGAGAAAAAAGCTGAAGCATCATACTTTCAAAATACCTTTACAATAATTGAAACAGTATGACACTGGCATAAAGATAGACATATGATCAGAAGAATAGATAGGAATTTCATATATAAACCTTACAGGCATGCTCAAATGATACTTAATTGCCATGACTACATAATGGAGAATGGAAAATCTCAACAAATGGTATTGGGAAATTAAATATGTGAATATAAATGGATCAAATTAGACCTCTATCTTATACCATTTGCAAAACTAAACTCAAAATGGGTAAAGACTTAATGTAAGATTGGAAACTAAAAAAAAAAAAATTCTAAAACAAAACATTGGGGCAGCTTCACGACATTGCTCTGGGCAATGATTTTTTGAAAATTGAACCAAAGCACAGGCAACGAAAGCAAAGATAGACAAAGGGACTGTGTCAAACTAAAAAGCTCCTGCTCAGCAAAGAAAACAGTCATCAGAGTGAAAAGGCATTCTATGGAATGAGAAAATATTTGCATGTACCTGATAAAGATTTAATTTCCAAAACATATAAGGAACACTTTTAACTCAATAACTAAAAAAAACCTTAATAACCCAATTAAAAATGAACTAAGAAGACATATAAATAGCTTCATAAAATTATATCTCTTCCAAAGAAGACAAAAATAGCCACTGGATAATTAAAAGATGATCAGTGTCACTTGTCATTACTTGAATGTAAATCAAAACCAAAATTAGATATTGTCTCATGCTTGCATAAATGGCTATTATTTTAAAAAAAGACAAGAAATGTTTTGATGGATATGGGGAATTTAGAGTCTGTATACCATTGATGGGAATGAAAAATGGTACAGTCCCCCCAAGGAATACAATATAAGGGTTCATTTAAAAATTAAGAATAAAACACTGTATGATCCAGAAACATGTCTTCTGAGTATTTGTCCAAAATAATTGAAATCAGTATCTTCTGGATTCAATTAATCCATGTTCATTGCAGCACTGTTCAAAATAGCTAAGATGTAAAAACTAACTAAATCGCATTTGACAGATGAATGGATAAAGAAAATGTGGCATATACATTCAGTGGAATTTTATTCAGCTTAAAAGAAAAGGAAATTCTGTGATATGCAACTTCAATGTCCTTTAAGATATTATGCAAAATGAAATAAACCAGTCACAGAAGGACAGGTGCTACATGATTCCACTTAAATAAAGTATCTAAAATAGTCAAATTCACCGACTGAAAGAATAGAATTGTGGGTCCAGCACCTGAGGGTGGGGGACATGGGGAGTTACTTGTCCATAGGCACAAACTTTGAGTTAAGCAAGATGAATAATTTAGTCACATACTCTACCACAGAGCTACACCCTAGACTCTTGAGTAAAGATAGAGATGTCAGAGTTACTATTTTAATTGGCCGTAGCATAGATTTTAAAAAACGAATTAACATCAATTCAACAAATGTCTATTTTCTGCCTCCTATATTTCTAGTACTGGACCATTAAATATGGATACAAAAACAGTCATAGAGATTGTATCTTCACACCAGGGAAAGATGAAGATTTTTTAAAGGATTTTTTAAAGGAAAAGTAGTAGTAGTAGTCAAGAGTTGTGAACAAAATGTTAGCAGAAAGACAGGGATGAAAGGAATTTAATTCTCCCAGATGTGATCTGGGATGTTTTTATGGAATCATTGGCTACCTGTTTGTGTCACTCATCAGTCACAGTCATGTTAGGTAGGAGATAGGGCATGGGAAGGAACAGAAAAAGCAGAAGGGAGATTGCCACCCTCCTGACATTCCACCTGAAGCCCAGCCTCTGAGACAAAACTGGGTTATTGTGAGGTTAAAGGGAAGAAGTTAGATGACCACAAAGAGGAATTCAAGCCCCTGAAGGGAAAGCCCTTTATATGAAATAGCCAAGGGACTGACCTAAATTTAACTCCTTGCTTGTCAACATATTTTTAGCATTTCAATTTGTTCCTCTTTTATGCATTTTCCAGGGGAAGGGGGGCAGGCAGAAACTTACCATTTTACAGTATAAAAGAAATTGTTTCAGGTTCAGCTGTCAGTCAAGGTGCCAATCAACCCCAAATCCACACAGGGGAGAAATGGAGAGCTAGCACATACCAATAAAAGCAATCTCCACTGCGTTGATGGGAACTTGAGCTACTTCACAGCTCAGCCCACTCCCAGTACACTCCCAGATTATACTTTTGCTTTCAATAAACCCTTCCTCACTAACCTCTGCTGTCTGGCTCAATTGTTTGGTGGAAAGGCCAAGAACCTGGACAGTCATGTTTTCTTAAAACCTAAATGAACTGTCTTTCTAGGACACATGGAACCTCACAACAGGTCCATTTCCTAATTTGTTGAAGTCGAGATGTTTGAGCTGCTAGATCCTCCAAATGTAGATCATCAGGCTTAGCCTTTTTCCAAAAAAGAATTTCCTATGGACTCTCCTTTTCAGGATAAAAGGAACCTGACTTTTAACCTAGTGAATATTGTGTTATGTAGCCTTAGTTAAAGAGTACCACAAGCTAATGGTGGTGATGACAAGTGAACAGGCAATGCAGAAACTATATAAGTCAGAGTCTTAAAAAATGTTAGTGTAACCTTTATTGTTCTATTTGAAAACACACATAATAGTGGACCAGAGTAGATAACAGAGAAAGAGAGAGTTATTTTGTCTACCAGCAATCAGTGTAATGCATATCATGTCTAGGACAAATCTATAAAATGTGGGAAATAACTGGATGTGGTGGCACAGGCCTGTAATCCCAGTGACTCAGGAGATAGACAGGAGAATTGCAAGTTCAAGACCAGCAATTTATTCAGGCCCTCAGCAACTTTGTGAGACCCTGTCTCAAAATGAAAAATAAAAAGGACTTAGGATGTAGCTCAATGGTAAAGCATCCCTGGGTTAAATCCTACTACAAAAAAATGTAGAAATATATTATTTTTAAAGTTTATGTCACTTCTATGAAAATAATATTGCAATTCTATTGGATGCATCTTTGTATACCAAACCCAAATTATCTGTAAGTGTAGGTGGCATGCATACCTGGGCCACTAAATATGGCCACATTTCAGCAGTGTCACAAACCGCTGCAAGCATATTATTCATTTTAATCTAAAAATCAACTTAAATTATAGCAAAATGTTGTGATTTATTTTTTCACATCATTTAATTAAAAATAAATGAAACCCCTGAGTATTTAGAAAATATTTCACTCAGACTTTTATATAATCATGTACACATTTTAGTTCTCTGTCCCAGTAGGTGAGTACATTTAATTCTCTCTCCAGTGGATTGTCTGTGTAATTTTACAAAACAAGTGCAGTAATTAATTCGTAACTTGAAGTGAAGTAAGTAATTTGGGGCAATATCCCAAATGGCCAAAATGACACTTAAATATGGCTTTGCTATACAGCAACAATTCCTTGGAGCCTCTCCCCACTGTTTCAGTAGATGTTTAACTAGTTTATACTTCTTATTTTTTAACAACATAGAAATATTTCATTCTCCTGTATGTTCCAGAAATAACAAATTAATATTTCAAAGAAATTGTTAGAAATCGGGGAACTATTTGTTATTCCTCTACTTTGAAAACAGGGCTTGGTGTCTTATCTACATCATACAAATTAACACAAGAATCACATGAGGTATGTATCCCCTTTTTTACAGATAAGAAAATAGAAAATCAAGAAATTCTTATAATTTTCTTACGATTCCTTATACTATAAGAAGTAGAGTTAGAAACTAATGCCAGGTTTTCATGGCCCCAAAGTCCATGATATTTCCACATGTCACTAAACTAAGAGCTGGCCTTCCCATGAACATTTAAGTTATTTATAGATTATGTTATTACAATCGGTGTTGTAAATATCTGTTTATATATTTCTTGTGCACATAGGATTACACTTGTTCTATGGAACACAAGCAGGAATCTAATATCTGGCACCATAATTCAACTTTAGAAATATGTGTGTCTTTTATGCACCTATTTTCTTTAAAAATATATTTCTGATTTAAGTCTTTGTCTAGATAAAAAAAGAATTTGAGAATTCTGACACATAATCCTATGTGATGTTGATTGTATACAATTTGACAGAATCTTTGGCTCAGAGCATGGTTGCTGATAGTTACATATGCATTTTTAAAAATATTCTTTAGGGGCTGAGGCTGGGATTCAGCAGTAGAGCACTCGCCTAGCATGTGCAAGACCCTGGATTTGATCCTCAGCACCACATAAAAATAAATATAATACAGATGTTGTGTCCAACTACAACTAAAAAACATTTAAAAAATTATTCTTCATATAGGGGTTTTGGGAGGAAAATCAAATTATTCTAAAGAATATGCTGGTCTTTAGATTAAAGTCTTGGAAAAGGATGAACGTGACTAGCATTCTCCCCTGTCTTTGCTCATGTGCTATATTTTGAACAAGGGACCATTATTCTGAAATGCTAATTAATCTTTCTTTCAATGTAATTTTCTCGCTTTCCTAGCTAGCTACAACACCCTGACCTCCCTAATCCTCCAGCTTGTGTCAAGTGCCTTCACTACTTATTTCCATACCATTGCTTATTGGAACTGGCAAAACTAAAAATAACCTAATGCAAGTCACCAAGTATTTCTATTTACTTATAATGCTAGTCCATAATGTCACCTAGACTGTTATTGCTTCACACAATCCCATAAGCATAAAAAGGTATGATAAAAAAATAATCCTAGGACACGTTATGAAATAACTCATAACAGTACTAAAAATTCTGTTTGGCCTTTCCATCTTGAATATAGACATGAGCCAGCTCTTGGTATTGATTATTATAATTAACAGTATGATTATTATTCCAGGAAAGTGAGAAAGTCAGAAAGAAAGAGCTATCCAAGTCAATTCTATCTTTATTTGTCCAGTAAGCTACATAAATAGAGAGAACATTTACTAAATAGAGAACATACAGCAGAGGTACATTGGGATGGGAATGGAAAAACTAAGAGCTGGCCTTTCCATGAATATTTAAGTTATTTATAGTTTATGTTATTACCATCAATGTTGTAAACATCCGTCTATATATTTCTTGTGCACATAGGGATTAGATGGTGCACACGTAGAAATCTAATATCTGGCTTCTAAGGTAATTGAGTTTTCAATTTTAATATTTCATAGTATTTGAAAAGAAAACTTGTGTACCCAAAGTATTTTATAAGTGAAACAAAATTTAACATTTTTAAAAACTTAACTACAAATTTATATTTAGGTGCACACATTAATCATGGGGTCATTTCAGCCAGTTAAACTGCCTCTGGTTCTGGTTTTGGTAGGCACCATTAAATGGAGAGATGGAGACTGAAAACAATACGGCAGTGACAGAGTTCATCATTTTGGGATTAACAGACAATCGCACACTATGTGCCATCCTCTTTGTGGTTTTCCTAGCAGTGTATGCAGTGACCATAGTGGGGAATATCAGCATAATCCTGTTAATCCGAAGCAGCCAGCAGCTTCACACCCCAATGTACCTCTTCCTCAGTCATTTGGCCTTTGTGGACATAGGATATTCCACATCAGTTACACCAATAATGCTCATCAGTTTCTTAAGAGAAAAAACTACTATCCCTCTCACAGGCTGCATAGCCCAGCTCGGCTCAGATGTCACTTTTGGGACAACAGAGTGCTTTCTTCTGGCCACCATGGCCTATGACCGATATGTAGCCATCTGTTCTCTCCTGCTCTACTCCACCCAGATGTCCCCACTGGTCTGCTTCCTTCTGTTGGGGGCATCCTACCTGGGTGGTTGCATGAATGCATCATCATTTACAGGCTGTTTGATGAACCTGTCCTTCTGTGGCCCAAATAAAATCAACCACTTTTTCTGTGACCTCTTCCCACTCCTGAAGCTTTCTTGTGGCCATGTTTACATCGCTGAGATTTCTCCTGCCATCTCTTCTGCCTCTGTTCTGATAAGCACATTGTTTACCATAATTGTGTCCTACATATACATCCTCCACTCCATCGTGAAGATGCGCTCCACCGAGGGAAGGAACAAGGCTTTCTCTACCTGCACTTCTCATCTCACCGCAGTCACTCTGTTTTATGGGACAGTTTTGTTTGTGTATGTAATGCCCAAGTCAAGCTATTCAGCTGATCAGGTCAAAGTGGCCTCTGTGATCTACACAGTGGTGATCCCCATGTTGAACCCTCTCATCTATAGTCTGAGGAACAAGGAAGTGAAAGAGGCCATGAGAAAATTGATGGCTAGAACACATTGGTTTTCTTGAATTAAATCAGATATAAATCCACAAATAACAAAATCAAAGATTTGGTGGACATTTGTGCTTGATATTTTAATGATATTTATCATTAACTTAATTACTTCATATCAGTGACTGCTCCTTGTCAATATAGAAAGCCAATGTTTATTTCCATTTTTTGAAGTTAAATGTGTCATTTACATGATCAGCTGCTGGATTCAAAAGAAATATGGATTTTACAAGGTAAGAATAATTCAGAATATAGTTGCTAACTTAAAATCTTTCCTATTTATCAATTACAGAGTCCTATTTAAATAGAGACATTTCAAAGATCAAATTTATTGAAATTTTATCTTGTAAAATAACATTTGGGAAAGAAATGCCCAGTAGATGTGTAATAATCAGCAACATTGACAAGTCAGGTAGTTCAGGACAATTCCTTTAAGGTCCTTCCTAGCCATGAGCAATGGATATTTACATTTTTGGAAACAGTGATGTTGATGTCTCAGAAAAAAACCCTACTTGTTTTCCTTTTAATTAAACCAAAGCAAAAATTAATGATTCTGCTCTTTGGTCATTATGAGAATCAACTCAGCACAGAAGAAACTAAAATGAATTTCAGCTGAGGTTTATTTATTAATTGAAGTCTTCATAGATAAATACTAGAATAGAACTTTGGAAGCAGACATTTCATTGGACTTCCCTGAGTAATAGCTGATATACAGAAAATTATGGTTCAAGCCAAAAACTATATTTGCCATGCACCTCTCAAGGGGTATCCAGTGTCATTACTTCTCCTACTGCGCTTTGCAAAACTGCTCAAGATGTAGTCTGGTTATGGCAATTGCCTCTAAATTGATTCCCTGCCTCCTGTATTAATTCTTCTGCAATAATTTCGGATTCATATTTAAGCTGATGAATTTTTTATTAGTAGTATAGCAATACTGTTGGACAAATCCTGAGACAGTGTGAAGGGACCACTTCACAAGCCGACCTCCCATTCCTGGGTTCTTCACTGACCAGATCAAGGGATAGTGCCTCTTCTTCAGCCTAAAAGCCATTGGTCCTATTTCCCCATTTATGCTTGTTTACTTGCATCCTTATGGACCCATAATCCTCCTCAGTACACAACTTCTGGAGCTAAAGACACCACAGACATGGCCCTAGGCAAACAGAGAGCTCTCAAGGCATGATTTCAGCCTGGTTTCGACCGGCCGTCTTAGTATCGTGGTGGGAACCTGCACTCAGCTGGTTGAAGGTTTTCACAGGCTGCTTCCAGCTGTCCTCTTCACCTTGCCCTCCACACCTGGCCCTTCAATGGGGTTCATTCTTACCCTATCTCCCCACCTCCCGATGGTTCCTTGAGTGACCCTATCTTGTCCCATGAGGTCAATGGCCATCTGAGTGGTCTTTCTTGAAAAACACATGGACTTCTTCACTGGCCTTTCCCCGAGATTCTCAGACTCAAGTGTGCTCTGACCAAATTTATCATATTTCTTCCAAAGCTGCTCCATCTCCTCCATTTCCTTTCTCAGAAAATGTCACTTTTTAGTGAGACTGGTATTCCAAAAAACTTGGGGTAGTTCTCACTGCACAGCCTTATAAATGGCTGGCCTCATTCCTTATCTTTCCTTCTTTTAAAAGGAAAATATTTATGTATTGACCTCATTTATCTAAGCCCCTTTTGTTTAGAGTTTAAAATGCTTCCCAATTAATTATGATAACTCTATGCCTGGATTGGCCCTGTGTGTTTCAACTCTAAATGATTCAAGTAATTAAAATCATCCAGATTTAAGAGATGTGGATGCATTTGTCTTGTTAAGTCCTTATTGTTCAGGTTATAGATCTATGCTCATTTTACTCTCAGAAGTTTTGAATCAATTGAAGCATGAAAATAAAATGAAGATATATGGAAGAGCAAAATAGTACCTGTAGAAATGAAAGAGATGATATTAGGGAATATGCTTTATATTTGTGGACACATGTTTTCATAATCTATTGTTCTTCTCTTTTGGTTATTTGTACTGCTGGGGATCAAACCCAAACCCTTGTGCGTGCTAGACAAGGGTTCTTCCATGGAGCAAAACCCCAGCCCTGTTTTCATGCTCTGAATCCTAGAATTTGATACTCTTTCCTTCTCTGTCACTGAACAGACATTCAGGTCTTTCCATTGAAACTATTTTTACCCATCAGCTTACAACATGGCCCAAAACAGTCATAAGCACTGAGGGCAGGCCTGGTCCCAAGAGAAAGGAGGAAAAAGAAGGGCTGGGATGTTGTTTGGGGGAGTAAATCATGTCTTCTCAAAATTCATATATTGAACTTTTAAGCCTTAATACTTCAGAATGTAACTGTATTTGGAAATAGGTTCATTGCAAATTTAATTTGTTAAGATGAGAGTTTACTGGAATAGGGTGGATTCCTAATCCAGTATGACTGATGTCCTTGAAAAAAGGGAAATTTTGGACACAGACATCATGCAGGGAGAATGCCATGCAGAGATAAAGACGTAAATCTGGATGATGCTTCTATGTGCCAAGGAATGCCAAAGACTACCTTCAAATTTCAGAAGCTAGGAGAGAGACATGGAACATATTCTCTTTCACTGCCCTCAGAGGGAACCAATCCTGCCAACACCTTGATCTTTGACTTCTAGCCTCCAGAACTGTGAGATAATAAATTTCTGTTTTTTAAGACACCCAGTTTTTATCACTTTGTTATAGTAGCCCTAGTCAAATAATATAATTGCTATAACTAACTTTCCCCCTTAAAATTCACCGTCAATTAATCTAATCCTGGAAGAGGAGGGCATGAAGGCTTGGAAAGATGCCAGGTGTGTTAATGGATGGCTCTCCAAAAAAAAAAAAAAAAAAAAAGGAAAAAGTATCTTGATTGGTAAAAATCATTTTCTCCAAACAGAATGAGTGAGTCAGTAAGTGAAGATCAATATTCCTGTTATGAAAAATCAAAAACTCATTTCAAACAATTTTATTAATTGTTTTCAATTACTACAGATCATAGATTGCTACTTATAAGGCAGAGATTGAAACTGAAAGGAATTTTAAAAGATTCTGACCTGTTGTGTTGTTAAAAATTTCTTAGTCTATACAAATTTCTGAGAAACATTCCCCTTCTGAAATAGATTGTGACTTAGGGGGTTATAAACATTTTCAAAAATTTATAAAATATTTACTGTAGCAGGGTATTGGAGAAGATTAAAAACAAAGGGACAAGAGGGGACCATGATATCATTGTATATTATGGTTGGGATGATGGTAATATAGATGCACACATTTGTCAAAAGTCCTCCACCTAAACATTTAAATTTTTGTATGTGTATTATACTGCAATAAAGTTGTTTTTAAGAAGATTCTACAAGAGAATTCTCTTTTTTTCCCATTTTTAACTAAGGCTACAGGTATCACCTACCTGCACATGTGATTAATGCTGTTTCTTAACTATTTCTCAAAACTGTTGCTTCCTCTCCTGTTATACCTCCCCTGGTTTTCTATAAGTTTATGCTCTTTGGTATTCTTAATTCCTTTATTTTATGCTATCCTTATACCTGCATAAATTTTTCCTTCTTAAAAAAATATTGTTTTCATTTTCATGCAAGTTTACTGGTGATGTTTTTTGCTGTTGTTGTTTGAGGGTTTTGTTTTTACCAGTTAAAAATCTTAGAGCACTTATAAAATTTCATTGTTTTCTAGTTTCAATCATTTTCCTTGAAAGTCAACCATCAATCTTTTTTCTTTTGTCTTTGTTTTTGTTTAAGGGAATATAACTTTTATCTTCTCCTGGAAACTTATAGTTTCTCTCTTTCTCTGTTTTTAAAAATATTTTGTTTTAGTTGTAGTTGGACACAATACTTTTATTTTATTTTTATGTGGTGCTGAAGATCGAATCCAGCACCCCACACATGCTAGGTGAGTTCTAAAAAATTCAGGTTTTTTTAAATTTAATGATGGACAATGAGGATAAAAAATTGTAGAGTCTGTACATGAGAGTGTCTTACTCCAAAATCTATTTGATTTTCTTCTGGCAGGTAACAAAGGCACTGGATTGATCCCTTTGAGGAAATGGAAATCTTGTACTCAAAGAGATCATTCACATACAGAAACAACTGATCTTTCAGCATGCAATATACTCCTAAACTTGCATTGTATTAGAACAGGAATAGCATTTCCAGAGCTGCTTGGACATTATACTTTGTTAGTGATGATGTATTACTAGCTTAGTCTTACTTCAAGGTAAGGTATAACCCTTTAGGAGTCTCAAAAGCTTAGAATGTTACAATCTCCTCCATCTTAAGTGGCCTAACTCTATCAAATTAGCACTACAAAAGGCTAAAATCTTGCTCAGATCTTCAGCCTCCCCCAGGATGTTCTGCCTGGTGTTTTGATGTCCTGCCAGCCCCTGTGTGGCTTAGGAGTAGTCAAATTTCTTCAGAGAAAACCGCACATAGAATTTCAGGCTTGTTTCTCTACAGTGATTTCAGGATCTTGACCTGGTAAATTTTAGCTGCCTTGGCATCTTCGACCTCCAAAGTATGTACTTACCCTGTCACCCTACCAAAAGACCCAGGCCCTACCTTTTTGCTGAGTCTCTGTTTCATAAGGACCAAGGAAAGCTTGGTCCTTATGCCATTCCTGATCTGCTGCAATTTCTAGATACTCGGGCCTCTTCTGGAGGCACACTCAGTTGCCAGAACTCCCTGGAAGTATGTTGTTCACGCCTAAAATCAGTGGTGCTCATTTGCCTGAAGGAGTCTTTGACCAACTGCCTCTTGTTCTTGGCTTCAGCTATCTTATAGTTATTTAAATATTGGAGCTAAAATATTTAATTCATACGTAACTTTAGCTATTATAAAATTTTATGGATGATATACATTATGGCATTTATTTATAATTCATAAATTGAATTAATTTATATATTCACACAAATGGTATACTTCATTAACATACTTTCTGACAGAAGTTAATAGACAATTGTTCTTTAGTCTCAGCATGAAAATTATATGCAGAGGAAATGAAAGCATATGTATAATCAAGTTTGTCCTTCAATTCATTCACTTTTTTTCTATATAATATATAAAATATTTTAATGTGTAAATATTTCTAGGCCTTTTCAGTTTTATCTTACTTTATGTACTTTTCTACTATTAGAAGAAATTTTCTGCTAAAATGTGAACAAAATGATAGCAATGACACAGATACAAAGTATTTTCAAGTAATTCAAGTGTAAAATGGGACCCTCTTGGTAAAACAGCTAAGGGTGCCTGAAGCACACTCTCTATTTATCCAGCCTCACCCCATTGTGACTATAACAGTCTTCCAGCATTATGACCCCCTGTTTTTCCACACTTAGCCTCACAAGCAATATCTACCTGTGTAATTTGTGTTGTGCATCAATTACAGCCAGTTTTCTCTTCTGATGACCAATTTTGAGTAAATATTTTGAAGTGTGTTGTAAGAAAAAGTCATACGGTAGGTGCTCAAGTAAAAAGGGTTATCTGTATTGGACACTGAGTGGGAGACTTCTTCCAGTAAACTGGAATCAAATTATGGTTAAATACTTCCATCCTTAGGTGATTTTTGTCCAGAGAAATACCTGCAGCACATTTTTGTCATATCTTTCCAGTTCTATACCTCCTTTCCACTGGCATGGTCACTTTTGCACTGTCTAAATTTGGTTGTATATAATCCCTTTGGCAGAAATATTCTTCTTGGGCTGGGGTTGTAGCTCAATAGTAGAGCGCTTGCTTAGCACGTGTGAGGCAAGGGTTCGAACCTCAGCACCATGTAAAAATAAAATAAAGGTATTGTGTCCATCACTATAAAAAACATTTTTTAAAAATATTCTTCTTGCTTCTAGCTTTAACTTTAGTTTTAGAACTTAAAAATATTTTCAGTTCTACAAAAGTGGTTCACATATTATATAAATTTTAAAAATATGTACACACACCATAAAATTCAAATAGAAAAGTAATTTCAACCCAATAATGGTAGACGTCTCCTGTTCCTCTTTCCAGATTTTTCTTCTGCCTATTTTTACTCTAAACTAAAGAGGTTGACCAATATGAACCCCATCTACAGACCCTCTTGCCTGTGGCTCCTGGGAAACCCTGGCAGAGGAGACTGAAGTCTGAATGCTTCCCTGGTTCTTTCCCTTTTAGGTCACCTGGGTTGGCTGTGGCCTTCCACCAAATGCCCCATCTCTTGACAGGTGTCCTCTCAGCATAACTCTCCAGGTTCCTGTAATCATCTATACCTCTTGCCCTTCCAGATTTTGAACTGGTCACTAGCCCTGAGGAACACTATTACTCCTGAAATATTTAGTTTTTCCTAAATTCTTCCCATGACCTGGTAAATTACTCCTTTACTGAATTCCCTTCAATTATCAAGACTGAACAAGCCATCTGTTTCTTTCAGATAACCTGAATAACACATCATTTTCCACAAGTTATTTGTTGTTAAAACTTCAATGTTTATTTTTTAAAACATTTAATTTTTTGAAAAAAATCACACTTTTCTTTTTACAAAAGAGTATATTTATCATACTATAAACAAATAGATGATATATAGAGTAATAGACTATTTTATCATCCATAAATTATAGACATCAGACAGAACTTAATGAATTCAAGTCTAAATTTCTTAAGCTGACTTTTATAGAATTCCCTAATGTGATATAATAGTTTTCCAGCATTATGACCCTCTATTGTCCCACACTTACCCAATGACCCTGCAAAACTGAGTTAGTTACTCACTGTTCCTTAAATATGCTCCCCACTTTTCTGCTTCATGGCCTTTCCTTTTGTTGAAATTACTTTCCACCTATCAGTTACATATGAAGAACATTCCCAACTGGCTTCAATTTCACCCCTGTGAAGCTGCTTTTACTAAATCACCTAAGTCACCAAATTTGAAAAACATCAAAGTACCCATCATCTCTCTTTTTGAATCACTTTTCTTTTGTTATTCTGTAATCTCACATTCCTTATTGGGGCTTCTCCCTGTCTCTCTTACCTACTTAAATTCCTCATTGATGAAGATGTACAACCTTTGCCAGAACTTAAAATGTTGGACTATCCTTGGTTTCTTCCTCATGATCTTATATGTACAGCCAATTATTAGTCACATTTAGACATTACTTTGAACTTCCTTGACCAAGAGTGAACTTCCTCGACCAAGTGCTTTTATGAAGTTATCCAATCACAATTTTGTGCTGCTATAAAAGAATCTCACAGACTAGGTAACTTGTAAAGAAAAAAAGTTTAATTTCTCAGAACTCTGGAGGCTGGAAGTCCAAGATTACAGCACCAGTATTTGGTGTTTGGTGAGAATGACATCCTCTAAAGGGGAAAAACACTGTATGTTCACATGATAGGAGGCAGAAGGGCAGAAGAGAGTGAACTTCCTCGACCAAGTGCTTTTATGAAGTTATCCAATCACAATGCAGGATCTCTCCTGGCCCAATAGCCTCTGAAAGGACCCCTCTCTAAATATCACCACGTTTGCAAAACCTGAATCGTGACAATACTTTTAAACCATAGTACCACTTGAATAATGTTGACTCCCAGATTTATATATCCAACAATGAGCTCTCTGTGAGCTAACTGATTTTTGCATAGGCAGTGAGGGTTTGAAGAATATGGTAATTTTTGAAGAGTGTACCAGGGATTGAACTGAAGGGCCCTGGACCACTGAGCCACATCCTCAGCCCTATTTTCTATTTTATTTAAAGACAGGGCCTCACTGAGTTGCTTAGTACCTTGTTTTTGCTGAGGCTGGCTTTGAACTTGTGATTCTCCTATCTCAGTCTCCTGAGACATTGGGATTACAGGTGTGTGCCACTACACTCAGCTAGAATATGGTATTTTAAAAGAGCTGATGGAAAGCTTTACAATACCATCACTTGTAATAAAATGAAAAAAATAGAAAGTGTATCTCATTGTAAACTGAAACTACATTTAAGAGCCTGCAGACTATTTGATCTTTTCTGACTGAAATATCATGATTGTGGAGAGAGAGAATGTTGCAGATAAAGACCCAAATTTAACTTAGGATATCTTTAGTCCCTTTTAATAGACATTCATTATCAACCTCTGGGAATGATCTAGCATTCTCATGACTACTAGATAAAACTTCCAGAATATATAGCAAGCTTGGATGACCTTAGGTGTCTACCAACTCTACAGCTAAGAATGTGATTACATCTGAATCCTGTAAAAGATTTTCTTACCTTGTTAAAGATAACATCTGAATTAAAGTCATTATGCTACATGATATATGCATATCCATGTTTACAGCAGCACAATTCACAATAAAAAAAACTATGAAACCAGACTAGATGTCTATTAATGGATGAATGGATAAAGGAAATGTGGTAAATATACACAATGGAGTTTTATCCATCCTTAAAGAAAAATGAAATTATGTCATGTGTAGGAAAATGAATGGAACTTGAGACCATTATGGTAAGCAAAACAAGTCAAACTCAGAGTGCCAAGGGTCCTAATTTTTCTTTCATGTGTGTAAGATAGAGAGGAAAAGGGAAAGAAGGAGGAACAGATCTCATGAAAATAAAAGGGAGATTAGTAGAGGAAAGGGAACAAGGAATGAGAGATAAGGAGGGAGGGGGAAGTGCTGGGGAGTGATATTGGCCAAATTATTTTGTCTATAGTGTTCATGTATGAATATGTAACAACAAATCCCATCAACATGAACACCTAAAATGCATCAATTTTAAAAGTATCTATAGAGTGGTACCCTGCAGATTAATGGTATTTATGCATGGAAGTGATGTGTACTTTTTAAAAATAAATCTAGAAAAAAAAAGATAACACATAAATCCTATAGAAGAGATTTCCCTGTCTCTTTGTAGCCTGCCAACTTAATGACCCCCACCTACTTTCTTTTGTGGTTTTAAAAGCTCATGTATCTTCTTCTATAGAAGAACTATGTTGTCCCAGGTAACTTGTGTTCCTGGGCCATGATCGTGAAGATTTGGCTCAGAATAAACCATTTTCTTATTTTCTCAAAGCAGAGTTGTTATTTTTACATCAACATAACATATTCCTTGGATTTGGCTTGGAGGTTTTCCAGAAAGACTGTGTGAATTGTATGGTATGTAAATGAATTTCATGAGAGTTGTCAAAAATAACTTGGTGAGTCCTGTGTACCAAATTATACTCTATTGAGTTAGACAAAATTCACACTTCTAAATTTTCCAGATAATTCTTTCTCTGAAGGCTTATGGGACTGCTATGATAAAATTCCTATAAAATTTATAAAGAACATTATTTTTTAAAGGAGGGTCTTCAGAACATGACTTAGAAGGACTTAGTCCAACTGGAAGATTTAATAAGGCAATAGATATTTGGAGGTCTTAACAGAGGTTCTTACAGTCTCAATCCGGATTTGATCTTTGATCTGAAGCCATTTCCAACTTTGAGAATCTTTTTATGGTAGTTACTAGAAATAAGAAATATTCTTATTTTCAAAGTCAGCAATATCTAACTGCCTTATTTTTTTCTAATTTTTTTTCTCAAAAATAAAACAAATCTTTTTTTATTTAAGAGCTGTCTTCTTGTATTTTATCATAGATAGCTATGTAGTACTTGAAGCACTTTCTATATTCTACTTGCAATCCTCCTGCCTCAGCTTCCCAAACTTCTGGGATTATAGGCGTGTGCCATTGCTCCCAGCTTCAAACTTGTTTTAGTATCTCCAAAACTCATTTCTCTCACCTTGTAACACTGAGGAAGGACAATCAGATTCTCAGATATGCTTTAAGATACCATAAACAGTTGTGTCAGTATTTTCTTTGAAGTTTCTAAATTGCAACAAATCTCTACTCATCCTTTCTAGTCTCATGATGATGATAATGCAAATAAAAGTAGATCTTTTTTAGAAAAATAATTATGTAGAGTTATCTGTGACAAAATTTCTCAATTTTTGTCAGTTCTATTTTTTTTTATAAATCTAGTCCTATGGAATGATGCTTGTTGTAAAAATACTAATTGTAATGTTTAGATTTTAGAATGCCTTTATAAAGCTCTATAAATAATGAAGGACACATTATGTCAGTAGTCTATTTTTTTAATGTGTATTTAAATATGGCTAGAATTCCAACCAAATCAAGTGATGATGGTGCCAAGACCTGATTTCCCAAAAGATAGGGATCAATTCAGTTTTCATGGCCTTATACTTGTGCCAGTGTCTGGACAAAATAAACTATCTTGCATAAAGTTTGTCCAAAAAGTTTATGCAGTATACCAACTTAAGTTTGATAACCTGAAACAAATCCCCTACATCCATTAACAGTGCTGACATCAGTAGACTGATTGCGGTGGAATAGTGTAGATCAAGTGGATCGAGCATTAGAAACAGATAAATTGAATCCATATAAATCAGAATAAATTATTGAACTTCCTAAGACTTTCTTTTCTTATTTGTAAATTGAACACAATTTATAATGTCAGCATCAGATTTATTAGAAAAATTAAATGAAGAAGCATCAGAGTTTTGGAGTCTTGATTTGAATGTTGACTTCACATCTATTTACCTGTATGACTATTGGTACTCTTCTGACTACCTCTTTGTCCAGATAGTTTATTTGCAAAATAAAAATGATGGCACCTCTTAATTGGGTTGTTGTGCAAAATAAATGATTTCACAGCTATAATGCATTTAAAATGGAGACTGGACACATAGTATAAATTATTGTTTGTTAAATAAATTAAATAAAGGAAGAGGGCTTGGCATTTGCAGTAGTTCAATAATAGCACTATTACTATCATTTTTTACTGATTTTGAGGTATCTCCCAACTGATACGGGTGTACAAAGGTGAGAGTTAGAACAAAGAAATATTATTTAATTTAAACAATCAGTTAAGAAGCATATGGTAGGTACTAAGTGTGATATGAGTACATGAACACTAGATAGGTTGTATTAAATTAAAAAAAATAGATCCTAAGAATATATTCTGATTGCTGCCTTCCCCAGGGCCTCCTTTACATCTCTGTTCCTCAGGCTGTAGATGAGGGGGTTCAACATGGGGATCACCACTGTGTAGAACACAGACACCACTCGATTCTGGCTGGTGGAATAGCTGGACTTGGGCATCACATAGATGAAAGTGATGGTCCCATAGTAGAGAGTGACCGCAGTGAGGTGGGAGGTGCAGGTGGAGAAGGCCTTGTGGCGCCCTTCAGAGGAGCGCATCTTCAGGACTGTGGTGAGGATGTAGATGTAAGAGAGGGCAATGACAAACACTGTGACCACAATGATGGAGCCAGAGGAGATGGAAGGGATAATTTCAATTAAGGAGACATCTGAGCAGGCAAGTTTCAACAAAGGGGAGAAGTCACAGAAAAAATGATGGATTTGATTTGGTCCACAGAAAGACAGACTCAATAAACAACTAGTAAATGTCCAAGCATTCACACAGCCACCCAGGTAGGAGGCCCCCACTAAGAGAAGGCAGACTCTGGGGGACATGTGGGTGGAGTATAGCAGAGGAGAGCAGATGGCCACATAGCGATCATAGGCCATGACGGCCAGGAGGAAGCACTCAGTGGTTCCACATGTCACCACAAAACATAGCTGGGCTTCACAGCCAGCCACAGGGAAGACAGTTCCATGTCCTAAGAATCCTATAAGCATTATAGGTGTGACTGCTGTGGAACACCCAATGTCCACAAAAGCCAGGTGGCTGAGGAACATGTACATGGGGGTGTGAAGCTGAGAACAGCTTCTTATTAGAGCTATGATGCTGGTGTTGCCCACTACAGTGACAACATATATTCCTAGAAATAACACAAAGAAGATGGCACAAAGTATAGAATCCTCTGTCAACCCCAAGATGATGAACTCAGTCACGGTGGTGTGGTTTCCAACCTCCATCTCTTGTGTGACTTGTTCCTGTTAAGGGGAATGAGAATGCTTGTTTAATGTTTTCATTCCACACATTCCTGTTTCTTCAGTTATTTCACAGATTCATTCATAGGAGCCTCTCTGTCTGCCAAACCTGTAAATATCAGTGCTCCAATGATTTGGGTTTTGTTGTTGTTATTGTTGTTGTTTTCTCTTTGCAAAAAAGGAGCATGAGCTTCAGTCTCTACAGTCTGAGGAAATTGATTTTTTCATGTAATGTTTATATAAAAGTGTCTCTCAAACCTTGACTCTTAGGCAGGTCTCTCTCCCAAGGTCCAGATTCCTAAGTTGTAATGAGCTATTGGGAATGGGACTTCCAATACACTGAAAATGATGAGGCTCCCAATAACTCATTAACACTATGTATTTTTAGAACCAGAGACCCTCTGACTAATAGAAGAAAAAGTAGGCCCAAATCTTCATCATCTTGGCTTAGGACCTGACTTCCTTAACAAGACTCCTATAGTGCAAGAAATAAAATAAAAAATCAATAAATGGGGTGGATTCAAACTAAAAAGCTTCTTCTCAACAAAGAAAACAATCAATAATTCAAAGAAAGAGCCTACAAAATGGGAGAAAATCTTCACCACACACACATCAGATAGAGTACTAATCTCTAGGATATATAAAGAACTCAAAAAACCTAACACCATAAAAACAAATAAACCAATCAATAAATAGGCTACTGAGCAGACACTTCACAGAAGAAGGTATATGATTGAGGAACAAATATATGAAAAAGCATTCAACATCTCTAGCAATTAAAGAAATGCAAATCAAAACTACTCTAATATCTCATCTCCTTCAGAATGGCAATTATCAAGAACATAGCAACAAGTGTTGGTGAGGATGTTGGGGAAAAGGTACACTCATACAGTGCTGGTGGGATGGCAAATTGGTGCAACCACTCTGGAAAGCATCATGGAATTCCTTAGAAAACTTGGAATGGAACCACAATTTGACCCACTCCTTGGTCTATATCTGAAGGACTTAAAATCAGCATACTACAGTGACACAACCACATCAATGTTTATAGGCAGTCAATTCACAATAGCTAAATTGTGGAGCTAACCTAGATGCCCTTCAATAGATGAATGGATAAAGAAACTGTGGTATATATATATATATATATATATATATATATATATATATATATACAATGGAATATTACTCAGCCTTAAGAATGAATTAAATTATGGCATTTGCAGGTAAATGGATGGAGTTATAGAATATCATATATTATTTCTCTTTTGCTAAGAGAAATAAGCCAATTCCCCCCAAACAAAGCCAACTGTTTTCTCTAATATGTGGATTCTGATCCATAAGGCAGAGGTGAGGAGATGGAGGAACATTGGATTGGGCAGAGGGGAGTGAAAAGAGGGGAGGGGGAATAGAGGTGGGAAAGATGGTGGAATAATATAGACATTATTATCCTATATCTATATGATTGCACAAATGATGTGACTTTACATCGTGTATGACCGGAAAAATGAAAAGTGTGCTCCATTTGTGTACAATGAGTCAAAATGCTTTTTGCTGTCATGTATAACTAATGGGAACAATTTTTTTAAAAACATGCATTTTATATTTGGAGAAGGATACCACCATCCACCAAACTTTCATGTCTGCAACATGGGAATCTTCCTAGGTTTCTTCCTCTTGTTGTATTACATCTATAAAATCCTATTAATGCAGTTTACAATTTACTTCCCATTTTTATCTTTTCATCTCCTCTTTTTTATTCCCAATTTCCCCAAGGATGGATAACTAACTCTTTATTTTCTTATTTTCCTATTTTCTTTCACTATTTTCTTCTTGCAACCCACAATAATGTGTCTTAGTGATCTCTAGCAAGTAAAAAGCAGATAATGCCAAAGTGACTCATTTAATTCTTCTAATGCTTTCACATTAGCACAGCATATGATCTCTTTTCTGATATATTTACTTTAATTTCAATGTAAGAATTTATTACATCATAATTCTTCACAAGTGGGCTGGGGTTATGGCTCAGCGATAGAGGGCTCGCCTAGCACTTGCAAGTCCCTTGTTTTGATCCTCAGCACCACATAAAAATAAATAAATAAAATAAACATATTGTATCTAACTACAACTAAAAAATAAATATTTTAAAAAATAATTCTTCACAAGCATAATTTTTGAGATCTGCATGATAACACACTGAGTGAATAGACTTTAATGTAATTAAGCAACTTTCCTTTGGACTTTTGGCTGTTCAAACTCCTTTACTGTAAGAACAAGGGATCCTACAAATTGAATCAAACATCAGGAAGACAACATGACAAAATATGACAAATTTAAATTGTATTCCCATGCCTAGTTATTTTTCAAAAGGCAATAGTTCAAAGGAAGTGTGCTCTGTGCTCCACGATAGTTTATCCCTATACCTTGCAACAATGAAAATGCTAAACCATATTGCTCCCTATTGCTCACTGATTTGCTGAGTTCTTGGCTGCACTTTGATTATTGCCTTCTCCATGTTCTGCCATTTTCACGGGACAAAGGCCAAATCCTGTGGTTTGAAGGAGTCCTTAGAAAGCAGAATTAATGATAAATAAATAATTATGATTAATTAGGAAAGACACAAAAACTTATAGCAGCCATACTGAAGATTCAATGAAAGTTACAAAAGTAAGATATATTTATCAATAGGAAAAAAAATCAAAGAATGCAAGTAATTCTGAGGGGTTTCTGTCAAATCTTACAAAATGAAAATCATTTTAATTAGGTATTCTTTTGTTTCTGAAAATTTCATTTATGTACATCTTTTTTATTTCCAGTAAGTTCAGCTAAACAACAATCTCTTCAGGTAAGGTCTACAATATAAGAATACTTTTTGCATATATTTAATTTTTTAAAAATTGTATTGGTTCATTATAATTATGCATAATAGTTGGTTTTGTTGTTACATACCCATAGATGTATATACATTGCTTGGTCAATTTATTCCCAAGGACCTCCCCTTTCCCTCTACATTTATTGTCTTGCATAAATGTCTCCTTAAACTTTTAAACATTTACAAGCTACATAAAAAATAAAAAATTATTCAGCAGCTAAAGAAAGTCTCTCCTATGCATCTTTAATAATACCTCACAATACATTTTAGTTTATTTAATTTGGGAATATATACAATAGTATATGTATATATCCATAATAATATTGTGTATTCCATTTTGTAATTCATATTTTACTTAGTATTATTAATAAAATATTTCCCATGTTCATGAGTAATCCTCTTAAGTGAAATCCTATATTGAATGTGTGTCAGATGTGTTATTATTATGCTCAAAGGTTTTCATAATACATCTTCAATTATTTTTCTAAGTATATCTTCCTAGGGCAGGGGATGTAACTCAGTGGTAAGGAACTTGCCTAGCATGTGTGAAGCCCTGGATTTGATTCCCAGCAACACACACACACACACACACACACACACACACAATATCTCCCATTACATCTGCTTTCTTGCAACCTTTGTTTTCAAGTATCATGTTAATATGATGCTGTCATAGGTTACTAGTTATAATATTCATAGAAACACAGTTTTCTGCCAATAACCTATGATAGTCCTTAAACTTTTAAACATTTACAAGATACATTAAATATCAACTTCAAATGTCTTCCTCTTAAAATTTTTTAAATTTCTGACTTAAGAATAAGTAAGCATTTAATTTCCCCAATGGTGGAACTGAGTTCTTTGGTGAATGGTGAAGTATAATGAACCAACAATCGAGAATGTGTTCTTTCTCTTATTTGATTGATCTTCATTAAGTGAGTTTAAATTACTCATACCAGGTAGTTTACTGCCTTTGGTGTTAGCTCTGTCATTAAAACACTGTTTTTATCTCATCAGTTGTCTCACCATGAGTTAATGGTACAAATAGTCTACTTTCTGTATCAAAACATTGAAATACTTGAACACAGCTATCATGCCTTCCCTATTCTAAAATTAAGCATCCATAAGTTCCTTTGTGCTATGCTTGTGCTATGCTTCTGAGTCCCTTGAAATCCTCTTTGTCAGACTCTGAACACACTCTGGTCTGAGGAATGAGGCTTAGAACCCAGCAGCATTCCTGCCTTTTACCTTCTGATTCAAGCACAGCTCAGGGGGTAACCCCCTCACATTGTAAAACCCTTGAGTCAATCTATGCTGACCACAGAGTCATGGAGACTGGAGTTAGACAACTCAAATCCTGGGCCTCCTACTGGTCGGCTATATTGACTTGCACATGACACAATACCTTCCACACTCAGGGTTTCCACACTCGGGGAATAATTGTTCCTATAGTATGGCTTTGCTCTGAGATTAAAAGAAATAATATCTGTAAACTACCCAGTAGTCATGCATCAGGGTTAATTAACTTCTTTTAATAAAATAAAAATGAAATACTAGTAGATTTCCAATTGTGCAACTTTTTTGATGAGAACTATGATTTTTTTCCCTACACCATCAAGAGGTTTTTCACCACAAATCCAAAATAAGACAGGAAGTACAGTAAATAATGCCTTCTTACTTCTGGACTATGCTGTCCATATGCATAACGTGTCCAGTGGGTTTTGCTGTTTCCTTCCTCTCCACTGGCCACCTAAGTTCTAGAGCCTTCCACGACTGTTCACACTGGTTCATCTGGGTTGGAGACTCTTCACAAAATATCTATTCTGTCAAAGCATTGGTCACTTGAGAAGATGAACAGAGAGCATAGGACTATGACCTTTATATATGCTAAGTGTCAGGCTTTTTCTTCTAATTTACTTTTCCTATTCCTCAATGCTCAAGCTCAGCAATGGTTTTGGCTTCCATAGACCATGCAAACTGACCTGCAGTCTCCAGGGAAGTGGTCTATCAGTACCCAGAATACCTGTTGCACATACCCATGTTGCTAAGGTCTCCACAGGGGTCAAGAACTAAAATCGATGAAAATAGGTCTTTTGTTTTCAATTTCTTGTTGACCAAATGAAAATTCATTTTAACAAAATCTATGAATTTTTCACTTACCTTTTAGAAGCAGAATTATTGATCCCGAATTCCCAAGAGGACTTTATAAAGTAGAATGTTTCCATTTATTTTAATAGGTAGTTCAGGACCGAACACTCAATGATATGAGCCATGGAACACAGGCACCAATCAAGGAAAACAGTTTTGTAGATGCAGCAAGGATGAGGTGGGTGTCTTTCTGTGTGTGGTGGGAGAAAAGAAGACTCCAACAGAACAAGAGAGATCCTCTAGGGTTTATTGCTGCTTGCTCCTTTGAGAGGAAAGTCTTGGGTTTATTGTACAGAAATGACATATGGAACCAGGTGACTCATTACAGCCTGACTGACCCTCCCCAAACGAATATCTAAATGCCCTGGTGTCTTTTGGAATTCTTTTTTCACTAGCTTAATGCCAATGTAGAAGAGAGTTCTTTGTTTCTCAGGGCATATTTAGAACAAATAATTTATCTGCTTAATTGGGGTTAGGATGATGATATCATAATAATTATAATTAAGATAAACTTTGAATCAAATTGGAAATGAAGGACATAAGAGTAGGGGAAGAAATTATTATTTTTACTTAGTAATTATTTTAATGCAGAAAAATTCAGATCATTTTGAAATTCTTGTTTACATTGGGATGTCCCTTATTTAGGTGTGTTGGAATGCTGTCTTCTCACCCCTCAATAAAACAAGTTAAGATGCTCTTGTGACTAAGCAGAATATGCAATGAAAATCACACCAATTCATTAAGGTATCAGGTAATAAGTCAAGTACATTAAATACTGGATTCAATTCACCTTTATACCCCACCTTCCTTCATATGTACTAAGGGCTAATATAGGGACCCATCATTCCTACAGCTCTTTGGACAAATTACATACAATAAGTGGAGTATCTCAAAGTGATTCATTTTGCTAGGCAAAACCATTATTGTCTATCCTCAAATTTTGCAACTGTCTATACATTCACCTCAAGCCCCTTCTAGAATGTTTGACTCTACAAGTCAGTATGTCCTTAAACCTGAAGGCATCAAAATATATTTCCTTCCCTTGTAATCTGGTCCACTGAAGCAGACCCCATTGTGGACCTTGAAATGACCCTATAAATCGGTTCCAGCCTCTCTCACTTGCCTTCTAAGAACAGGCACAAAAGCATGTACACATATCTGTGACCCTAGAGACATGCTTAAAGAACTAAGTCTCAACTGTGGACCCTGAAACAGCCCTGTGACTCAATTCCATCATCTCTCAACCATACACTGTGACAGTACTACCTCTCCAAGGACCTACCCACTGATCCAGTAGAAACTCTCCCAGGGACCCAGAGAATCTAGGCTTGTCTAGTAACACGATTACAGGCCTTCTATCTGTAGATTTACTGTGGACCTACATCTCAGCACCAGACCAAGTTACTGGAGATAATCCATTCATTCAGAGACAAGAAAGAAACCACATTCACTAGAGCTTCTGGTAATGGGCTTGCCAGCACGGACTCCACTGTGGCTCCAGCAATTACTACTGGAACAACTGCATATCTACACAGGAACAAAACACAACCCTTATATCACACCATATAAGAAAATTAACTCTAGCTAAACTGTGTAACCAACTTATATGCCCTTGAGTAGATGAATGGATAAAAAAAGTGGCATATATACTCAATGGAATATTACTCAGCAATAAAAGAGAATAAAATCATGGCATTTTCAGGTAAATGGATGGAGTTAGAAAAGTTAATGCTAGGTGAAGTTAGCCAATCCCCCAAAACCAAATGCCGAATGTTTTCTCTGATATAAGGAGGCTGATTCATAGTGGGGTAGGAAGGGAGCTTGGGAGGAATAGATGAACTCTAGATAGGGCAGAGGGGTGGGTGGGTAAGGGAGAGGGTATGGTGTTAGAAATGATGGTGGAATGGGAATGGACATTATTATCCAAAGTACATGTATGAAGACACAAATTAGTGTGAATATACTTTGTATACAACCAGAGATATGAAAAATTGTGCTCTATATGTGTAATAAGAATTATAATGCATTCCTCTGCCATATATAAATTAAAAATTAATAAAAAATAAGATTGATAAAAAAAGAAAATTAACTCAAAATGTATCATAGATACAAACGCAAAATATAAAACAATAAAATTCCTATAGATAAATGAAAGAGTAAACATTTTGGGGTATTGGCAAAAACTTGTAGGTATAACAAAAGAACCACAAACCACAAGAGTTATAAAATATAAAATACTTTGGTAACTGTTACCATCTAATAAGTTTGGAAATTATGTATTGCAAATAATCAAATTTGTTCTTCTTTGTAAAACTATTTTCCTTTTTCCAGCTAGTATTCATATCCATATAAATTTTAGGCTTAACGTACAAATCTTTTACAAATGATCGTATTAAATTTTTATAATTTCAGCGAATATGAAGTTCAACTTTTTGAGAAGTTGCATCTTAATAATATTGCTTTTTCCTATCCCATGAATGTGGTATACCTATCTTCATTTCTTTAGACCTTTATTTTTTCTCATCAGGGCTCTGTCATTCTTAGTACAAAAGTCTTACATAACTTTTCTCATCAACTTATCCCTAAGTATTTTGGGATTTTTTAACCTATTGTAAGTTAGTTTTCATCTTTTTATTTTCAACCACTTGCTCCACATATTTTAAAATACCATTTATGTTTTATACATTAATTATAATATCACCAGTGATCTTACTAAATTAATTCTAGTGTTATGCTTTAGAGATCTTTTGTAATTTTCTGTGTAAACAGACATGCTGTTTGCTAATAAAGGTACTTTTCCTTCTTCTTTGTCTGATCTTTCTTAATTTTATTTGTCTTATTGCATGCCTGGGACCTGCAGTAATACATTGACTATAAATGATGAGAATGGTCCTTCATGTTTCCCACACTGAGGAGGGAACTTATTATTCAGAGTGACCACCTTATTTCACCTAGTGTAATGTCCCTCAGTTTTATCTATGTTGTTGCAGTAATAGAATCTCCTTTTTCAAAGCTAAATAGTGGGATGTGTGTGTGTGTGTGTGTGTGTGTGTGTGTGTGTGTATGTGCGTGTGTGTGTGTTAAGTTCTTTCAACTTCTAGTTGGTGCTTTTAAACATGACTCTTAGGGAGACTCCTCTATGATTGAATTTTGTACTCAACTATAATTTGGACAGTTTATTCTTGTTTGCAGCTCTCTTACATGTAGGTATCCACTAAATTTCCTCAGGCTTATCTGTTCCCAAGCTCTGTTCTCTGATTCTTCAATTCATCACTGTTTCATCTTCCTGCACCTTGATGTCTGTGTTTAATAATTCCCTCAGTGTAAGTAGCAGCAAACTCAAAAATCTTGCTGTACACAATCCAACCTTCTGTGCATACATCTCCTTCTTTAGCATAGCCCATGCTTAAATAATTTTGTGGCAAGCCTGGGATTTAGGCAGATTTAATACTCAGATGTTAGGCTTCCATCTGTCTACAAATCTCATATCTTTCTAAAAAGGTCCTCTCTAAATTTCCAAACAAGTTAGCAAAACCAGTCTCTGACGTTTATTGATGGTAGTATACAAGGCTGTTTATAAAAATTGTGAACATTAATGGGATACCTTATAATGTTTTGATACATGTACACATTGTGTAATGCTCAAATAAGTTTAAATAAATCAATTTTCTTAAACTTTTATCATTTTTATGAGGAAACCTTTAAAATCCTTTCTTTAGCTTTTGACATGCACAGTATGTTATTATACCTAGTCACCCTACTGTGCACTAGCATAGGAGAACTTCTTGCTCCTAACTGTAACTTAGCACTCATTAATTAAACTTTCCCCAACCTTCCCACCTCCCTCATAATTCCAAACCTCTGGAAACCACTATTCTACTCTAAACTTCTGCTGCTGGATGCAGTGGTGCATGCCTGTAATTCCAGCAGCTTGGGAGGTTGAGGCAGGAGGATCAGCAACTTAGTGAGGTCCTAAGAAACTCAGTAAGATTCCATCTTTAAATAAAATATAATAAAAGAGCTGGAGATGTGGTTCAGTGCCCCTGGGCTCAACACCAGGTACCAAAATAAGTAAATTTCCGTATGATAGCTTTTTAAGATTCCACATATAAGTCTGCTGTCCAGTGAAATGGACAACTTTATGTATTGTTTCTTACCTCTTGCTGCTATGATAACCCTCTGTCTTCAACATTTGAGAGCTTGTTTGTGTTCCTGAATAAACTTGAATAAACTTCCTAAATAAACTGAATAAACTTCCTAAATAAATTCAATTGAATTTAACTGGTAAACTTTGACCTTCCTATTCCTGGATTTTTGTATCCTTCTGGTTTCGGGGATTTTCTATTATTATTTCTTTGAGTAAGGTTTTGACCCATTTGTCATTCTTCCTTTGGAACCCTGGAACCCAAATATTTGCTCTTTGAATGCTATCACAAAATTCCTATAAGCTTTCTTCATTATTCTTCATTTTCTTTTCTTTTTCCACCTCCAAAATTGTACTTTAAAATAGACTTTGATCTCACTGCTTCTTCCTTCTGTTTGGTCAATTCTCCTATTGATCCTCCTGTCACATTCTTCAGTTTGCTTACTATGGTTTTCAGCTAAGGGATTTCTGTTAGAATCTGATATTTAATTACTTCAATCTATGTTGAGCTTCTATTGTTAAATCTGCATTTCCTTCCTAGAATAAACTAAACCTTATATTGATATACTATTATTTTCATAAATTGCTGATTGAGTTTGCTAATATTCCAGAAATTTTCTTCATCTAGTTTCAGAAAGAAAAAGTTGGGCTATGATTCCCGTTACGTTCATCATCATTGTGTTTCAGTATCAACACATCTGAAGTATTATTACTAAGGTGAATGGTGCACTCATTTATCAATGAGTTTGTATAATATTGAAATTATTACTTAATTGAACATCTTTAATATTTAGTAACTCTTATTATGAGACATTTCTATTTGTACTTTTTATTTATGGGAATATTTTTATACATTGATTAAATTTCTTTAATGGTTGAATGATTACTAGAGTTTTCTTATGGTATTTGAGTTAGTTTTGGTTAGTTTTATTATTTTTAGAACTTATGATTTTATCTAAGTTATAAGAAAATTTTACATAGAATTGCTTATATTCAATCTTATTACTAATATTTGAAAAATCTATAGTCTTATTCTTTTTTCCTTTTTTTGTACTTTCTTTTTTATTTTTGTATAAACATACCAACAAAAATCATTGTAAGAAAATAAATATTTGAGAATGTTTTTCTGCTCCACTATGTAATCTTCTATTTGATTAATTTCTCCTATTAATTATATTTTTTTCTTCTACACTCTGTATTTACATCCTTCGCTATTCTTTGTTATTCTATAGCCTATTGATATGAAGACAAATCATTAATTTTTAGCATTTTCCTAGTGCATGAATTTAAGTTTATAATTTTTTTCTAAAATTGTATACCTCAATCACAAGTTTATATATATGCATATATATATAATTTTCTGATTATTCATTTGTGTTCTAATATCTATTTTGAATTTCTTCTTTGACATATGGAATATTTAATGATATATTAATTTATTTGCCAATAAAATGAGGTTTTCTAGTTATCTTTTTGTTGATTTCTGAATTTATTGTACTATAGAATTGAAAAATGAAAACTTTTTTAAAACAAGTTGTGACTTATGCTCATTTCCAATTCTAGGTCAATTTTTAAAAATATATTTTGTTTACTCTTTGCTATAGGTTGTTGTGCTTCAATATATTCTACATATTTTTGGTAAACTATTTTTATTGGTTCTTTTTAGTTATACATGACAATAGGAGTCATTTTGACATAATGATAAAAGCATGGAATATAATTTGTTCTAATTCAATGTGGTCATCAGTACTTCCCCTTCCTCTCTCCTCATTCTCTTTGCTCTACTCTGTTGATCTTTCTGCTATTTATTCAGAGGTTTTTTTAAATTAATGCCTTGCTCATGTACATGATAGTGAGACTCACTGTGGTATATTCATATATGTACATTCTAAATTAGGTCAGATTCATTCCACTGTCTTTTCCTGTCCTATCTCTTCTTCCTTCCCTTTATTCCCCTTTGTCTACTTACTGATCTTTCTTCTATTCTTTTTCAGCCCCCCCCTTATTTTGGATTAGGTTCTGCATATTAGAGAAAACATTTAACATTTGACTTTGGGGACCGTCTTATTTCCCCTAGTGTGATAGTCTTCAGTTTCATCCATTTACTAGCAAATGCCATAATTTCATTCTATTTATGGATGAGTAATACTCCACTGTGTATAGATATATTACATTTTCTTTATCTATTCATATGTTGAAGGGCACCTATGTTGGTTCTCTAGCTTGGCTATTGTGAATTGTGCTCTTATTAATGTTGTCTATTGTAGTTCAGATTTTTTACACTGTGCTACTTAAAAATTGGTGTAAAATTCCTTTCTGAAAAATATATCAAACGGATATGGTGGCTCACACCTGTAATTCCAACAGCTTGGGAGGCTGAAGCAGAAGGAGTGCAAACTAAAGTCAGCCTCAGCAATTCAGCAAAGCCCTAAGCAACTCAGTGAGATGATGTCTCAAAAAAAAAAAAAAACCTGTATCAGATTATTACCTTTTATATTTCATTTACCTGAGAGGGGAGTTTTAGTTTTTCCTTAGCTATTACATTTTTCCTGCCAAGAAGGTTAATATGTGCCAATAACACTGATGGAGTTATAGGAAAATTACTGTAAAATTCATCAACAGCCAAAAACTTACAGTTTTGTTTAACCATTTTTTTCTGCATAACTTCATTACTAATAGCTATATTGTTTTGGAAAAAGATTTGAGACTGTTCCACAAAAAAATTACAGAAATGTGAAGACTATAGTGCCTCTTTTATAAAACCTGAAGTTGTTTTATAATTTCTCTGAGAACCATGTATTTGCACACAGAAAGGCGACCTATTTCTCAGATAACGGCATTCAAGGTCTTATATTCTGCCTTTGAACCATAATGGATTCTTATACAGTATATTTGTTCAGAATTATAAATCAAAACTGTATAACATTTATGATGCCTGATAATGTGCATTGTACCCTTTAAGAAAAATGGTTAACAAAATATTTTGTCTTCTCTAAATTTCCATCAATTCCTACTTCCAAAGCATTTTCAGCCTATTTTGTTTTCTGTGAGTCAATTTGACCTTGACTGAATTTCCCACAAATCCTAAGAAACTAAAATATCAAATGGTCATGGGCAGCATTGTTTATAACAAAAATGATTTATTAATTATAAATTGCATCTGGATTGAGAGGACAATACACAAAAAACATTCTGTTTTATGCCATATTCTTTCCAGTGTGTGCTGATTTTAACTATAAGCAGCCCTTGTAAGGACTCCAGAACTACCTCTAACATTATACGATAAACTGGTTCTAGTTAAGGTCATAAGTTTTCTAAGCAAGATGCTCTTCCGACTGTATTAGCACATGAAATCCTATGTAAAATTCCTCAGCATTATGATACCAGAGGAGCAAACCTGGTGTAAGTCTTTGGGTGTGGTGAAATTTTCCGTTATGAAGTTCTTATGATTGTTCTGCATGCTTTTTACTTTGGTTTGTTATCTGTGATAATATACATTTCAAGTGATCTTTTAACATTTTAATCTAAGTAATATTATAGTCTATGTTAATTAATTCCCACATTTTAAATCTTTGTGATTTTGTTTATATTGTCCATTATTTCCATTGATTCCTACTTCAAAAGCATATTCAGCAGATTTTGTTTTCTGTGAGTCAATTTGAATTCTTAATTTTAAAATTTGATTTAGTTTTATTAATGGCAACTCACTATGAATCCCTGAATACTATAACATCTGAAAATTGAACTATTATATTTACTTAGAAGCTCTACACAGAATATGATATGTTGAAAAATATATTTCAAACACAAGCACTCAGTTTATATTCATTATATCTATGGGACACTTTTACTATATCAAGCCTGAAAAAATAGAAGATATCAATAAAAAAATATTTTCTTACTAATCTCTCTCTTCAGAGCCCCTTTAATCTCCTGGTTCCTGAGACTATAGATGAGAGGGTTCAGCATGGGGATCACCACTGTGTAGAACACAGACACCACCTTGTTCTGGTCAGTGGAATAGTTGGACCTGGGCATCACATAAATGAAGGTAATGGTCCCATAGAACAGAGTGACTGCAGTGAGGTGGGAGGTGCAGGTGGAGAAGGCCTTGAGGCGTCCCTCAGTGGAGCTCATCCTCAGGATGGTGATGAGGATGAAGATGTAGGAGATGACAATGACAAAAACTGTTACCACAATGATGGAGCCAACAGAAAATGAGGTAACAACTGAGGGGACACTAACATCAGAACAAGAGAGCTCAACCAAAGGAGCAAAATCACAGAAAAAATGGTTGACTCGATTTGGTCCACAGAAGAGCAAAGAAAAGAAAGAAATGACAAAGGAGGAAGCATTGAGGAAACCCCCTGTATAAGCCACTACAAATAACTGGAGACAGACTTGTGTGGACATTTTGGTGGAGTAAAGCAGTGGGTTGCAGATTGCCACAAAGCGATCATAGGCCATGGCAGCCAGAAGGAAGCACTCCACTGTCCCAAAGAACGCTGCTGAACCAAGCTGGATGCCACACCCAAGGTAGGAGATGGCATTCCTCTTCACCAGGATGTTTACAAGCATATTGGGTGTGACAGAAGATGAATAGCCTATGTCAGCAGAAGCTAAGTGGCTCAGAAAAAAGTACATGGGGTGATGGAGCTGAGAAGAGACTCTGATGAGAATGATCGTGCTGAGATTGCCACAGATGGTCACCAGGTAGATGCACAGGATGATCACAAAGAGGAAGACTCGGAGGATTGGATCCTCAGTTAAGCCCAATAGAATGAACTCTGTCACTGTAGAGTGGTTCCCATTGACCAGGGAATCCATGGGACAGTGGCTGCTGAAAAATGACCTGTGGGGAAACACGACATGAAAGTATTTATAAACAAGATGGTTTCATTTTCATTAATGTATATGGGAAGTAAATAAAGATGATCAAATGCCAGTACTAATTTATGTGCAATGGTGACTTTATCAGTGTTTTATGTTAGTTTTAGTAGAAACCCCAGGAAAAATTCTTTCATGTAATGTCTTTTCTTCTTCATATATTATATGGTTTCAAAAAAATCAAGCTATAAGACAGATGAAAATAACAAAAATGAATGAAGAATATATTAGGAAAAAAGAATATTCATTTTTTTCTTTCTTTTTTTTAAGAGAGAGACAGAGAGAGAGAGAGAGAATTTTTTTTTTAATATTTATCTTTTAGTTTTCGGCGGTCACAACATCTTTGTTTGTATGTGGTGCTGAGGATCGAACCCGGGCCGCATGCATGCCAGGTGAGCGCGCTACCACTTGAGCCACATCCCCAGCCCCATTTTTTTTCTTTCTTATTCATTGATTTTTTCCAAGGATGACTTCAATATGGCTAAACTTTATAAGCTTCATTAGCTTTCCGGCATATAAGAATATATATATATATATATATATATATATATATATATATATATATATATGAATTATATGTATTGATTATTATACTTTAAGTGTATTATAAATTTGCTGGATAAATTGTTTGTATTTGAAGTTAAAAATATTGTTGCATTAAGTGTTTTAAAATATCAATAAAATCCCTATGAAAAAAACCTGATAAATTCATTTAATAAATCAAATCATTTCCTACTGCAATAATGATTTCTAATTTGGATTTTGTGGTATGAAATAATATTGTTGTCAACATAATATACAGCTGAATAAAACATAGAATTAAAAGAAGAATCACAAAACTTCTGACCAGGTCAACCTCCTCTCCAAGTTTACTGAGTATATTCACCAAGCTTTTTCTAAGATTACCTCCTAACTAACAGTCAGATGCAAAAACACAAGAAGATATTCTGGAAAGATTTTTTTCTCCTTACATTTTAAAATATTCAATCTAAATATTAAGGAATTCCCAAAACATCTCAACATTGGTAGAGTGCCACCTTTGCATAGTGTTGAAAGACCATAAGTTTCTGTCTTATGGATAGAGAACAAGGATTTCTGGTAACTTGGGCTGTGACTATTTCTTCCTTCCCCTGAAACCAATGGTGAAAACAGAGAAAATCAGCCAATATTGCCCACTAGCTCATTGCTTGATTACACCTATTCTCTTTCCACACTACCCTTTCTGGCAACAGATAATTTTAGAGAAAAAAGTTTTCTCAAATTGTACATGAAGTTTAATACATCAGATTCATAAACAAAAGTCAAAATCTTACCTCTTGAGATGAGAATTCATTCATATTTTAGTAATAGACCAAAAACATTGTGGTCATATAGCTCTTTTCATTTTGTTCTCAGCTGGGGAAAAATCTCTGAAGACATTAGAGATTCATATGTGAATTCAAAGGCATCACAGAGTATCATTATTTTCTGTAGTAGATATTGAGAAGTTCAATTCAAACATGAAAAACAACCAATCCTTCAAGATTCTGTCAATTCTCAAGTGGTCAATTTGTTCTTTTGTTTTTTCTACCTGCATAGTTCTGTAACCTTTGTTTAATAATTACTAAAGAGCATAATATGACAAATTAACTTATACATAAATATTAGTTCCAAGCAAACTCTGATATTTCTAATTAAGAAATACTCAGTGCTGTACTTCAGATATAAAATGCTAACCTTAGCTATTGATCATTCAATATGTGTTTATTGACAAATATTGTGTATTGATATCTGTAACACATGCTATTAAGTACCTTGGGGAATAGAAGGTAAAACTGCAAGTACAGTTGAATTTTAAGTAATAAGTATTTTAAGTCATGTACGTTAATTGTTAAGTCATGTACATTAATTGTAGAGCAGAAGTAAGAAAATAACTGTCTTGAGAGTTGTATAAAGAAGTACACATTTTTAAAAGATGTTTGGATGACTTCCAGATGAAAAAGTATCTCAAAGCATTGCTTCTTGAGTAGTTCCTTGTGGTGTAGATATATCATGAGGGAATGCAGGAATCTTCAACCTGAATACTTAGTCTTACCCATATACTCTTACTAATTCTAACTTGAGAATCTCCTATCTCAACCTCTGAAATCTCTCATTTGAGGAGTGATTTTACCTCCACTAATATAATAATAACCAATATTCACATGGAACTCACTTTATGCAATCACTATGCTAAATATTTTACATATATTTAATTCTCACAACAGTTTTATCAAGTAGGAACTTCTATTATCCTTATTTTTTTCTGGTAGTACTGGGGACTAAACCCACATGCACTCTACCACAGAGTTGTATCCCTAATCCTCTTTTATATTTTTATTTTTAGGTTGTGTTTCACTAAGATCCTGAAACTGGCCTCAAACTTGCAATCCTTCTGCCTCAGCCTCATGAGTTACTTGGATTAAAGGCATGCATCGTTGTGAACAGCTTATTATCCTCATTTTTCAATGAGAGAATGGAGACTGAAGAATCCAAACAACCTATTATACAATATTCCACCTCACCTTGTTAGATTCCTTCTTCTGGTACCATCCAGAAAAGTGTCTCCTTCCATGCTCCACTCTTTCTCTGTAGCTTACAACCTTCTGGGAGATCATCAGCCACCTATACAGTCCCTATGCAAGACTTTCTAGATGTGGAACTAGCTAAGATACCTGAGCACAACCCCAAATAATGTAAGTGGAATGCAGTGCAGACACATAACCTTAGCTTTCAGCTGGACAATTTTGGAAGTCCATCTCTGAGTTTCCACCTTGTCACAGCTGAATCAAGTTATAGTTGTTTCAGTTATGTTGTTGATTAAACAACTAGGAAGATGGACATCAAGTGACAATGAATCTCTCACTTGCAAGAATGGATAAAGAGAATCTAAAATGGTGAATACTTTGATATAAAAATCTATTGTATACACTTTAATTTCTTTAAGGTACATAAAAGTCCGCATATTATTTGCATGTATATTATTTACATGTATAATATTATATGATATTGTATAATATTGATATATTTATGAAGATACATGCAAGAGATACAACAAAAACAACATAAATGTAGCATAAGAAAATAAAGATATAACATCTCAGTGTCTTTATATCTGAGCTGAATTACTATAATAGTAACCCTAGGTAAAATGTGAAAATTTAGGAATACATATTGTAATCTTGAGAATAATAATTTAAAAAACAGGAACATATATGCAGAAAGAATAATATGGGATCTTATTTTTACATGCTACTATTAAAAATAAACATATATATTTATAGTATGAAAAAGCATAAATATTTAGGAGTAGATTGACAAACATTAATAATTTTAAGTAGAAATTTTAAAAGACCTAATCAAATAGAATGAGATATACCATATACCAGGAATGGGAAACCCAGTGTAATTAAGATGCCAATCCTCAAAAAAAAAATTAATGTGGAGATTCAATGCAATGTGAATCATGTTTTATAAGGACTTTTTCTGTAAATTAGGAAGATTATTTGTGTAGATATGCAAACCAATCAGAATAGTGAGAGCTGTTTAATGAACCAAGAACAAGTTTTGGGGATCTGTACTGCATGCCTTCAGATATTACAGTGGACAAAAATCCAGATAAATAATTTAAAAGTTGATGTATAAAATGACTAAGAATCTAAAAGTATATATATGAAATGAACTAAGAAAGAAAATACAGGAAGTGGAAGATCATTTCAATAAATAGATAATTATTGTTATCAAGAACCAAACAGATATCATTGAAATAAAATAATTTACCAAATTAAAATTTAATGAAAATTATCACTGATAGTTTAGATGATGCAGAAGACAGATTTTTCAGATATCAAAGACAAAATGTAAAATCTTTAAAAACTTGGCACTAAAAATGATGATAGACCATGACAATGATATTCAGGAAATATGGAACAATATGAAGAGACTAGATCTAAGGATCATTGGCATCAAGGAATAAAGTGAGATACAAACTAAGAACATGTATAAACCTTTTCAGTGAAATAATAATAGAAAAAATTTCAAACCTGGAAAAAGAGATGGATATTCAAATATATGAGGTATTCAGAACTCCAAATAGATGAGTTCATGAAAGATCCTCTTAAAGGCACATTATGATTATAATATCTAATATACAGAAGAAGAATTGAATTTTAAAAGCTGAAAGACAAAAATAGAAGTTCAGATTTAGATGGAAATGAATATGAATCACCACTGATTTTTCAGCCCAGATTTTAAAAGCTAGGAAGGGTTTGGAATAATATATACCAAATTCTGAAAGATTATGATTGCCAACCAAGATTGTTTTATTCAGCAAAGATATCCTTCCGAGTGAAAGGTGAAATAAAAACCTTCCATGATAGGCAGAAACTAAAAGAAATTTATGACTACTAAACAGACACTACAACAAATGCTTAAAGAAATATTTCATGTAGAGGAAATGCAAGCCAAACTTCAAAGAGAGCAAATGAAGGAATCCCACTAGAAGAGTAGCTTAGTGAAGGAAACCCAAGTGTAAATAAAACATTACAAAAAATCAAAATGACAGAAAATAATAATCATCTCTCTATGATGACACTGTAATGGTCTCAATTCTACAATTAAAAGATGTAGATGGCTGAGTGGGTTTAAAAAAAACAGGACCCAACCTTTTGTTGTTCATTAGAGATTCACTTTATAAGCAAAGACACATAGGCTGAATATAAAAGTTTTGGGGAAAAAATATACCATGCAAATGGAGTAGCTTCTCTCATATTTAACATAGCAGACTTCAAGCTAAAATTAATCATAAGAAATAAGGAAGATCACCTCATACTGGTAAAGGAGTCTATCCAACAAGAAAATATAATGATTGTAGATATTTATGCCTAAATGTTATGCACCTATTTACATAAAATAAACACTACTAGACATAAGGTAGAATCTAGTACAGTAATACTGTATTATTGTACACCTCTCTCACCAATAGGTCATTCAGACAAAAACTAAGTACAGACTCTTCAGATCTAAAAATATTATTCATCAAGTGAACCTTAAGGACATCTACAGAATAGTTTGTCTATCAACAACTGATTTCACTATCTTCTCAGCTACACATGAAAACTTCTCCAAAATTAACCATATTTTAGGATACAGAGCAAGTCTTAGTCAACCCCAGAAAACTCAAAACAATAATTCTATGTATTTTATCAGATCATAATAGAATGAAACTAGAAATCAGTAGCAAAATAAAAATCACAATCATGTTAACACATGGCAATTGAAACACTTTTGAATGAGGAATGACTCAGAGAAGAAATCAGGTGAGAAATTTTTTAAATTTTAGAAATGAACAAAACAGAGATACAAGATATCAAAATCCCTGAAACACTATGAAGGCAGTTCTGAGGGGAATGTTTAGAGCATTGAGTGCATACATTTTTTAAAAAAAGAATGGTCTCAAATAAATTACCTAATGTTACATCTCAAGGCTCTAGAAAAGCAAGAACAAATAAATTCCAAAACTAATAGAAGACAGAAAATAATTAAGATTAGAGCCAAAATTAATGAAATTGAGAATTAAAAAATACAATGGATCGATTCAACAAAGTATTGGGTTCTCTGAATAGATAAATAAGATCGATAAACCCTTAGCTAAAGTAACAAGAAATAGAAAAAGGATCCAAATCAACAAAATTAAAGGTGAAGAAGGAGATATCACCAAAGACATTTGCTGAAATTCTAAGGATTGTAAGGAATTATTTTGAAAATTTATACTGCAATAAAGTAGAAAATCTAGATAATATTGGCAATTTCTAAACACATATGAATTACCAAATTGAAACAAGTGGACATAGAAAGCCTAAATAGACAAATAAGATTGAAGCAGCAATAAAAACCTCCCAAGAAAGAAAAACCCAGGACCAGATGAATTGTCAAATAAGATCTTTAAAGATGAATTGATGCCAATCTTCATCAAATTATTCCATGAAATAGAAAGGGAGGGAACACTCCCAAATTTATTCTATAAAGCCAGTAACATCCTTATCATCAAAATCAGATAAAGACACATCAGGAAAGAAAACTACAGATCAATATACCTGATGAACATGGACAAAAAAAATTATTAATAAAATATTAGCAATCTGATCACAAGTTCAAAGTCAGCCTTAGCAATTTAGTGAGGTCCTAATCAATTTGGCAAGACCCTAACTAAAAATAAAAAATAAAAAGAGCTAAGAATGTGAATCAGTGGTTAAGCATCTCTGGGTTTAATCCCTGGTGCCAAAAATTTCCATGCATTGGCAATCTGCATTCAAAAACACATTAATCTGGGCACAGTGACACATTCCTGTAATCCCAGCAACTCAGGAAGCTGTGACAGGAGGATTTCAAGTTCAAAGCCAGCCTTAGCAACGGTGAGGTTCTAAGCAATTCAGTGAGACCCTGTATCTACATAAAATACTAAATAGGGGTGGAGATGTGGCTCAGTGGTTGAGTGCCCCTCAGTTCAGTCCCTGGTACCTCCCCCCACCAAAAAAAAATACACATTAAGAATATTGTACACAATGATCAAGTTTATTTCACTTGAGGATTGCAAGATTGGTTCAACATATGCAAATCAAGAAATTTAATTCATCACATAAATAGAATCAAGGTCCAAAATCCCATGATCATCTCAATAAATATAGAAAAAGCCCTCAACAAAGTTTAAACACCATTCATGTCAAAAACACTGGGAAAACTAGAAGTTGAAGGAATATACCTCAAAATTAAAGGCTGTATCTAGCAAATGAAGCCAACATCAGACTCAATGGAGAAAAATGAAAGTCTATCCTCTAAAATTAGGAAGAAGACAAGTATGTCCACTCTAACCACTTCTATTCAATACAGTTCTTGAAACTCTAGCCAGAGCAATCAGACAAGAAAAGGAAATGAAAGGTCTACAAATAGGAAATGAAGAAGTCAAATTATCTTTTTTCTGATAATCTGATTCTATATTTCAAAGACCCAAAATACTCTACCAAGAGACTTCTAGAGTAAATAGACAAATTCAAAAAAGTAGCAGGATACAAGATCAATGCACAAAAATCAATCACTATATTTTAATAATAGATCTGCTAAGAAAGTAATAAGGAAAACACTTATATATACAATACCCTCAAACAACAAAAAAACAAACCTTTGGAGTAAATCTAAACAAAGGGTAAGAGTACTTTACAGTGAAAATTATAGAACACTAAAAAAAATTGAAGAAAACACATGAAGATACAAAGATTTCTCATGATCTTAGTTAGACAGAATTAACATTGTCAAGGTAACCATACTACCAAAGATGTTACAGAGATTCAAGGCAATCCTCATCAAAATACCAATGTTCTTCTTCAAACTAGAGAAACAGTCGAAAAATGCATTTGGAAGAAGAAAGTCAGAATATACAAAGCCATCCTGAGAAAGAAGAGCAATTCTTCAGACACCACAATAAAAACCCTCAAATTATACTATAGACCTACAGTTAAAAAAAAAACAAAACAAAACATAGCACGACACTGGCATCAAAACAGATGTGAAGACCAATGAAATAGAATAGAAGACTCAAAGGCAAATATACAGTCATCTGATGCTTCACAAAGTTGCCAAAAACATACAATAGGAAACAGCATTTTTAACGAATGGTTCTGGGAAAACTGAATATCCACATGTAGAATAAATGAAACTAGATCCCTGTCACCCTGCATAAAAATTAACTCAAAGTAGATCAAAGACCAGAAATACTGCAGCTTCTAGAAGAAAACATAGTCTACTCCTATCATATTGGCACAGGACTGATCTCCTTAGTAAGATCCCTGAAATTTAAGGAATAAAACCAAGAATTAATAATGGATCAATGGATGGCTTCAATTAAAAAGCCTCTGCGCAGCAAAGGAAATAACTTAGAGTGTGGAAGGACAGCCTGCAGGATACAAGATATTTGCTAGCTACTCTTCTTACAGGAGATTAATAACCAGAATATATTTAAAACTCCAAAAAACTTTAAAAACCCACTAAATAACCCAGACAATAAATGAGAAAATGAAGTAGATAGCTATTTCTCAAGAAGAAATGCCAATAGCCAATAAATAGATGGTAAAATGTTCAACATTCTTAACAACCAGAATAATTCAAATCAAAACTACATTGAGATTTTACCTCACTCCATTTGGAATGGAAATCATCAATAACAAAATAATAATAATAAATGCTGGCAAGGATGTGCAGAAAAAGCACATTTTTGGTGGAACTGCAAGTTAGTATAACCACTATGGAAAGCACTATAGAGATTCTTCAAAAGACCAGGGACGAAACCACTATATATGACCCAGCTTATTCTATACCTTGGTATTTATCCAAAAGAACTAAAATCAACATATTGTAAGGATACCTGAATATCAATGTTTATAGTAGCATAATTCACAATCACAAAGTTATGGAACCAACCTAAGTGTCCCTCAATAGAAAAATATAAAGAAAATGTCATTTTACTAACCCATAAATAAGATGAAATTATGTCATTTGCTGGTAAATGAACAAATCTGGAGAACATCATGCTGAGTAAATTAAGCAAGATGCATAAAGTCAAGGGTGGAATGTTTTATGCATTAATTATAATATCACCAATTGCTGGGAGCCATCAGCCAAGTAGGTATGACAATTTCCTTGCCAGCGTACCCCCATGTTTCTTTAGTGGAAGGACTCAAGGAAATAGGACATTTTGCAGGACATTGCATGTAAGGTGACCTTGCTCAAGGACCAGGGCGGATCCGTGTTTAGGGTGTTCCCCCTTTAGAATAGGGCAGTTTAGCATAATAGGAGATTAGGGTGTTCCCCCTTTAGAATAGGGCATATCCTGCTGCTGAGTTCCTCTTGAGTTCTTAGAGTCAGACAGTATATTTTGGGAGACAAAAGCCCATATGGAGTGGATTTGGGCAGAGTGAGGATTTGAGCAGAGAGTGGATTTGGGCAGAGAACATGGATTTCCCCAGAAGGTGTTTGTAGACGGCCGGTGTGAGTTCGGGAATAAAGAATTGCTGTTTGAATCTACAAGCTGTGTGGAGACTCGTGATTTGTGCCCAGCCAGAGACTGCGGCAACCAATGATCTTACTAAATTAATTCTAGTGTTATGCTTTAGAGATCTTTTGTAATTTTCTGTGTAAACAGACATGCTGTTTGCTAATAAAGGTACTTTTCCTTCTTCTTTGTCTGATCTTTCTTAATTTTATTAATTTTATTTGTCTTATTGCATGCCTGAGACCTCCAGTAATACATTGACTATAAATGATGAGAATGGTCCTTCATGTTTCCCACACTGAGGAGGGAACTTATTATTCAGAGTGACCACCTTATTTCACCTAGTGTAATGTCCCTCAATTTTATCTATGTTGTTGCAGTAATAGAATCTCCTTTTTCAAAGCTAAATAGTGGGATGTGTGTGTGTGTGTGTGTGTGTGTGTGTGTGTGTGTGTGTGTGTGTGTTAAGTTCTTTCAACTTCTAGTTGGTGCTTTTAAACATGACTCTTAGGGAGACTCCTCTATGATTGAATTTTGTACTCAACTATAATTTGGACAGTTTATTCTTGTTTGCAGCTCTCTTACATGTAGGTATCCACTAAATTTCCTCAGGCTTATCTGTTCCCAAGCTCTGTTCTCTGATTCTTCAATTCATCACTGTTTCATCTTCCTGCACCTTGATGTCTGTGTTTAATAATTCCCTCAGTGTAAGTAGCAGCAAACTCAAAAATCTTGCTGTACACAATCCAACCTTCTGTGCATACATCTCCTTCTTTAGCATAGCCCATGCTTAAATAATTTTGTGGCAAGCCTGGGCAGATTTAATAGTAAGACGTTAGGCTTCCATCTGTCTACAAATCTCATATCTTTCTAAAAAGGTCCTCTCTAAATTTCCAAACAAGTTAGCAAAACCAGTCTCTGACGTTTATTGATGGTAGTATACAAGGCTGTTTATAAAAATTGTGAACATTAATGGGATACCTTATAATGTTTTGATACATGTACACATTGTGTAATGCTCAAATAAGTTTAAATAAATCAATTTTCTTAAACTTTTATCATTTTTATGAGGAAACCTTTAAAATCCTTTCTTTAGCTTTTGACATGCACAGTATGTTATTATACCTAGTCACCCTACTGTGCACTAGCACAGGAGAACTTCTTGCTCCTAACTGTAACTTAGCACTCATTAATTAAACTTTCCCCAACCTTCCCACCTCCCTCATAATTCCAAACCTCTGGAAACCACTATTCTACTCTAAACTTCTGCTGCTGGATGCAGTGGTGCATGCCTGTAATTCCAGCAGCTTGGGAGGTTGAGGCAGGAGGATCAGCAACTTAGTGAGGTCCTAAGAAACTCAGTAAGATTCCATCTTTAAATAAAATATAATAAAAGAGCTGGAGATGTGGTTCAGTGCCCCTGGGCTCAACACCAGGTACCAAAATAAGTAAATTTCCGTATGATAGCTTTTTAAGATTCCACATATAAGTCTGCTGTCCAGTGAAATGGACAACCTTATGTATTGTTTCTTACCTCTTGCTGCTATGATAACCCTCTGTCTTCAACATTTGAGAGCTTGTTTATGTTCCTGAATAAACTTGAATAAACTTCCTAAATAAACTGAATAAACTTCCTAAATAAATTCAATTGAATTTAACTGGTAAACTTTGACCTTCCTATTCCTGGATTTTTGTATCCTTCTCTAGATTTGAGGGATTTTCTGTTATTATTTCTTTGAGAAAAGTTTTGACCCATTTGTCATTCTTCCTCTGGAACTCTGGAACCCAAATATTTGCTCTTTGAATGCTGTCACAAAATTCATATAAGCTTTCTTCATTATTCTTCATTCTCTTTTCTTTTTCCACCTCCAAATTTGCACTTTAAAATAGCCTGCCTTTGATCTCACTGCTTCTTCCTTCTGTTTGGTCAATTCTCCTATTGATCCTCCTGTCACATTCTTCAGTTTGCTTACTATGGTTTTCAGCTAACGGATTTCTGTTAGAATCTGATATTTAATTACTTCAATCTATGTTGAGCTTCTATTGTTAAATCTGCATTTCCTTCCTAGAATAAACTAAACCTTATACTGATATACTATGATTTTCATAAATTGCTGATTGAGTTTGTTAATATTCCAGAAAATTTTTTCATTGAGTTTCAGAAAGAAAAAGTTGGGCTATGATTCCCGTTACGTTCATCATCATTGTGTTTCAGTATCAACACATCTGAAGTATTATTACTGAGGTGAATGGTGCACTCATTTGTCAATGAGTTTGTATAATATTGGAATTATTACTTACTTGAACATCTTTAATATTTAGTAACTCTTATTATGAGACATTTCTATTTGTACTTTTTATTTATGGGAATATTTTTATACATTGATTAAATTTCTTTAATGGTTGAATGATTACTAGAGTTTTCTTATGGTGTTTGAGTTAGTTTTGATTAGTTTTATTACTTTTAGAACTTTTGATTTTATCTAAGTTATAAGAAAATTTTACATAGAATTGTTCATATTCAATCTTATTAATAATACTTGAAAAATCTATAGTCTTATTATTTTTTAATTTTCTAATTTTTGTTTTTTGTATTTTTCTTTTTATTTTTGTATAAACATACTAACAAAAATCATTGTAAGAAAATAAATATTTGACTGTTTTTCTGCTCCACCATGTAATCTTCTATTTGATTAATTTCTCCTATTAATTTTACAATACATTTCCTTCTATACTCTGTGTTTGCATCCTTCCCTACTCTTTGTTATTCTACACCTTATTGAAATGAAGACAAATCATTAATTTTTAGCATTTTCCTAGTGCATGAATTTAAGTTTATAATTTTTTTTATAAAATTGTATACCCAATCACAAGTTTATATATATGCATATATATAATTTTCTGATTATTCATTTGTGTCCTAATATCTATTTTGAATTTCTTCTTTGACATGTGGAATATTTAATGGTATATTAATTTATTTGCCAATAAAAGGAGGTTTTCTAGTTATCTTTTTGTTGATGTCTGGCTTTTTTGTACTATAGAATTGAAAATTGAAACCTTTTAAAACAAGTTGTGACTTATGCCCATTACCAATTCTAGGTCAATTTTTAAAAATATATTTTGTTTATTCTTTGCTATAGGTTGGTGTGCTTCAATATATTCTACATATTTTTGGTAAACTATTTTTATTGCTTCTTTTTAGTTATACATGACAATAGGAGTCATTTTGACATAATGATGAAAGCATGGAATATAATTTGTTCTAATTCAATGTGGTCATGAGTACTTTCCCTTCCTCTCCCCTCATTCTCTTTACTCTGTTGATCTTTCTGCTATTTATTCAGAGTTTTTTTTTTTTTTAACTAGGGCCTTGCTGATATACATGATAGTGAGATTCACTGTGGTATATTCATATATGTACATTCTAATTAGGTCAGATTCATTCCACTGTCCTTCTCTGTCCTATCTCTTCTTCCTTCCCTTTATTCCCCTTTGTCTACTCTACTGATCTTTCTTCTATTCTTTTTCAGCCCCTCCCCATTATTTTGGATTAGCTTCTGCATATTAGAGAAAACTTCAACCTTTGACTTTTGGGGACCGTCTTATTTCCCCTAGTGTGATAAGTCTTCAGTTTCATCCATTTACTAGCAAATGTCATAATTTCATTCTTTTTATGGATGAGTAATACTCCACTGTGTATATATGCCACATTTCCTTTATCTATTCATATGTTGAAGGGCACCTATGTTGATTCTCCACTTGGCTATTGTGAATTGTGCTCTTATTAATGTTGTCTATTGTAGTTCAGACTTTTTACACTGTGCTACTTAAAAATTGGTGTAAAATTCTTTTCTGAAAAATGTATCAAGCGGATATGGTGGCTCACACCTGTAATCCCAACAGCTTGGGAGGCTGAGACTGAAGGAGTGCAAATTAAAAGTCAGCCTCAGCAATTCAGCAAGACCCTGTCTCAAAAAAACTATATCAGATTATTACCTTTTATATTTCATTTACCTGAGAGGGGAGTTTTAGTTTTTCCTTAGCTATTACGTTTTTCCTGCCAAGAAGGTTAATATGTGGCAATAACACTGATGAAGTTATAGAAAAATTACTGTAAAATGCATCAACAGCCAAAAACTTACGGTTTTGTTTAACCATTATTTTCTGCATAACTTCATTATTAATAGCTATATTATTTTGGAAAAAGATTTGAGACTGTTCCACAAAAAAAATTACAGAAATGTGAAGATTATAGTGCCTCTTTTATAAAACCTGAAGTTGTTTTATAATTTCTCTGAGAACCATGTATTTGCACACAGAAAAGTGACCTATTTCTCAGATAACAGCATTCAAGGTCTTATATTCTGCCTATGAACCATAATGGATTCTTATACAGTATATTTGTTCAGAATTATAAATCAAAACTGTATAACATTTATGATGCCTGATAATGTGCATTGTACCCTTTAAGAAAAAATGGTTAACAAAATATTTTGTCTTCTCTAAATTTCCATCAATTCCTACTTCCAAAGCATTTTCAGCCTATTTTGTTTTCTGTGAGTCAATTTGACCTTGACTGAATTTCCCACAAATCCTAAGAAACTAAAATATCAAATAGTCAGGTTTTTTGCTCATTGTTTATAACAAAACATTCTAGAATGTCATTGTCAGAGTAATTTTTATTAAACAGAGACAATACCTGTGTAAAAAATGTTTATTAATTGTAAATTGCATCTGGACTGAGAGGACAATACACAAAACACATTCTGTTTTATGCCATATTCTTTCCAGCGTGTGCTGATTTTAACTATAAGCAGCCCTTGCAAGGACTCCAGAACTACCTCTAACATTATAGAATAAACTGGTTCAAGTTAAGGTCATAAGGTTTCTAAGCAAGGATGCTCTTCTGCCTGTACTATCACATGAAATCCTATGTAAAAATCCTCAGCATTATGATACCAGAGGAGCAAACCTGGTATAAGTCTGTGGGTGTGGTGAAGTTTTCAGTTATGAAGTTCTTTATGAATGTTCTGCATGCTTTTTAGTTTGGTTTGTTCTCTGTGATAATATACATTTCAAGTGATCTTTTAGCATTTTACTCTAAGTAATATTATAGTGTATGTTAATTAATTCCCACATTTCAAATCTTTGTGATTTTGTTTATACTGTCCATTATTTCTATTGATTGCTACTTCAAAAGCATTTCCAGCAGATTTTGTTTTCTGTGAGTCAATTTGAATTCTTAATTTTAAAATTTGATTTAGTTTTATTAACGGCAACTCACTATGAATCCTTGAATACTATAACATCTGAAAATTGGACTCTTATATTTACTGAGAAGTTCTACTGTAGAGAATCAGATGTGACTGTGTTACTATTACTGTCCTTGATGGAGTCTGCCTGCAAATGGGATATTCTGTCAAGGTATAGGTAGGTAACAGCAGAAATGCTTGAAAAGGAGGTGTCTGTTCTCATTGGGAGGGCCTGCTCGCAAACTAGAGGCTCCTTCAAGGTTTAGATAAGGTAACAGTGGACATGCTTGAAAACAAGGTGTCTACTGTCCTTGGGAGGACTTGCCTGCAAACGGGATGTTCTGCCAAGTGGGCTAAAAGGGCGCTAAGAAAATTTTTTTATCTGTTCTTAACAAAGAAGAGAACACAACATGCTCCAGGCCAAAAGCAGATTAGCCATGAGAAGCTGGTCACTTCTGATTAAAAAGTAAAACTTCTGTAAGCTATGTTTAATTAGCTGAAAGACCTGATTTATTGCTGTTGGAAGGCTGCCTTCTTTGTTCACAATACTATAAAAAGATTGCTATATACAATAAAGGACTTGTTTTCTTCTGCCGCTTTGCTTGCTCTGCTTCTTCTTTCTTTCTCATGCTGACCTGCGAGTGAATTACTGCAACACTCTACACTGAATATGATGTCGAAAAATATATTTCAAACACAAACATTCAGTTTCTATTCATTATATCTCTGGAACATTTTTACTATATCAAGCCTGAAAAAATAGAAGATATCACTAAGAAAATATTTTTCTGCTAAGCTCTCTCTTCAGAGCTCCCTTAATCTCCTGGTTCCTAAGACTATAGATGAGAGGGTTCAGCATGGGGATCACCACCATGTAGAACACAGACACCACCTTGTTCTGGTCAGTGGAATAGTTGGACCTGGGCATCACATAAATGAAGGTAATGGTCCCATAGAACAGAGTGACTGCAGTGAGGTGGGAGGTGCAGGTGGAGAAGGCCTTGTGGCGCCCCTCAGTGGAGCTCATCCTCAGGATGGTGATGACGATGTAGATGTAGGAAATGGCAATGACAAACACAGTGACCACAATGATGGAGCCAGCAGAAAATGTGGAAACAATTGCAGAGACACCAACATCAGAACAGGAGAGCTCAACTAATGGAGCAAAATCACAGAAAAAATGGTTGACTCGATTTGGTCCACAGAAGAGCAAAGAAAAGAAAGAAATGACAAAGGAGGAAGCATTGAGGAAACCCCCTGTATAAGTCACTACAAATAACTGGAGACAGACTTGTGTGGACATTTTGGTGGAGTAAAGCAGTGGGTTGCAGATTGCCACAAAGCGATCATAGGCCATGGCAGCCAGAAGGAAGCACTCCACTGTTCCAAAGAACACTGCTGAACCAAGCTGGGTGGCACATCCAACATAGGAGATGGCATTCCTCTCCACCAGGAAGTTTACAAGCATATTGGGTGTGACAGAAGACGAATAGCCTATGTCAGCAGAAGCTAAATGGCTCAGAAAAAAGAACATGGGGTGATGGAGCTGAGAAGAGACTCTGATGAGAATGATCGTGCTGAGATTGCCACAGATGGTCACCAGGTAGATGCACAGGATGATCACAAAGAGGAGGACTCGGAGGACTGGATCCTCAGTTAAGCCCAATAGAATGAACTCTGTCACTGCAGAGTGGTTCCCATTGACCAGGGAATCCATGGGACAGTGGCTGCTGAAAAATGACCTGTGGGGAAACACGACATGAAAGTGTTTATAAACATGATGGTTTCATTTTCATTAATGTATAGGGAAGTAAATAAAGATGATCAAGGGCCAATACTTATTTATGTGCAATGGTGACTTAATCAGTGATTTTAAGTTAGTTTTAGTAGAAACTCCAGAAAAACTTTTTCATATAATGTCTTTTCTTTTTCCTATATTATATGGTTTCAAAAAAATCATTCTATAAGGCAGATGAAAATAACAAAAATGAATGCTAAATATATTAGGAAAAAAGAATATTCATTTTTTTCTTTCTTTTCATAGATTTTTCCAAGAATGCAAGGATGACTTCAATAATAGCTAAACTTTATTACTTTATTACCTTTCTTAATTGGCATTAAGAAAATATATATATATATATATATATATATATATATATATATATGACTTATATGTATTGATTATTATATTTTAAGTATATTATAAATTTGCTGGGTGATTTGTATGTATTTAAAGTTAAAAATATTGTTGCATTAAGTGTTTTAGAATATCAATACAATTCCTATGGAAAAAAGACTGATAAATTTATTTAATAAATCACATCATTTTCTACTGCTTTCTAATGATTTCTAATTTGGATTTGGTAGTATGAAATAATATTATTATCAACATAATATACAGCTGAATAAAACATAGAATTAAAAGAAGAATCACAAAACTTCTGACCAGGTTAACCTCCTCTCCAAGTTTACTGAGTATATACACCAAGCTTTTTCTAGGATTACCTCCTAACTAACAGTCAGATGCAAAAACACAAGAAGATATTCTGGAAAGATTTTTTTCTCCTTACATTTTAAAATATTCAATCTAAATACTAAGGAATTCCCAAAACATCTCAACATTGGTAGAGTGCCACCTTTGCATAGTGTTGAAAGACCATAAGTTTCTGTCTTATGGGTAGAGAACAAGGATTTCTGATAACTTGGGCTGTGACTATTTCTTCCTTCCCCTGAAACTAATGGTGAAAAAAGAGAAAATCAGCCAATATTGCCCACTAGCTCATTGGTTGATTACACCTGTTCTCTTTCCACACTACCCTTTCTGAGCACAGATAATTTTAGAGAAAAAAGTTTTCTCAAATTGTACATGAAGTTCAATACATCAGAATCATAAACAAAAGTAAAAGTCTTATATCAGATTAATAAACAAAAGTCAAAAATCTTACCTTTTGAAATGAGAACTCATTCATATTTTAGTAATAGACCAAAACCATTGTGGTTATATAGCTCTTTTCATTTTGTTCTCAGCTGGGGATAAATCTCTAAAGACACTAGAGATTCATATGTGAATTCAAAGGCATCACAGAGTATCATTATTTTCTGTAGTAGATATTGAGAAGTTCAATTCAAACATAAAAACAACCAATTCTTCAAGATTCTGTCAATTCTCAAGTGGTCAATTTGTTCTTTTGTTTTTTCTACCTGCATAGTTCTGTAACCTTTGTTTAATAATTACTAAAGAGCATTATATGACAAATTATCTTATACATAAATATTAGTTCCAAATGAACTCTGATATTTCTGATTAAGAAATACTCAGTGTTGTATTTCAGATATAAAATGCTAACCTTAGCTATTGATCATTCAATATGTGTTTATTGACAAATATTGTGTATTGATATCTGTAACACATGCCATTAAATAGTTGGGGAACCGGAGGTGAAACTGCAAGTAAAGTTGAATTTTAAGTAATAAGTATTTAAAGTCATGTACATTAATTGCAGAGCAAAAGTAGGAAAATAACTGTCTTGAGAGTTGTATAAAAAATACACATTTTTAAAAGATGTTTGGATGACTTCCAGATAAGAAAGATTCTCAAAACATTGCTTCTTGAGTAGTTCCTTGTGGTGTAGCTAGTTCATGGTGGAACACAGGAATCTTCTACCTGAAGACTCAGTCTTACCCACATGTTCTTAATAATTTTAATGTGAGAATCTCCTATCTCAACCTCTGAAACCTCTCATTTGAGGAACGATTTTACCACCACTAATATAATAATAAATAATATTCACATGGAGCTCACTTTATGACAATCACTATGCTGAACATTTTATATATATTTAATTCTCACAACAGTTTCATCGAGTAGGAACTTCTATTATCCTTATTTTTTCTGGTAGTACTGGGAACTAAACCCACATGCACCCTACCACAGAGTTGTATCCCTAACCCTCTGTTATATTTTTATTTTTAGGTTGTGTTTCACTAAGATCCTGAAACTGGCCTCAAACTTTCAATCCTTCAGCCTCAGCCTCATGAGTTACTTGGATTAAAGGCATGCATCATTGTGAACAGCTTATTATCCTCATTTTTCAAGTGAGAGAATGGAGACTGAAGAATCCATACAACCTATTCTACAAGATTCCACCTCACCTTGTTAGATTCCTTCTTCTGGTACCATCCAGCAAAGTGTCTACTTCCAAGCTCCCCTCTTTCTCTGAAGCTTACAACCTTCTGGGAGACCATCAGCCACCTATACAGTCCCTATGCAAGACTTTCTAGATGTGGAAGCAGCTAAGATCCCTGAGCACAACCCCAAATAATGTAGACTGGAATGTAGTGCGTACATATAACCTTAGCTTTCAGATGGACAATTCTGGAAATCCATCCTAAGTTTCCACCTTGTCACAGTTGAATCAAGTTGCAGTTGTTTCAGTTATGTTGTTGATTAAACAACTAGGAAGATGGACATCAGGGGACAATGAATCTCTCACTTGCAAGAATGGATAAAGAGAATCTAAAATGGTGAATACTTTGATATAAAAATCTATTGTATACACTTTAATTTCTTTAAGGTACATAAAAGTCTGCATATTATTTGCATGTATATTATTTGCATATATAATGTTATATGATATTGTATAATATTGATATATTTATGTAGACACATGCAAGAGATACAACAATAACCTAATCAAATAGAATGAGATATACCATATACCAGGATTGGAAAACCCAGTATCACTAAGATGCCAATCCTCAAAAAAATTAATGTGGAGATTCAATGCAAAGTAAGTCATGTTTTAGAAGGACTTTTTCTGTAAATTAGGAAGATTATTTGTGTAGATGTGCGAACCAGTCAGAATAATGAGAGCTGTTTAATGAACCAAGAACAAGTTATGGGGGATTTGCACTGCATGCCTTCAGATATTACAGTAGACAAAAAGCCAGATAAATAATTTAAAGGTTGATATATAAAATGACTAAGGACCTAAAAGTATATATATGAAATGAACTAAGAAAGAAAATACGGGAAGTGGAAGATCATTTCAATAAATAGTTATTGTTATCAAGAATCAAACAGATATCATTGAAATAAAATAATTTACCAAATTAAAATTTAATGAAAAGTATCACTAATAGTTTAGATGATGCAGAAGACAGATTTTTCAGATATCAAAGACAAGATGTAAAATCTTTAAAAATTTGGCACTAAAAATGATAATAGACCATGACCAAGATATTCAGGAAATATGGAACAATATGAAGAGACTAGATCTAAGGATCATTGGCATCAAGGAATAAAGTGAGATACAAACTAAAAACATGTATAAACCTTATAATAGAAAAATTTTCAAACCTGGAAAATGAGATGGATATTCAAATATATAAGATATTCAGAACTTCAAATAGATGAGATCATGAAAAATCCTCTTAAAGGTACATTATAATTATAATATCTAATAAACAGAACAAGAATTGAGTTTTAAAAACTGACAGACAAAAACAGAAGGTCACATTTAGATGTGAATGAATATGAATCACCACTGATTTTTCAGCCCAGACTTTAAAAGCTAAGAAGGCTTTGGAATAATATACACAAAATTTGAAAGATTATACTTGCCAACCAAGATTGCTTTATTCAACAAAAATATCCTTCAAATGGAAGGTGAAATAAAAACCTTCCATGATAAGCAGAAACTAAAAGAAATTTATGACTACTAAACAGACACTACAACAAATGCTTAAAGAAATATTTCATGCAGAGGAAATGCAAGCCAAACTTCAAAGAGAGCAAATGAGGGAATCCCATCAGAAAAGTAGCTTAGTGAAGGAAACCCAAGTGTAAATAAAACATTACAAATAAATCAAAATGACAGGAAATAATAATCATCTCTCTATGATGACACTGTAATGGTCTCAATTCTAAATTAAAAGATGTAGATGGCTGAGTGGGTTAAAAAAACAGGACCCAACCTTATTTTTTAAATTTTTTTCATTAGTTGCTCAAAACATTACAATGATCTTGACACATCATACAAGGACCCAACCTTTTGTTGTTTAATAGAGACTCACTTTATAAGCAAAGACACACAGGCTGAATATGAAAGGTTGGGAAAAAATATACCATGCAAATAGAGTAGCTTCTCTCATATTTGACAAAGCAGATTTCAAGCTAAAATTAATCATAAGAAACAAGGAAGATCACTTCATACTGGTAAAGGAGTCTATCCAACAAGAAAATATAATGATTGTAGATATTTATGCCTAAATGTTAGTGCACCTATTTACATAAAATAAACACTATTAGATACAGTAATACTGTATTATTGTACACCTCTCTCACCAATAGGTCATTCAGACACAAACTAAGTTCAGACTCTTCAGACCTAAAAATATTATCATCAAATGAACCTTAAGGACATCTATAGAATAGTTTGTCTATCAACAACTGATTTCAGTATCTTCTCAGCTACACATGAAAACTTCTCCAAAATTAACCATATTTTAGGATTCAGAGCAAGTCTTAGTCAACCCAAAAAAAACCCAAAATAATAATTTCATGTATTTTATCAGATCATAATAGAATGAAAATAGAAGTCAGTAGCAAAATTAAAACCACAATCATATTAACACATAGTAATTGAAACACTTTTGAATGAGGAATGACTCAGAGAAAAAAATCAGGTGAGAAATTTTTTTAAATTTTAGAAATGAACAAATCAGAGATAGAAGATATCAAAATCCTTGAAACACTATGAAGGCATTTCTGAGGAGAATGTCTAGAGCATTGAGTGCATACATTAAGAAAAAAAGAATTATCTCAAATAAATGACCTAATATTACATCTCAAGGCTCTAGAAAAGCAAGAACAAATAAATTCCAAAACTAATAGAAGACAGAAAATAATTAAGATTAGAGCCAAAATTAATGAAATTGAGAATTAAAAAATACAATGGATCAATTCAACAAAGTATTGGGTTCACTGAATAGATAAATAAGATTGATAAACCCTTAGCTAAAACAACAAGAAATAGAAAAAAGACCCAAATCAACAAAATTAAAGGTGAAGAAGGAGATATCACCAAAGACATTTTCTGAAATTCTAAGGATTGTAAGGAATTATTTTGAAAACTTATACTGCAATAAAATGGAAAATCTAGATAATAGTGGCAATTTCTAAACACATATGAATTACTAAATTGAAACAAGTGGATACAGAAAGGCTAAATAGACAAATAAGATTGAAGAGCAATTAAAACCCAACAAAATTAAAGCAGCAATAAAAACCTCCCAAGAAAGAAAAGCCCAGGACCAGATGAATTGTCAACTAAGTTCTACTAGATCTTTAAAGATGAATTGATGCCAATCTTTTTTTTGTTTTGTTTTGATTGATGACTTTCCTTTATTATGTTATATTTTATTAGTAAATACATTATTTAAGCAAATATTATGGGTTTTTTTTTGTTGTTAGAACAGAGTGCTGTTCTTTTTTTAAATTTTTACCATAATTTATTTATTTTTTTATTATAGCTGTTTCTTTTTTTTAATTGGTTGTTCAAAACATTACAAAGCTGATGATATATCATCTTTCATACATTTGACTCAATTGGGTTATGAACTCCCATTTTTACCCCAAATACATATTGCAGAATCACATCGGTTACACACTCACATTTTTACATAATGGCATATTAGTGACTGTTGTATTCTGCTACCTTTCCTATCCCCTACTATCCAATCTTCATCAAATTATTCCATGAAATAGAAAGGGAGGGAACACTCCCAAATTTATTCTATAAAGCCAGTAACATCCTTATCATCAAAATCAGATAAAGACACATCAGGAAAGAAAACTACAGACCAATAAACCCGATGAACATGGACATAAAAATTATTAATAAAATATTAGCAATCTGATCATAAGTTCAAAGTCAGCCTTAGCAACTTAGTGAGGTCCTAAGCAGTTTTCCAAGACCCTAACTAAAAATAAAACATAAAAAGGGCTAAGAATGTGAATCAGTGGTTAAGCATCTCTGGGTTTAATCCCTGGTGCCAAAAAATTTCCATGCATTGGCAATCTGCATTTAAAAACACATTAATCTGGGCACAGTGACACACTCCTGTAATCCCAGCAACTCGGGAGGCTGAGACAGGAGGATCACAAGTTCAAAGCCAGCCTTAGCAACTGTGAGGTTCTAAGCAACTCAGTGAGACCCTATCTCTAAAAAAAAAATACAAAACAGGGGTGGAGATGTGGCTCAGTGGTTGAATGCCCCTCAGTTCAGTCCCTGGTACCTCCCCCAACCAAAAAAAAAAAAAAAAACCACATTAAGAAGATTGTACACCATGATCAAGTTTATTTCACTTGAGGATTGCAAGGTTGGTTCAACATATGCAAATCAAGAAATTTAATTCATCACAAAAATAGAATCAAGGTCCAAAATCTCATGATCATCTCAATAAATATAGAAAAAGCCTTCAACAAAGTCTAGCCACCATTCATGTCAAAAACACTGGGAAAACTAGGAGTTGAAGGAATATACCTCAAAACTAAAGGTTGTATATAGTAAACTCGAAGCCAACATCATACTCAATGGAGAAAAACTGAAACTCTATCCTCTAAAATTTGGAAGCAGACAAGTATAACCACTCTAACCACTTCTATTCATACAGTTCTTGAAATTCTAGGCAGAGCAATCAAATAAGAAAAGGAAATGAAAGGTATACAAATAGGAAATGAAGAAGTCAAAGTATCTTTTTTTCTGATAATCTGATTCTATACTTCAAAGACCCAAAACACTCTACCAAGAGACTTCTAGAATTAATAGACAAATTCAACAAAGTAGCAGAATACAAGATCAATACACAAAAATCAATCACTATATTTTAATAATAGATCTGCTAAGAAAGTAATCAGGAAAACAATTATATACACAATACTCTCAAACAACAAACAAACAAACCTTTGGAATAAATCTAACCAAAGGGGTAAGAGTACTTTACAGTGAAAATTATAGAACACTAAAAAAAATTGAAGAAAACACATGAAGATACAAATATCTCTCATGATCTTAGTTAGACAGAATTAACATTGTCAAAGTAAACATACTAATTCAAAAACACATTAATCTTGGCACAGTGGCACACTGTGTTACGGAGAGTCAAGGCAATCCTCATCAAAATACCAATGTTCTTCACCAAACTAGAAAAATAGTCCAAAAATGCATTTGGAAGAAGAAAAGAGACAGAATATGCAAAGCTATCCTGAGAAAGAAGAGCAATTCTTCAGACACCACAATAAAAACCCTCAAATTATACTATAGATCTACAATTAAAAAAAAAAAACAACAACAACACATAGCATGGCACTGGCATCAAAACAGATGTGAAGACCAATGAAATAGAATAGAAGACTCAAAGGCAAATATACAGTCATCTGATGCTTCACACAGTTGCCAAAAACATATATTAGAGAAAACAGCATTTTTAACGAATGGTTCTGGGAAAACTGGATATCCATATGTAGAATAAATGAAACTAGATCCCTGTCACCCTGCACAAAAATTAACTCAAAGTAGATCAAAGACCAGAAATACTGCAGCTGCTAGAAGAAAACATACAGTCTACTCCCTATCATATTGGCACAGGCACTGATCTCCTTAGTAAGATCCCTAAAATTTAAGGAATAAAATCAAGAATCAATAAGTGGGATGGCTTCAATTAAAAAGCCTCTGAACAGCAAAAGAAATAACTAAGATTGTGGAAGTTCAGCCTGCAGGATACAAGATATTTGCTAGCTACTCTTCTTACAGGAGATTAATAACCAGAATATATTTAAAACTCCAAACTTTAAAAACCCACTAAATAACCCAGACAATAAATTGAGAAAATGAACTAGATAGTCATTTCTCAAGAAGAAATGCCAGTGTCCAATAAATAGATGTTAAAATGTTCAACATTCTTAGCAACCAGAATAATTCAAATCAAAACTATATTGAGATTTCACCTTACTCCATTTGGAATGGAAATCATTAATAATAATAATAATAATAATAATAATAAAAAATGCGGGCAAGGATGTGCAGAAAAAGCACACTTTTGGTGGAACTGCAAGTTAGTATAACCATTATGGAAATCATTATGAAGATTCTTCAAAAGACCAGGGATGAAACCATTATGTATGACCCAGCTTATTCCATACCTTGGTATTTATCCAAAAGAACTACAATCAGCATACTGTAAGGATACCTGCATATCAATGTTTATAGTAGCATAATCACAATCGCAAAGTTATGGAACCAACCTAGATGTCCCTCAATAGAAAAATATAAAGAAAATGTCATTTTACTCACCCATAAATAAGATGAAATTATGTCATTTGCTGCTAAATGGACAAATCTGGAGGACATCATGCTGAGTAAATTAAGCAGATGCGTAAAGTCAAGGGTGGAATGATTTCCTTTAATATATAGAACCTAGAAAGAAATATGGATTTTTTTAATGGTGGGGGAGATCCTATTAAAATACAAGGCAGATAAGAGGAGTGAAGGAAGGGGAATAAGGGAGAGAGATAATGGATGGAAAATGGAAGGAATAGCAGAATGAAATTAACCAAACTGTCATAAGCATGTATGAACACATCACAGTGAATTCCACTTTTATGTATAACTATAATGCACCAATTAAAAAATAAATTCGTAAAGAAGACTTACTACAAATCGAAAGTGATCGACACAGTATGATACTGGTGACATGAAAACATAAAGATCACAGGAACATAAAAGACAGTCCTAAAATAGATCCACTTATATATTATTATACCTTTGATGCTGGATAAATGTTAATGGCAGTTCAGTAGAGAAAGAGGCAATTCAATGGCCATAGATTTTACAGCATATATTACTTGAACAATTTCATACCCACATGGAAAAAATGAACAACATCACTTAAATCATACCAAACACAAAAATTAACTCAAAATGTTTCATAGACACAAAGATGAAAGATAAAACTATAAGGTTTCTAGAGCTAAATACAAGAAAAAAAATCTTCATAATTTTAGAGCTTGCAAGAATTTTTCAGATAAAGAAAATAAAATGATATATTAGAGTTTATTCAAATATTAACAGTTTGCCCTTAAAACATAAAAACAGAAAACTAAAAAGGAAAAATTTGTTTATAATAACTACATATAACAATGAGCTTACACATAGAATGTATAAGAAACACTTAGAACTGAAGAATAAGACAACAAACAACCTAATTTTTTAAATGGGAGAAATGTACATATGACCAATAGAACATGAGAAGACACTTGATATTATAATTTATCAGATAAGTATAAATTGATGTGACAAAGAGATATCTATATAACTGTTATGATAATTAAAATCAAAGAACAATACCAAATGTGACATTTTGAGCAACTAGGAGTCTCAACATGACCCATGGGAATATAAAACTATACAGCCACTTTAGAAAGCTACTTTGCAATTTTTAAAAAATATAAACATATACAACCTGAGGACCCAGCATGCCTGTTTCTTGTATTTACCTATGACAAGGTAAGACATATCATGCACACACTATCTGAAAGTTCATAGTACCAGATTTATTAACAGAGGACCCCAACTGAATAACCTCAAGCCAGTAACAAGTAAATTACAGAAACACGATATACCTATTTAAGGGGACTCTACTGAGCAATAAAAAGAATCAAATTAATGATGACATGAATGAATCTCAAAATCATTATGCTAGTAAAAGAAATCAGACACAACGAAGCATGTCATACGTGATGATTTTGAGTTCTAAAACTCAAAGTTATAAAACTTTGTAGGAAAAGCAAATCAATCTATATTATCTAGAAGTAAAAACTATAGGTACCTGGAACCAGGGCAGAGGGAAGCAAAAAATGCACATAGATATGAGGAATATTCAGAGGGTAATAGAAATGTTTTAAAAAGTTATTGAAATGGATAATAAAGAGGTTTAGTATAAGAAAAAAATCTTTCTAGAACAACTTCATCAATTATATTGAATTATTTTTGCATCTAAGAAAAAAAGGGCTTTTAAAAATCAAACAAGTTATTGCTACCCACAACAGACTGACATGAATTTTCCATCTACTTTCTCCTTTTGACCCCTTTTCTAAACTCATATTTTCTGTTTTGTGATAGCAGCTGGTAAAAATGATTTAAAAGTTTTGAAGCTATTTGCTGCTATTGTGCTTAAAGGGTAATTGAATTATTCTTTCCTGCTTTAACTTTTTTTTTTACATATTAGTTAATTATAAACTCAAGTTCCTCTTTTTCTGCTCTGAAGATGCTTGAAGATGAATTCCACAAAGGCAAACATCTGTCTGTTTGACACTTACATTTCTGACAGACTAGAACAGTGCCTGGAATGTAATTTCAAAATGAATAAATGAGTGAATGGATGAAATAACTTCTTCTCTAGGTTACTACTTCCAGAAATACAGTTAAAAGTTTTATTTTAAAATGTAACTGGCATATATTTTTTCATAAATGATGGGATAGGATGAAGATAAAGCAAACAGAGAGATTACTGATTCAGGATAGCCACAGAGCTGCAGCATCAACATGTACCCTATCTATCTTGGGCACATTTTAACACAGACCATATAAAATCAGTGTGAACTCAGACTTCATGAACCATCCTCAAAATAGAGGCATAAGAAAAATATATCAATGCCTAGTAATGAGGACCAATTAGCAAGGAGCAGAAATTCTAGTACCACAAGGAACAAGTACAATATAATCCATAGCTAGAAATTCAAATCCTATGACTATATAACTGGCAATGATGGTTGAGTATTATTATAGTTGTTTCCTCAGAGAGAAGAAATCAGGTCCAGCAATCAGAATCAATACTTGTACTTCATTTTATTTTTAAAATTTGAGTCTGCATAATAAAGGACATAAATTATTATGTTGATTGGCACTCCATCGTCTGACAAGTTCTCCAAAAGGAGAGGAAAATGATCTAGTGAAGGAGCAATATCAGGGGAATCCAGTAAAGATGAGAGAAGCATGACAAGGCATCAGGAGACTCTAGATGAAGATACACAATCAACTGAAGTGCACCTTCAGTCGCAGCCCACAGGGAACAGTGGAGCATGAAAGTAACTCAGAGTGGTCCAACCTTGTAGCAATAGGGTATTTTGTTACTGTTGGTTTTAAATCACTGTATTATTCAGCAGGTGGCTATGAGTCATTCTGGTGTAATGACATTCATTTCTGGATTTTCCAGTCAGTGGTGCTCCTTTTCATCAAGAGCAATTAAAAAAAAAAAAAAAAAGAAAAAGAAAAAGAAAATTGCTGTTGATGCAAGGAATTGGATGGTAAGAAGCTTGAGGATATGTTCCCTGCCCTCATAAGATAGGTCCAAAAAGGCAAAAAAAAAACCAAAAAAAAAAAAAACCAAAAACAGGTAATCTTAGCATTGAAAAATTCAAATTAATTGTTACGTACAGTGACTAGTCCAATGTACTAATCAGCTTTGAGGTTTTGGTACTCAGTGGAGTCCATCCCAAGTGTCCCTCCTAATACACTTCCTTCTTAATAGCTGTGCTTTCTGTCTTTATTATTATACATTATGCAAGTAAGTGATTCTTGGAGAAGATGGAATTTGTGCTAGTCAAGACTTGGAATTAGCTACCAGCAAAACAGCTGTGCTCAGAAGGAATATAAGACAGAACAAGGAAAATGTAGAATCCAATCAAGAAAAACTATGTTCAGTAGATTATTATTTAGCCACAAAAAAGAAATCCTGTCATTTGCAACCAAATGAATGGTGTTATGGAGGATGTAAATGGTGTTATGAAGGCAGATCATTATGTTAAGTGAACTAAGCCAGGTACAAAAAGAAAAGTACTATACGATCTCACATATGGAATATAAAAGCTGGTCCCATAGAAGTTGACAGTAGAATGGTAGTTACAGGAGACTGGAGAAAGTAGAGGAAGGGGAAAACTTGGGAGAGATGCATCAACGGATACTGAGCTATAGTTATATAGGACTAAAAAAATTCAGGTGTGCTATTGCATGGTAGAGTGGCTATACATAATGATAATATACTACTTGTTTCAAAAGGCTAGGAAAAAGGATTTTTAGAAATAATGAAGTCTTAAGGGAACATATATGTCTCATCTGACTTCAACAACATAAAATGTACATATGTCAAAATACCACATGGTACCCCAAAAATGTGAACAATTTTTATATTTTTTGTGTGTTACTCAAAAAATAAATTTAAATAAAAGAGTTTTTAAAAGATTACTTTTTAAAAATAAAAACACTTTTTAAAAAGATAAAAAGTGTTGACTGGTTTGCATAAGATATGAAATTTTGAGGACAAATGATGGAGATGAGACTTGGTAATGCAGATGATAGAGAATTTGAGGGACAAGATGATGAGAGAAGCAATTAGTAGCCATTTTCAGATGTCACAGCATGACTAGGGATTTAGATAAAAGGGAATATTCTTTTTAACAAGAGTCTTCTAGAGCAGAGTTGCTTCAAAAGAAAGCAGTAATAAGGATCATACAGAGTGTTCATTTTCTTCCTACCATTTTTGTTAGTTTCTCCTGGGAATAGTCTAAGGATACCTCATTCCTTTGCCTTGTGATTAGAGCAGAAGAGAACTGAAGGACTTCGAAATTTTTCAGAATCATAAAATAAATGGTAGTAAGCAGAGAGTAAATATGCCAGCTGGAATCACTTTCATGCCATGATGCCTTTTTAACAAGCTCATTTTCAGTCATTTCCATAGTCATTCAGAAGAATAAGAACAAACTTGTCAAAAACTCCTATTATATGTCAGAATTTTAAAAGCACACGTGTGGACATTTCAATAGAGGATACAGTCACAGACACAAGACTTCTGGTATCTAAAGCAGTCTCCGGAGAATCATCTCCAGTGGCCCTAGGACTTTCATTAAAATCCTCATGGCTCTAAGCTGTACCTTAAGGAATGAAGAAGACACTAAGTTTAAGTTACAAGAGACTCCAATTTCAGAAGGGACTCCACATATATTCAAAGGGGAAAACTGCCTTAAAATTTAACCCTGAGTTACAACATATATGAAATCACAGGAAGAGCCACAGAAAGCAACCTCTAAGGTGTGAGAGTAAATTCTTCCTACAGCTTAGTTACCTCCTAACTCCAAAAGACTGGAAGGGGATTCTCTTTCTATACAAGGTGGCAATAAAAAAGGGTTTGTTAGGCTGGGATATAGCTCAGTTGATAAAGTGCTGGCCTCACATGCAGAAGGCCCTGGGTTCAATCCCAAGCATCACAAAAAAGGAGGGGGGATGGTTTTCACTTTTTACAATTAGCATTATTCTGTGTCATCAAATAATCAAATACTGATGAGAATTTGTACCTTCACAGAAGGCATTGAAAAAACTGTGGGCATTATGGAGACAAACTGGAAATTAAGAAACTTGTCAGGTCTTTATTCTTGGTAGAGTTGAAACAAAAAAAATGCAGGGTATAAGTTTTGAAAAACTGAAAACAGAGAATAAGATGACAAAACCCAGGTATAGAAAGAAGGGAAGGTCAGGAAAATAAATAGAAGGGTTGAAGCACTCTTACAGACATCTCGTTTCCAATGGCTTCCAGGGTCATTGAGATAAATGGAAATAATAACATGTTGACAAATCCCCTATCACTGCTGTGCTTGAATATTATGAGCAAAGCAGGATTTACCATCAGCATATATAAGAAAATATCATAATTATCCAAAGTTCTCAAGCAAAATTACTGATAAAGCTTGTGCAAATGATACATATTGTTCTATCCTTGAGATTTCTCTCCTTGGGGAGACTTCTCAAGAGCAGTGGTGTAAGTGGAGATGGATTTTTTGACAATGTTCTTCTAGCAATTCTGATATGTCCCCTAGTAGAAGAGCACTCAGGTAGATCAAGTGTGGTTTGATGCTACTGCAAACAGGGGTTGTATTTAAAATGCAAAACTAGTTTCTTTCTTCTTGGCTTTAAATAATCACTGCTGGCTTTGAGGAAGATTTTTTTTTTTTTTAAATAAAGGAAAGCACCTATACCTTCTTTCAGAAGTGCTAGGTGACAGGATTCTTAGAACTCTTTGGAGAACATCCAACTATCTTCAGTATGTCTCAGAATAAAATAAAGGCTAAATCTATCATAGAATGTATTGGGAAGGAATTTGTAAATATGCTTGATTTCTGGAGGATATGGGACTCCATATTTTTCCAACAGCTACTGCACTAATCTTAGGCAAAAATGTACACTCTCTCAAGTTAGGAAGTAAGATGACAGAGACAACATTTTAAAATGAGACTCTTTCCTGCTTTATCCAGATGTCAAACTTGTGGGGGGGGGGGAAACTTTTTTATTATCTCAATGCCCTAAAGTAAGTATGCTCTGGAGGTGCACCTACTGCCCATATCCCCTTGGCAAATCAATCAACTCTCCAGTTTCATTTCAAACAATCATTTTAATAGGATTTCTCTCTTGGAGTAGCTATGAGGATATATGAGACAGCATGCCTGAAGGATGCATAAAGATTAGAAGTTATTAACATTGCATAGCATGTGAGCAAAGGGAATGCAAAAGGCATCTATAATGAAGTGATAGAGCATGATGATAGATTTGATAAAGAACAGCTCCTAGTGGGAGTGGGAGACAGGAGGCAAGAGGCTATGCAAAAATCTAAATGACTAAGAGAGCAGAATAGAGGAGACATTTTGAGTTAGGATCCCTCAGTGTAGAAAATGTGAACAATAAGAGAAACTGAGTTTTCTAATGAATTGAAGCAAGGGCCTGGAAAATGTGTAAAACTCTGGAAGTAAATGAAGGAGGGGAAGGAAACAGGCAGAGAAAACACCATATGCCAAGGAGCAGCCATCTAAAGTATTAGGGTGTATTTGGAAAATGGAGGACACTATTGTCTCACTAAACGTAGAGTAGGTAGAGGTATCTGGTAGAGCTGATGTGTCTTGCTATCAGTTTGTGAAGTGCACTGAAGCTCACACTGGGGTATTTAAATTTCCTCCTATCAGCAGTGTATAGTCAGGCACTGTTGTTGACACAGTGGTGATTTAATATATCCTGTATTTAGGAATCCAGCATCTGGTCACAGTGTGGTTACATGAAATGAAACCATAAGACCCTTGGTACACACAATGAAGGAGGTGCCCCATTCATCTTACGGGGAGGATTCAAGGCAGTAGCAGATGGATTTGAAAAACAGACACAGGAGCCCAGACATCTGGAATTCGGGAAATGACTTCATGAATGTAGAAAAGAGTCAAAGAAACAGAGTATGACATAAGTTCTCTGTCTAGTGGTACATAGGAAACTCAAGAAAGAGGACATGTCCGGTTATGCTCTGGAAATCTTGCATTTAATACATGAAAGACATTCTGACATTGGCGATGTACCAGAGGAAATTTAAGTGTTTTTTCATAAAGAGTGTCATTGGGGAGTGGTACAAAATAATAGTAACTGAAACAATAAGAATGCAAAACATTTTCCTTTAGAGGTTAATAGACTGGGAATCCTTCAGAGGGAAGTGTGTGGGAAGTGCTTTTTAACCTCCTTGTCCCACAACAGGCTGAATTCTCTGAGAATTATTGTTTTTGTTTTACACAGATCTTAGAAGCTCAGAAACCCTGCTCATTCCAACAGAGGAATTCAGCTAGTTTGACCTGATAGAGGAATTCAGAATAGTCAGGAGTGGCTTCTCATGTTCCTCTTTTAGGACCCCACAAATGAGGCCAAAGGTAGAGGCCAGAAACACAGACCAAAATTTTATCGATCCACAGAGCCCATCCCCACAGACAATCATTTTACCAGAGGAATATTTCATGCAATTTTATTGTTTTCTTGGACTTTGTAATGTCTTTCACAATGTACACAGTCATAGCTAAAGCTCTCAAGTTTATCTCAGGATAAGCTGATGTTGAAATGGACACAGGATTGTAGTATGTATTAGACATCTTTCTATTACATAACAAATAGCTGAGGTAATTATCTTAAGAGTGGAAAAGGTGTTTGGCTTGGCTCATTGTTTTGGAGATTTCAGTTAGGGATCAGTTGGCTCCATTGCTTTGGTACTGTGACAGTGTATCCTGGCTGGTATTTGAATTTGCATCAGAGTAAACTGTTCACCTCATGATCAGTCAATGACAGAAGAGAGATAGGAGATATGGTCCCACTACCCCTTTGAGGGCATGGCCCCAGTGAGCTAAAGATGTCCCATTTGGCTGCATTCTTAAAGTTTCCGCCATTTCCTAATAGAACACCAAAGGGATCAAGCCTTCACTACAGGAGCCTTTGCAGGACACTTAACATCCCAGCTATAGCAGGAGTGATGACTTGTTTTTTATGTCAGACAACAATGTTTTGAAAAAATATGAATACAACTTTAAAAGGATTTTCAGCAGATTTTGTGAGCCAATTTGTGTTCTAACTTTAAATTTGATTTGATTTTATTAAAGGTAACTCACTATGAGCTACTGACCTACAATGTCATCTGAAAATTGAAATTGTTCACTGAAGAGCTCCAGACTGGATAATGACATGTTAATAGATAGAGTTCAATTGCAGGCACTCATTTCCTTTTATAATTAAAACTATGGGATATTTTATTATGTCAAGTTGAATAAAATAGAAGTAATAACTAAGAAAAAATTTTCCTGCCAAGCTGTCTCTTCAGAGCTCCCTTAATCTCCTGGTTCCTGAGACTGTAAATGAGGGGATTCAGCATGGGGATCACCACCATGTAGAACACAGACACCACCTTGTTCTGGTCAGTGGAGTAGCTGGACTTGGGCATCACATAAATGAAGGTAATGGTCCCATAGAACAGAGTGACTGCAGTGAGGTGGGAGGTGCAGGTGGAGAAGGCCTTGTGGCGCCCCTCAGTGGAGCGCATCCTCAGGATGGTGATGATGATGTAGATGTAGGAGACGGCAATGACAAACACAGTGACCACAATAATGGAGCCAGCAGAAAATGAAGGAACAACCGAGGGAACACTGACATCAGAACAGGAGAGCTTAACTAATGGAGCAAAATCACAGAAAAAATGGTTGACTCGATTTGGTCCACAGAAGAGCAAAGAAAAGAAAGAAATGACAAAGGAGGAAGCATTGAGGAAACCCCCTGTATAAGCCACTACAAATAACTGGAGACAGACTTGTGTGGACATTTTGGTGGAGTAAAGCAGTGGGTTGCAGATTGCCACAAAGCGATCATAGGCCATGGCAGCCAGAAGGAAGCACTCCACTGTCCCAAAGAACACTGCTGAACCAAGCTGGATGGCACATCCAAGGTAGGAGATGGCATTCCTCTTCACCAGGAAGTTTACAAGCATATTGGGTGTGACAGAAGACGAATAGCCTATGTCAGCAGAAGCTAAATGGCTCAGAAAAAAGTACATGGGGTGATGGAGCTGAGAAGAGACTCTGATGAGAATGATTGTGCTGAGATTGCCACAGATGGTCACCAGGTAGATGCACAGGATGAGAACAAAGAGGAAGACTCGGAGGACTGGATCCTCAGTTAAGCCCAATAGAATGAACTCTGTCACTGCAGAGTGGTTCCCATTGACCAGGGAATCCATGGGACAGTGGCTGCTGAAAAATGACCTGTGGGGAAACACGACATGAAAGTATTTATAAACATGATGGTTTCATTTTCATTAATGTATATGTGAAGTAAATAAAGATGGTCAAATACCAATAGTTATTTATGTGCAATAAATTACTGACCCTATCAGTAATTTTAAGTTGCTTCTAGCAGAAATGCCCCAAAATTTTTTTATATAATCTTTTTTTCATATATTATATGGTTTCCAAAAATACACCTAAAGAAGATTTAAAGCCAAACAAAATACATAACAGATGAAAATGACAAAAGTGAATGCTGAATATATTAGGAAAAAACATACGTAGAGTTTGAAAGACTGTAATTCTAGGTAATATTTATTACATGCTTCCTAATTCTTAGCTGTATGCTAAGAATTATATATATACATATTTGTTTATATATAGTTATTACATTATTCATATACTATTAATCGCTTTTGTTATTTCTAGATTAATTAATAGAGTCTGAATGATATTATGTAACTTGCACAAAGTTACATATCAAATCATCAAATCAGAATATGAACTCTAGGAAATATGATTGTCCATTGTTTTAGTAACTATGTAATGATATCATTTAATACTAGTGAGCATGTAGTCCATTATGCCTGGTAATGAATGAACAGGAAGTTCTGTTAAGCCTCCTTGTAATTGAAGTGCAACAGGATTGCCTAGGTTACTAAATACTTCACAATATGTATAAGTTAAATATGACCATTTTTTAAAAAGAAGCTATAAGTTTGTTCTTCATAAGTGAGACATGAATTTCACATTAGGGTTATAAATGAGGTTGCCTATTATAAACTTTATAAAAAATTTTTTATATATTTGAAGTTGAAAATATTTTTTACTAAGTAGCTTAAAGTATCATAATCACTGTGAAATGGGCGTGATTGAGAGTATATAAATATAATATTCTAGTAAATCAAATCACTTCCTACTATAACTGAAATTTTGTAGCATAAAATAATATCATTGTCAACATACTATATATAGTTTAATAAAGTATAGATAAAAAACTTAAGAAGAATCAAGCTAGGGGCCCAGGTTGACCACCTTCTTTAAATTCTCTGATGGTAAATACACCAAGCTTTTTCTAAAGTTTGCCTTGAAACTAAAGCATCCAGATGCTAAACAAAGTATTTATGCAAAGAATTTTTTCTTTACATTTTTAGATCATCAATGTAAATATTTAAAAATGCCAAAGGATCTCAACATTAGCATTCTGGTAAAGTGCCAAGTTTGCATAGTGCTAAAAGACTTATGTGTAAAGAACAAGAAGATAATGCTAAGTGAAGTTAGCCAATCCCCAAAAAACAAATGCCAAATGTTTTCTTTGATATATGGAAGCTTATTCATAGTGGGATGGGGGGCATTAAAGGAATAGACAAACTCTAGATAGGGTAGAGGGGTGGGAGGGGAAGAGAGGGGGCATGGGGTAATTAATGATGGTTGAATGTGATGATCATTGTTATCCAAAGTACATGTATGAGGACATGAATTGGTGTGAGTATACTAAGTATACAACCAGAGATATGAAAAATTGAGATATATATATATATATATATATATATATATATATAAAATAAGAGTTGTAATGACTTCCACTGTTATATATAAATAAATAAATAAATAAGTTTGAAGAGGAATTGTTAGCTCAACATTTACCATTTACTTATTTAGAATTGGCACCAATGTATTCTTCCTTGCTTGCTTAAAAACTGATTATTGTCAAATTTTTCTTTAAATTCCTATTTTATAAGAAAAAAAATCCAAAGCATTTGCATTATTTTTATTGATATTTGTTTGTTAACAAGACTGAATTTTTTTCTTTGGTTATGGCTCATCAATTTTTAATATATATATATATTTTTGCAAATGGAAAAAAAAAGAACAAGAATCTTGGTAATTTGAGCTGTGACTGTTTCTTCCTTCCCCTGAAACCAATGGTGAAAACAGAGAAAATCAGCCAATATTGCCCACTAGCTCATTGCTTAATTATACCTGCTCTCTTTCCACACTACTATTTGTGAGCACAGATAATTTTAGAGATTAAAGTTATATCTCAAATGGTAAATAAAAATCAATGCATCCGATTCATTAACAAAAGTCAAAGTCTTACCTCTTGAAATAAGAACTCATTCATCTTTCAGCAATAGACCAAAAACATAGTGGTTATATAGTTGTCTTTTACTTTTGTTCTCCTCTGGGGATAAATCTCTGAAGACACTAGAGATTCAAACGTGAATTCAAAGGTATCATAGAGTATCATTATTTTCTGTAGTAGATATTGAAAAGTTCAATTAAAAAAAAAACAACCAATGCTTCAATATTTTGTCAATTCTCAAGTGGTCAATTTGTTCATTTGTTTCTATATACCTGCATAATTTCACAATCTTTGTTTAATAATTACTAAAGAGTATAATATGTCTTATTCAAATTGTTTTATTCATAAACATTAGTTACAAGTGAACTGTGATATTTCTGATTAAGAAATACTCAGTGCTAAACTTCAGATATAAAATTCCAACCTTATCTTTGATCATTCAATATGTGTTTATTGATCATTATTGTGTATTGATATCTGTAACACATGCCATTATGTACCTTGGGGAATAGGATGTGAAACTTCAAGGAAAGTTGAATTTTAAGTAATAAATATTTTAAGTCATATACATTCATTGCAGAGTATATGTAAGTAAATAACTATCTTGAGAGTTATATAAAGAAGTACACATTTAAAAAAAGATGTTTGGATGACTTCCAGATAAGAAAGAGTCTCAAAGCACTGCTTCTTGAGTAGTGCCTTGTGGTGTAGCTGGTTCATAGTGAAATGCAAGAATCTTCAACTTGAAGACTTAATCTCACCCTCATTCTCCTACTAATTCTAATTTAAGAATCTCCCATTTCAACCTCTGAAAACTCTCATTTGAAGAGTGGGTTTACCACAACTTAGATAATAAGAACCAATACACACATAGAGCTCACTTTATGCCAATAACTATGATAAACATTTTACACTCATTTAATCCTCACAACAAATTGATGAGGTTGATACTTTTATTGTTCTCATTGTTTAAATGAGAGAACTGACACTGAAGAATTCAAACAATCTGTCCTAGACAGTTCCACCTCACTGTCAGATTCCTGCTTCCAGTACCATCCAGCAAAGTGTCTGCTTCCAGGTTCCGCTCTTCCTCTCTTTCTCTGAAGCTTATGACCTTCTGGGAGGCCATCAGCCAACTATTGAGTCTCTATGCAAGACTTTCCAGATATGGAAGCAGCTAAGGTCCCTGAGCACAGCCCCAAATAATGTAGGCTGGAATGCAGTGCATACACATAACCTTAGCTTTCAAATGGACAATTCTAGAAGTCCATCTCTGAGTTTCTACCTTGGCACAGTTGAACCAAGTTGCAGTTGCTCCAGCTATGACTTGGATTATACAACCAGGAAAGTGGACACCAGGAGAAGAATAGATCTCTTACTTGCAAGAATGGATAATCTAAAATGCTGAATATCTTGTTAATGTAAAAATCTATTGTAGTCCTTTCCATTCCCTTAAGATAAATAAAACTCAGGGTGGGGTTGTGGCTCAGAGGTAGAGTGCTTGCCCAGCATGTGTGAGGCACTGGGTTCGATTCTCAGCACCACATAAAAATAAAATAAAGGTATTATGACCTCCTATAACTAAAAACAAATAAATACATATTTTAAAAATGAATAAAACTCACCAAATAAACAATTTATATTATTGCCTTGTGGTATATTTTTGGAGAAGTATGTCAGATATAACAATGATAACATAAAGGTAGCATGAAAAAAATAAAAATATAAAGTCTCAGAATCTTTATGTTTCATAAAATTACTACACTATCAACTGTACATAAGCTGTGAAAATTTAAAAACATAAATTATAATCTTGAGAAAAATCATTTTAAAAGTAATGCAAAGAAATATGACTAAAATATCAGAAGACAAATGAAAATGGAAGTAAAAAATTTTAAATTATCCAAAAGAGGGCAGGAAATGGAAAGAGAAAAATTAAAAGTCTGATCAGGAATATCTATTAATACATATCAATCGATATCACTCTTAATGGTGAAGTACTAAATATCTTCTATCTTTGTTGGGGTAAAAGGTAATAAAGTCTACCCTTAACACACTTTTATTCAATATTATAGTGGAGGTGTCAGATATTGAATTAAGTTAATTAACAGCAATGTAAAAAAACACAAAGATTAAACAGAAAAAAGTAAAACTCTCCATTTGTACACAGTTGTTTTTGCAGGAAATTCTAAGAAATCTAAAATATATACTAAAACTTAATCAGTAAGATAACACAATAAAACCATCAAAAATGTCCAAGCAATTTTATTTTTTTTATTATTTTTTTTTTTGGTGGTGCTGGGGATTGAACTCAAGGCCTTGTGCATGCGAGGCAAGCACTCTACCCACTGAGCTACATCCTCAGCCCCCCAAGCAATTTTATTTTTATGGGCTACTATCAAAACAGAAAACAATTATATTTATAATACAACAAAAACATAAATATTTAGGAATAAATTTACAAACATCTGTGAAAATCCTGCTCACTTGCCGCAGTCTCTGGCTGGGCACAAATCACGAGCCACCACACAGCTTGTAGATTCAAACAGCAATTCTTTATTCCCGAACTCACACCGGCCGTCTACAAACACGTTCTGGGGGAATCCACGTTCTCTGCCCAAATCCACTCTCTGCCCAAATCCACTCCACTGGGCTTCTGTCTCCCAAAATATACTGTCTGACCCTAAGAACTCAAGAGAAACTCAGCAGCAGGATACGCCCTATTCTAAAGGGGGAACACCCTAATCTCCTATTATGCTAAACCGCCCTATTCTAAAGGGGGAACACCCTAATCTCCTATTATGCTAAACCGCCCTATTCTAAAGGGGTAACACCCTAAACACAGATCCGCCCTGGTCCTTGAGCAAGGTCACCTTACATGCAATGTCCTGCAAAATGTCCTATTTCCATGAGTCCTTCCACTAAAGAAACATGGGGGTACGCTGGCATGGAAATTGTCATACCTACTTGGCTGTAGGCTCCCAGGACTCACTAACAATTTTAAAGAAAAATTAAAGAAGAGCTAATTAAATAGAAAGAGATATACCACATTCATGGGATAGAAATCAATATCATTAAGTTGTCAATGCTTCAAAAATTGATCTATAAATTCAATGCAATGTGATTAATATTCTAAAGGCACTTTTTGTATAAATTAGCAAGGTAATTCTGTATAGATTGCAAACCAAACAGAATAGTGAGAGCAAGTTTAGAAAACTCACAAGTTTACAGGATTCACATTGCATGACTTCAACATAACTACCTTTATGTTATCATTGTTATATCCGACATACTTCTCCAAAAATATACCACAAGGCAATAATATAAATTGTTTATTTGGTGAGTTTTATTCATTTTTTAAAATATCTATTTATTTATTACCACAACCTAAATTTATCAAGACATATGATATTGGTGAAATCACAGACATACAGATCACAGGAACAGAAAAGACAATCCAAAATACGTCCATGTTTATACCATGTTTATATCTGACCTTTGTTTTGGGACAAATGTAAAGACAATTCAGTGGAGAAAGAGTTTTTAGCATATATTACTTAGACAACTACATACCCATGTGGAAAAAATGAATAACTATTAACTCATACAAACCACAAAAATTGAATTAAGATATTGCATACATAAATATTAAAGACAAAATTAAAATATTTTTTCCATTAAATATATAAGAAAATATAATTTTAGAAATTGCAAAAATAAAAGAAATTAAAATGACATATTATATTTTGTTAAAATGTAAAATGTTGGCTCCTCAAACAAAAAAATGAAAAACTGAAAAGGAAAAGCAAACATTTGCAATATATATGTGACAATGAGCTTGTATATAGAATCCATAAAGAAATCTTAGAATTGAATAATAAGATAATAAAGAACCCATATTTTTTAAAATGGGGGAAATATTTCAACAGGTACTTCATAATAGGGTATACACCTGACCAATAACACAATTAGAACTTCAGTAAGTCCTAAATAATTGTTCCAGATATTTAATTTGATAAGCTGTACCTATTAGCTTTGAGGTTTTGGAACCCAGCGGAGCCCATCCAAAGTGCTCCTCCTAATAGACTTCCTTCTTAATGACCATAATTTCTTTTTTATTATTTCTTACATACATCACAATAGAGGAGTGCATTACATTCATAATTTTTTTGCATTGCAATTCTTAATATACCTTTATGCCACAATTTATCAAATCTCTGTTTGTATAAAAGGTATGCTGACAGCAGATTCACATCTTCATACATGAATTTTGTATGATGATGACCATAATTTCTGTTTTTTGTTATTACATATTATGCAAGTAAGAGCATCTTGGTTGATATGGCATTTGTGTTGAATAATTAATGATTGGCAAAATTTGAGATTAGTCAAGTTCCAAACATCTTTCTAGATGTAAGAAATATGACAACAAGAAAAATGCAGAATTCAGTCAAGAGATACTGTGTTCAATGGAATACCATTTGATCATGAAAAAGATAAAATCCCGTCATTTGTGACAACATACATGGTATTATGTATGCAGGCTGTAAAAGGTGTTATGCAGACAGATAATTGTGTTAAGTGAACTAAGCCAGGCACAGAAAGACAAGTACTATAGGATCTCGGTCATACACAGACTATAAAAAGTTGGTCCCATAGAAGTTGAAGTATGAATAGTGGTTACAGGATGCAAGAGGGAAAGTGGAAGAGATTTATCAATGGATACTAAGTTATACTTAAATCGGAATAAGAAATTCTGTTGTGATATTGCACTGTAGAGAGACCATATATAATAATAATATAATATATATTCCAAAAAGCTAGAAAAATGATTTTGAAAGTTTTTACCATAAAGAAATGATGAATGTTGGAGGAGATGGATGTCTTATCTGATTTCAACAATATACAATATACATATGTAGCCAAAAGCCACATGGTACTCCACAAATATGAACAATTACTATGATCTTATGTATTACTCAAAAATAAATTTAAGAAGTTTTTAAAAATATTTTTTTAAAGATAAAAAGTGTTGACTGGTTTGCCATAAAATGTAAAATTTGAGAACAAATGTTGGATAGAAGACTTGATAATACATTGGGTTGAAGATAAGACAGATGATAAATAATTTGAGGGACAAGATGATGAGAGAAGCAATTAAGAGCCATTTGCAGATGTCACAAATGTCATTGTATAACTGCAGATTTGGATAAAAGTGAATATTCTTTGTAGGCAAAGTCTTCTACAGCAGAGTTGCTCCAAGATAAAGCAGTAACAAGATTCATACTGAGTGTTCATTTTCTTCCTACCTACCTTCACTTGTTTCTCCTGGGAATAGTCTCATGACAACTCATTTTTCTGCCCTGTGAATAGAGTATTAGAGAACGGAAGGACTTTGAAACTTTTCAGAATCATAAAATAAAGATAGTAACTGAGAGTAAATACGTGTGCTGGAATCACTTTTATGACAAGATATCTTTATAACAATTCATTTTGAATAAGAACAAACTTATCAAAAAATCCCATTATATGTTAGAGTTTTTAAAGCACATGTGTGGACATTACAATAGAGGATAGAGCCACAGACACAAGACTTCTGGTATCTAAATCAGTCTCAGGAGAATAGTCTCCAGTGGCCCCAGGACTCTCATTAAAATCTTCATGGTTCCAAGTTCCACCCTAAGGAATGAAGAAGACACTAACTTTAAGTTACAAGAGACTCCAATTTCAGAGGGGACTCAACACAGACATTCAAAGGGGAAAACTGCCTTAAAACTTATCCCTGAGTTATAACATATATGAAATCCAGAAGAGCCACAGAAGGCAACCCCTGAGTTGTGAGACTATACTCTTCCTACAGCTTAGTTACCTCTCCTAACTTCAAAAGGCTGGGAGGTGATTCTCTTTCTTTGCAAGGTGGGAATAAAGGGAGTTTATTTTTTCACTTCTTATAATAGACATTATTCTATGCCTTTAAATAATATAAGGCCTATGAGTGTGATAGAAGGTATTGAAATATCTGTGGAAACAGGTAAGTTGTAAATTAAGGATATTGCCAATTCATTCTTGGTAAAGATGAAAATTGTATGGGGAAAAGACTGTAAGAACTGAAAACACAAAATAAGATGGCAAAACTCAGCTGTATAAAGATGGTAAGGTGGGGAAAACAAATAGAAAGTTTGACACAGTGTTACAGTCATCTTGTTCTCCAGTGGCTGCCAAGGTCACTGGGATGATTAAAATAATGTCATACTGACAAAGCTCCTATCACTTTTGTACTTGAATAGTATGAGCAAAGCAGGATTTATCATCAGCATATATGACACGGATCATAAATCAAAGACTGTTTAACCAAATTCACTGATGAAGATTGTGTAAACTACACATACCCTGATATCTTTGAATCTTCTCTCCATGAACTCTTCAAGAGCTTGTGATAAGTATGAGTGATGCTGAAGTTTGAAGAATTTTTTTCAGCCTGTTTGTTTTTCACCATTCATTCAATTGAGCAAAAATGGGGAAAACATCAATCCGTGCATTCACATTACTAAGTGATATGATTCGGAGATGTTTATAGCAGTACATTTCATGTTTATAGCAGTACAACTCACAATAGCCAAGTTAAAGAATCAACCTAGGTGTCCATCAATAGATGAATGGATAAAGAAAATGTGGTATATATACACAACAGAATTGTAGTCATTCATAAAGAAGAATGAAATGTTGGCATTTGCAGAAAAGGGGGTATAATTGCAGAATATCATTTTATGCAAAATAAGAAGACTCAGAAAATTAATGCACTTATGTTATTTTACATGTTTCTTTTCTACAGAATCCAGAGAGGAAAAGGCAGGGTAGCGGGGGAGGGATCTTATGAAAATAGAAGGGAGATCAGTAAAGTAGATAAAGGGAATTAGGAAAAGACAGGAGGAACTGGGAATGAAATTGATTGAAGTATGTCATGTGCATGTATGAATATGTCACAATGAAACCCACTGTTGTGTATAATTATTGTGCACCAATTTAAAATTGCCTAAGATAACCCAAGCAATAAAGAAACTTCCAATTTCTCAGAAAACTGCTTATAAAAATAAATAAATAGCCAAGTGCGGTGGCACACACCTGTAATCCCAGCAGTTCAGGAGGCTGAGACAGGAGGATCACAAGTTGAAAACCAGCTTCAGCAATTGCGAGGCACTATGCAACTCAGTGAGACCCTGTCTCTAAATAAAATACAATAGGGCTGAGGGTGGGGCTCAGTAGCCGAGTGCATATATACATATATAAAGAAAGAAAGAAAATTGCCTTAGACAAGAAAGTCAATGGCAATATTGACTAATAACATAACTTAGGTCAGTAAAGTCAGCAGAAGTAAAAACTATCCATTTGGAGAACATCCAGCTATCATCAGTATGTGTCAAAAAGTATTTACTAATACACTTAAGTAAAAATCCTGGAAGCATTTCTGGAGAATATGGGATTCTGTATGTTTCCAATAGCACAATTCTTAGTCAAATATCTACATTAACTGACTTTGACTGTATAATGAGGGATGCAACATTTTAAAACTAGTCTGTCTCTTCCCTGCCTTATACAGATGTCAAGATATGAAAACAAACTTTTTTGATTTTTTTCCATTCTCATCACAGTACAATAGGTTGGGAAACAAGAAGAAATGACAACACTGCCAGGGAGAGTTGAGAGGCTTCCCAGGGCAAGTGACATTTGAATGGTCTTTTCAGTACAGTTAGGTTTTCATCCAGGCCAAAAAAAAAAAAAAAAAAAAAAAGACAGAATGAACATTTTAAGTAAGACAAACAAGATGTGCAAAGTAGAAGAACGAGGAACTGACTTCCTGAATTTGGAAAACAACAGACTATTCTCACACAGGGGAGGCTGACAGCAGGAAATGAAGAGGGACAGGTGAGACCTTGAACCCATGCTACAGTGAGTACACATGTGGAAACTTAAAATCAACTAGCCATGCAAGTGGTTCTTCATACTCTCAACACTCTGCAGCAAGTATGCTCTGGAGGTGCACCTACTGCCCACGTCACCTTGGCAAATCAAGCACGTCTCCAGTTTCATTTCAAACAAGACCATCTTAATAGCATTTATATCTTAGGGTAGCTATGAGGATCTATGAGACAGCATAGCTGAAGCATGCATACAGATTAGAAGTTATTAGCATTTTATGGCATGTGAGCAAAGGGAACTCGAAAGGCATCTATAATGAGTGATAGAACATGATGATAGACTTGATATAGAATAGCTCCCAGACAGGAGGCAAGAGGTGGTGCAAAAATCTAAATGACCTTTTGAGCCTAGAAAAAGTGGACAATAAGAGAAACTGAGTTGTCCAAAGAATTGAAGCAAGGACCTGGAAAACATGTAAAACTCTGATAGAAAGTACAATGAAGGAAGGAAAGGAAGCAGGCAGAGAGAACACCATATGCCAAGGAGCAGTCATCTAAAGGATCAGGGTGTATTTGAAAAATAGAGGACGTATTGTCCCACTTAAACACAGGGCAGGTAGAGGCTGAGCCAGGAGATTTATCTTGCTATCAGTTTGTGAAATGCACTGAAGCTCACGCTGGGGTATTTGAATTTCCTCCTATCAGCAGTATATAGCCAGGCACTGTTGTTGACAGAGCAAATATAGCCTGTATTTAGGAATCCAGCATCTGGTCACATAAAATGAACCTGTAAGAAAGAGACTTGTGACACACAATGAAGGAGGTGCTCAATTTATCTTATAGGGAGGCTTCAAGGCAGTAGCAGTGGGATTTAAAAAACAGACATAAGGAGTCCAGACATCTGGAATTCTGGAAGTGATTTCATGGATGAGAAAAAGTAAAAAACAGAGCTCATGATAGCTCTCTGATATCTACAAATAGCTCAAATAGGAAACTCAGGAGGAAGGATATGACTGGTTCTGCTTTGAAAATTTTGCACTGAAAATCTGGTGTTGGAGAGATTCCAGGAGAAATTTTAAGTATTTTTTCATAGAGACTGGAATTAGAGGGTGGTAAAAAAATAAGTGGTAACCCAAACAATAAGAGTGGAAAAGATATTCCTGTAAAGGTTACTATAATCGACTGGGAACCTTCAGAGGAAAGACTCTTTGTGGAATGGTCTCAAAGAGAAGCTGTGTGAGTCTTGGTTCAAGATTGCTTGAGTAGACCTGTGGCCCACCTTCAGGTCTTTATGGTAGCTGAGACTTGTGTCTATAATGTTCTCTCCCCTAATCTTTATGTATTGTTTACAGATTGTCATTCGCCTCTCATTTAAGTATATCGCATCCTCAGAGAGGGCTTCCCTGACTCCATAAACAACAAGAGTGATACACTCCCATTTGACAGAGGTGCTACATGTCTGGTACCAATGTGTTTCCCATGCAATGAATCTAATGGCATATCATAGACATTAGTCAATAGACATTGAATGAATTCATGACATTTGATAGCCAATTAAACACTCCATACCTCACTTTCATCTTTTGTAAATCCAAATGATAATTCCCACTTCACAGACATGTGAGGATTATGTGAGGTAGAGTTGCCTAACCCCAGCATGTTTTCTGGCACATTACCAGTATTGAATAGTTGCTAGTTAACTACTGTTCTATTCTATAGCCAAAACCAAATAGAAAACATCAGCTCTTCAAATAACAATATAGTTTCGTCTTTTGTCTTCTTTTTCCTTAATCTTTATAAATCCTATATTTACAGTGTCTCTTTCTCTCTCCCTCTCTCTCTCTCCCTTCCCCCACACCTCCATTTTCCACCCCTGCTTTCTTATTATTTTTCTTTCCCTCATCTTTGTTCCAGAAGTTAAAATCAAAATTCTTTGGAGATTCATCATATTGGTTTCCTGCCTGTGTCTCCCACATGAACTGATATTTGATGAATAAATGAAATAGAAATGTGACTTGAAAAACTGATCTAAGGAATTTGAGTCTATTCCTTTCAGGTCTTGAATGCAAGGACCATTTACCAAGCATACTAGTTAGAAAATATCCTGGAGATTCTACCCAAAATTCAAAAGTTGATCCAGATATCATGACCAGAATATGACATTTTGGAGTGAGATAGTATCTTCAAATTCATTTGACTCCAAGGTAGCCCATTATATTTTATGAGGCTGTTTGAAAAGAATTTTGATGAAAATTTCCTAAGAACTTTAAAATCATTGATGTGTTTTAAGAACTTGTTAAGAACTACTAATAGAGTATATTACAAGCATCAAATATTATCATGGACCTGAACCCAGCAGAAGTAGCAAGTTAAGTACATTTATCAGGTCTAGTAATTTTCACAATGGAATCACTCTGGAAGCCACTGGATGGTGGGGTGCTCTGATTTAAACAGAATTGCACTGAGAACAATATCAAAGTTCTTTTAGAAATTTTCACTGATGTCTTCAAAATGTTTAAATGTTACACACATCATTTTAAATAACTTAAATGACTGAGTTATTTTATTTATTCAACTCCAAGTGCCAGTGTACCATTAGATTACAAGAAGTATTTGAAAAATATGGTATCACAAAACCAGTGGATGAAAGCAAAGAGATTTTATTCATATTTTCCCTCTTCCATGCAGATCCTAAATGGAGAAGGGAAGGATCAAGAGCAGCTGTATGAGTAAAATCCAAGAAGATATTTGGTCCCTCTCTGTGGCGTAATAATTCTGTGCTAGAATCATCACTTGAGCTCCTGACCTTGATTACAGTTAGGTATATTTAACTCCTTCTTTTCCAGCTCTTTCTTAAGAATTGTCTTACCAAAAGTCTGGTATGGTGGCACATGCCTATAGTTGCAGCTACTTGGGAGGCTGAGGCAGGAGGATTGCTTGAGCTCACAAGTTTGAGACCAGCCTATGCAACATAGTGAGACTCCAACCAAAAGAAAGAGAGAAAATGAGTCTAACACTTGCTCTAGATTAATGTACAGGTGACATCAATACAGCTTTTTATGAACATCTCAGAGTCTTGACCTCAAGCACATATACACCTACCATGTAAAGTTACTCCCACCAAGAAGATGGGCAATCACTCAGCAGTAAGCACATTCCTTCTGTGGGGATTTTCCAGTTTCCCAGACCTGCAGAATCTCCTCTTTGTAGTGATTTTTCTCTTCCCATGTGACCATCCTACTTGCAAATGTGTCCATAATGGTGGCCATCAAGTTCAGTCACAACCTCCACACCCCCATGTACTTTTTCCTCTTTGGTCTGTCCTTTTCAGAAACCTGTACCACGATGGTGATCATCCCCCGTATGCTAGTGGACTTGCTCTCAGAGAGCAAGACGATTTCTCTTCCTGAGTGTGCCACCCAGATGTTTTTCTTCTTTGGCTTGGGAGGCAATAACTGCTTCATTTTGTCTGCCATGTCCTATGACCGTTACACTGCCATCCACAACCCACTTCATTATCCCATCCTGATGACAAGAAAGTTCTGTTTCCAGCTCATGATGACTTCTTGTATGGTTGGGTTCTTGGTTTCTCTGTGCATCACCATCATTATATTCAACTTCTCTTTTTGTGACTCTTACATCATCCAGCACTTCTTCTGTGACATCTTGCCCGTGGCCAGCCTTGCTTGTGATTACAATTCCTATCATGCAATGGCTATTTTTATGTTCTCTGCCTTCGTGTTGGTGGGCAGCTTTATTTTAATTTTGATATCCTACATCTTCATTTTGTCCACAGTTTTGAAAATGCCTTCTACAAAGGGGAGGTATAAGGTCTTCTCGACTTGTTCCTCTCACCTCACCGTGGTGTCCATTCACTATGGATTTGCTTGTTATATCTACCTGAGACCAAAAAACATCAGCTCCTTCCGTGAAGACATGCTGATGGCCGTGACATACACAGTGCTGACACCTCTGCTGAACCCCATCGTCTACAGTCTAAGGAACAAAGAAATGAAGATAGCCCTTAGGAAAGTACTAGGCAGTGGCAATAGGTTTATTTTTTAGATGGTAAATAAAAGAGCCCTGAACATTTAAAAGAAAATTACAGAATGTTGATAAATAAAAAAATGGGAGTTCATAACCCACTTGAATCTAATGTATGAAATATGATATGTCAAGAGCTTTGTAATGTTTTGAACAATCAATAAAAAAAAACACAAAAAAAGTGGATGAAGTGGAATACATCTAATAAAAACCACAACTTTTGTACAAAGCAACTTAAATATTATCTGATTACCTGATATGTCCTTGGTTTACCATTTTTCTACTACAAACATAACACAATTTTAAAATATTTTCCAACATTATAATACATATGCACATATAAATGTAATAAATATAACAAACATATTTGGAACATAGGACTTTCATAATAGCAGTTGCCTATAGGGAAGGAAGAAAATTATAAGATTGTCTAAAATTTGAATGGCAGTATATTGATTGGGGATCCAGTCATAGTGTATTTATTCTTTATCAAGTCCCAAATATCCAGATATTTTATTCATTTTAAATATCTTAAAGGGTTGAATTATTTTATTTTCATAAAATAACATTCTTTTATTCTCTCGTGAAATAGCTCAGAGTTAACTTCATTTTATGTTTTATTTTTCTTCTGACTTATTCCATGGGTAACAGGGCAAAAGACCTGGGATAATTTTCTTTCTTTTTTTTTTTTTTAAGAGAGAGAGTGCGAGAGAGAGAGAGAGAGGAAGAGAGATAATTTTAATATTTATTTTTTAGTTTTTGGAGGACACAACATCTTTGTTTGTATGTGGTGCTGAGGATTGAACCCGGGCCGCACACTTGCCAAGCGAGAGCACTACCGCTTGAGCTACATCCCCAGCCCGAGAACAAATTCTATTATATGTGTTTCTATAATCACAGTGGTTTTATCAGAATAAAAACAAAATTTTATGGACATCCCAGTGAGTTCTAGAATCAGGAGAAGGATGGTTGAGGAGGAGATACTAGCCTCACCTCCCTTAAACACACACACACACACACACACACACACACACACACACGCACACCAAACAATAAGGAGACAGTTACCACAAATAGCCATAGGAAGGCTCCAGTTCAATTAAGAGCATAAAGCAACACAATATAACAAAAATGATAAATAAGAAGGAAGGAAGGGGAAGGGAAGGAAAAAAAAGAAAAAAAGTGAGAATAACCCCACAGAAAGGATAGCTGGAGAGACTGGCTTAGTGGATTTGTCTGGAGAGGGAGAGAAACAATGAAGAAATGTGGGCGCTATCTGTATTGTTCAGTGGTTGTCACCATGGTGCCCAGTAGCCTGCTTGGAGGAGGCTCTTCATAGTCTTTGCTGCTGAAGACATTAATAGTCCCCAGGACAACTGTGAACTCTCCACAGCTTTCACAGTAGAGGGCCCTGCAATGTTCATTGGCACTGACCCCAGCAGCCAGCTCTGCAGGGGACACGCGCAGCTTTCACCACTAAAGTAACCAGCCCTCACTGCTGCTATGGACCTCCAGGAGAGGGAGCACTCCTCTACCCCTACCCTCATCAGAATTAGCTACCATTGTACAACCTGGGGTCAAGAGCTGCCACACACTCAACCCTACACTTTTCCCAGATCTGTGTGTACTGCACTTCAGACTCTGTCTCTGTGGCTGCTCTGTGTATACCCATAATCCAAAATCCAGCTCTGTAGTTATTCTCTACATTTAGGTGCCTAGACACAATTGCATGACTATTACATGGTCACTCACCCATCAAACATTCATGCCACCACCACCACTTGGGAGCCTATAAGCCAGACCTTGTGCAGAGTGTATGGTTTCAGCCATGAAACATCTACACTCCACCCAGCTATCACCTTGTACCCCCCAAAATCAGTCAGTGAAGTCTGAAAGAGGCAACTGCTCCATCAACTGCACATTGATCGACAGAAGGCTACAAGAAACAAGAAACCAAATAAATGATAACATTAAAGTAACAATAATTTTCAAGAGAATGATTACAAAGAAATGAAGACCTAGGAATTCAAAATAATGGTTTCAAGGAAGTTCAACAAGCTACAAAAGAACACTGATTGACATCTTAAAAACTGAAGATGTCAAGAAAACAATACACAACAAAAGGAAAAGTTCAAGAGATAGAAAGAAACCATAGAAAATGTCAATAGTATGGTTTAGATGTGAGGTGTCCCTCAAAAGCTCATGTGTGAGATGATGAGAGAAGGTTTAGAGGTGAAATGATTGGATTATGAGAGCCTTAACCCAATCCGTGAATTAATCCTCTGATCAGTATTAACTGAGTGGTAACTGTAGGCTGGTTGGGTGTGGCTGGAGGAGGTGGGACCTTGGGGGCATGCCTTTGGGGAATATATTTTGTCCTTGATAAGCAGAGTTCTCTCTGCTTTCTGGTGAGCTGCTTTCCTCCACCATGATGTACTGTCTCACCTTGAGTTCCGAGGAATGAAGCCAGCCATCTATGGATTGAGGCCTCTGAAACCATGAACCCCAAATACAATTTTCCTCCTGTAGTTGTTCTTGTCAAGTCTTTTGGTCAGATCAGCGAAAAAGCTGACTAAAACAATCAACAAAACTAAGTGTTTTTTAGAAAGAAATAAAATCACTAAATCTTTAGCTGTGTATCATGTGCATGTCATGTATGTAGCCTATGTATACATTTTAAAAAGAACTCAGATGATTCTTCTATTTCATGGTATTGAGAAATTAATTGGTGAAGGAGCATAAGAATTTAAAGAAGTACTGTTGTAACTATTATTTGTAGCCCAGGGATATGAAAAGGAGATACCACATCTAAAATGAGACCCAATTTCAATGATACCAAAGCCCCAAGTAGCAGAAATCATATGTGTGCTAAAAGCACCACATCAAGGTTGATAGGACAATCATAATGACATCTAAAAATGTTTGACTTACAGAAATCTTTGAGGTGTTATCCATGGGTGGGCAAATCAGTAAGGCTTTACTCAATGTGTATGACTCAACATACTCTAGGGTCAAAGAGCAGAGGCCTGATTTGAAACACCATATAATGTGCTGAGATCTCCTCCCTTCATTCTCAGACCTAAATCAATACATAGATTCAGAGTCCTATGGATTAAGGAGAGGCTATGGCCTTGAGTAAAAGTCTTGCAATAATATCACATATACATTCTGTGACTCTCATTCTTCATCTATTCCAAATAGATTTAAGGACTTTTAAAGGTAACTATTAATGATAAAGAAAAATATCCAGAACTTTCAGGGGTTCTTACACACTAAGAACTTTCTGAACATACGTTGTTCTGAACTACACTCATCTTTGAAAGTCCACTATAGTCCACCAATCAGGGAAAATGCTTACAGGTACAAGATAAGCAGAATTTTTACTTAATTTTTACCTTATTGTGAGCCCAATACTGCCCAGATCTATAATTGAAATATATTTACTGCCAAACTTAGTGCCATATTAGCTCCTTCATCCATGAAATTGGGCTACTACATGAGAAAGTCCAAATGGATGCTCCTGGATCTGCTCATCCCAGCCAATAGGGGCAATCAAAGGAAATTAGAATCAAATACACCCAATAAAATTGCACACAGATTCTAGCAGGATTTTTGGAGCAGTAGGATAAAGTGCCTGGGGCAGTGGGGCTGATGTTAGTGTCCTCAGCTTCCAGCATGAGGCATGATAGCACTTAGGGCAACAATCTGCAGCCTGAGTCCTTAGCAGCAGCTGCAGTGGTGTCCTCACCTGACCAGTTCTTCACAGGGATTGAGGCACAGTTTGAACCTGACTCTCCAGTATTCCTGGTCACTCCTAATTTTCTGAAAATATCCAGAGTCTGTTTCTGTTGCCTGCAACTGAAGACTCTCACTGACTGATATGCACACACACAGTAATGTTTTCATAAGCTAGTCAATACATAGAGAAGAGCAGCAACATTGCTCACTGAGTAAAATCAAATGGATGAGAGTTTTTATTTAGATATTCCTCAATCATTTATACAGAATGATTACAAATGGAGTTATTTAAATGTGACAGTATAAATGAATGTACAGTAGTTAATATCATTTTAAAAGCACCATGTAGCTGATAGGAGGCAGAACAACATTAAAGAAGAAAGATCTGAGCTCTTTCTTCTGGCTGCCTGTTTCAAATCCCACTTCAACCACCCACTTATTCACCTTGTGATGTTAGCCAAGTTTCTTTAAGTACTCAAATCCCTTATCTAAATAGTGAAGACAATAGACATATTGTTGATTACCTGAGATCATATGTGTAAAGAATTTAGAAGAGTGTTAAGAACATAGCATTTGGCACAATGCTATGTTCTTAACATTATATTAGATAACATTAATATCATGAAAACAACAGCGCACTTTTTTTTAGAGAGAAAGAGAGAAGAGAGAGAGAAGAGAGAATTTTTTAAAGAGAGAGATTTTTTAGCATTTATTTTTTAGTTTTTGGTAGACACAACATCTTTATTTTTTATTTTTTTTTAATGTGGTGCTGAGGATCGAACCCAGCGCCCCTCACATGCCAGGTGAGAGTGTTACCGCTTGAGCCACATCCCCAGCCCCAACAACAGTGCATTTAATGTTTTAATTAATTTAATGTTTTCAACACTCCACTGATAAGTATTGTTATTATCTCAACTTGACAGCTGAGGAAGTAGAAACACAAAAAGGTTAAGTAACTTGCCAAAGATCATATGGGTCCACTTATTAGTGGACAAGCTTGGATTCCATTCCTGGTGGTATGGCCTCAGAGTTTTCACTTCTAATCACAAAACTAGAACTAATTTATTAATATTACTACTGATTGCTGTTACCTTTGTTTTATTATCGCTTTCATTCAGCCCTACTAGCATACTGGCTCTGATCTCAAACAGGGGCTAACATCTTATGGCAATCATAAACAAAGACACTCTCAAGCTCATTAGGACAATAACTTCCCTTTGATCTTGTTTACCTGAAACTAGACTTCAGGTTTGGATAAGCTGGCTCAGAGTAGATGGCTTAATGACTCTTCAGGGAACAGAGCGGCAATTGCTCATAGTCAATTTTAGAGATGATATCGAGTTTAAGGATTAGTCCAGGGACTCATATCTCCTATATTTAGAACTGAAGATGAGGTACAGAATTGAAGACAAACCCCAGAGGACTCAAAGATGAGATACTATCTCTGCCCATCCCTACTTCCCCAGTACTCAAACTGATACACCTGCAAGTCATTCCATATCCCAAGACAATGGGACATTAGAGCAATGACGGGGGATGTCATTAATTCTTAGTGTGTGTGTGTGTGTGTGTGTGTGTGTATAGTCAGCCCTTGGTATCCATAGGGAATTTGTTCCCTGATCCTCCATGGATACCAGAATCTGAGGATACTCAAGTCCCTTATATAAAATGTTGTACTATTTGCATATAACCTATGTATATTCTCCTATGTACTTAAAATCATATCTAGGTTATTTGTAATACCTAATACAACATAAATGTTATGTAAATAGTTGTTATACTGTATTGTTTATGGACTAATGATAAGAAAAAAGTCTGTACGTTTTCAGTACAAATGCAATTTTTTTCAAATATCTTCAGTTTATAGTTGGTTGAATTCATGAATGTGGAACTACAGACACAGATGACCAACTGCATATATATTTAAACAGGAATTACAAGTTCTAAGAAACACTCATTTTTCCCTTTTAAATCCTGAACATATCTGGCTTTTTGAAATTAAATAAATCTGGCATTTTTAAACAAAATTTTAAAAATCTCTGCTACATGTTTTGTTGATGACTGATAAATACCATCTGAATCTATAGTTTGGCCCACCTCTGAAAGAGTTTCATTCAGGAATAGATGGCAGGATTGAAATTAGTCTTTGGGTCAGTCACATTCTGAGCAAAGGTGAGAAATCCAGAAGAATCCAGGAATGGTAGAAATCTAGGCTTTAAGTAAATAGAAGTTGACTTACAAATAGTGAAAGTGGAATAATATAAATGAGACCTTTTAAAGAAAGTATTTTTAACCACACATTGAAAATTGCCTTTGTACCCTGAGGGGAAAAAACGGGGAATGTTGGAACTGTCACAATGATTGATTTGAAAATATACTTCAAAGCCATAGTAAAATATAATAATATTAGTAGTATGGTACTGATATACAAATAGACACACCGACCAATGGAACAGAAATAGAGGACACAGAAATACACCAATGCAGCTACAACCATCTGATTGTCAAAGGGGTTAAACACATACATTAGAAAAAAGACAGCCTCTTTAACAAATTGTGGTTGGAAAATTGGATATCCATATATAGGAGACTGAAACTAGATCCTTCTCTCTCACCCTGTACAAAATAATCAATTCAAAATGGATCAAGAATCTAAGTATAAGACCCGAAACTTTGAAATTGCTAATAGAAAACACTTCAAGATACACACACAGGCAACAATTACTGAAGATTCCTAACAGCTCAGAAAATAATATACCAAGAATTGACAAAAAATGATTGCATCAAATTTAAAAGTTTCTGCACAGAAAATTAAAAAAAAGTTAACATTGTGAAAGGACAGCCTACAAGGGCGAAATTTTCTGCCAGCTACTCTTCTCATGGAGAATTAATTTCCAGAATATATAAAGAATAAAAAAAAACTTAACACCAAACAACCAAATCAATAAATGGGCAAATGAACTGAATAGACACTTCTCAAAAGAAGTACAAATGACCAAAAATAAATTTAAAAAAATGTTTAACATCTTCAGCCATAAGAAAATGCAAATCAAAACTACAATGAGATTCCATCTCACCCCAGGGAGAATAGCAATCATCAAGAGTACAAATATCAATAAATTTTATGATGAGGCTGGGGGGAGAGGAACTGGTGTATACTATCAGTAAGCCACTATGGAAATAAGTATAGCGGTTTCTTAAAAAACTAAAAGTAGAACTATCTTCTGATCTTGCTATAGCACTCCTCTCTCTCTCTCTCTCTCTCTCTCTCTCTCTCTCTCTCTCTCCACACACACACACACACACACACACACACACACACCTGAAGAAATTAAAGTCACAATACCATTGAAGTACCCACATTTATTGCAGCACAACTCACAATAGTCAAGGTATGGAATCAACCTGTGTACTCATCAACAGATGAATGAACAAAGAAAATGTGATCTATGTACACAATTGGTATTACTCTGCCATAAAAAAAGAATGAGATCATGTAATTTGTGGGGAAAATGAATGGATGGAACTGGAGATCATCATGTTAAATGAAATAAACCAGACTCAAAATGATGGTTACCTCATGTGTGGAATATAGGAAAAAAGACAATATAAAAGTAGAAGGGAAACTATCAGAGCAGAGGACTGGGTGAAAGGATGGGAGGGGAGGGCCAGGTAATAGGGGAGTGGGAATGATCAAAATGTGCTCTGTGTATGTACAAATATGCTACAGTATGCACAAATATGCTACAATAAAACTCATTCTCTACATAATTAATATGTATTAATAAATATTTGCCTTTATAGAAATAATCCTTGACCAAAGAAATTTCAAAATATAATACTATCTTGTTCTATAATAAAATGCTTAAGCCTCAAACCAAATTAACAGCACATGGGCTACCCCAGGGCAAATTCAGTAATTCAGAGTCTCCACCAACTCTCATTCCTATGAAAGAATCGTCAAATCCATATGGGTTCCTGGTTGTGGGAGAACAAAATGTCTCTTGTTTTGAGTTATACCTTTGGCACTTTTACTGGTCACCCTTAAGAATTAACATTTCCAAGATTCTTATAATCTAGAGAATGCTCTTTCTCAAAGAGTGTCCTCTGATGAATGTGTGAACTATGTATGCAACTTCCTTTAATACAACTCCTTCCTCGAAACTAGAATTGAGTTTCATGACCCAGCAGTTCCTTAGAAACATCTCTCCCTTCTTTAGAACCTCACTGGTGATTATCTGACTCTCCTAGACTAGGGACCTCTCTTTCCTGGTTTAGCTGAGCAGTGGAGCATAGTATCATGGTCACTCTCCTCCCTGAAACCCAAAGTATCAATTTCTCCTTCTTTTTTTCCCCTACTGACACTCACCCAGACAAGATCTGTATCTGCTTCCTGCAAACCCAGCCTTTAGAAGACTTGCCTAGATTTTCCCCAAGATATTCAATTTCTACAATTGGCTCATTATGGAATGAGAATTCCATAGAAAAATCAATTCTGCAGAAAATACATTGATCTAACATTTGAACCGGGACTAGACAGTGAAATGATAGTGAGGGAATGTAACATATATGGCAGTGGTTCAAATGACCCCCTGCCTTTGTCCATTGCTCCAGCCCCTTCAGTCACTAAACAAGATAGAAGTACAGTCCTAGGACTCCAGAAATAAAAGGCCCCATTACTGTCATTAAGGTAGACTATATTGGAATCAAATACAGCATTTGCAAAATCATGGACTTCTTAGTTAGTAAATCAAATTTATATTTCATTCTCCACTTAGAAATTCTCCACTCTAACTAGAATGGCAAGTCATGGATTTGTCTGCTACAAGTTCCTTAAAATGGAAAACTTTACTAGAAAAGGCCACTCACACCACATCTTCAGATCTAACTCAAGTAGACTTTTCTTCCAGCTCCCCCACCTTCTCTGGTATGAGTTAATGAACTTAGGAAATGCTGAGGGATATAAGATGTGCCTTCTAATTGGAGAAAGCTCTGCTTTGCCTTAAATGCCAAGGTTGAAAACCACATACTCTGCACTTTACGGGATATAGTAGAGGACTCGATTCTAACCCTTTATTTCCAAGTGACCACAAGGAAAGACCAGATGCATTGAGAAACTGATCCTGGCCACATCAGGAGGTATTTACTGACCCAATATCAATCCAGAGAGGAATGGGGTTAAGGGAGAGAAACAGGAAAGCAGGCCTAAGGGACCACTAAAACATTTAGTCTATGTTGTGGTTTTGAGTATGATTTTATTCCTTAATTTGGTTCATAATAAATAGGAGAATTAAAGACTACTTTTCTCTAACATTACCAGTTGTGATACTCTAGCAAAGATCATCTTTTCTTTGCAAGCAAATATATACAGTATGTGTAAGAGAAGGACCACCATAGGGATAGGGGCAAATGCACTCCTAGGCCTTGACCCAGGACCTGACATCAGGCCCCAGGATGCCTGGTGTGTGCCACACTCAACCAGCTGTGCATCCTTGAGGTCAGGGTGCCCTGTATGCATTCTCTTGACCAGCTACAGTAACTCATCTTTAGCACAGGACAAAATGTTGGAACTGATACACCTAAAGCCAATTCACATTCCCACGCCTATAAGCAATCAATAAAATGAGCTCCCTTCTCTAGTTCAGGGAGCCAGCCTGACAACTTCTTTCAGAGCTATGTCTCCCTTCCTTTATGGAAGCCCCAATAAAAGCCTTCCCTGCATGTTTGCTCACCTGCTTCAATTTGGCTTCCATTGTCATTGAGTCAAAAGACCCCAGAATCTGGAATTATATGCATGCTAGGTGTATAATCTTTGGATATTATTACCTGGCTCCCCATAAAATATTCATGAAACTCGTACCTCAGCTGCAACTTCAAGCCCACCTACTGCAAGGGCAAGGACTGTATCTTAGCATGTCTTAGTCTCACACCAAAGGTTCTGGACTTGGGAGTTGTCCTGGGCCAAAGCATCACAGCCTGAGGCATAGGTAGCTACCAGGATGATTCATGGATTTTAATTCCCAAGGGTGATTTAAATCAAATGTAAAATGTCTTACAAAACTCTGCATAAACTGTTCCCTTGGTACCCAGAAAGCTCTGGAATAACAAGAGGTAACAGACTCATTACCCTTTATAAATATTTACAGGCTTGTCAGTGTGGAACACAGAACCAAGCCTTCCAGGCAGACATGAAGAGGTTTGTTTGTGGAACTGGAAACACACCAATTAAATGCTTCTGGTGCATTCGGAATCCTGATTAACTGTCCAAAAGGTGTCCGGTAAGTTGTATTTACTTCTAAGGCAAAAACCACAAGCAGCCTAGAAAAGGGTATCAGTGACAGGGCTCTGAGGAAGATGGGATGTTTTGCTTCTGTCAGGGATGAAGTGTGAAGGATGGTTGGCTCTTACTTGGAAAAGCTGGGATCTTTTTTTGTCCATGAGTTATTCTGTGAGGAAAACATAGAAGGGACCTAATAAACTTATGAAGCCTTTGAAACTGCATGAAAATGTTTATGAGTGAAAATTTCCTAGGAACAGATACTTAGCTTTCATCAGATTCTCAAAGTAATTCATGTGCCCCTCCTCTGCAGTTTAATACTTCTTAGGCTACTCAACAAAGTTGTCTGAATCATTCATATATAGTAAATAATGATAAGGAACAGAACAACATTCTGAATTATCATACATTGGATGTATCAGTTAAGCTCAATAATAAATGTCAAATGGGCCTGAACAAATCAAGAGGAAGTGTTATTGAACTCATCTTAATATGCCTCAAATTATCTCATATCTTTATAAGAAAATGCTCATGAAATAAATAAATACTGAGAAATCATAAATGGAAAGACAGTATCATTTAGGCTGAGAGATCTAGAATTAGCCTGCATGTCTTAAATTCTGTCTCTATGACTTTATGAATTTGACAAACTACATCTCAATTTCCTCTCTAAGAAAATGGGGAAAATAACAATTTTATATTAAATAAGATAATATATAAAACAGAATGAATTTTGATGCATTTAAAGTATTCCAATAGCCATCAGTTATTATCATTTGGTTTGAGTTCGTTAAATCACAGTAGCCAGAATTTTCTTTTTAAGGGGGGAACCATAAATTTTTTCATAGGTAGAAAATTGAAAGTCAAATATTTACTACTAGAGTTTTATCTTATTTTGTTGTTTTTCCAGAAATTTATCATCAGGTCTAGTTGTATTCTAAGAACTAATAGATTAAACATTTATATTATCAGTAATCCTCAAACTTAGAAATGAATTCAAGTAGAAGTTTTTCGGATTGCAGAAGAATATTTCCATATGATGAATGATGAATAAATATTTAGGCAATGGCATAGTAATTTTTTAATTTTTTAAAACTTCCAATTAGAATGTTTTAACCATGTCTTTAGGAACTATATAGGCAAATATGAAATCACATCAATAAGAGCTAATAGAAAAGATCTTCTGTCATGTGAGAGCTGTTAAATCCAGCTGGAATCTGCACACTGGCCTTTGGACTCTTCCAGAAGTACTAAACCTTCCCAAGCCTGTTTGAATGGGAACTGTCACATTTTGAATGCTGGGAAGGCTTGATCAATTCTAGAACTGAATCCAAAAGAATGCTTTTCCACCGTTAGATAGCACAGAATTCTGAAAACAAATATTTTACAGGCACCATTTCACTGAGGAGATGGTTTAAGAGATTGGCTGAAGATTTCAAGCTTTTGTTGAGAGAGGTCACATATGCCAAAAGCCAGGGATGTCAGGAATGCCTATATTTAAAAGACCCTTCCCTAAAACCTGATGGAGCTATCCTGCACATCCTGGGGCACCTTTTCTTCCCTGCTGACTCCTCTTGTCAGCCATTAATGATCCATTCTCCCCAAAGTTCTGTCCTGGAACATTTGTTTTCACCTGTTACTTTCATATGTATCTCTCTCTCTCTCTCTCTCTCTCTCTCTCTCTCTCTCTCTCTCTCTCCCTCACTACTTAACAAAGTTGTCTGAATCATTCATACTCAGTGAATAATGATAAGGAACAAAACAACACTCTGAATTATCAAACATTGGATGTATCAGTTAAGCTCAGTAATAAATGTCAAATGTGCCTGAACAAATCAAGAGGAACAAATCTCTCTCTCTCTCTCTCTCTCTCTCTCTCTCTCTCTCTGCCTCTCTTCCCACCCTCCCTTCCATTCCTCTCTCCCTGAGTGATCTTAGTTGTTCCCACATCTATACCAGTGACTTCCAAATCAGGATCACCAGCTCTTACTGTGCAATGGTGTCCACCATGTCCTCAAATAACTTTCAAAATTCTTTTCTCCTAATTCATTCTTGGACCAGACTTTCAATTGCTACTAAAATCACTACCTTACAGCAACATTGTTAAACAAATACAGTGGAGGAAATTCACTTCCTTTTCTTTCTCTCAATTACATCTTCTTCTTTTGAACTTTATAATATGAATTTTGGTACACGTGTACATGTGTGAGTTTGTGTGTGTGTTTGTGTTTGTGTGTGTGTGTGTGTGCGTATTTAAAATGTGTCATATCTCCTTATGAAAGAGATGTGGCAAAATTAAACAGTCAATTCAGTTCTCACATTATCATTCTCCTGGTCTCCTTGTTTCAATCAATTACCATTGATATAGACACTGTGTTTGAGATATTGCTCATGCTTATCTCCTTTCTTCATTCCTATCTTTGGTCTTTAGTTCAAATCCTTATCCCTCTTACATAGAAAACATATCAGCTGGTGTCCTTACTGATAGCTCTCTCTCTGTCTCTTAAGTCCACCACATAACACAATATCAAATTAATTCCCTGAAAGGGTAATAATGATCAGGTCATTCTAAGTTCAAATGTTTAGTGGGTCCATGTTAACCACTGAACTGGTTATTAAATTTCTTTAGCATTCAAAGCTTTTCACAGTATGGTCCCAACCCCAACAGTTTATCTTCCACTAGTCTCTTCTATATATACTTGCTCTTACCCAAAAGGATGTTCACAGTTCCCTGAATGTGCTCTGAGCTCTTCTGACTCAACTTCCTACTTAGTTGTTCAACCTAAAAAACTTGCCTTGAATATCTTGCACTCTCCAAGAGTACTTCCATATTTCAATGGCCATCTCAGTTTATTTCAAAGGCTGCCTGTTTCCTATATGGTATGAACCAAACACAAAATGGAATATCAGACCCTCAGTCATTCAATCTAGATATGCATCCCCAAACATGTTTCTTATCATTCACTCACAAGCAGTATTATTCTTAGATCCCAACATGAAGGAACCCTGCCTTGTCCCCAAATATTAAAGCTATTTTGAGACACTTCCTACTGTACCATATGCCATGGGCCAAAGAATCTATGAGGCCAAAGGAATCTGCTCGCTCAAAGCTATTGCTAACCAGCCCTTTTAGACCACCTTGCCAGTAATAGTATCCTGCAATTCCGTGTCCAAAAGGCTCCAGCTCACTCCTTGAGCCTACAGAGCCTCTTTCCCAGATCACCCTTAAAAGGGTGAATCATGCTGTTGATATTCTCACACCTAGACCTAGGTTGGCCACGTGTTGGCTGTTTACAGGGGTGTGAACAAAGCTCATCCTTGCTAGCTGGCATGTCCTGGCCTATGCAGCCCTGTGTCAGGGTTGGAAATAGTTCTCCTCATACCACTGCATTACAGCCCAGAACTGTAAGGATCCCAAGGATTCTGCTTTCCAGGGCATTTTAAATGTATCTTTGTTAAGGGGGAGAACAGAATATATTTTATTAATTTGCTGTATTGCTCATTAACTTTTAAATATTTTTAGCACATATAGATTCGTGGGCCTCCTTTGTTGTTGTTTCTTGCTTTGTTTTGTTTGTTTTTCTGCTGGGGATTAAAACCTAGGGGTGTTTAACTACTGAGCAACATATCGAGCCCCTTTTTCATTTTTATTTCTAATTTTATTTTGAGGCAGGGTCTCACTAAGTTGCTTAATCCCTCTCTAAGTTGCAAAGCTGGCTTTGAACTTGCAATCCTCCTGCTTTGCCCTCCCAAGTCAGTGGGATTATAGGCCTGTGCCACCGGGCCCAGCTCCATTTGTTATTCTTGCACTAAGCTCAGCCAATGTCAAACACATGCTCACTCCTAGGAAGACTGCTCTTAACTACACCACATATTTACAGTTTTTAATGTCTGGTCTTTTTCACACCTCAATAACATAGGGTATTCCCCTCTGTCTATAAGCCCTGAGCATCTCCTTGTATTTCTGAAGATAAAAGGTAAAAATTACCACCATTGACACTAATTTTTTAACATTGCTCTGGAAGTACTAGCTAATACAAGCAGAGAAGAGAAAGGAATGAAAGATACTACTATTTAGAAATGAGTAAAGAAATTCACATCTTTTTCATATTATAGGAATATGTATTTGAAAACCCAAGATAATCAACTGAAGAAACCATTTTAAATGATAAGAAAGGTAGCTATCATTTTATTTATAAAAATTAATAGCTTTTCTTTTTTTAGTTTTTTTCTTTTCTTTTTTTTTAAATAATTTTAGGTTGACACAATATCTTTATTTATTTTTTATGTGGTGCTGAGGATCGAACCCAGTGCCTCGCACATGCCAGGCCAGCGCGCTACCACTTGAGCCACATCCCCAGCCCAAAAATTAATAGCTTTTCTATATGTAAACAGTACTTAGACAACAACATGAAAGATAAAATAAGAAAATAAGACTTCATCAGTAGTGACAAAAAGATAAAATATCTATGAATACACTTTAAAGAAATACATATGGTATATATCTAAAAAGTTTAAAGAAAACATTAAAACTCTGTTTAAGTAAAATTTTAATAAATGAAATGTATACCTTATTTATAGGAATGAAAATTACTTTTTATTATAATGATGTCAATCCTTCCAGAATTAATATCTCAAGTCAATTAAATTGCATTTAAAATGCAAATGGTATAGAATTTAATAAAATAATGCTAAAGTTAATATGGAAAATTATACATATGAGAATATCTCTATCACATATTAAAATGAGCATAACTATTATATTCAAAGTTTGGTCATTGTTCTAGATGACACTGCAAAATAATTGACTCAAGTGCTTAAGGATATTTTAGTATACAATAAGGCTAGAATTTTAAATCAATAGAATTGGCAGGAAAATTATTTTATCAATAAGTTGCATTAGGACACTTGACTAACAATTTGGAGAAATAAATATAAAGAGTTGATTACCTCACTGGTTACATCAGAGTTAAATTCCAATGAATCTAGTGATGTAGGACATAGGTGGGAGATTGAATATGGATGGTGATTCAAATCTAGAATAAAACAAGAAATAATTTTTTTAATAATATGAAATTGAAAAATGTTTATCTACTGTGTCATGAAAATCAGAACTCAAAAAGAAAAACATTTGGGCTGGGGATGTGGCTCAAGCGATAGTGCGCTCGCCTGGCATGCGTGCAGCCTGGGTTCGATCCTCAACATACAAACAAATATGTTGTGTTCGCCAAAAAAACTAAAAAATAAATATTAAAAAAATTCTCTCTCTCTCTCTCTCTCTCTCTCTCTCTCTCTCTCTCTTAAAAAAAGAAAAGAAAAACATTTGACATCAAACCATTTAAAACTTCCTGCCTAGCACAAAGAAAAACTGCCATGCCAACATTAAAGTTCAAGTGAAAAACTGAAAAATAATTGTAATATGCAAATCAAAGAGCTGATTTAACTTGTCAATCACCATCAAAAGAAAAAAATGAATGTATACATTTTGACCCATACTCTACTTTCAAAAGTAATCCTCTATTCATATACGTGCATGTGGATGTTTATTCCAGCTTTGAAATAGAAAAAAAAAACTAACAAAAATTATAAACATTTAAATTCCAATAAGAGGGAATACATTATTAAGTTATGATACAGCTACAAAAGGAATATCATGAATTTGGAAATACTGCAAAGTGTAAAAAGAAGCAAGGTACAAAATTATATGATCTCATTTATGTAGGAAAAATGTGTGAATGCATGTGTGTGTATCAAATCTACATCAAATCTTTAGGATACAGAAGGAACTGTTCGTCATTAAGCAATTATATTGGAGGTAGTATGGAGAACACTGGGGCGGGGGAGGGGTTGTTTTTGTTTTCAGGGTTTTTTTTTTCCCTTTTATTTATATCCCTCTGTACTATGTGAAATTTTTACCAAGTGAACATATTGCATTTATAATTTAAAATATTCAGCCTAATAGTGAATATAATTCAGTGTTGTCTCTTTAAAGATTTTTGATGCTACACACACACACACACACACACACACACGCACAACACCCTTCCAGTAGACAAGTGGAATTAGGGGATTTCTCTCTTCATAGTACTATCCACACTGAATTGCAACTAGTTATTTATATATGTTTTTCCTACTAGCCTGTGAACTCACTAAAGACAGACATGTTTTATTCATTTTTGTGTCATCTTCATTTAGGGTAGCATCTGGCACATAATAGATGGGCAATATGTTTGGTAAGTGGACAAGAATTGAATGAAGCTTTTTCTATTTACACCATCCCCATTCAATCTCTCCCTCCTAAGTCCTACATCACTTTGTACATCTCTAGTCATACCCAGGTGGCTCTTCTTTGAAGAATTAGACTCCATGAGAATAAAGACAATGTAGCATTCGATCTCCACCCAACACCAAGCATGCTATCCTGTCCCAAGTGGGACCCAGAGATACACATTTATTGAAAGGAACTGAAAGTATTTACACTGTTAACATGAAAATAGACCCTGTTCTAGAAAAATCATGCCCCCTATTCCATAAAGAAATGAGCTCAAACATTCTAAATGTGTTTTAGCAAAATAAAGTCCCATGAAAGGGACAACCTTTAACTTTTAGAAACGTAAAGCCAAATTTTTATCATCTGGTACTGGAACAAAGACAAAGGAGCTTTTGTTTTTAAGTATCTAATTATGTTTTAATTCATTCTTTTCCACAGTAGGCAAGAGACCAAAATGGCAAGAAGCAATCGAACCACAGTGACAGAATTTGTCCTCATGGGATTCACAGACCATCCGGAGCTTCAGCTCCCCCTCTTTGTGATGTTCTTGGTAATCTATCTCATCACCCTAGTGGGAAACCTTGGCCTGATCCTGCTCATCAAGGCGGATTCGCGCCTCCACACCCCCATGTACTATTTTCTCAGTCACCTGGCATTCATTGATCTTTGTTATTCATCTTCCATTGGACCCAAGATGCTGCAGAATTTATTGGTGAAGAAAAAAACTATTTCCTTTTCTGGCTGTTTTGCTCAGCTGTACTTCTCTAGTGCTTTTGCCACTACCGAATGCTTCCTCTTGGCTACAATGGCCTATGACCGCTACATGGCCATCTGCAACCCTCTAATTTACACAGCCATTATGACACAGCAGGTCTGCAAGGAGTTGGTGATAGGAGTCTACACCTATGGCTTCCTGAACTCTGTGATACAAACCGTCCTGACTTTCCAGTTGTCTTTCTGCGACGCCAACATGATCCTCCACTTCTACTGTGCTGACCCTCCTCTTCTTGCCCTTTCCTGCTCTGATACCCACAACAAAGAGAAGCAGCTCCTGATCTTCTCTGCAGTGAATCTCATTGGATCCCTCCTGATGGTCCTCATCTCCTATATCTGTATCCTCTTCTCTATTTTAAAAATCCAGTCTTCCGAGGGCAAGTGCAAAGCATTTTCCACCTGCGCCTCCCACCTCACTGTGGTCACCATCTTTTATGGGACATTATTTTTCATGTACCTGCAGCAACCGAAAACAGAGAGTTCGTGGAAATACAACAAAGTGATCTCTGTGTTTTGTAGTCTTGTGATTCCCATGCTTAATCCTCTGATCTACAGCCTGAGGAACACGGAAGTAAAAAACACCCTGAAAAAAATGCTAGAGGGCAAAGAATCATAGTGAGTAAGTTATCAGAATGTGGTGGTATGCAAGTGTGATATACTGACACGGTATAACCAATGTGACTGAAAGTTAATCCACCAATCATCATGAACTAATCAGGATTAATTTACAAGCTATAATGTCAATAATTGTCTGTCTTTCATCTATTGAAAATGAAGTGGCTACTACTAATTTTACAACAATATAATCTCTCAATTTTAAAAAAAATCCTCAAAAGCAGCATTCTGGGTGACTATACATTAATAAACATGGGTATAAAACCCTTACAATTAAAAAAAATGCTATTAGAAACATTTTCTAGCTTAAAGCAGGTTATATTGTACCAAGTCATTTGTTAGTCTTAAAAAGCATTTCTTCATAATATATCGCTACAGGTAGTGGTTACATTTCAAGACCAGCTCACAAAAAGTGTATTTAATCCAAATATAGTTGAAAATTGCATGCTTTAAGTAAACAAAAATAATATTGTAGCCATAATAAGTAAAGAAAAGAAAAACTGTAGTTCAGTTATATGTGGGGTTTGATTTTAAAAGAAAGTTTAATTAGTAGAGGTAAAGAGAGGGTTTAGGGTAATTTCAAAGATATTAAAGGAAGTCATTTATTCAACAGCCAGGGTTTAATTTTTCTAGTCTCTGCAAAGTACAGCTAAAGTTTGTTTTTTCTTTTCTTTTGTGGACAGTGGGGGAAAGTAAGGTGAAAAAGAAAGGAAAAGAGGAAAGATTCCTGAGGTAGCCAGGTCAGGGTGTCCATATCTGAGAAATAAAATTGTCTTAAATAATTTGAATGACTAGAGAAATGCATTAGTTTGCAGCACTTTCCATGTTCTTTTTTCTGTTTCCATAGGCCTCATGTTCCAATTTCTTGGAAATAAACCTACACAAATTCTTGTATCTTGTGAGAATAGGTGAAAAAACAAATTTTCTTTAATTTTGTTTTTATTTAGGCAAGAATATGAACACTCCATGGTTTTTCTGTCTCATTTCAACAGTCCTTTCCAAATAACTCTTAAGATACACAAATTGCCACAAACCATCAATTGTTTCCCCTGAGCTGTTTTCAGAGGTGATTACTATTATGTGATTTTATAAATGGTTAAGAAAATATTTCACCAATTGATTCCAATTAAGTTTTAAATTAATCAAGAAACTAATTCTGTTTTCCCCAAGTTAACCCTTCAGATGATAAGATGGGATCTCTGTTTTATTGTGGCTTATGATTAACTTAGAAGAATAAAAATATTTAAATATTTAAAATTGTTTTTACTTACTTCAGAAAGATTCTCTGAAGAATGGGTTACAAGTTGTATTCCTAGTCATGCGGAGATGAAGTGTTAGTGCTAGTTAAAAAGAAAAATACCAGGCAGAGGTTGTGACTCAGCGGTAGACAGCTTGCCTAGCACATGTGAGGCACTGGGTTTGATCCTCAGCACCACATAAAAAAATAAATAAATAAAGTTATGTCCTTCTGTAACTAAAAGTATCTAGGAAAAAAAAAAAAGAAAAATACTAGCAGGGTAAAGGAACAGAGTGAGTAAAGGTAGGTAGCAAGTCCATAAGGCAGGAGAGGTTGCAGAGGGAATGAGCAAGAGAGAATAATCAAAGTGGAGCAGGAATGCTGAAGGATAAGAGCCTGGGTGCTAGTCCATGAGTTTCTTGAGGCCAAGTAGGTTGTCTTCTGCACTTTGTACCCCAGCACCTACCACAGTTCCTGGCACAGAATGGAAACAACATAGCTGTTTGCTGAGTTGTATTTAACTCATCTGTATTTATTCCTGACCCCACTGGATGGGTGGACATGGTGCCCAATGATGATTGCTGGTTCTGTGGTGGGAAAGTGGTAGAGAAAATGGAATTACTGGAGTTAAGATAGGAAGTCTGTTTTCTAATATGCCCCCACCAAGGCTATTATCTATAAGGCAGGAAGACACAAAAAGGAAACAATACAATCTGACCAAGGAAAGTGATGCATTTGGGAAGTTGATAATTAAGAAAATGGTAGGAACTGAATATGTTAATGGACCACAACAGGCAAAGGACTTTTGCTATAGGAAAATGTGACTAATGGAGATAAAGAAGATGAGCTGGTACCAACACTTAGATGGAAAATTGTGATTTTAATCAAAAGCTACATTTATTTCTTAATTTTTCTCTCAAATTCTTTCTGAGTCAGTTTAATTTAAAGAGAGAAAAAAAACCCTACTACGTATCACATTTTAATACATGCCTCTCAGCAAATTAATTATATTCATGATTTCAAAAGAATATTGATATAAAGTTTTCAATGCTTTGTTCCCCCCCACCACCCCGAGAAAACTAAAGAAGATAAGTCATGAAACCTCTGCATGAGATTTTCCAGTTGTTGAATTTGTATACTTTGCTCAACATACTTCCTTGATTCTCCTGGAAAACAAAGCATAAAGTATTAACAAATTGTGAAGTGTATAAATCCATATTTTCCTAAATTTCCCCAAAGACCTTAAGAGCAAAGAATAAAGTATGAGGAAGGATGTGAATCAGCTTACTTTTGAGCTTCTTTCTCTTTTCTCATTGAGACTCCTTGCCTTACAAATTTATCTCCCTGACTCTAGCCTTATAAAGAAAGTTCTTAGGTCAAGAATTTTCCAACTAATAATCTACATTTTTTCCAAGTATGTAGAGCATTACATATATACATAATATTAAAATGATAATATTTAAGCTATAAAAGAAAACAACATGATTATGTACCTTTGTCTGCTTATAATGTGAGGCTGTTTGACTAAATACACTTAACAGTTATACTAATTCCTAAACCCTAAGTATTTTCTGAATATGTAAATGTTATCAAAATAATGGAAGATTTACTAAATTTTAAGAATGCAATATTTCACTGAAAATGAAAATAAACCTGCTATCAAAAATAAATAAAGTGCAAATTCTCTTTCCTCATAGTGATCCTAAACATGAATTTTATTTACCAGTTTTCACCACGTAGGTACTTTTCACTAACAAATCAAATATGTAACTGAAATATATGACATATGCATATGTATAAACTGATTTTTCCACAAAATGCTGAATTTTTCAATCAGTGTAGATTTAAATTTCTTATTTCTCCCCATGACTACTCTGTTGATTTGTCGTGACTAGAAACCATGCCAAAAGGATTTTGTTATTATGTTGATCATAAAAAGGAAACATGAAAGGACCAAGAACTTTTCCATTTTCCTTCACGTTATTAGATATGTAAGTATTTGAAAAACTTAGGCATTTAAAAATCTTAAATGTAAGCCCTACATTTTCAACTCTGCCCAGGATGTTCTGGCATTCTTCGATGAGAAGGTAAAAAAAGGAAAGTGTTAATCCCATGCTTTAAGAGTGGCTCTGCCTACAATTAAGTAATACATCCACCAGAGATGAGAAGACAATGATGTCAGAGTTTAAGCTCCTGGGAAAGTAACAGGTGTAACCTACTCTGCCATCCAGGTTGCTATGAAAATATAAACATTTTATACATAACCAGAATTTGCACCTCTGACAAGACAGGGCAGACTGAGATCATTATTTTTAAAAGCCAAATGGAAGCAGCTTGACCATCCTGACAGTTTCCAGAAGGTTTTATTCTGTGGTCTGAAAAATAAATGTTTTATCCCCGGAAGCTGCTTTTCTTGTGTGAAGGCATTGACCACTCTGGCACTAGGACACCTAACAACCAACAGCTTGGTTCTTACTATGGTGATAACTTTTGCTGACTTCATTAGATGTGGTATGAAGAGAAGGGATGGACCCACAAGGCTCAAGCACTCTCCAGCTCACCTCAGCTAGGAATGCTACCAACTTTGGCAGGAGTAGAGAGAGCTCCTGGATCCATCTCTGGGTTTTCCAAAGAAAAAAAATTTAATCCCATTTTGTTGTCTTTTCTCTTAGAACCACTTTCAACTTTCTTTATCCCTATATCCTATTTCATATGAAACCTATCATAAATCATTTTTTACTTCTCTTACCATTTGCCTTAGTGAAACTAGCAATTAGCTTTCCATAGAAATCTTTTAGTTGCAGAGTTTAAATTAGTCAATTATAATAAAGCAGTAAAAAAAAAGAGAAAGGAATCTGATTAATATTATTTGTATGGCGGAGTAGTCATTTTATGAAGAAAGTATACCTTTTAAAATTTCTGGATTATCTTTTCTTTTTAGATTTACCACACAAATGGATCCAAAAGTGGCCGCAGGTGCAAAATGGCAATTCTATCAGTTCTAGCCTAGGAATGGGATTCTCCTCTCTGGTTTAATTAATTGTCAAAATATATGTGGTAAGCTTTTATCCCCTGGCTTACTTATATTTCCTTGTATATAAAATTAAATTTATCAAAAAAGGCTCTGCCCATGTGATCAAATCTATAACTGACTCTTGACAGTGCCTATAAATCTACATTTAGGGAAGTGTAAGAGAACATTAGTAGATTCTTGCAGGCCAAGCAAGCAAAATAAATGATGCTGGCTACTAAAAATGTGAATGGTCTAGGAAGTGGATATTTTGCTTACCAAAGAAAAGTGGTGGGGGGCTTGGTGAAGCAGGCCTCTGAAAGTACATGTGGGAGACAGGAGATTGGACAGGGAAATTCAAGGTGAGAGGTTGAGTCCTGGATTTGCTCTGAACTGCACCATCAGTTAAGTGGCTTGTCCCATCTGAGCTTTACCTTCTTCATCTGGAAAGTGAAGAAAATAGTATCTCACAGTTACCATAAGGACAAAATAGTATAGAGGATGCTAAACTATAATGCAGACATTATAAATGTACAAGCTTTCACTTTTAATAACCAGACTCTACCAATTCTGACTACTGTTCAACTTTTAGAATCTTTGATTCAGAGCTACTATTTGTATTATTTGGGAAAATTTGCCTGAAAAAAATTAAAATTTATTTTTTAGTTATAGGTGGACACAATATCTTTATTTTATTTTATGTGGTACTGAGGATGGAACCTAGTGTCTCACGCATGGTAGGCGAGCACTCTACCTCTGAGCCACAACCCCAGCCTCTGAAAAAATGTTTTTACATCTATTTTTATGATAAAATGTGAAAGTTGCATATGTCTCCAATAACAGAAATCCTTCACCTCATCTGCATGTCTGGAAAACACTAGTACAGCCATTTCCAACTTCCAGGAGCACCAATCCCCACGTCTGTTTGCAAGTCAGTGATTTGAAATATGGACAGTGTCTCCTGGAAACAAAGCTGTCCTCTAGACTCATAATAATAAATCCATAATAAGCCTTTACTGACCTTTCTTTGACCCTGAACCATGCAGCTCACAGGCTGAATTGGCTGTGAGAAGTGCCTCCAAAAGTAACAGCTGCAGCTGTGGAGGGCAGCATTCCGTTTCCCAGATCAATGACAGCTCTGAGCTTCTGCTGATCTCCCCGCAGCCTCTGAAAGAGCAATTCAAGGTGAGCAGTGGGGTGGTAGCCTGGGTGTTTTGTGGGGCAGTGATAGAGGAAGCATCTCACTTCCTCCTGCTCCTTTCATGGCTTTTCTTGGACTAGCACTAAGTCCAGAAATGAGGTCGAGGTTCCACAGACACCTCTTCCTCCATGCCCTTTCCCTGCAGTGCTCAATACCTTCCTCCAGCAGGGCTGCAAGAATGGAAATTCCACACCCTCTCTGATCTAGGAGGAGGGGGATCAGGAGCCTTAGAAGAAGGATCCCAAAGCTGGCCAGGAGGAGAGGAAAGAGAGTAGGGAGAGGAACCAGAAGACACTGGTGCACCAGGCTGACCCTACTGGGAGGTGCTGCCTATGATTCTGACACTCCTGGAGGTGCTAGCTGCCGCTTTACTGCTCCAGAAAGAGAGTAAAATCTTTCATATGTTGACAAATCATGCAGAAAAATGCAGTGCTGCCTTTTAAATATAGGAGATGCCTAACAAAAAGTTAACTAAAACTTGGTTTGATCTGCCTGTACTCTCTTCCTTGCTCGCTGTCACTCTTTCTCCCTCTCCATAGATATCACCACATAGATACTCTATTGGGACCATAAACTCAAATTTTTAATAATTAATTGATGATCACATTCTACTTCACAGCCCACTTCTGTTTTCGCATTTTTGTACATGGCACTTTCCACCAGTTTCCTGGTTCAAAACAACAGTATAGTCACTTTGACTTCTCCTGATGACTGTCACATTTCAGAGAGAAGACAAGATTTATTCACTATTCATCTGTGCATTAATGGGGAGCTGCTTGCATTAATCCACTTCCTTCCCATTCCTATTACCACCTTTGTTACTTTGCACCTGGACCTCCCTGGTGTCTGCTTCTAATCTCCTCATATCAAAGATCCTTAGTTGGTACCTATGTACCTGATGGAGTATATGATAATATTAGCATTTCACATCAGTGGGGGAAAGGATGGATTCATCAATAAATTGGAGCCGTCAATTCAAGCATAAACACAGTTCTGTACCTTATACTTAATATTAAAACAAATTCAAGACTGATTTGATCTTAATGTAATAAGTGAAATCTTAAAAGTACTTGAAGACAAGTGAATATTTCTAATTTTAGAATAAGAAAAGCCTAAGAAAATAAAAAATAAAAACTGCAACTAAAAAATGTCAGATTTAATTAAATCATAACTTTAAGTTTCTATGACAATATTCAGTAAACACAGACAAAATCAAATGGGAAAATATCTACAACATATATGACAGAAATATACAAAAAAGAAGATAAAGCAATGAAAGTGTAGGTATAACATATGAACAGATAATGCACAACATAAGAAATATAAATTACCCAAAATGTCCAAAGGATGTTGAATTTCAATAGTAATCAAGGAAGTACAAATTAATGCATTAAAGAGATCACTTTTCAGATTGGCAAAAATGTTTGAAAATATTAATAACCAGTGTGATAGTATAGGGAAAGAAGAAGCACACTTACAGACTGCTTTGAGGACTGTAAATTGGTATAAAATTTCCCAGAGGGTAATTTAACAATAGTCATCAAAAGTTTTTAAAATTAAACATTTTTTGATTCAGTGATTCCTTCAAAAGAAATTATTTAATGAAATGACTTCAACAAATCCACAACAGAAAAAAGAAAATCAGTAGCAATATAAACATATACCACCGAAGGACTGGTTAAATAAATTAAGAAATTTATTTATTTATGACACTATCATATATAATGTACCAGTCAAAATGATGATGTAGACATATTTTATTTTCATAAAAATATTTATGATATTTGTGTAAGGGTTTCCGATTATACATATGACATCATTTTATTTTTAATATATGTAAAATATTAAATATACAGATGGCTGACAGTGGTTCATATTGGTTCTTTCTAGATGATAGAATCATAGATACTTTTAACTGATAGAATTTTTTGTTTATTTCTAAATAAAGGTATCAGAGACCAAGCCCATTCAAGAAATAGTCTTAAATCCTCAGTCAAGAGTCTATCCTATGTTATTAACTTCAAATTTTCTTCCCAATGCCCAGTGCCAAGCCAGCCAGGAGTCAAATTAAAAAGATGTAATCACAACCTGGGTGGATAAGGATAGTGGGAAGAGGTGGAGAAAGAGACCATAGAGGAGTCAATGAAGATGCTGGAGCTCCCGACCTGAGTGGGAGACCATTGACCAAAAAGAGGAATGGTTTATCAGAAAGATCCTGAGTCTTTACACACCCAATACAGAGTCTTAAGCACAATAGTTATTTCATTTTTTAATGGAAGATTGTACTTCCATATGATCCTTAACATGGTCAGTTTTATCCATGCTCCATCCAAAATATTTTCTGGAGATTCCAGATAAGAGAGGCAGTTTGATGCAATTAAGGAAAGGTCAAAAAAGGGGTCAAGAGACCTCTTTTACCCACTAAGTAGCTGTAAGTTTCTGGGCAAGTCACTACCCTTTCCTCTGCCTGGAAGTCCTCTTGTTCTGCACAGGGACTTGAATGCCATTTTTTCAGAGAGGGCTTCCCTGACTTTCAGACTTCAAGAAAAAGAAACTGAAACCTCCTGTTCTTACTTCTCTGATTGTCAGAATCCAGTTGGTGCCTAGAAAGTCACAGATCTCTGAGTTTCCTGCCTGGGCTTGCCACTGACATGTTTAATTCCTTTATCGTGTTTTGAACTTAGCTGACATAAGGAATACATAAAGGAATCTGCTCGAAATATCCCAAGAAAACTGCAGAAAACCTGGGGTCCTCAACCCTGCACTTACCAAGCATTGGACCTTCCTACCCTTAAGGCACTGTACTAAGCACTTTGCATACTTGGGTGTATCTCACGTGACTTGGTGTCACCAGTCACCATCAGATGTCATTTTGATTAATCACAACACAGATAAACAAAGAGGCGCTTAGAGAAGATTAAATGACATCCTGAATGACATAGTGAGCAAATGGTGGAGGTCAGAATCAAACTTGAGAAAACTGGCAGGGGATTGCTCAACTGCTTTTATCCATAGAGGAACAGATGCTACTCCAAAATCTGAGGCCAGCCTGCGAGGTTTTGCAACTTTCTTCACTCAAGTTTTTCATTTTCCTTCACTACACTGTGTATGTAAATACCAAGTCATGACATTGTACCCTTGAATATATAAAGCCTTTGTCATTTAAATATTTTTTAAGAAAAGAAGGAATGGGATATACAGTGACCCGGGTAGCATCTCTGGTGGAGTAGGGGCTGAATCTAGCACAAAATCCCTGTGGTTTATAACTGTACATCTAAATGGGGCTGGTACGGGTTTCAACCTGCTTCTCTGGAGCAGTATAGGGACTGTAGCCTATTGCACTTATGTCCAAAGGGACTGAACTGCCTCCCTGCTGTTCTCACCATGAGAAAGCTCAGAGCTGGACTTGCCAGGAGCCCTGCGAACATGGGGCTGGTCTGTGTGTCAGCCTGTTCTCAGTGTTTATCACAGCATAGCAGAGCTTGTCACACTCAATCTACCATCTGCACCAGAAGCCTAGCTTGCTTTTGTCCAAAGTGTTCTCAGGTACATAAATACAACATGGAATTGAATAAAGCACCTCTGTTAACTTCCTGCAGCCTTTATATATTCTCTCCAAAGAACACACCCTGAGTCTCTATTCGACAAGTGGCAACTGGTGAATAATTTGCATCAGAGTAGATGTCTGAGCCCTGCAATTCCTTTCATTTCTATATTCTCTGTATTCTTAAGCTACAGGATCAAATTACTGTCATGATTCAAAAAGCACCTAGAGTGAACCCAATTTTTTTGACAGTTTAAATCCCATTTGAACCTTTCAGTTTTGTAGTGAAAACCAATTTCTGAGGTGTGATAAATGAGGACCTAATAATTACAAAAATTGAGCTATATGAATAAAAGAAAAGAAAGGAGTAGCCTCTAAATCTAAAACCTTTGCTTAGTTAGCAAAGGAGCAACAAACAATTCAAAAGCCCCTGTAACAAATTATACAACTAAGAAGAAAAACTTTCTTTAAGACCCTTGAAAGTGTTTCCTTAAAAAAATGCTCCAAGTTACGATACCTTAACTTTGCAGAAGTTAATTATATTATAATAAAAATATTGATTTAATGTTCAAGTTAAACTAAACTGTCAGATATACTGCATACTCCTGATGAATTTGGGTCTTGGGTTTTTTTTAACTTCCTTAAATTAAATTCAATAGCTGTGAGTTATAATTTTCAAATAACTTTTTTTAAATATCTGAGGTATTAGAGCTAGAAACCACTTACTTGCAAGCCCTTGTTATCTCAAATGTCTTGTTACCAGGTTCACACCATGGCATAAATGGGGGGAATTTGTTGATTCTGAGTTTTAAATAACTTGAGAAAATGGGTTCTTGCAACTTTCCCCTGGGATTTAATACTAATCCTGTTATTGAGAAAATTATGAGGATATTATTAGGAAAGTTACAGCACTTGTGCCCCTTGAAAAACATGAGCTCTTGCAGCCACATGAAGTGCAGTCTTCCCAGCCTTTTTAAACTCTCCATAAATAGTGGATACGCTCCGTGGATAGTTTTATTTGTATATCTTTCTTAGTCATAAAAACAGTGTCAGACTGAAGAGACAAACCCTGCAAAAATAACGCAAAACAGGAAATGAGGCCAGGCCAAAAGGAAAATACCCTCTTTCTCCCCTACAGGTCTTCTTCACCACAGCTACTGCCTTTGTTGAGAGCCATGCTTATGCATCTGTCACCCCCACTGGACTGAAAGTTCCTTGAGGACAGGAGATGTGTCTTCATCATCTCTGGATGACCCATTTCTCTCTTTGGTTGGCCTTCACGTCGTCCTCCATTCACACAGTGCAGTCTTGGTCCTTAATAGAACAGTATGTAGGAGGTTTCATGCTCCAGAAACTAAGCTTTGTTTAGAAGGAGAATGTGTCAGCAAAGGAAGCAGAAAGGAGAGAGAGCAGGGGCCATAGATAGTGTCATCAGAAATTATCCATCGGAGGGGGCACCTATGGGTCCAAACCCAATAACCGTCTCTCTTGGTTTTAGGAATGGACACATCAAAATCCCCCCACCAGTTGCCGTTTAATATCACATCATAGCCGAATTCCCCAAAACTGATTCCAGGCTCACTAGCTAAGTGGGGCCAGGGAGAGGTTTCCAGGTCACTCGAACTTAGATTTCTAATTTTTCTTACTGTAATTGACTAATGTGTCATCGGCATCTGACCATATCCATTAACTTCCTTTGCTAGGGCAACTCAGAAGGCCTGAATCAGATCAATTCTGGGGCCAAGATGGAGAGCCTCTATGTGTGAAGGGTTGAAGAACAGGTCTTGGATTGTAGCCCTTTCACACATTGTCCCTTTTTGATGATTTGCCTATCTCAAAAAACATTGTCTCTCACACTTTCCTCAGCCCAGGGTTGGATGTTGAATAGATACAGTTCAGATAAACTTGATCTGACTGCAAGAATCTCACAATCTACCACATCCTGTGTGCTGTGATACCAGATTAGTTTATTCTCTTATGAATCCCATTTCCACTTTTTTTTTCATATTTTCCATCATTTTGCTGAAGCATTTCCTCAAGCAACTCCCTTGAATGTAATGAGAAATATGTGTTGAGTTCCTGGATTCTTAAAATAACTTTATTCTAGTTTCATTCTAGATTGATAGTTTGAGGTAAAATAAAATTTTAGATTGAAAATCTTTTTATCCTCAGAAATGTCAAAGCAATATTCTATGATTTTCCAACAATTGGTGTTCCATACTGATACTTGTTTTTCTTAAGAGATATGTTTGGGGATTTTTTTCACCCTTTCTATAAAATCTTAAGATTTTTTTTAATCCTTTGTGTGCTGAAATATTACCATGTTGTTGCAACAGTCTGTTTTTAATCTAACAAGCATTTTAGCCAGGCATGCTGGTGGACTGGGAAGGTCAAGCAGGAGGATTACTAGTTCAAAACCCTCTGGGGCAACATAGAGAGACCCTGTATAAATAAATAAATGAACAAGGAGCTATTTCAATCTGAAAATCCATTCTTATCGGGGACTTTCCCATGTAATTCTTTTTACTGTTAATTTCCAAGAGTTCACTTAGTCAAGCATGGTGGTGCATGCCTGTAATCGCAGCAACTCAGGAAGCTCAGGCAGGAGAATCACAAGTTTGAGGACAGCCAAGTTTGATACCAGGAATTGGCACCAAGGGCACTTAACCACTGAGCCACATTCCCAGTCCTTTTTATTTTTTATTTTGAGACAGGGTCTCACTAAGTTGCTTAGGGCCTCACTAAATTGCTGAGGCTAGCCTTGAACTTGCATCCTCCTGCCTCAGCCTCTCCAGTTGCCATGATTACTAGAGTATACCACCACACCCAGCCTGTTTTTACTTCTTTTTGTTTTTTAGTTGTCAATGTACCTTTATTTTATTTATTTGTATGTAGTGCTGAGAATTGAACCCAGTGCCTCACACATGCCAGGCAAGCACTCTACCACTGAGTTACAACCCCAGCCCCCGTTGTTACTTCTTAATAGCTTCATGTACTTATTTCATACAATATCTTCTTAGATCTCCTCTGTTCCTTGCATTATCTGTTTGTCCACATCCCTATCTGCTGCTTTTGCCTTCTTCTCAGAGGCTTTTCTCAAATGTCTGATCCTTTCTGGTCCTTCCTTAACAGTGAGGGACTGAAATGGCTGTTTGATCTCTGTGTATGTAGGTAAGATTTCCAACTGATAGGCTTTGGGTGATTAGTGGAAAGGCAATTCTTTCTCTCTGATAAACTTCTAAATATCAGAATTTAAATGCTTTTCTTAAGCTTTAATTTTTTTATATAATGAAGAAAAAATTTTATCTACAAGGCTTATGAACATTCTGCAAAGATGCTGGGAATACGGGAGAGGATCAGTTGCCTATAAAAAGGGAAGGAAAAACTCTTGGAATTAAGGTTTTCAGTCCATTTATCCATCCAACAAATATATATTAGGTACCTATTGTGGAGATTTTATTCTCATGGTAGCAAACACAAACAAATAAATAGATGGAAAAGACTCAAATTTGTATAGCAGCACTAATTCAATTTTATGCAATACCTGTGCTTCACTTTCCTGTATGCAAAGCAAATCGTATTAATTTTTTATTGTTATTTGTTTATTTATTTATTATTTTTTGATACTGGGGATCTAAGCCAGAGTCTCTTACCACTAGGCTACATCCCCAGCCCTTTTTAGTTTTTATTTTAAGACAGGGTTTCCCTAAGTTGCTTAGGGCCTCACTAAATTGCTGAGGCTGGCTTTGAAGTTTTGATCTTCCTATCTCAGCCTCCCAAGCTGCTGGAATTACAGGCATGTGCCACCTGTCTGGCCATATTATGATTATTTAGATCACTTTCATTCTTTCTTGCTTATAGTTATTACATCTCAATTATCATTTCTTCACTAGAATTTTTTTCTTTTTGTCTTTTATGTATTACTGATTAGCATATGTTTTTAATGTTCTATGAAGAAAAGCATGTTGTTACCCAGATATTCTTCATTTTCTTATCTAAAAATTTAGTCTTCATGTTACTGTGTTTTTGATATTACCAGGTACCTGTACCACCCAAAAAATTGACTGCTCATCTACCTGTGAGCCATACTTCCTCTGAAAACCTCTAAACACAACTGAGCAAGAAGTGAGGTTAAATAAGTTTGTAATAATAATAGTGGCAGCTAACAAATAAATTTTTAAATTTTAAAAAAATTGTTGACATAAAAATAGAATAAAAAAATAGTGGCAGTCACATTCATTTGAAATATCTAGCAAAAGCTGATGGGGAAGATAGAACTTTATGTACTTCAGCTTCTCAGAGATCTGTCAGTGCAGTGTAAATAAAATAAAGCTTAAATAGAGCTGATATAAATAGGGTCAACACTGTTAAACCTTTGTGAACAGAAAAACTATTTTTTTACAATGAAATTGTCACACAGAATTCCAATAAGGAGAAAAATAAGAAAAAAGGCAATACTGAAAATAATTCTTCCATGAACATGAAAATCAAACAAATTATATCTGAAACTGACACCTCCTCTGACTCCCTACTGGGTGATCATATTAATGAAGGGGAAAACCAAACAGAAAACATGTGATCCTAAAAATCAAAGCACAAAAATTCATTCTCAAAATGTAAGAAACAGGAGCTGGGGATGTGGCTCAAGCAGTAGCGCGCCGGCCTGGCATGCACGGGGCGCTGGGTTCGATCTCAGCACCACATAAAAATAAAATAAAGATGTTGTGTCCACCAAGAGCTAAAAAATAAATATTAAAAAAAAATTCTCTCTCTCTCTCTCTCTCTTAAAAAAATGTAAGAAACAAGAAAGAGTATCACCATGATCATAGCCATCAACCAACACAGTTCAGGGGAGGCTAGCCATCTCCAAATATCAACTTTCTTCATTATCTACTATGAAATATAACAAATAATACAAGATTATTATTTTAAAATATTAAATTTAAAAGATAAGTAATAGAGACTTCCAAAATCTTACTTCCTAGAGAAAACTGCTATTGAAACTTCTTGTATTTTCCTCATTTTTTAAATTAAATTTTTCTAAATTACTTAATAAGTACATTGTAAAAACTATAGATTCTAACAATACATTGAGAAAAAAGGTAAAAACTCCCTCTTCCTCCTACCTACCATTACTTACCCTACATATGCTTTTACAATTTTATGTGCATTCTTCCAAAACTCTTTTCTGCATTTTATATATAATATGCAAATACAATATTTCTTAAATATATTCAATCAAATATGGTCTATAAATATGTATATATAAGCATGGATACCTGATATATATATACAAACACATAGGTATACATGTGCACGCATTTTAGAAATACATGTTTGTCTGGCTTGCTTTTTTCACTTAAACTTGAACCTGAACCATTTTAAGCCTGGAGTAGAGAAGGCCAACTGAATTCACCCAGACAGCTAGACGCTGGTAGATCTCCCCACAGTGGAAGAGCTTCCCCTAGAGGCCTTCCCGTAGAGAACACAGAACACACCCTTTGGTTCTAAGAGGGAATAAAAAAGACTAGTTCAGATTTCTATGGTCTCCACAGTTACGTCATTACTCCTCTCATATCTTCACATGTCACTGGGGGAAAAAATAAGTATGAGAATCATTTTACCACGTTTTTAAAAAAATAAATAGTATTGTTTCTTAGTCCAAAGAAAGAAGGTAGAAAGACTCATAACTCCAATTACACATGACATAGCATGTAGCATGGAGTACCACAATTTAATTTATCATTTGCTTATTATTTTTATTTGGTTTTATTTTGAGATGTGTCTTGCTAAATTGTCCAGGTTGGCCTCAAATGTGTGATCCTCCTGCCTCAGTCTCCCTAGTAACTGGGATTATAGGCGTGCACCACCACACCTGGCTTCATTTGTGTATTGATAGACAATTTTTTCACTACAAATATTGCTGCAGTCCACAGTTGTAAAGAGAATGCTACTGGGAAAAGACTCCTAAGAAGCAGAATTGATTGGTCATAAAGCATATACAATTTTAGTTTTATATAGTTTCATACTCTAATTCTAAAAGTAAAATATGCACATGTTTTAAAAAACTCTAAAAGTATAACAGAGTGGAAAATTGAAAAGCAATAATCTTCCTCTCATGTTTCTATTGGCCACCACAAAAACTCAGACATTTATGATTTTCTTGATTTACCCTAGCTGTTGACTCCAAGCTTTGAAAAACAAAAAGGCAGGGCATTTATATATGGTCCATCTTCTCTCACATCAAAGTCAGAGTCTATTCTCAATATCTCTCTTTGTAGAATATAAAGAATATAATACTTAGTGAAAGGTCATATAAAGACCCAGTAGACCATATAAAAAGAGATGTATACCAAGGCTTAGTGTTTTGTAACTTCAGACAAAAGGGGCAGAAAATGGATTTTGCAAGATTCCAGAGACAAGAAAGTAAAGAACAGGCTTCATTAGCAATCAGAATGGCATCAAAACTATACATAACAATGTAAAAGCTAGAAAACAGTGAAAGAGTAATTCAAAATTCTTCTTTAAAAATAATTTCCAGCCAGCTATGGTGGCACATGCATGTACATGCAGCAACTAAGGAGGCTGAGGCAGGATGATCACAAGTTCAAGGCCAGCCTGGGCAATTCAGTGAGACTCTGTCTCAAAATAAAAAAGTACAAAGGGCTGGGGATATAATTCAGAGGTAGAGTACCCCTGAGTTTCACCCCCATTGCCACAAAAAAAATTTTAAATGATTTCCAATTTAAAATTTCATAATTAGCTAAGGGCCAGGGTAGATTATAGATATTTTCAAACAACCAATACCTGGAAAAATTTACCTTCCACATATTCTTTCTCAGGAAGTCACTTGAAAAATGCCTTTTAACAAAATGGAGGGGTCAAGCAATAAAGATATAAGATACAAGAAAATGAAATCTAATATAAAAGAGAAAAACACTCCCAAGAAGAGACCAATGCATCAGCCAAACAAGCATGGGAGCACATCTGAAAACCCCCCTGCGGGTCCTCTCCCAAATAATAAAATCTGTAGATTATCTAATGTGAAATAAAGTTTTCTGAGAATTTTTAGATAGCCAAATAATAATTTGGAGACTGAAGAGAAGTATAGTTTCTTACAGTTAACCTCAAATTTGCTTTTTCTCTGTGTGTGGTGCTGGGGATTGAACCCAGGGCCTTGTGCATGTGAGACAAGTACTCTACCAACTGAGCCATGCACCTAGCCCTAATAGTTACTATAGAAAAAAGAGAAAGCTCTTCAGTTAACCTGACTCAAGGAAGAAGAAAAATTATATTTACCATACCTTTCTGTTATGAATTACATAAGCAGTTAATTAATTATTAAAGACTAAATATTGGTCTAATTTATATTAGGAGTGTAAAGTAATAAGAAATGATCATATGTATACTACAGAGAGACAGAGAAGAGAGGTAAATACTCATTTCCGAATAGGAAGTGAATGGATATTACTTAAAACAGAAAAATCAGGAAATACCAATGCAAGTTCAATTTTTAAAGATATGATGAAAATTACCAAACTTTTCAAATAAAATAATTAAAATTGGTTATTTGGGGGCTGGGAATATAGTTTGGCGATTGATAAAGCTCTTGCCTAGCATTTTGATTTGAAGCAACACACACACACACACACACACACACAAAAGGTCACCTCTGAGGAAGGAGAAAATTTAGAAGAAAGAAGACTAAGTACACTGATTTTTTTTAACTTTTAAGACAAGTTATTCTTTTAAAATGTACAGTTTTAACTTTGATTAAAAACATATTTTTTTGAGAATTTTAATATAGTGTTATTCATAATTATTCCATTCACAATAACAACAAATGGAGCATCATAGGGAATGTTCAAAACATATGTGAAAATAAGCAAGCAAAAAAATCATACAATTTTATGCAGAAACATAAGGATTTTAATAAATAGAAAAGACAGACATATCATTTTCCATAATGATAAAATTCAGTATTACAAATATTACTCTCTCCTATTTTTCTTAGACATGCAAATAACTTTTCATTAAAATTCCAATGACATTTCAATAAATAATGTCAAGATAACTGGATGTCTCTATGCAAAAGAATGATTGTAGACCTCTCTACCTTGGACCATATATAAACATTATTTCAATATGGATCAAAGACTTAAATAAAAGAGCCAAAACTATAAAATTAAAACCATCCAAATGCTCATCAACTGATTAATGTATAAACAAAATTTAGTGTATTCTACAGAAGACTTTTATTATGGCAAAAAGTGGCATGAAGTACTGATTCATGCCCCAACATGAATGAACCTTGAAAACATGAGTGAAAAAGAAGCAATATTAGTATGATTCCATTTATATGAGAAGCCCAAAATACACAAATCCATAGAAGCAAAGTAGATTAATTGTGTGTAACTGAGCAGAAGGGATATTGGGGAGTGACCACTAAAGGGTACAGGTTTCTTTTAAGGTGATGTAAGCATTCTGAAATTTAATAGGGATGATGGTTGAACACCTTATGAATATACTAAGAGTCACTGAATTGCATGCTTTAAAGTGGAATATTTTATGGTATGTAAATTGTATCTCAATTAAGCAAAACACCAATGAAATAGTCTTTGAAACTTGAAATTTACTAGAAAAATATAGAAGACTAGACATTTAATTTTGAATAATAACGTTGTATATGTTTTACAACAAAATTTGCAATTAACCTACATTATCTAGTTATGTGGTAATATCCTTGATAAAGAAAATAGATCAATGAAACAGAATAGACCCAACAACAAATGTTGTTTTTCAAGAAAGTATTTCAAGTTATTGCAGATAAAAACATGTTATTCAAAAGTAGTAGCAGACAACTTATTTTGGGAAAAAAAAATCTCTAGCTTATAACATAGCTAGATAAATGTGAATGTGTCTGTGGAAAAAATTAGAATCTATTTTTTATAAATTTTATGTTAAAAAGATTTTTTAAGGTGATGCCAAGACTAGGATTTCTAAAGGAAAGTTATAACATTTTTGATCACACACATTTGAAATACTATTAGAAATAAACTATAAAACAACAAATTGTGGAAAATATTTGAAATCTAGTAATTTAGTTTAGATATGAGGTAGCCCCCAAAAAGCTCATGTGTGAAACAATGCAAGGAAGTTTAAAGGTGAAATGATTAAGAGAATTTTAAACTAATCAGTGAATCAAACCCCTGACAGGTGTTAAGTGAATGGTGATTATATGGCTGGAGGTGAGTCATTGGGGTATCTATTTTGTGAGCTGATCTTAGTCTTTCTCTGCTTCTTGGTTCCATGCTCCCAGCTGCTTTCCTCCACCACACACTTCCACCATAATGTTCTAACTCATCCCAGGCCCAGAGCAATGGAGTCAGCTATCTATGAACTGAAACCTGTGAAACCATGAGCCCCCAAATAAACTTCCCCTCTACTAATTGCTCTTGTCTTGGTCACAGCAGAAAAAAAGCTGACAAAAACATCTATACAATTCAATTTAATATTCATATTTTATAGAAGTGTTTCCAAACCAATAAAATAATAGGCATCCAACTTAATATTTGCATTCATGGCTTACATAAAACAAATATGTAACTATTCTATATATACACTTTAAACTAGATGTGTATAAGTACATAAATAAATATATATATATATATATATATATATATATATATATATATATACACATACATATATATATACACACACATATAAAAGAAGGTGTATACACAGCTATAAAAATATATAGACATTTCAATGAATAGTACAACAAATGTTTTATTAGGAAAGCTACAAGGTACCAGATTACTGGTAAAATTTTTAAATCTTTACAAGTAAGAAATATTTTCTTACATTATTGAAGGCGAAATAATGGAAATAAAGTAATTCAGATTTTTTAAAAACTATTTAAAATGTCCTACATGCTGAAAAAAATAGCCAAATAAAAAATAAAGTGAAAATTTCAAAAAATAAACAGGTAATTGCCATTAATATATAGAGAGTTCTCACAGCCCTGTGGCCATGGTAATTCTCATTCCTTTTTACCATTTCAGACGTAGGAACATTTAGTTAATGTTGTTTCTAGTTTCAGAGTGTCTCAGCCTCTCTTATGGATTCCTTGAACCCTGCCCATGTCTTGGTAAATAGCCTCTTCATTAATTTTTTTCTAAAATCCTGTAAGCATGCCTTCTATTTCCTGTAGTCCCTGACTGAGATAGTGGATGAACACAAGACTATCAAAAATTGACAAGGTACAGGGGTAGCAGCCTCTGGGTTGACTCAGTGAGGAACTGTGCCTGGGCAGAATGACCCTGTCAGAGGTAACATGGGTAATCTCCCCATTTACATCATTTTAGAGAAAGTGAGTCTCTAAGTTCCCACTATCTCCAGATGACATTGAACTGGCCTTCTACTTCTCCCTGGTCCCAACACACTGACAGCACTGAGGGTCAGGGGAGACTTGTTATAACCCAAATCTCAGTTGGGCTCTTCTGATGTAGAAAAATTATAAAGTTTTAGCCATCAGACTTAAGAGACTATAATATTGAAAAGAAACAAAGTTATTTGTATTTGCTGATGATTTTTGTGAAGCCCCCCAAAAATCAACTTAAAAAAAAACTATTGGGAATAGCATTTGCATTAACTGGCTGTTTCTATCTTTCAGTCATAAATCATGTATTATTTTTGACTTTCCCCCCCTAAAGTCTCATGACCTGTCAAATGGTGTTTTAGCAATTCTATTTAACAATTCTTGGATCTCTCCACGTGAACACATTTTTGTTTTGAACGGCCCAGATGTTCCAGGTTCCAGCAGTAGCTAGGCCTCTCCACAATGGCAACAACCTGAGATGAGGCCCAGAGGAGCAGATGGACAAGGTCAACAGTGAGATGGAGGCGTCTGAGCTCCTGTTGGGCCAGCAGGTGGCAGCAGGCAGATGATCTTGTGAATTGATCCATGGACTTTTTGATGAAGCAGAAACTTGGATTTCCGTGTGAATTCGGGTATCTGGGCATGAGTTTCACTTTAGATCTCTGGGGTAGTATATGCTTTCCAAATGCTTATGACACATAACTCTATCATCTATTTGACTCCCAAGAAGATCTCAGTAAATCTTAAATGATAGGAGTCAGTGCTGTTTCAGCAGCACATAGTCTAAAATTGGAACGATGTTGGGACTAATGGCCCCTGCAGAGGATGATATGCTAATTTGGGAAATGTTCTTTGTTTTGGGAAGAGATAAGTCAGGTGCAGGTGGACATCCCCACTGGGTGATTCTAACACCAAATTCCAAAAAGAAGATAATTTGTCCCTATTGTGGTGCATATTGGGACAAGATCCTGGGAGCAGCGCAGGCAGAGAGGAAAAGTCCCCACCTCACTGTTCACATTTGCACATGAAAGAAATTACAGAACAGACACACACTTGATCTAAAAGAAATAACCAAACATGACAAAAAAAGAAGTAGAAGTCATATGGAGACAGTTTTTTTTTTTTTTTTTTTTTTTTTTTTTTTTTTTTTTACCAAGGAGATTAAAACTGAAATAGGAAATAAAAAGTAGGGAAAAAATGTTCTAAGCACTTAGAAATAAATACTTTCCTGTTTAATATTTTTTTTTTTGAGATTTTTGTTGTTGTTTTGGGTACCAGAGATTGAACTCAGAGGCACTCAGCCACGGAGCCATATCCCCAGCCCTATTTTGTGTTTTATTTAGAGACAGGATCTCACTGAGTTGCTTAGTGCCTCACCATGGCTGAGGCTGGCTTTGAACTCATGATCCTCCTGTCTCAGCCTCTCAAGCCACTGGCATTACAGGAATGTGTCACCAAGCCCCGCTTACATTTTATAACATACCTTTCCTTTCATGGCATAATTATAAATGAGTCACTATCATCAAATGAAGGTGTTGCATTGTCACTATTTGTCCAATAGGGTAAATTGAAGAAAATTTGCATCCTCAACTTTAATTTTTTTCAGTGCTGGGAATCAAAACAAGCTAGGCAAGCAAACATTATTTTTAAATGAGAATGATTAATAAAATGAAACAATTAATCAAGGAGGCTACAAAAGTGTTACTAATGATGAGGTAAAAAGGGGTAGAAATAAATTAATAAAAAGAATGTCATGGAGATAGGGTTGTGGCTCAGTGGCAGAGCACTCACTTAGCATGTGCAAGTTCTGGGTTCAATCCTAAGCACCACATAAAAATAAATAAATAAAACAAAGGTATTGTGTCCAACTACAACTAAAAAATAAATATTTTTTAAAATGTCATGAAATAAGTGAATTACAGAAAATCAATACACTTGATTTTAAAGGAAAAAAATCTAACTCTGAAGTGATTGATAACTGGCATATCCTGGAGAAGACCACCCAAGGGAGAAAACAATTTTTTCTTAAAAAAAATGAAAATAAAACATGTAAACATGTAGAAGAGAGAGGAAAAAAACAAAATTAGAATGATGAAAATGATTCATAACTATAGATAAAAATAATTTGCTAGGTTCAATATGATGCTATGATTATTTTGTAACCATCCCAAAGATCTTAATGAAGGGGATTATTTTCTACACTGTTATATAGCAACACTTACCAGTTTTTTACACATCATAGAATACTTGGAAAATAAGAATGTATGCATGGTATAATGGTCTAAACATTTTTTTTTTACTTGTACCTGGAGGCAATAGACATGAAAATTCTAGCCATCTCAGCACATCTATAACCCACAGATGGCAGGCTAGTTGGAAGTTTTCTTCTAGACAATCCAGTCAGTGTAACCTGTATTGTTCTCAACAATGTCCTTATTATGTTTCAATTTTTATATGGTTTTTCTTTTTTTTTAATCTTTAAGTAAAGATAATTTCCCCTTCTAGAAATACTGCTTAATTTCATGATAGATTATTTCAGGAGATATCTTTAGCCCATTCCACAATTTTACTCTCCTTAATCAAATCATCATTAACAGTCATGACAATTCATCCTAATATCTCCCCCATCAGTCTCTTCTGCCCATCTCCTCTCTCACCTACCGAACCCAGCCCATCACGCTGCCCACCTGGACAGCCTCAGAAGCTAGCCAGTTGGACCCCACATTCATGCGGTTTTCCTTCTGTTCACTGTCTACCCTGCTACTTTTCTAAGATCTTTTCAGAATGAAAATCTGTTCACATCTGTCCTGGTTTAAAACTTTTCAGTGTCAAACAAAGGACTTCAAATGTCATCGAAGCCACATTATTCAAAAGCATTGTCTGATTATAAAGTGCTTTCTTTAATTTAGTACTGGTTACATGAATGTTCATTACACTATTCTCTCTCCTCTTTACTTGAGATATTTTTTACACAAGAAAAACAGGCCCCCAAATTAAAAACAAACAAAAAATCAAAATATAGTAATGCAGCCTTTCCTATAGCTTCTTTAGTGAAGTGCTAAGTTTGGACATATCTGCTCCTAATATCTCTCAAATCACGTATCACACACTGGGCCTCATCTTCTTTGCCTAGGACTTCATTCTTTCTGCCACAGAGCCTTTTGTATACTACATAGGACTCTTTCTTCCATCTATTCTCCATGAACTCCTTGCTTAATACCTACTCAAACTTCAGATTTGAATGTAAATATCACTTTCTTAGAGATGTCTTTCTTGATTTTTCAAGGCTAAATCTAGATAGATAGATAGATAGATAGATAGATAGATAGAATATTTTTTCAAACACTTCTCTTGGCTTGTATGCTGATTTATATGATTATCTTATCTATGTTTACTGCTCTGTCTCAGAAGCCCATATGGGTAGAAACAGTATCTATTTTGGCTTCTTATTTTCTGGTCTAGCATGAGTGACACTCCAGGACACATTAGTTGAATGAAGAAGTAAATGGGACATGATAAGCATAGATGATAGTCAAAAACCAGAAACTTGGAATAAATTTCCACTTATCCACTTAGCCTTGGATGATGTATATGAGTTCTCCACAGTGAGGCATGAGTAAAATGAATCTTTGTCTAGGACTTCTTTCCTTTTGCCACAGAGCTTTTGTATGCTACCTAGGACTTAAAATGAAAGTGATAGTAGTGGCTAAACTACCAGATTGGAACAAGCACTAAATGAGAGTACAAAGTGCTCAGCAAAGTGCCCAGTGCATAGCAAATATTCATTATATTTTATGTTTCTGTATTTTTCTTCTTTTCTTACAAAATTTTCACATTGAAATGTTTTCCCCATCTGCTCATGCTCTTCTGAATGCAATTTGTTGATATTTCAAGTGGAACTAAAACTTTTTTGCATTTCATACCATCTATAAGTAATGAAATGACATTCAGAAGGAGGAGGAAATGGGGGCTGGGGTTGTGGCTCAGTGGCAGAGCGCTTGCCTTGCACATGTGAGGCACTAGGTTCGATCCTCAGCACCATATAAAAATGGATAAACAAAAAATAAAGATATTGCATCCGTCTATAACTAAAAAATATTTTTAAAAAAGAAGAAGGAGGAAATGGCACCACCATTCTTTCAGACAAGCCACTTGGTGAGAGCCTGGGTATGGCCTGAGACAGAACTGGGGCCCAGAGGCTCCAGCCCTGAGTGCGGAGTCCACCTGTCAGGTGCAAAAAGTGTCACGAGGAGGGGACATCTGGACTCTGCCTCTCGTTCTTTTCCGCTGTATTTTTTATTTCAGGTAAAACAGTGGATTTTGCTTATGGATTTGTCGTGTTTTAGATTCATGTGCTTGTGTTGGACAAGTCTTCAAAGGCCTCAAAGTGTTATCCAGGAAAAATTGTATTGCTTTTAACTGAGACTAATCAAGTTGTCAGAAATTCCCTGTTGGCTTTGATTATCTACAGTCTGGCCAACTTCTCCAGGTTCAGTGAAACTTTGTAACTATTACTGAAGTCTACCTTGGCAAAAGAGACCTGGTGAAGGGAACATCTGGATTTAAAGTAAACTTCACTTACATCTCACATCCCTACTCAAAGCCAATGTCAGCTCCAGGGAGAGACTTTAAAGTGTGGCTTCCTTAGAAACCCAGGAGTCATTTTAACATAATTGCTCCTCATCATAGCTTAAAGCTGTCACCTAAATCTTTAAGAATAAACACTGGTTTCTGACACTATTTACCCTTGGTAACTGATCCCAGAAGACCTGAACACTATTACTAATTTCAGTAAATGTTTTCATGACCTTGGCTGTGGAGTTTAATGTTTAACAAGTTCCAAAGGAACCAATTTCCTGCTTCAGGAAACTTCCTTACCAAGTTCCCTAATTATTTCCAGACGGTCATTGCCCTGTGGAATCCCACCAGTCAAGGGAGGTTGCTAATAGGCCACAGGTGGCAGCTACAGTTTAGTTACCAAGGAAACAGACCAACTATACAGAGAGGAATGTTGACACCAGGAGACCAGGGACCTGTAAACATATTCATTTTTTGCTGCCTCTGTTTTCTTTCAGGGCAAGAGAAGGGGCACAAGCAAACTAAGACAAATATCCTTCCTCTTAATGTCACTGAGAAATGTCTTACACAGTGAATTCTCTAAACTAATATTCTCAGACTTTTCAGTCTTCGGATGCCTTTACACTCTTAAAATTTAGAGAATCCCAAGAAGCTCTTTAAATACAGATTTAGAAATTGGTATTTACTATGTTAGAAATTAAGTCAAAGACATTTTAAAATATTCATTTATTAATTCATTTAAAAATAATATTAATCCCATTACAAGTTACTAGAAATAAGCATTTTGGTGGAAAATAATTAATATTTTCAAAAATATTAGAAGAGTGCCATTGTTTTACACTTTTGGTGAACCTCTTTAATACGTGCTTTAGAACAGAGCTGAATTCTCGTGTTTGTGTTTGCATTCAATCTCTTGTGATGGGACTAAGGCTGTGTCCATAGGCTGCCTCTCCATCACCAAAGGAAGAAAAAGAAAATGTGAGAATCTTTCGTGAGATGTGCATTATGTACCTTCTAGAAAACTCTACGTTCCTGAGTGAATGAAAAGAATAAAGCAAATAATATTTTAGTACTATTATGAAAATAATTTTGATCTTATAAAACCCCAATGAGTTTCAGGATCTCCAATGGGTCCTCAAACCAACTTTGAGAAACACTAAAGCAAAAATTCAATAAAAGACAGTCATTGAAAAGCTTTATCTGAATGAAGTATGGAGCAAAGCAATAGACCCAGGATAAGTTTGCAGTTATTAAGATGTGAGTGTCTCTGCTGGGCTCTTCAAATGTCCAGTGCTGTGGGCCATCCTGACCTACAAGGAATTCCAGCCTCCTGATGAGATGGCTTTATAAAGAAATCAAGAATGATATTCCCTGTTCTTGCTGATAATCAGAAAAATAGAAATATCCCATCTAGAAACCTAAACCAAAACCTAACACCAAAGTTTTGCTATAATTTTATTTTGAAACAGTGACTTCAAATTCAGTAAATTGGCAAATTTTATAAATTCACTGCATTTATTGGCAAAGGTTTCAGTGCTAGAAAAACCAAGTCATACTTGACAGCAGTAATAGCAGAAATTGAATGAATTTTCATTGGCAATTAAATGTGCAGGTTTCCCTTCCCAAAGGCCTGGCTGAGAAATCAAAGGATGGGGAAATCATGAACATTCTGGAAAGAATTGCCCTTATCTGCTTCCCCAAAGCAATTGTATCTTGTGCCCAAATTGTGCACATCATTGACATGCTCTTGATGCCAGTAGAGTTGCAGGAAGACAGAGGATGATCTGGTGACGTATCATGCCTTTGTGAGATGCCGTTGTGAAGATTAAAATTAGTTTGTCCACATTAAGGGGTTTAGCAGAGTATGTAGTGTCCAATGTGTATAAGCTGTTATTAAAATGTAAATTATATGTTGTTTCTCCCCTGTGCAGTATCTTCCAATGACTCCCCATACCTGTAAAAATTGAGCTTAGGATTGTGGATGTAGCTTACTGGTAGTGCACTTACCTAGCATGCATGAGGCCCTGGGTTCAAAATCCCCAGTACTACAAAAAAATAATAATAAGTTTACGCTAGCCAGGCGAGGTTGCTCACACCTATAATCCCAGTAGCTCAAGAGGCTGAGACAGGAGGACCATGAGTTCAAAGCCAGCCTCAGCAATGGGCAAGGCACTAAGCAACTCAGTGAGACCCTGTCTCTAAATAAAATACAAAACAGAGCTGGGGATGTGGCTTAGTGGTGGAGTACTTCTGAGTTCAAACCCCAGTACATAAAAAAATAATAATAAGTTTAAGTTCCTTTGCTTAGGTCATAAAATTGTTCGTGGTCTAGCCTTATTTTCTGCCACCCTTCAAGTATTGTATTCAGCTGTCACACAATTCTACTCAAAGAATTTTAAATGTCTCATGATTTTTCAACCCTCACTTTACCCTAGATGTAAAGGTCTCTTTCTTATTTTCCCATAACTAACTATTATTAATCTTACAAACTATGATTCATTATTGTCTCTACTATATACAGTGCCTTCTGGAACTCTTAGTCTTAAGTGGCCTATTTATAAAGTTTCAAAGGTATTAATGATAATTACAACACTCAACACACTTCACAGTTCACTTCATTTATCGCTTCATTCAATAAAAACTCCTAGAAATGAGTGGCTATGTCTTGTCTTTGTGCCTGACATCTAGCACAGAAACAGGCATAAGACAGATATTCAATAAATTGTTTTCAACTTATAAACACATACTCAAATGAGAAAACAGATTTAATCCATTATTGTGAATGTATAATGTGTAAGAAGTAAAGACTATGGTGATAATGATGATTGATGGTGGTGATGGTGGTGAGGATGATTTTGAATTTATGAAGACATACTCAAATGAGATAACAGATTTAATCCATTAATGTGAATGTATAATGTGTAAGAAGTAATGACTATGGTGATGAAGATGATTGACAGTGGTGATGATGTTGAGCGTGGTAGTAGTGGTAAAGGTGATGGTGGAGGGTGAAAGTGGCATTAGTGGCAGTGATGAAAATTGTGGTGGTGATGGTGATGAATGTGGTGGTGAAAGAGTGACTGTGGTGGTGAAGATAATGGTGGTGTTGATAAAGGTGATGGTGGTAGTGGTGGTGACAAAAGTTTTGTGGTGCTGGTGTTAAATGTGGTGGTGGTGTGGTGATAGTGGAGGCAGTTCAGGTAATAGGGGTGGTGATGGTGGTGGCCACAAAGGTGCTGATGATGCTAGTTGTGATGGTAGTGGTGGTGGTGGTTTTAGTGAAAGTGGTGGTAGTGGTGATGGTGGCAGTGGTGGTGGTGAACGTGATGATGGTGGTTGTAGTAATGATGAAAGTGTAGTGATCAGTAAAAATGACAGTTATACTGGTGAAAGTGATAATAGTGGTGGTGATAGTGGTGGCTGTAGTGATGAAAGTGGTGGTAGTGGTGGTAGTGGTGGTGATGGCACTGGAGGTGGTGGTGAAAGTGGTGGTAGTGATGGTAGTGAAGTTTCTAATGATGCTGGTGGTGTTGATGGTGGTGGTGGTGATGTTAGTGGTAGTGGTGGTGGTTTTAATAAAAGTGATAGTGGTAATGAAGGTGGTGGAGGTGAAGTGATGGTGGTGGTGGTGGTGAAAGTGGTGGTGATAGTGATGGGGTTGATAATAGTGGTGCTGGTGCTGGTAGTGGTGGTAGTAGTGGCAGTGATAGTGGTTGTGAAAAAAGAGAGCAATATTGGAAAGGAGCTAGAAAAAGGGGGAAGTATTAAGGAGGCTCCTCAAACTTCCACTATATTAAGCCTAACATAAAATACATGTACACCTATTAGAGGCATTAATGCATTTGCCACCTACCCAAATTTGTTTTTCCCAGAACTGATATGATTGATTCTATTATTTTATATGAGTTCTTCAGAGATAAATGTTGATGAACCATGAACAAGGTTAGTACCCTGGACTTTCAGCATAGAGTATATTAATAATACCCCTGAGCCACCAGATGGCAGTAGGAATTCATGCCAGTTAGGATGTATGACACCATATCAACTCAAGTCCTGGGTCAGCCACATTGATTCAATCTTTCTCCTCTACTGGATTTTTCCTTTGAACTTCAAACACACTTCATTCTCCCCAGCTTATAAAGACCTTCCTGGAACATGCATCTCTCTCTAGGTGTTGCTTTGTGACCATTCCCCCAATTCAGACTTCTATTCTAAGCCTGACATAGAGACCCAGCTATCCTACTGATTTTAATTTTGCACAAGCATCTTAAACCTGATTCACTCAAAACTGAATTTCAGCCCCCACCCCAATCTTCCCTTCCATAGCTCAACAAATGGAGCCTCTGTCTTTGCTCCAACCAGAAATGTGGGCTAATCTCTGACATCTGTTACTCACCCCCTCCACAGATACTATCCATAACCAGGTTCTATAAGTTTGGTTTCTTAAATAAGGGAGGAAACATTCATGTTGCTCCATTTCCACTGCCACCAACGGAGCCCAAGCCACATCCTTCTCACTGGGCCCACAGCCATTAACTCTTCCTTGCCTATTTTCACTCTTGTTTCCTTCCCAGCAATTATCTACTCACCAGCCAGAATGATTTTTAAAAATACAAATATGGTGGTTTCATTCCCAGTTTTCCAAGGAGTCTCCATACTGCTTTCCAGATTGGCTGCACCAATTTGCAGTCCCACCAGCAATGTATGAGTGTGCCTTTTTCCCCACATCCTCACCAACATTTATTGTTGGTTGTCTTCATAATAGCTGCCATTCTGACTGGAGTGAGATGATATCTTAGAGTAGTTTTGATTTGCATTTCTCTAATTTGACCCAGCTATCCCTCTCCTCCATCTATACCCAAAGGACTTAAAAACAGCATACTACAGGGAAACAACCACATCAATGTTGATAGCAGCACAATTCACAATAGCTAAACTGTGGAACCAACCTAGATGCCCCTCAATAGATGAATGGATTAAAAAATGTGGCATATATACACAATGGAATATTACTCAGCAATAAAAGAGAATAAAATCATGGCATTTACAGGTAAATGGATGGCGCTGGAGAAAATAATGCTAAGTGAAGTTAGCCAATCCCCAAAAAAACAAATGCTGAATGTTTTCTCTGATATACGGTAACTGACCCATAATGGGGATGGAGGGGGAGCATGGAGGAATAGACTAACTCTAGATAAGACAGAGGGGTGGGAGGAGAAGGGAGGGGGCAGGGGGTTAGCAATGATGGTGGAATGTGATAGACATCACTATCCAAAGGACATGTATAAAGACATGAATTGGTGTGAACATACTTTATATACAAAAATGTGAAAAAATTGTGCTCTATATGTGTAATAAGATTTGTAATGCATTCCACTGTCATGTATTTAAAAATAGAATCAGTTTAAAAAAATACAAATATGGGGCTGGGGTTGTGGCTCAGTGGTAGAGCGCTCATCTAGCACATTCGAGGCCCTGGGTTTGACCCTCAGCACAATATAAAAAGAAATAAATAAATAAAGGTATTTCATCCAACTACAACTAACAAATAAATATTTTTTAAAAATACAAATATGGCCGTGTCGCTCCTTGGTATTAAACATTTCACTGACCACCTATTGCTAGTAGGTGAAGTTTCATAGCTTTTATTGTGGTTAGGAGGCTTTGCATGGTATGGCTACTGCTTACTGCTTTATTCCATTCCTCCCTCCCTCTCTGTCTATAGGTCTTCCTTTCCTGAAATGACATCAAGCTCCTTCACATTCAGGCCTTCAAACACTTTGTTCCATCCAGTTGGACTATCCTAGCCTCCACAGTTGGCCTGGCTGATTTCAACTGGCCTTTAAAAATCAATTTAAACTTTGCTTTACCAGCGAATCCCTTCTAGTGTTTTTCTGTTCCTTCTGTGCCCTCCAGCATAGATAAGTCTTCCTGTTATAACCCCAAGGTATCCTCTACTTTTCTTTTATGACAGTTATCACAATTACAAATATGTTTTATCACATGTTTATTTGCTTAATAGTTGTTTCTCTCATTAAACTATCTTGCTTATCTTTGGATTCCCAGAACCTGGCATAGTACCTGGCACATAAAAGTCATTTAATATTGATATCTTCCCTTCATAAGAGTAAATGCACCCTGCTTTAATCTGTTAAGCCAAGTGAGTTAACAGTGAATAGAAAAGAAGGAATATCTAGGGTAGATCTTCAGTGGTAAGAGTTTGTGGATTTTATTTCTAGGATACTGCCAAGAATCAGGTTGCTGATGCGATTAATCAGGTTGCTTTTCTGGATTAATCAGCTATAAGGGCAGAGAAGCTGAGATAGAGAGTAGATCAGTGGCAAAACACACTTATGCTTGTATTGGGGCTCCTCCCAAAGAAGGTTATTTGGCAAGACAGGGAGCTATGTCATCATTCTAGACCAGTAAGAGAGCTACATTTCAAGAATTATAGGCATTTCATCATATCAGAATAATCAGAATAGAAATTGGCAGATATGTTTGAGAAAATTTTTCATACAGTAGAAGAAGACCTGAATTTTCCAATTGAAACAGCTCTCTTTTTAGGCAAAATCAGGGAGAGAGAGATCAAAGCCTAGACACAGCCTCAGGAGAAAATAATGAATCCTAAAAATAAAGAAAATTTTACTAAATTGTGCCAGCACATTATTTTAAGTTCACAACAAATAAAATGATGTCATCTACATCTACACTAATCATATCTACACTAATTAGTTGGCTTTGAATCATGAGGTTTATACCAATCTTCTTTAATGAATAGTACATACCAATGAGACTATATAGGCTTAACTATCTCTAAAAAGTACCCATGTGTTGATTTCCTAATGCTGTTGTCGCAAAGTCCCACAGACTGGGTAGCTCAAGCAAAAGAAAAATTTTAACTCACAGTTCTGGAGGCTGGAAGTTCAAAAATCAAGGTATGGGCAGGGTTGGTTCCTTCTGAGAACTGCGAAGGAAGAATCCATTCAAGACCTCCCTCTTGGCTTGTTAATGGACAGCTTCTCCCTAGTCTGCTCATGTCATCTTCCCTCTATGAATGTCTCTGTGTCCAAATTTCCCCTTTTTATAAGGACACCATTATATTGGATGAGGGCCCACCCTAATGATGTTACTTTAAGTGGATTGCCTCTGTAAAAATCTTATCTCCAAATAAGGTCACATTATAAGGTACTGGGGATTAGGACTCAATACAGGAATTTGAGGAAGACAATTCAAGTCCATTTAATAGTAACGACCATTTAATAGTAACGACCCCATTTAATAGTAACTGTAGAAGTACACAAGATGATGTACTTCAGACTCTGCTAAGAAATTAAACAGCCCGAATTAATGACATGGAATTAAGAAACAGTAATCTTGCTGTTCCCTCAGGGTTGGGCACCCCAGGACTGCCTCTAGCACTGTAACTCATTTGAGACTTAGAGGAACTGGACTTTTGCCATCTCTGGTATCTCATAGCTTCACTGCTGCAGGGTTAATTGGACATATAATGCAACCTGTCCCAAGAATTGCATTGGGTCCTCTTAGGAGTTTCCATTTATTTTCTCTGAACATTTGCCAGAATATCATTCACTGACTGTGGCCACAGGCATAGAGCATTTCTCTGAAATTCTCATTTGCTTATGGGGTCCTTCTGAAGACCTGAGGAGATGAGCATTATAGAACCTGCTCTCTTTTGTTGGCTATGATCTTCCAAATGGCATCTTGGGGTAGTTGTTTTCTTTCTTTCCTTGAAGATTAGACACATAACTGTGAAGATTTGGGTGGAGCCTTCTGCTACTTTATGAATCAGTTCCAGATTATCTCAACATCTCATATACTGGAAAAAAAAAACACATTCCTCTTTAGGTAACTAAGGAAAAAGTGTGGCAATCTTTATAAGTCAGTGCTGGGATTTCCCCCAGCAGAGACCTTGAAAATTAGTAAACTTGACACAGCCCCAAACTGAATACCAAGTAAAGTACAGCTTTGTCTCAGCAGGCTTCTAAAATACATGGCAGAATCAGAGAAAATTGGGGCTGCCACAACAAAGACAGGAAAAAAAAAAAAAGAAATTAGCATAGCACAATACCTCCTTGGAGCCTTCAGAGTAAGTACGCCTCTTATCCCTTCTGGTCATCTCAGTCACAGGCATCTCCAAGATTCCATGTAAACATGCAAGGGCAAGGGCAGGCCTGTGATATTTTCAAGGAACAAATTGAGGGGCTTTAAAGAAATTTGAAAATTTCCTTACATGAAGAAGCTGGATGCAGCATTTGACACAGGTTTCACAAGTCTGTATTAATGTGCTAGTATTTCTATAGCAAAATACTACAGACTGGGTGACTTAAACAACAGAAATATTCCTCATAGTTCTAGAAGATGGAAGTCCAAAATCAAGGTGTCTGTAGGTTTGATATCTTCTGAGGGCTGCCTTGTTGGCATGCAAGCAGCCATTTCTCAGTCTATGTGTTTCTGTGTCTTAATATCCTCTTCTTATTATAAGAACATCAATTTGGGGGAGGATTAAGGCCCCCCCTTTCTTATCTAACTATGAAGGTAGAGATTTCACATCTTTATCTCCACATACTCTTAGGTTCATTTGCATCTCAACCACCTGTTAGTAACTACTCTTACTATCTGCATACATTCTACAAAATAGCACTTCTATAAGATAAAATTAAAACTTACGCACATTTAAATTTTTAAAAGCTGGTTGCATTGGAGGCTGGTGTTGAGAGAAACAGCTCTTTCACTTATATATTCATGCAAAATTTTATGATAAGTTTACTTTTATAATTTAAAACTATCAATAAAGATTTTAAATAATAAACTAATAGCAAGGTAATGTAGTATAAAAGTATTTTGTAAATATACAAAGAACAATATTTTCTTTAAGAACAAATAATACAGTCAGGTGTGGTGACACACACTTGTAATCCCAGCCACTCAGGAGGCTGAGGCAGGAGGATCACAAGTTCAAGATCAGCCTCAGCAATTTAGTGAGACCCTCTCAAAAATAAAAAGGCCTGGGGATGCAGCTCACTAGTAAAACCCCCACCCCAGGTTCTATCCCCAGTACAAAAAAAAAAAAAAAAAAAAGGTGAATAATACAAGATCACATCCAGTAAAGCAGCCACTCTAGAATACTGACGTAGAGTAAGTCAATTAATACAACCTTCCTTATTGGCAAGTTAACAACTTGTATCAGAAACCTACAATGTGTAAATCTTGGATCCAATCATTCTTTTCTCAAACCTAGCCTAAAGGGAATAATTTTAAATACTGCAGGAAAAATACCATGCATGTAATTGCACCACTTTTAATTATTGGAAAAATTTAAAACATTTTTTATAAAGAAGAAAAGTTTATTTTGATTCACAGTTTTATAGATTACAAATCATGACCTTGTTCTTGGTCCTATGGTGAGGCCAGCACAGCCTGGTGAGAGCGTGTGGCAGATAGGCTCACCTCATGGCTGACTGTGATAAAACAGAGAAAGAGGAAGGGATAGGGGCCTGCTATCCTCTTTGAGGGCAAGCCCTCCTTAACCTGAAGAACTCCCCACTAGGCCCTACTCAAAATATCTTAAACATCTAAAAATAAGAAATAGGCAAGTAAACTATTTCTCATGTTGTGATGAAAAACTATGTTTATGAAAACTTTGTGAAAACATACACAATATGCAAGGTACTCACTTAAATGAAACATAAAATACACACTTGAGTGGTCATGTGATCCAAGTTGTATAAAAAACAATGACAAATATCTACATGGAAAAATACTCATAAAAGAACTCAACAAAATGTTGATGATGTGCAGTTTTTCATGATGAAATTTGAAGTGACATTTTTTTCTTGTGCTTATTTTCTCTAAGCAGCATATATTTATTGCTTCTGATTTTTTTTTAAAAAAAGCATCAACTTTTATATTTGAAATGAAGCTGTGAATGAGATTTATTTTCTATTTCAGGCTTGCTTTTATCTGTCACAACTACTCTATCTTCAGTGGGAAGATTATAATACCTTTAAATGTGTTGAAAGAACTGGTTGCTATTTGCCTGAATTTTCTGGAAGAAAACCATAACTCTTTGATTCCTAGGACTTTATTTTCTTTGTCAAGTGGCAGTTCCATAATTTCTCTTTCAGATTTGAGCAGAAAAGCATATTTAAATTTTTTTAAACTTTAAGCTTAAGTACATTTGGATACAAACACCAAATAATCCACTCCATGTAAATTTTCACAAATTTACACTCATTGGTAACAATATCAGTTTGGATTGGGTTTTGCTATAGCAGAAACCCTAGCAAAGAGTGGACTAGACAAAGACAACGTTTATATTTCTTAAGTAGCAATCAGTAAAGAAACAGGCTTTTGAGGGACATGGCACAAGCCATCACGAACCAGGATCCTCTAGGTTTCCACTCAGCCTCTTTAAAACCTGGCTTTTCCTGTCATTCTTGTGACTTTTCTGGCAAGCCAGCTGATCCACCTCTAGCATCCTGGCTCCTTTCAGGTAGACAAGTAGAGTAAGTCAACTAATACAGGAAAGAAAAAAAAAAAACACAGAAAGTCCTTGTTAAAAAAGTTACTCTTCTATTTAAAGAGTGATAAGAGAAGAATTCCAAGATGTCCTCAACGAAGTTACAGGTCAAAGAATGGAGGGAGGAAAGAAATAAAACAATGTCATTTCAATTCACAGGTTCAAGCTAAATCAACAAGGATAAAGAAAAAAAAAAACTACGCCTTCTTTTCCTAAATGCTGAAGATGAGTAAGTCGTCAAAGCCATGCACATTCTGCTACTATAATCAACCAAGCCAGAACCAGCAAAAAATTGTGGATGAACCTCCTCTCCCAGGACTCCCCCCACTTCTTGTAGGTTCACCAGAGGTTCACTGTACATTAATTTAAAAACATTAATGTGTTTTCTCCCCAAAATATCATACGAAACATCCTAGAGACATTTTTCTGTCTGCTCTCTTGACATGCTGCTGGTAGCTTCTGGAACTTGTCCCAGGACCAGTCCTTTCACCTTTGGCTAGCCTCTGTAACAGCTCAATAAATCCTTTATGTCAGAGACTTCTTTGTCTCGAAAGCTTGATTTAATAAGAGTTTCACAAAAGCCCCACCCAAGGAGGTCCACCTACTTATAAGAACCACATCACAGGCACCCTTGTCTATAAGGGAAAATAGAAAATTGATTCTTTACTGTATATACTACTGCCCTTAGAAATAGGGGCTTTGTCATTAAAGAAAAGGGAGAATGGACCTAAAGAAGGCAACTAACAGTGTCTACCTCAGTGACTAAAACTAAGAAGCACTGCAGAGAGGAGTGTGAGGAAATGGCAAGATTAAGCTATTATGGAGGAAATGTAGAAGCACTTTTCATTCATCAGAATGACATGGAATTCTAAAATTTATTAGTGATCATTTCTGTCCCCTCAAATAACATCACCAATGCATGAAATCTCAGGATATACTTGGGTACGTGTGAATACATACACATACACATTTAGAATTCATGGAACCTGATTTCTTATTGTAATTCTGTAAACATCTTGCTGATGCAGGTCTTTTACTTATCAAAAAGGTCAAAAAAATAGAAAACAGTATTAATTTAGTAATGTTTCATTTAATAAAATTCAAATTCTTCAAGAGCAGGGACTATATCATTGATATTTGGACTTCTTAACAACATTTTTACAGAAGTATTCTTTAGAAAAATTAGTTCATATAGTCAATGAATAAACAAAGAATAGTTAAAAAGAAATTCTGTGTCTGGCTTTCTTTGCTTGTTTGTTTGAGACAAATTTTACAGTGGTGGATGTGATTCTGTGGTAGAGTTCTTGCCTTGATAAGCCTTATGTAACTCATTCTTTTATTCTTTTAAGAGCTGTGAGAAGGCAATTTCAGCACACCAAGATATGGAATCCAGTTAAAGCCTTGTGTAGATGCTTTTTAATGCCCAACTGAAAGTAATACTACACAATATTCAGATATTACCCACAAGATTTCAGACTTTTGTTGATGAGATTTCTTTAATGTTTTTTTGAACTACAGTCAGATATGCATCTCCATCTTCATTTTTGGTGGGAGTAGATATGAAGAAAAAATGGATTTTTCATCGATTGAATGACCCTCCATGTCTAGGATCACTATTCTCAAGGGACCTAAATGTGTTCTGCCCTCTGGGGTTCACCAGTCAGGGCTCCTTTCCATTATTGGCAGCACCCATCTCAGGCACTGACCCCATGCTCCAACTTCACTCCCTTTCTACTCTGCTCCCTGACTGCAACTCCTCCTGGAGTCACTTGCTTGGTGGTTGGTGGCAAGGACTCTGGAGCCAGACCTCATAAGTCCAAATCACAGTTCTAGAAGTGACCAGCCAAGAGACCTTGGGTAGCTACTTAGCCTCTGGTCACTCAATTTCCCTACCTGTAAAACAGAGAATTGTGGGTTAATTCATGTAAACCACATTGAACAGTGGTTGTACCAGAAAGTGCCCTGTGTGCTGAATACAGACCACAATAAATATTGATGAGGATGTGGGGGAAAAGGTACACTCATATACTGCTGGTAGGCCTGCAAATTGGTGCAACCAATCTAGAAAGCAATATGGAGATTCCTTAGAAAACTTGGAATAAAACCACCATTTGATAGAGCTATCCCTCTCCTAGGTCTATACCCAAAAGACTTAAAATCAGCATATTACAGGGATACAGCCACATCAATGTTTATAGCAGCTCAATTCACAATAGCTAAACTGTGGGAACAGCCTGGATGCCCGTCAACAGATGAATGGATAGAGAAATTATGGTATATATACCTAATGGAATATTACTCAGCATTAAAAGAGAATAAAATTATGATATGTGTAGGTAAATGAGTGGAGTTAGAGCATATCATGCTAAGTGAAGTAAGCCAATCACAAAAAATCAAAGGCTGAATGTTCTCTCTGACAAGGAAAAATGGAGGAACTTTGATGGGGCAAAGGGGAGGCAGAGGTGAGGAGGGGGCATGGGGTAGGAAAGATGGTGGAATGAGATGAACATCATTACCCTAGGTACATGTATGAATGCACATATGGTATGATGCTACATCGGGTACAACCATAGAAATGTTGTGCTACAGTTGTATACAATGAATTAAAATGCATTGTGCTGTCATATATACCTAATTTAAAAAAAAAAAAAACAAAAAAAGAAAACCTAAGGCTAGCATGGTCTGCTCCAAAGCTCAACAGTCCCAGTTGTTATGATTCTAGTACCACTCGTGACCTTTTTCCATGACCCAATGCATGTCATCACTTTTCTTGTGCTACAACAGAAATCAACATAAAATTTGTTGGTAGACTGTGACCCAAACATCACTGCATTATCAGTATAAACACAACTGACCAAGAGAAATCTGAAAAAAATGTTCACCATTACTAATCATTAGAGAAATGAAAATTAAAATCATAATGGGATAACTTCTCACGCCTATTAGAATGGCTATTATCAAAATCACAAAAAACCAGTGACACATGCCTTAATCCCAGTAACTCAGGAGGCTGAGGCAAGAGGATTATAAATTCAAGGTAAACCTCAGCAACTTAGTGGGACCTGATCTCAAAATAAAAAGTAAAAAGGTCTGCAGATGTGTATCAGGGGGAAAGTATTCAACCCCCATTATAAATAAAAGAAAAAGAAAGAAAGACAAAAGATGTGGAGAAACTAGAATTCTTGTACAATGTTTGGGGGAATGTAAATTAATACAGTCATTATGGAAATCAGGATGGGAAGTTTCTTTAAAAATTAAAATAGAGCGCAGTTGGTAAAGTGCTTGCCTTGCATGCTCAAGGCCCTGGGTTCAATCCCCACAACCAAAAAAAAAAAAAAAAAATTACCCTATGGTGCAGCCATCCCACTACTTGGTATATATCCAAAGGAAATGGCATCAGTGTATTAAGAGACATCTTCACCCCATGTTCATTTCAGCACTATTCTCAGAACCAAGAAATGGGAAAAGCTGTGTCTATCAGTGGGTGAGTGGATACAGACAATGTGGTTTAGAAATATAAGGGGACACTTTAAAAAAAATAAGGAAATCCTGTCATTTGTGACAAATGAATGAGGCCAAAGGACATTTTACTGGGGGAAATAAACCAGGCACAGGGCAACCATCACAGAATCTCACCTACATGTGGAATCTATAAAAGCTGAACTCATAGAAACAGAGAGCAGAATGGTGACTGCCAGGGGCCCAAGACTGGCTGGGCTGTGGATGGGGGAGATGCTGGTCACAGGAGACCAAATTGCACTTAGATGAGAGGGATGAGTTTAAGGGATCTATTGTGCAACATAATGACTACGGTCAATAATAACACAACAGAATGAGTAGAGTTGATAGTTATATACACATGAAAATGATTCAGAGACTAGACTTTAAGGATTCTCACCACAAATAAGAATATGAAGTAATCTATATGTTAAATAGCTTGACTCAGACATTTTTCAAGTATACATGTTTCAAAATATGTTGTATGCCATACATATGTACAAATTGTTATAACTATTGTTATCATCATCGTCATCAGGGAATGAACCTAGGGTTGCTTAACCATTGAGTCACATCCCTAGCCCATTTTATTTTTTATGTTGAGACAGAATTATGTCATAAAGCCCACCATGGAAGTGAGGGAAACTGGGAGGATATTTAGTTGGGTAGATTGCTACCTCCTCCCTCAAACTGGAGTTCTGTTACAACAAAAAGGAAGAAGCGAAGCTAGGATAAGCAATGAGCACTGCCTATTTTTATTAGCACTGGGCCTGAAAGGGGGATAACCATCACCAAACGTCTCCCCATAAACCATATTACATGGTCTCTGTATTAGCTGCTTTCTGTTGCTCTAACAAAATACCCAAGAATGGGTACTTTATAAAGAGATGGGGTTTATTCAACTCAAGAGTCCAACGTTTGGCAGCCCCTAAGACTGACCTTTGGGGAGAGTGATCACAACATGGTGAATGGCATCATGGAGGGAGGACCTGCAAAGGGTAGAGACTGAATGGCCAGAAACTGGGGAGGATGAGTCTTGTTCTTTTTATAACAACCCCCTCTCACAGGAACTAACGGGGGCCCATGAGAAGTCCATTACTCCCTTCCAAGGGCCTCATCCCCAGTGGCCGAATTACCTCCCACTAGGCCCCACTTCTTGCAAGTTCTACCCCCTCAACACTGCCGCACCGAGGACCTAGCCTCCAGCCTATGAACCATTGGGGGACAAACTACATCCCATCCTCACAAGCTCCAACAAAGCCACCAGGGTAAGAGCAGGATGTCCCAGTCTACAAGTGTGTATGTGAGGGCAGAGGAGGGTTGATATCAGGGGGCACTGGAAGCAGCCAGAGCCCCCATTCCGGAACCTCTCTGATGTCACACTTGTAGTCATGGTACTCTGGGTGCCAACCCAGGAGAAGGAGCGGTTGGCTCTCATTTGGTTGAGAGCAGGCAGCGAAGCATGACTGCATCAAACGACTTATTGACCCCACCCCAACCCCCAGCCAGATCCTGGCTTTTCTCGAGCCTTTGGGCTTGTGTGATTGTGGCAGCCCTGGAGTCTCTGAGCACAGTATTCTTCACTTTCACGTGAGTCTCTGAGCCAGCTGTCGGGTTTCTCACCAAGAGACAGATGAGAAATAGACAGTGAGAGTGCAGAGGCAGGGAGGAGGTGGGAGGCCAGGAGGGGAAGGAGGATATTTAGTGAGAAGCACAGAGATGTGGGGAGCCTGAGGCTTTGGGAGGACTGTGGGAGGCTGGTAATGCTGGTGACACTTGGTGGAGGGAATGGGGTCTGTCTCCTTAAGCCTCCTGGGGGCTCCGGGTTGCCCCCGACTAGAACTGAGTCTGGCCCTGGTTTCAGATGCCGAGTACTGGTGCAAAATGGAGAGTGGGTCTTTCCAGTGGCCTCAGGCCTTCTCTGCCTACTCAGTTTCTATAGCCTCATTTCCATGAACATTTCAGACCCAGGTGTCTTACACCGAGGTAAGGCCTCAGACCCCTGGGAGGGGGAGGTGGCACCCCAAGGGCTGGTGCCTACTCGGGTCTTTCTAAAGGGCTGACCCTACCTGTGGCCTCAGGATCCCTTCTTACCCTGTTATCATTACTTGGGCCCTGGCACTTCATTTCCCAAGCCACTGAAGTGTGGGAACAACAGAATCCTGGAGGTTTTCCAGTTGCTTTAGAAGGGAGGACCGGGCAAGAGAGGCAGCAGGCTCTTCCAACCATGCAGTTCACCCTTCCTCCTTCCCATTTCACACCCGACTCCAAGCACTGATCACTATTCCAAAGAGGGGAGCGCCACGTAGAGCTCTTGTGGCTGGAAAGCCCTTCTCTCTGTCCACCCATCTGAGTGGTCAGCTTGCTCATCAGGGACCGGGATTCCCCTGCCCACCTCCTCCCCGCCTTCCTGTTGCCCAGTGATACTATGGGGGGCCCCGAGCATCAGAGTGATACAAGGGCCTCCTCCACTGCCCAAACCTCTTCCCATGCCAGGCGCCTTCGAGCAGGACCCTGAGGCTCTGTACAGGGCACGAGTGAATGGCAGGTTATACGACATGCCGTGGTGTCCCACCTGTTATTTTCACCGCCTGCCTCGAACCTTCCACTGCGAAAGTTGTGACATCTGTGTGGAAGTGAGTGTTCCTCCTCCCTGTCCATTCACCAACCCGTCCCCGGGCACCTGGCCAGGTCCAGGAACCTCACGACATGAGTGGGCCAGGGGTGGGTATGAGACCATCTTCCTGAACTGCTTCGAGTGGCATATATAGGTCATCACCTCAGTGTCTGCACCTGTCCAGGGAGGCTGGCCTTGCTTGCACAGGTGCTGACATGCAAAGGGCATCCCCTCTGTGCTGAGCCTGGTGGAGTCAGGGGGAGGAAAAGCAGTGACTGTCCCCTCTCCTGGCTTGCTGATACTAGATCCCCAGCCCTTTAGGCTGACTGCTGCCCTGTCCAGGGAATCTTCGCCTGTCTTGCTCTGGGTGTCCCAGTTGGAGGGTTTCCTGGGTTCTGAGTTCATTTCTCTGATGTGCCCACCCTGCTCGGGTTCACAAGTGCAGACAGCTGGTAGGGCAAGGGTGTTTATTTTCATCCTTATCCATCCTGCTCCAAGTGACACCAGGAAGGTTTTGTCTCTAAAGAACTCACGCAGGACAGGTGACCTGATGAGCCATGGGGTCCTAACTGTGCTCTAACCATGGAAATGCCAGGTTCTCCCTGAGATGGGAACCGGTACGTAGGGCCAAGAGCAGGTGGCCTAGAGGGCTACGCTGGGAATCGGGGGTGATGGGCCTCAGGATTAGGGGGTGATGGAGGCCAGTCAGAACGGGACCCTGAGTCCTCATTCCTCTCTCCTAGGAGTTCGACCACCATTGCAGGTGGGTGAATAACTGTGTGGGGCACCGAAACATCCGGCTCTACCTGCTACTCCTCGTGTCCCTGTGCCTCTATCTGGGTACTGTGCTGGCCACCTGCGTGCTTTTCATCATACGCAGGAGGCACGTGGCGCTTCTGGACCAAACCATGACGTATCCACACAGTCCTAAGGGCCCACACTGGGAAGAGCTGGTGTGGTGGGGAGGGAGGGGCAAACATCCGAGGAGAGGCGGGGTGACGGGGGAGGGGCTGACGTGGGCGGGGCTAGAGGGAGAAGTCACTTGGGAGGACCTGTGAAGGACATGTGGAAGGCCAGTGGGGTCAGGGAGATAGGCGGGGTAGGATGCCTGTGGAGTTAAGAATCTAGGGGGGGCCACAGAGTAGGATAATGAAAGTTGAAAAGGGAAAGGTGGGAGGACAGTGTGGTGGAGTGAGGTTTCCCTTGGGTGTACTGGACTAACTGTCCAGTGCAGGGAGGGAGAGCTGGTGGGTTGTGCTAGCTGGGGCAGGAGGGAGGGAGGGAGGGAGGGAGGAGTCGGGTTGAAAGGCGGGGCCAGGGAGGAGCTCTTCCATGGCTTCCCTTCTTAGCCTGTGCACAGCATCCTAGTGGCTGTACCTGCTGGGGCCCTCCTGCTCCCTCTCATGCTGCAGTTGTTCAGCAAGGCAGTGGCAGTGGGCGCTGCCAGGCGACCCTATGAGGATCAGGTAAGTGGTCTGAGTGCGTGTGCCCTTGGCTGTGTGGAGGCATCTTGCACCTCTGCAATTTGGCACTTTGTGCGATTTCTCCACTGCCCTTGGCCCTGATGGTGCCTCATGAGTCCTTCCAGACCCACCTCTAAACATGCAGCTCAGATGCCTCTGTATGTGGCCATTCTCCCTCCTGGGTGCATAGCATTGAAAGCCTACTGTGTGCTGGGTGTGCTAGGGGGCAGTTATTTAAGGGATGGGTGTAGAAGTGAGTAAGTACATCATGCACTTGTGTTGATAAGCAACCAGCCATCCGAATAACACCAGGAGACACCCAGGAACACTCTGAGCGAGGGGTCAGTCCTGAGTGGTGTAGTAGACTGGAAGAAACTGGGAGTTTGGCGAAGCCCACGCTGTAGAGTAGAACATGCCACTCTCTGTGTCCTAGGTGTGCTTTTGGAGAGGCAGACAGGAGGGCATTGACTTTGAGAGGTACAATTTTGCAGAAAGGCACAGAAATCCAAAAGTAGGGTATTAACAGAATGATGGAGAAACGGATCTAGTTCAAGCACAAGTTGGCATGGGCAATGAGGTTGACTCCATGGGGGTCAAGATTAGAAAGGCCCAGAAAGCCAAGCATGCAATTTTTTTTGAAGAAGTGGAAACCTGGGAGCCATGGTAAATGTTGTAAAAATGTCATTTATGGAGGGGTAATTACAAACAGTAAAATTCACCCTTTTTAGTCTATAGTTAGGGATTTTGACAAATGACATCATGTACTCTCCACCAAGATCAAGGTTAACCAGTTTCATTACCCCAGAAAATCCTTTTATCTCTTGCTGTCATTTTCTCTCCCTGAGTCCTTGTGGTTTTTCTTTTTTCAGAATCATGCATAAATGGCATTGTGGGCTTTCTAGCCTGGCCTCATTCACTGAGCACGATCCATTTGAGATTCATCTATGTAGTTGCTCATATCAGTAGTTTATTGTCTTTTGTTTCTGTGTAGTGTTCTATTTCCCTACAGATTTTTTAAACATTCACCAATTGAAGGATTTTTATTTTGCATCTAGTTTCTGGCAGTATTTTTGTTGGTTTATTTTGTTTTGTTTTTGTACCAGGGATTGAACCCAGAGGTGCTTAACCACTGAGCAACAATCCCAGCCTCACCCCACTCCACCCCCAGCACCCTTATCTTTTCTTTTTGAAATTTTTTTCAAATCTTGAAAAAGGGTCTTACTAAGTTGCTTAAGGCCTTGCTAAGTTACTAAGTTACTGAGTCTTTGAACTTGCCACCCTCTTGCCTTAGCCTCCCAAGCCATTACAGGCATGGGGAACTGTGCCCAGCCAGTTTTGGGCAGTTATAAATAAAGCTGCTACAACAACCATTGGTGCATAGACATGTGGACATAAGTTTTCATTTCTGTTGGGTAAATTGTTAAGGGTGGCATTGCTGAGTCATAAGGTAAACATGTGGGACTTTTTAGGAAACAACTGTACCATTTCTCCTTTCTACCAGTAATGAATGAGAATTCCAGATGCTCCACATCCTCACTAGCTTTTGACACTGTCATTTGTTACTATTCTTTTTTGTTTTCAAATTGTAGCCTTCTAATAACTGAATAGGGGTATCTCATTAGGGCTCCAGTCTGTATTTTCCTAATGACTAATGATGTTGAGCATATTTTCATGTTTTCTCAGCCATGGGTATATTGTTGGTGAAGTGTTTGCTCCAATCATTTGCCCATTTTTAAAAAATGTGTTGTTTTCTTATTGAGTTCAGGACTTCTCTGTACTGGATTCAGATCTATGTTTTGCAAATCTTTTCTTGCAATTCATGGCTGGTCATTTCATTTTCTTCATAGCATCTTCCATAGAGCAGGAGTCCTTAGTGTTGCTGTTTTTCCAGTACTGGGGATTGAATTGGGTGCTCGACCACTGAGCTTCTTCCTCAGCATTCATTGTTGTTCCCTCTGAATGGAACCTCATGTCCTGTGTGAGGAACAGTTTTATTGCTTTCTTTCCCATCTGGGTGTCTTTATTGCTTTTTCTTTGAGCAACCACTAGCTATGATAGGAATGGGCATCTCTGCCATGGGATTCCTTTAGTATGGCAATCACTTGACTAAAGGCTCTTTCAGCAAGACTGGTGGGCAGCATCCGGGGGGGAGGGGAAGCTACAGACCCCAAGACAGCTGAAAAGTCAGAGGATCCTCTCTGCTCATCACCTCCCATCCTTTTGGTCAGTACCCCACCACTACCATATGTGGTTCCCTCCCACCTGTGACTCCTGTGCTTGGCCCTTTTTCATCAGCCCTGTGGTCTGCCTGTTTTCTCTCTCCAGCTTCACTCCATCATTGAGTTTGCCTGGCAGCCTTTTCCCTTCCTCTATCCTGTGGTTTTTCCAGCCCCAGGTCAGGCCATAGGCCATTGCCCTTCCTCCTCTGCTCAGAATGAGGCCCTCCAAGTCCAGGATCCCCAAGTCTCGAGGGACCTAAATGTGGTCTGCACTCTAAGATTCACCAGACAGGACTCCTTTCTATTATTGGCAGCACTAATTATAGGCACTGATCCCATGCTCCAACTTTCATTCCCACCATACTCCATTCCCTGACTGCAAATCCTCCTAGAGTCACTTGCTTGGTGGTTGGTGGCAAAGACTCTGGTGAAGACCACATAAGTAAAAATCACAGCTATAGAACTGACCAGCAGGGAGACCCTTGGGTATGCTATTTAGCCCCTGGTCACTCAATTTCCCTATCTGTAAAATAGGGAATTGTGGGTTAATTCATGTAAACCACATAGAACAGTGGTTGGTACCAGAAAGTGCCCTGTGTGCTGCTATTCCTATTACTACCGTTCCTTCCCGTGGTCATCTACACATGTTTGTGCCTCATCTTAAAAGCCATACAAGTCTCAGCCTTAACATGCCAGGCCTCCACTCCACCTGTTGTACCTTCTGGGCTTTATTTCCTGAAAGAGCTGACCTTGTTCACTAGCTCACCCTTCACTTCCTGGGCCAGGTCAGCCCAGCCTGTGCTGCCAGGACGATGCTCTCATTAATGGCCAGAGCCAGCAGACATCTTCAGACTACTCTTTCTAAACTGGACACCCCCTCTGAAGCCAGAAGTAGCAGTCTCAGCACTTAACTCTCTGGGCTTCTCCTCTGCATGTACCTGGGTGCTGTGATCTGGCTTGCCTACATGGTTCCCATGATACCTCTCTCTACTCTACCCTGGCCACTTTCCATGGTGCTCAGGGCCTCGTGTTGCAGCTGCCCTCACCACTGAAAGTAGGCTGGCCATGTTGTTTCCAGTGCAGTTGACTCTTCTTTTTTTTTTTTTTTTTTTTTTTTTTGCTACTCAGCATTGAACCCAGGGCCGCTTTACCCCTGAGCTATATCCCCAGTCCTGCTACTTTTCATTGTAAATCAGGGACTCACTAAGTTGCTGTTGCTGGTCTCAAACCTGCCTCAGTGTCCCAAGACACTGGGATTACAGGTGTGTGCCACTGTGCCTGGTTGGACAGAAGCATCCTTGATGCCCTAAAATATTTCTGTCTTCGGATGCATCTCAGTGGGAGAATGTGTGCTTAGCATGTGCAAGGCCCTGAATTCTTTAGCCCCAGCACAAAGAAAAAAGAAAACTGAATAAATGAGGGAACGAACAAACAGAAGAATCAACATTTGGGGATAGAAGGAAAGAGAGAAGCCTGGTGCCCTGATCCCTCAAGATAAGGGGAAGAAGGAGAGGCAGCAGGAAGTTGGGCAGAAAATGGGGCAAGAAGAAGATGCCGCTGGATTTTGGTCCTGTGGAGTGGGAGGGTGTTTGAGACACAGAATTGGAGCAGGAGCCTCAGGAGTGGAGCCAGTGAGAGAGGCTGGTCTGGGTGCCTCAGAGCTGTTGGATTCTAGTTGTGTGTGATAGGGTTCCATGTGGGGGGAAGAAGGTATTCAAGTTTACTGCTCAGTTCTTAGAAATTTATTAACTATCATTCCTTAAGCATTTTCTATACTTTATGTACAATCAGTATTTTCTATACATGATATATATCTAATCAAACATTCTTTCTCTAAGTTTAAAAATTCTTTGATTTTTTATTTTTTTATTTATTTTTTATGAATTTTTATTGTTGGTTGTTCAAAACATTACATAGTTCTTGATATATCATTTCTGCCATTAATGAATTTATTTCTTCTGTTACTAGGGATTGAACCCAGGGGTGCTTTAGCACCAAAGTTGCATCCCGAATCCTTACTATATTTTGTTTTGAGATAGGGTGTCACTAAATTGATGAGGGCCTTGCTAACTTGTTGAGGCTGGCCTTGAACTTTCGATCCTCCAGCCTCAGAATCCCAAGTCCCTGGGATTCCAGGTGTGCACCACTGCACCTGGTGGTAGACTCATTTCTTAAGTGCTGTGCAGGCCTTAAAGGAGGCAGAACCTAATAGAGGACAATGATTCATGTTGCTTTTTGGACATATTCCAGAGCTGTTCTGATGTGGAATCATCTTTCCTTCTGGTGAAGAGTGTTTGAAGATGAAAGTCTTCATGTGTAGGCCATCGGAGAGTTGGTGTAGATAGAAGTGCTGCTGGGCCACTTGTCATTATAACAGAGTATTTGCTACCTAAAGCTCATGAAGTTGGGGTGAAACTCAACCTGGTCTGGAAGGAGGAGGGGTCGAGGCTGACCAATGGACTCAGGGAAAAGAGAAAGTAGAATAAGGGAGAGGAGAAGCCAGTCAGTGTCCAGGGAAGGACATGACCTTTGAGCTTGACCTTTCCTGCTTTGTGTACTGAAGGTCTTCAGCTCAGATTTTCCTGGAAAATCTGATTTTTGACTAGGGAAATATGTCTGGGCATCCCTTGGTGCCACTGGCGTCCCAGATAGTGAAATTCAATGAAGGTAGAATTTTAGACAAAATCGAGAGGCAAGAGAGTAAAGTGGTGACACCATCTTTGGATCAGTTGAGCAGAACAGCACTACAAAGATCTTAAAAGGTACCTGGAAGAATGAGGTGAGAGGACAGGTGTGGCCAATAGAGACAGAGCAAGGATCCTGCAAAGGGAAGCACAAGGGGATGAGAGCCCTGAGAAGGTAGCAGAGGTGGGTGCTGGGTCAGCAGCATCTTGGAGAGCTGCTGAAAAGTGGGTCGAGGGAGGTCACGCTTCCTAGGATGCTGAGAAGGCAGGAGGTCCTGAGTCACTCTTGGAGCCTTGCCACGGGCCCAGGTTGAGCCCTGGCTTAACTGACCAACTTAGCAAGGGTCACTGGGAGATGCCTTGCCCAGTCCTGCTGATTCTGAGCTCCTGTTCCCTTCCTCATCTCCCTCCAGAACGATAACCCTTATAACCAGGGCTGCACAAGGAATTTCTACATCACGCTATGTGCATCCTTGGGACCCAAGTGAGTTGGTAAACCAAGGGCTCAAGTGGTGGACCCTGGGTTTGGTGGGGTGGGGTGAAGCTGGGTCTATTTCCCTGGTCCCTGTCCGCAGCTCCCTGGCTTTAACACTTCCTGTTTCTTTCCTTTGGAGTTTTCTCCAGGGCACTCTGGGAGTTCTGGGAATTTCACTCTTCCTTGGTGTTGTAGGTTCTTGCCCCAAGAAATGTGGTAGAGGGGAATGGCAGCCTGGATAAGGCTCCTTGATGAGAGCCCTGGGCTCTGTGCTTTCCCAGCTGAGGGGTGAGTGAGGTCAGGGAGACCAGGCCAAGGTGGGTAGTGACTCCTTGCATTTGGCCTGTTGCCTCCCAGGTACATGTCTGAGGCTGTTTGCCTTCAGATGGAGCAGGACACCAACTGGAGGCCAACCTGACATCATAAAGACCTCCTTGGGCCCAAGTCTGCAACTCAGGCCCCCCCAAGGTAAGTCCGCACCTTTATACAAGGAAAGGAGTATCAGGTGAGCTTTGAAACATGGGGGTCATGGGTTGCACATGTGGTGGGGGAAGCCCCCGATGTTGGGCTGGCCCTGAAGCTGAAGCCCTTGGAGCCTAAGGAGTGAAATTATGGACCTGGAGGGTGCAGGGTCCAGGTCACAGGGCTTCAGAGCACACCCAGGTGTCCCTGGATAGAGAAAGAGAAAAGACTGCACTGCTAACTAGCTGGTTGGCCCTGGGACAGTCCTTTACCTTCCTCAGCCATTAATGAGGTCTGAGACTAGTCCAGTAGCTTATCATGTGTTAAAGAAGATTCTTTATTTTTTTTAAATTGGAAATTTTTACTCAGTCCCATGTGAAACAGATGGAATGGAGCATTTGGAGTGCAGTGGGCTGGGTAACACCCAGTGCAACCCAATGGCCCTTGTAATGACTTGTGGTGCCAACCCTCTCCTTTTTCCTGCCTCCAGGAGCTGAGGGACTTGACTGTGAGCAGTGGGGTGGAGGTTAGGGAGAGCCCCAGGTACTGACTCTGTGTTTATCCTCCCATCAGCCCAGTGCTACAACATCCCACTAGGTGATGCCAGGATGTGAATGCTACACGGAGGTCTCTCGGGCCTGAGCACCCACTCAATCCCCTGTTGGGGTGCCATGACCTCCACAGTTATCTAATCCTTATAAAATATATTTTTTGTTGCTTTTTATTGCTTCTCTGCCTGTTTATTCTACGTTCAGAGAAGTGTATTTCTCTGTGGGTGTGGGGAGGCTATGAGGGCTGGGAGGCTGGGACAGAGCCCTCCTGGAAGGGAAGAAGATCTTTGCTCTCTGGAGACCCAAGCTCAGGAACCAACACTGTCTGGCTTTTTTGACCTTGGGCAAGACACTTAGGATTTCTCTCATTCTTAAAATATGGCAACGGTACTAATCACAGTGGCTGACCTGCTTGGCTTCCTGGCAAGGGCTGGAGATGAGAGGAGAGAAAACTGACCATTCTGGATAATATCAAGTGCACCTCAAACTACTCCACAAAATAGAAATGGAACTTATTTATTAGTAGTTTTAATTGTGTGTGCACATATTTGTATTCTTTAGGATTGTGTGTGTGTGTGTGTGTTTTAGTGAGAGAGAGAGAGAGAGAGAGAGAGAGAGAGAGAGAGAGAGAGAGAGAGAAAGAGAGATTGATTGTGTGTGGTACTGAGGATCAAATCAAACCCAAAGCTTTAGGCATGGTAGGCAAGCGCTCCACCACTGAGTTACATCTCCAGCCCTTTTTTATTTTCAGACATGCTCTCACTAAATTGGCCAGGCTGGCCTCCAACTTGTGGTCCCCTTTCTCAGCCTCCCCGATAGTCTCCCAAGTTACAGGAGTTAACTGCCATGACTATCTTAGGGTTTTCTATATGCAAGATCTTTTCAACTGCAAGTGATTTCTTCTTTCTTTCTCACTTGGAGATTAAATATTTTTCTTGCCTAATTTCTGGGGCTGAAACATTTAATAAATATAAGATTTTTCATAAATGTCCTTCATAAGGTTGAGGAAATTACCTTTTATCTCTGTGTGTGTCCTTTTTAATTAGGGAAAGGTATTAGATTTTGTCAAATGCTTTTTCTGCACCCAATGATCATGTATGATATTTTTCTTCCACTATTAATGTGGTGTACTACAAATTGACATTTTCTCCTAGTTTTAGTGTTTAATAATTAATAGCTTGACAGTGTTTAATAATTAATATCTTGACTAACCAGGTCCAAGACACAAGCATACACTATGTTCAAGAAACTGGGGGGAAATTACTCTATAAACTAACTACATAGTATGTGATAAGAATGAGCATTATAATATAAAACCTTTCAACACATAGTAGTTAGCTGCAGGAAACCATTTTTAGCTTAGGAAAATGGTATTCCAAATTTCAGTGTAAACTACTAGCAAACTTCAATTCCTTGGTGTGGCAACTATCATTTCTGTTTTTAAACTCTTTCACCCCACCCTGAGTTATAAGGTCTGGAGTGGTTTTTTCCCAATCACAAGTGTGATTACCAATATTGTCCATCCTTACAATGATCTGATGAGACACGGTCTGACATGTATCTTGCATTCATTGCAAGAGCACCACCAAGGTGATCCTGCATGATGCTGGAGTCAGTCTTGGCCATCTCCCCAGTTTCCCGTTTGGTAATGATGTCTCAGACTACCACCTGTAAAACATTTTTGGGGGGCAATGTACTAGGGATTTAACAAGGAGATGATTTATCACTGAGATTTGTCCCCAGTCCTATTTATTTTTTATTGAGGCTCAGGGTCTCACTAAGTTGCTGAGGACCTGACTAAGTTGCTGAGCCTGGCCTCAAAATTATGGTCTTCCTGTCTCAGCCTCCAGAGTTGCTGGAATTATAGACACGTGCCATCATGCCCAACTATACTTTTAAATGTTGAATCATTTTTGCGTTTCTTGGATAAATTCCAGTGGCAATGATACATAATATTTTTAATATGCTGCTGAATTTAGGTTGTTAAGTTTTTTTAAATATTTATTTTTGAGTGTAGTTGAATGCAATACCTTAATTTCATTAATTTATTTTTATGTGATGCTGAGGATCGAACCTAAGGGCCTTGCACCTGCTAGGCAAGCACTGTACCGCTGAGCCACAATCGCGGCCCCAGTTGTTAGATTGTTTAAAAAAGATTTCTGTATTTTATACTCATAAAGTGTTGAGAGCCACAGCCGAAAGGGGCCCCAGCAAACTTCCAGTTGCCAGCAAACTTCCAGCTGCCAGCTGATGATTGGCTCACAGCGGCCCCAGCAAACTTCTAGCTGTCAACTGATTGGCTCCTCTGCGCTGATGCTCATTGGGCTGTTTCCCTGCCCTTTCAGACCACGGAGCTGCTCATTGGAGGACTGTTTTTGGCTCTGCCCATGCGACCCAGCCAATCAGCCTCAAGAGCAGGAGGAGTGGGGGAGGTTGAGAGGCATGTTGGAAGCAGGTGGTGGCAGTTGGACTCTGAAGGTTTTTTCCTGAGGACCTGTTTTGTTTGACGTTTGTGGTTCTAAAAAATGTTTGTTTCTTTTGACAAGTGGCTGCTGAATTGTGCCCAGCCAGACTGCGGCAATTAAGGGTATTAGTCTTACTTTTCCACTGTGATGTCTTTGTTTGGCTTTAGTATCAGGGTAATATTGGTCCTGTAAGGTAAGGTGGGAATTGTTCCTTCCTCTTCTACTTTTTGGTAGAGTTTGAGAAGGAGTAGTGTCTATTTAAAGTTTTGGTAGAATTTACCAGGGAACCCATAGTTTTCTTTAGAAGAGCCTACTAACTTGTCAATCTTGTTGATTTTCCCCTTTACTACTTTTAGCTATTTAGTTATTGGGTTTTAACAATTTAAGTGCAATTCTAGTATCAGTTCTATTGACATTATGAAATACTGCCTCTGGCAAGAATTTCACTTTGTAATATAGTGTCATTGCAAAAATATTTTATGTTGCAGCTGAGATTGGTGGGAAAGGAAGATGCTAGTGTGTTATTGTTTTGCTTTGTTCAACCCCCAGTATAAATAAAAGAAAAAGAAAGACAAAAGATATTAAGTACTGGCCAGGATGTGGAGAAACTAGAATTCTTGTACAATGTTTGAAGGAATGTAAATTAATACAGTCATTATGGAAATCAGTATGGGAAGTTTCTTTAAAAATTAAAAATAGAGTTCAGTTGGTAGAGTGCTTGCCTTACATGCTCAAGGCCCTGGGTTCAATCCCCACCACCAATAAAAAAAAAAAAAATTACCCTATGGTGCAGCCATCCCACTACTTGGTATATATCCAAAGGAAATGGCATCAGTGTATTAAGAGACATCTTCACCCCATGTTCATTTCAGCACTATTCTCAGAACCAAGAAATGGGAAAAGCTGTGTCTATCAGTGGGTGAGTGGATACAGACAATGTGGTTTAGAAATATAAGGGGACACTTTAAAAAAAATAAGGAAATCCTGTCATTTGTGACAAATGAATGAGGCCAAAGGACATTTTACTGGGGGAAATAAACCAGGCACAGGGCAACCATCACAGAATCTCACCTACATGTGGAATCTATAAAAGCTGAACTCATAGAAACAGAGAGCAGAATGGTGACTGCCAGGGGCCCAAGACTGGCTGGGCTGTGGATGGGGGAGATGCTGGTCACAGGAGACCAAATTGCACTTAGATGAGAGGGATGAGTTTAAGGGATCTATTGTGCAACATAATGACTACGGTCAATAATAACACAACAGAATGAGTAGAGTTGATAGTTATATACACATGAAAATGATTCAGAGACTAGACTTTAAGGATTCTCACCACAAATAAGAATATGAAGTAATCTATATGTTAAATAGCTTGACTCAGACATTTTTCAAGTATACATGTTTCAAAATATGTTGTATGCCATACATATGTACAAATTGTTATAACTATTGTTATCATCATCGTCATCAGGGAATGAACCTAGGGTTGCTTAACCATTGAGTCACATCCCTAGCCCATTTTATTTTTTATGTTGAGACAGAATTATGTCATAAAGCCCACCATGGAAGTGAGGGAAACTGGGAGGATATTTAGTTGGGTAGATTGCTACCTCCTCCCTCAAACTGGAGTTCTGTTACAACAAAAAGGAAGAAGCGAAGCTAGGATAAGCAATGAGCACTGCCTATTTTTATTAGCACTGGGCCTGAAAGGGGGATAACCATCACCAAACGTCTCCCCATAAACCATATTACATGGTCTCTGTATTAGCTGCTTTCTGTTGCTCTAACAAAATACCCAAGAATGGGTACTTTATAAAGAGATGGGGTTTATTCAACTCAAGAGTCCAACGTTTGGCAGCCCCTAAGACTGACCTTTGGGGAGAGTGATCACAACATGGTGAATGGCATCATGGAGGGAGGACCTGCAAGGGGTAGAGACTAAATGGCCAGAAACTGGGGAGGATGAGTCTTGTTCTTTTTATAACAATCCCCTCTCACAGGAACTAACGGGGGCCCATGAGCAGTCCATTACTCAATTCCAAGGGCCTCATCCCCAGTGGCCGAATTACCTCCCACTAGGCCCCACTTCTTGCAAGTTCTACCCCCTCAACACTGCCGCACCGAGGACCTAGCCTCCAGCCTATGAACCATTGGGGGACAAACTACATCCCATCCTCACAAGCTCCAACAAAGCCACCAGGGTAAGAGCAGGATGTCCCAGTCTACAAGTGTGTATGTGAGGGCAGAGGAGGGTTGATATCAGGGGGCACTGGAAGCAGCCAGAGCCCCCATTCCGGAACCTCTCTGATGTCACACTTGTAGTCATGGTACTCTGGGTGCCAACCCAGGAGAAGGAGCGGTTGGCTCTCATTTGGTTGAGAGCAGGCAGCGAAGCATGACTGCATCAAACGACTTATTGACCCCACCCCAACCCCCAGCCAGATCCTGGCTTTTCTCGAGCCTTTGGGCTTGTGTGATTGTGGCAGCCCTGGTGTCTCTGAGCACAGTATTCTTCACTTTCACGTGAGTCTCTGAGCCAGCTGTCGGGTTTCTCACCAAGAGACAGATGAGAAATAGACAGTGAGAGTGCAGAGGCAGGGAGGAGGTGGGAGGCCAGGAGGGGAAGGAGGATATTTAGTGAGAAGCACAGAGATGTGTGGAGCCTGAGGCTTTGGGAGGACTGTGGGAGGCTGGTAATGCTGGTGACACTTGGTGGAGGGAATGGGGTCTGTCTCCTTAAGCCTCCTGGGGGCTCCGGGTTGCCCCCGACTAGAACTGAGTCTGGCCCTGGTTTCAGATGCCGAGTCCTGGTGCAAAATGGAGAGTGGGTCTTTCCAGTGGCCTCAGGCCTTCTCTGCCTACTCAGTTTCTATAGCCTCATTTCCATGAACATTTCAGACCCAGGTGTCTTACACCGAGGTAAGGCCTCAGACCCCTGGGAGGGGGAGGTGGCACCCCAAGGGCTGGTGCCTACTCGGGTCTTTCTAAAGGGCTGACCCTACCTGTGGCCTCAGGATCCCTTCTTACCCTGTTATCATTACTTGGGCCCTGGCACTTCATTTCCCAAGCCACTGAAGTGTGGGAACAACAGAATCCTGGAGGTTTTCCAGTTGCTTTAGAAGGGAGGACCGGGCAAGAGAGGCAGCAGGCTCTTCCAACCATGCAGTTCACCCTTCCTCCTTCCCATTTCACACCCGACTCCAAGCACTGATCACTATTCCAAAGAGGGGAGCGCCACGTAGAGCTCTTGTGGCTGGAAAGCCCTTCTCTCTGTCCACCCATCTGAGTGGTCAGCTTGCTCATCAGGGACCGGGATTCCCCTGCCCACCTCCTCCCCGCCTTCCTGTTGCCCAGTGATACTATGGGGGGCCCCGAGCATCAGAGTGATACAAGGGCCTCCTCCACTGCCCAAACCTCTTCCCATGCCAGGCGCCTTCGAGCAGGACCCTGAGGCTCTGTACAGGGCACGAGTGAATGGCAGGTTATACGACATGCCGTGGTGTCCCACCTGTTATTTTCACCGCCTGCCTCGAACCTTCCACTGCGAAAGTTGTGACATCTGTGTGGAAGTGAGTGTTCCTCCTCCCTGTCCATTCACCAACCCGTCCCCGGGCACCTGGCCAGGTCCAGGAACCTCACGACATGAGTGGGCCAGGGGTGGGTATGAGACCATCTTCCTGAACTGCTTCGAGTGGCATATATAGGTCATCACCTCAGTGTCTGCACCTGTCCAGGGAGGCTGGCCTTGCTTGCACAGGTGCTGACATGCAAAGGGCATCCCCTCTGTGCTGAGCCTGGTGGAGTCAGGGGGAGGAAAAGCAGTGACTGTCCCCTCTCCTGGCTTGCTGATACTAGATCCCCAGCCCTTTAGGCTGACTGCTGCCCTGTCCTGGGAATCTTCGCCTGTCTTGCTCTGGGTGTCCCAGTTGGAGGGTTTCCTGGGTTCTGAGTTCATTTCTCTGATGTGCCCACCCTGCTCGGGTTCACAAGTGCAGACAGCTGGTAGGGCAAGGGTGTTTATTTTCATCCTTATCCATCCTGCTCCAAGTGACACCAGGAAGGTTTTGTCTCTAAAGAACTCACGCAGGACAGGTGACCTGATGAGCCATGGGGTCCTAACTGTGCTCTAACCATGGAAATGCCAGGTTCTCCCTGAGATGGGAACCGGTACGTAGGGCCAAGAGCAGGTGGCCTAGAGGGCTACGCTGGGAATCGGGGGTGATGGGCCTCAGGATTAGGGGGTGATGGAGGCCAGTCAGAACGGGACCCTGAGTCCTCATTCCTCTCTCCTAGGAGTTCGACCACCATTGCAGGTGGGTGAATAACTGTGTGGGGCACCGAAACATCCGGCTCTACCTGCTACTCCTCGTGTCCCTGTGCCTCTATCTGGGTACTGTGCTGGCCACCTGCGTGCTTTTCATCATATGCAGGAGGCACGTGGCGCTTCTGGACCAAACCATGACGTATCCACACAGTCCTAAGGGCCCACACTGGGAAGAGCTGGTGTGGTGGGGAGGGAGGGGCAAACATCCGAGGAGAGGCGGGGTGACGGGGGAGGGGCTGACGTGGGCGGGGCTAGAGGGAGAAGTCACTTGGGAGGACCTGTGAAGGACATGTGGAAGGCCAGTGGGGTCAGGGAGATAGGCGGGGTAGGATGCCTGTGGAGTTAAGAATCTAGGGGGGGCCACAGAGTAGGATAATGAAAGTTGAAAAGGGAAAGGTGGGAGGACAGTGTGGTGGAGTGAGGTTTCCCTTGGGTGTACTGGACTAACTGTCCAGTGCAGGGAGGGAGAGCTGGTGGGTTGTGCTAGCTGGGGCAGGAGGGAGGGAGGGAGGGAGGAGTCGGGTTGAAAGGCGGGGCCAGGGAGGAGCTCTTCCATGGCTTCCCTTCTTAGCCTGTGCACAGCATCCTAGTGGCTGTACCTGCTGGGGCCCTCCTGCTCCCTCTCATGCTGCAGTTGTTCAGCAAGGCAGTGGCAGTGGGCGCTGCCAGGCGACCCTATGAGGATCAGGTAAGTGGTCTGAGTGCGTGTGCCCTTGGCTGTGTGGAGGCATCTTGCACCTCTGCAATTTGGCACTTTGTGCGATTTCTCCACTGCCCTTGGCCCTGATGGTGCCTCATGACTCCTTCCAGACCCACCTCTAAACATGCAGCTCAGATGCCTCTGTATGTGGCCATTCTCCCTCCTGGGTGCATAGCATTGAAAGCCTACTGTGTGCTGGGTGTGCTAGGGGGCAGTTATTTAAGGGATGGGTGTAGAAGTGAGTAAGTACATCATGCACTTGTGTTGATAAGCAACCAGCCATCCGAATAACACCAGGAGACACCCAGGAACACTCTGAGCGAGGGGTCAGTCCTGAGTGGTGTAGTAGACTGGAAGAAACTGGGAGTTTGGCGAAGCCCACGCTGTAGAGTAGAACATGCCACTCTCTGTGTCCTAGGTGTGCTTTTGGAGAGGCAGACAGGAGGGCATTGACTTTGAGAGGTACAATTTTGCAGAAAGGCACAGAAATCCAAAAGTAGGGTATTAACAGAATGATGGAGAAACGGATCTAGTTCAAGCACAAGTTGGCATGGGCAATGAGGTTGACTCCATGGGGGTCAAGATTAGAAAGGCCCAGAAAGCCAAGCATGCAATTTTTTTTGAAGAAGTGGAAACCTGGGAGCCATGGTAAATGTTGTAAAAATGTCATTTATGGAGGGGTAATTACAAACAGTAAAATTCACCCTTTTTAGTCTATAGTTAGGGATTTTGACAAATGACATCATGTACTCTCCACCAAGATCAAGGTTAACCAGTTTCATTACCCCAGAAAATCCTTTTATCTCTTGCTGTCATTTTCTCTCCCTGAGTCCTTGTGGTTTTTCTTTTTTCAGAATCATGCATAAATGGCATTGTGGGCTTTCTAGTCTGGCCTCATTCACTGAGCACGATCCATTTGAGATTCATCTATGTAGTTGCTCATATCAGTAGTTTATTGTCTTTTGTTTCTGTGTAGTGTTGTATTTCCCTACAGATTTTTTAAACATTCACCAATTGAAGGATTTTTATTTTGCATCTAGTTTCTGGCAGTATTTTTGTTGGTTTATTTTGTTTTGTTTTTGTACCAGGGATTGAACCCAGAGGTGCTTAACCACTGAGCAACAATCCCAGCCTCACCCCACTCCACCCCCAGCACCCTTATCTTTTCTTTTTGAAAAATTTTTCAAATCTTGAAAAAGGGTCTTACTAAGTTGCTTAAGGCCTTGCTAAGTTACTAAGTTACTGAGTCTTTGAACTTGCCACCCTCTTGCCTTAGCCTCCCAAGCCATTACAGGCATGGGGAACTGTGCCCAGCCAGTTTTGGGCAGTTATAAATAAAGCTGCTACAACAACCATTGGTGCATAGACATGTGGACATAAGTTTTCATTTCTGTTGGGTAAATTGTTAAGGGTGGCATTGCTGAGTCATAAGGTAAACATGTGCGACTTTTTAGGAAACAACTGTACCATTTCTCCTTTCTACCAGTAATGAATGAGAATTCCAGATGCTCCACATCCTCACTAGCTTTTGACACTGTCATTTGTTACTATTCTTTTTTTGTTTTCAAATTGTAGCCTTCTAATAACTGAATAGGGGTATCTCATTAGGGCTCCAGTCTGTATTTTCCTAATGACTAATGATGTTGAGCATATTTTCATGTTTTCTCAGCCATGGGTATATTGTTGGTGAAGTGTTTGCTCCAATCATTTGCCCATTTTTAAAAAATGTGTTGTTTTCTTATTGAGTTCAGGACTTCTCTGTACTGGATTCAGATCTATGTTTTGCAAATCTTTTCTTGCAATTCATGGCTGGTCATTTCATTTTCTTCATAGCATCTTCCATAGAGCAGGAGTCCTTAGTGTTGCTGTTTTTCCAGTACTGGGGATTGAATTGGGTGCTCGACCACTGAGCTTCTTCCTCAGCATTCATTGTTGTTCACTCTGAATGGAACCTCATGTCCTGTGTGAGGAACAGTTTTATTGCTTTCTTTCCCATCTGGGTGTCTTTATTGCTTTTTCTTTGAGCAACCACTAGCTATGATAGGAATGGGCATCTCTGCCATGGGATTCCTTTAGTATGGCAATCACTTGACTAAAGGCTCTTTCAGCAAGACTGGTGGGCAGCATCCGGGGGGGAGGGGAAGCTACAGACCCCAAGACAGCTGAAAAGTCAGAGGATCCTCTCTGCTCATCACCTCCCATCCTTTTGGTCAGTACCCCACCACTACCATATGTGGTTCCCTCCCACCTGTGACTCCTGTGCTTGGCCCTTTTTCATCAGCCCTGTGGTCTGCCTGTTTTCTCTCTCCAGCTTCACTCCATCATTGAGTTTGCCTGGCAGCCTTTTCCCTTCCTCTATCCTGTGGTTTTTCCAGCCCCAGGTCAGGCCATAGGCCATTGCCCTTCCTCCTCTGCTCAGAATGAGGCCCTCCAAGTCCAGGATCCCCAAGTCTCGAGGGACCTAAATGTGGTCTGCACTCTAAGATTCACCAGACAGGACTCCTTTCTATTATTGGCAGCACTAATTATAGGCACTGATCCCATGCTCCAACTTTCATTCCCACCATACTCCATTCCCTGACTGCAAATCCTCCTAGAGTCACTTGCTTGGTGGTTGGTGGCAAAGACTCTGGTGAAGACCACATAAGTAAAAATCACAGCTATAGAACTGACCAGCAGGGAGACCCTTGGGTATGCTATTTAGCCCCTGGTCACTCAATTTCCCTATCTGTAAAACAGGGAATTGTGGGTTAATTCATGTAAACCACATAGAACAGTGGTTGGTACCAGAAGTGCCCTGTGTGCTGCTATTCCTATTACTACCGTTCCTTCCCGTGGTCATCTACACATGTTTGTGCCTCATCTTAAAAGCCATACAAGTCTCAGCCTTAACATGCCAGGCCTCCACTCCACCTGTTGTACCTTCTGGGCTTTATTTCCTGAAAGAGCTGACCTTGTTCACTAGCTCACCCTTCACTTCCTGGGCCAGGTCAGCCCAGCCTGTGCTGCCAGGACGATGCTCTCATTAATGGCCAGAGCCAGCAGACATCTTCAGACTACTCTTTCTAAACTGGACACCCCCTCTGAAGCCAGAAGTAGCAGTCTCAGCACTTAACTCTCTGGGCTTCTCCTCTGCATGTACCTGAATGCTGTGATCTGGCTTGCCTACATGGTTCCCATGATACCTCTCTCTACTCTACCCTGGCCACTTTCCATGGTGCTCAGGGCCTCGTGTTGCAGCTGCCCTCACCACTGAAAGTAGGCTGGCCATGTTGTTTCCAGTGCAGTTGACTCTTCTTTTTTTTTTTTTTTTTTTTTTTTTTTTGCTACTCAGCATTGAACCCAGGGCCGCTTTACCCCTGAGCTATATCCCCAGTCCTGCTACTTTTCATTGTAAATCAGGGACTCACTAAGTTGCTGTTGCTGGTCTCAAACCTGCCTCAGTGTCCCAAGACACTGGGATTACAGGTGTGTGCCACTGTGCCTGGTTGGACAGAAGCATCCTTGATGCCCTAAAATATTTCTGACTTCGGGTGCATCTCAGTGGGAGAATGTGTGCTTAGCATGTGCAAGGCCCTGAATTCTTTAGCCCCAGCACAAAGAAAAAAGAAAACTGAATAAATGAGGGAATGAACAAACAGAAGAATCAACATTTGGGGATAGAAGGAAAGAGAGAAGCCTGGTGCCCTGATCCCTCAAGATAAGGGGAAGAAGGAGAGGCAGCAGGAAGTTGGGCAGAAAATGGGGCAAGAAGAAGATGCCGCTGGATTTTGGTCCTGTGGAGTGGGAGGGTGTTTGAGACACAGAATTGGAGCAGGAGCCTCAGGAGTGGAGCCAGTGAGAGAGGCTGGTCTGGGTGCCTCAGAGCTGTTGGATTCTAGTTGTGTGTGATAGGGTTCCATGTGGGGGGAAGAAGGTATTCAAGTTTACTGCTCAGTTCTTAGAAATTTATTAACTATCATTCCTTAAGCATTTTCTATACTTTATGTACAATCAGTATTTTCTATACATGATATATATCTAATCAAACATTCTTTCTCTAAGTTTAAAAATTCTTTGATTTTTTATTTTTTTATTTATTTTTTATGAATTTTTATTGTTGGTTGTTCAAAACATTACATAGTTCTTGATATATCATTTCTGCCATTAATGAATTTATTTCTTCTGGTACTAGGGATTGAACCCAGGGGTGCTTTAGCACCAAAGTTGCATCCCTAATCCTTACTATATTTTGTTTTGAGATAGGGTGTCACTAAATTGATGAGGGCCTTGCTAACTTGTTGAGGCTGGCCTTGAACTTTCGATCCTCCAGCCTCAGAATCCCAAGTCCCTGGGATTCCAGGTGTGCACCACTGCACCTGGTGGTATACTCATTTCTTAAGTGCTGTGCAGGCCTTAAAGGAGGCAGAACCTAATAGAAGACAATGATTCATGTTGCTTTTGGGACATATTCCAGAGCTGTTCTGATGTGGAATCATCTTTCCTTCTGGTGAAGAGTGTTTGAAGATGAAAGTCTTCATGTGTAGGCCATCGGAGAGTTGGTGTAGATAGAAGTGCTGCTGGGCCACTTGTCATTATAACAGAGTATTTGCTACCTAAAGCTCATGAAGTTGGGGTGAAACTCAACCTGGTCTGGAAGGAGGAGGGGTCGAGGCTGACCAATGGACTCAGGGAAAAGAGAAAGTAGAATAAGGGAGAGGAGAAGCCAGTCAGTGTCCAGGGAAGGACATGACCTTTGAGCTTGACCTTTCCTGCTTTGTGTACTGAAGGTCTTCAGCTCAGATTTTCCTGGAAAATCTGATTTTTGACTAGGGAAATATGTCTGGGCATCCCTTGGTGCCACTGGCGTCCCAGATAGTGAAATTCAATGAAGGTAGAATTTTAGACAAAATCGAGAGGCAAGAGAGTAAAGTGGTGACACCATCTTTGGATCAGTTGAGCAGAACAGCACTACAAAGATCTTAAAAGGTACCTGGAAGAATGAGGTGAGAGGACAGGTGTGGCCAATAGAGACAGAGCAAGGATCCTGCAAAGGGAAGCACAAGGGGATGAGAGCCCTGAGAAGGTAGCAGAGGTGGGTGCTGGGTCAGCAGCATCTTGGAGAGCTGCTCACAAGTGGGTCGAGGGAGGTCACACTTCCTAGGATCCTGAGAAGGCAGGAGGTCCTGAGTCACTCTTGGAGCCTTGCCACGGGCCCAGGTTGAGCCCTGGCTTAACTGACCAACTTAGCAAGGGTCACTGGGAGATGCCTTGCCCAGTCCTGCTGATTCTGAGCTCCTGTTCCCTTCCTCATCTCCCTCCAGAACGATAACCCTTATAACCAGGGCTGCACAAGGAATTTCTACATCACGCTATGTGCATCCTTGGGACCCAAGTGAGTTGGTAAACCAAGGGCTCAAGTGGTGGACCCTGGGTTTGGTGGGGTGGGGTGAAGCTGGGTCTATTTCCCTGGTCCCTGTCCGCAGCTCCCTGGCTTTAACACTTCCTGTTCCTTTCCTTTGGAGTTTTCTCCAGGGCACTCTGGGAGTTCTGGGAATTTCACTCTTCCTTGGTGTTGTAGGTTCTTGCCCCAAGAAATGTGGTAGAGGGGAATGGCAGCCTGGATAAGGCTCCTTGATGAGAGCCCTGGGCTCTGTGCTTTCCCAGCTGAGGGGTGAGTGAGGTCAGGGAGACCAGGCCAAGGTGGGTAGTGACTCCTTGCATTTGGCCTGTTGCCTCCCAGGTACATGTCTGAGGCTGTTTGCCTTCAGATGGAGCAGGACACCAACTGGAGGCCAACCTGACATCATAAAGACCTCCTTGGGCCCAAGTCTGCAACTCAGGCCCCCCCAAGGTAAGTCCGCACCTTTATACAAGGAAAGGAGTATCAGGTGAGCTTTGAAACATGGGGGTCATGGGTTGCACATGTGGTGGGGGAAGCCCCCGATGTTGGGCTGGCCCTGAAGCTGAAGCCCTTGGAGCCTAAGGAGTGAAATTATGGACCTGGAGGGTGCAGGGTCCAGGTCACAGGGCTTCAGAGCACACCCAGGTGTCCCTGGATAGAGAAAGAGAAAAGACTGCACTGCTAACTAGCTGGTTGGCCCTGGGACAGTCCTTTACCTTCCTCAGCCATTAATGAGGTCTGAGACTAGTCCAGTAGCTTATCATGTGTTAAAGAAGATTCTTTATTTTTTTTAAATTGGAAATTTTTACTCAGTCCCATGTGAAACAGATGGAATGGAGCATTTGGAGTGCAGTGGGCTGGGTAACACCCAGTGCAACCCAATGGCCCTTGTAATGACTTGTGGTGCCAACCCTCTCCTTTTTCCTGCCTCCAGGAGCTGAGGGACTTGACTGTGAGCAGTGGGGTGGAGGTTAGGGAGAGCCCCAGGTACTGACTCTGTGTTTATCCTCCCATCAGCCCAGTGCTACAACATCCCACCAGGTGATGCCAGGATGTGAATGCTACACGGAGGTCTCTCGGGCCTGAGCACCCACTCAATCCCCTGTTGGGGTGCCATGACCTCCACAGTTATCTAATCCTTATAAAATATATTTTTTGTTGCTTTTTATTGCTTCTCTGCCTGTTTATTCTATGTTCAGAGAAGTGTATTTCTCTGTGGGTGTGGGGAGGCTATGAGGGCTGGGAGGCTGGGACAGAGCCCTCCGGGAAGGGAAGAAGATCTTTGCTCTCTGGAGACCCAAGCTCAGGAACCAACACTGTCTGGCTTTTTTGACCTTGGGCAAGACACTTAGGATTTCTCTCATTCTTAAAATATGGCAACGGTACTAATCACAGTGGCTGACCTGCTTGGCTTCCTGGCAAGGGCTGGAGATGAGAGGAGAGAAAACTGACCATCCTGGATAATATCAAGTGCACCTCAAACTACTCCACAAAATAGAAATGGAACTTATTTATTAGTAGTTTTAATTGTGTGTGCACATGTGTGTATTCTTTAGGATTGTGTGTGTGTGTGTGTGTGTGTTAGTGTGAGAGAGAGAGAGAGAGAGAGAGAAAGAGAGATTGATTGTGTGTGGTACTGAGGATCAAATCAAACCCAAAGCTTTAGGCATGGTAGGCAAGCGCTCCACCACTGAGTTACATCTCCAGCCCTTTTTTATTTTCAGACATGCTCTCACTAAATTGGCCAGGCTGGCCTCCAACTTGTGGTCCCCTTTCTCAGCCTCCCCGATAGTCTCCCAAGTTACAGGAGTTAACTGCCATGACTATCTTAGGGTTTTCTATATGCAAGATCTTTTCAACTGCAAGTGATTTCTTCTTTCTTTCTCACTTGGAGATTAAATATTTTTCTTGCCTAATTTCTGGGGCTAAAACATTTAATAAATATAAGATTTTTCATAAATGTCCTTCATAAGGTTGAGGAAATTACCTTTTATCTCTGTGTGTGTCCTTTTTAATTAGGGAAAGGTATTAGATTTTGTCAAATGCTTTTTCTGCACCCAATGATCATGTATGATATTTTTCTTCCACTATTAATGTGGTGTACTACAAATTGACATTTTCTCCTAGTTTTAGTGTTTAATAATTAATAGCTTGACAGTGTTTAATAATTAATATCTTGACTAACCAGGTCCAAGACACAAGCATACACTATGTTCAAGAAACTGGGGGGAAATTACTCTATAAACTAACTACATAGTATGTGATAAGAATGAGCATTATAATATAAAACCTTTCAACACATAGTAGTTAGCTGCAGGAAACCATTTTTAGCTTAGGAAAATGGTATTCCAAATTTCAGTGTAAACTACTAGCAAACTTCAATTCCTTGGTGTGGCAACTATCATTTCTGTTTTTAAACTCTTTCACCCCACCCTGAGTTATAAGGTCTGGAGTGGTTTTTTCCCAATCACAAGTGTGATTACCAATATTGTCCATCCTTACAATGATCTGATGAGACAAGGTCTCATTGCTCATTGCAAGAGCACCACCAAGGTGATCCTGCATGATGCTGGAGTCAGTCTTGGCCATCTCCCCAGTTTCCCGTTTGGTAATGATGTCTCAGACTACCACCTGTAAAACATTTTTGGGGGGCAATGTACTAGGGATTTAACAAGGAGATGATTTATCACTGAGATTTGTCCCCAGTCCTATTTATTTTTTATTGATGCTCAGGGTCTCACTAAGTTGCTGAGGACCTGACTAAGTTGCTGAGCCTGGCCTCAAAATTATGGTCTTCCTGTCTCAGCCTCCAGAGTTGCTGGAATTATAGACACGTGCCATCATGCCCAACTATACTTTTAAATGTTGAATCATTTTTGCGTTTCTTGGATAAATCCCAGTGGCAATGATACATAATATTTTTAATATGCTGCTGAATTTAAGTTGTTAAGTTTTTTTAAATATTGATTTTTGAGTTGTAGTTGAACGCAATACCTTTATTTCATTAATTTATTTTTATGTGATGCTGAGGATCGAACCTAAGGGCCTTGCACCTGCTAGGCAAGCACTGTACCGCTGAGCCACAATCGTGGCCCCAGTTGTTAGATTGTTTAAAAAAGATTTCTGTATTTAATACTCATAAAGTGTTGAGAGCCACAGCCCTAAAGGGGCCCCAGCAAACTTCCAGCTGCCAGCAAACTTCCAGCTGCCAGCTGATGATTGGCTCACAGCGGCCCCAGCAAACTTCTAGCTGTCAACTGATTGGCTCCTCTGCGGTGATGCTCATTGGGCTGTTTCCCTGCCCTTTCAGACCACGGAGCTGCTCATTGGAGGACTGTTTTTGGCTCTGCCCACGCGACCCAGCCAATCAGCCTCAAGAGCAGGAGGAGTGGGGGAGGTTGAGAGGCATGTTGGAAGCAGGTGGTGGCAGTTGGACTCTGAAGGTTTTTTCCTGAGGACCTGTTTTGTTTGACGTTTGTGGTTCTAAAAAATGTTTGTTTCTTTTGACAAGTGGCTGCTGAATTGTGCCCAGCCAGACTGTGGCAATAAAGGGTATTAGTCTTACTTTTCCACTGTGATGTCTTTGTTTGGCTTTAGTATCAGGGTAATATTGGTCCTGTAAGATAAGGTGGGAATTGTTCCTTCCTCTTCTACTATTTGGTAGAGTTTGAGAAGGAGTAGTGTCTATTTAAAGTTTTGGTAGAATTTACCAGGGAACCCATAGTTTTCTTTAGAAGAGCCTACTAACTTGTCAATCTTGTTGATTTTCCCCTTTACTACTTTTAGCTATTTAGTTATTGGGTTTTAACAATTTAAGTGCAATTCTAGTATCAGTTCTATTGACATTATGAAATACTGCCTCTGGCAAGAATTTCACTTTGTAGTATATTGTCATTGCAAAAATATTTTATGTTGCAGCTGAGATTGGTGGGAAAGGAAGATGCTAGTGTGTTATTGTTTTGCTTTGTTCAACCCCCAGTATAAATAAAAGAAAAAGAAAGACAATAGATATTAAGTACTGGCCAGGATGTGGAGAAACTAGAATTCTTGTACAATGTTTGAAGGAATGTAAATTAATACAGTCATTATGGAAATCAGTATGGGAAGTTTCTTTAAAAATTAAAAATAGAGTTCAGTTGGTAGAGTGCTTGCCTTACATGCTCAAGGCCCTGGGTTCAATCCCCACCACCAATAAAAAAAAAAAATTACCCTAGGGTGCAGCCATCCCACTACTTGGTATGTATCCAAAGGAAATGGCATCTGTGTATTAAGAGACATCTTCACCCCATGTTCATTTCAGCACTATTCTCAGAACCAAGAAATGGGAAAAGCTGTGTCTATCAGTGGGTGAGTGGATACAGACAATGTGGTTTAGAAATATAAGGGGACACTTTAAAAAAATAAGGAAATCCTGTCATTTGTGACAAATGAATGAGGCCAAAGGACATTTTACTGGGGGAAATAAACCAGGCACAGGGCAACCATCACAGAATCTCACCTACATGTGGAATCTATAAAAGCTGAACTCATAGAAACAGAGAGCAGAATGGTGACTGCCAGGGGCCCAAGACTGGCTGGGCTGTGGATGGGGGAGATGCTGGTCACAGGAGACCAAATTGCACTTAGATGAGAGGGATGAGTTTAAGGGATCTATTGTGCAACATAATGACTACGGTCAATAATAACACAACAGAATGAGTAGAGTTGATAGTTATATACACATGAAAATGATTCAGAGACTAGACTTTAAGGATTCTCACCACAAATAAGAATATGAAGTAATCTATATGTTAAATAGCTTGACTCAGACATTTTTCAAGTATACATGTTTCAAAATATGTTGTATGCCATACATATGTACAAATTGTTATAATTATTGTTATCATCATCGTCATCAGGGAATGAACCTAGGGTTGCTTAACCATTGAGTCACATCCCTAGCCCATTTTATTTTTTATGTTGAGACAGAATTATGTCATAAAGCCCACCATGGAAGTGAGGGAAACAGGGAGGATATTTAGTTGGGTAGATTGCTACCTCCTCCCTCAAACTGGAGTTCTGTTACAACAAAAAGGAAGAAGCGGAGCTAGGATAAGCAATGAGTACTGCCTATTTTTATTAGCCCTGGGCCTGACAGGGGGATAACCATCACCAAACGTCTCCCCATAAACCATATTACATGGTCTCTATATTAGCTGCTTTCTGTTGCTCTAACAAAATACCCAAGAATGGGTACTTTATAAAGAGATGGGGTTTATTCAACTCAAGAGTCCAATGTTTGGGAGCCCCTAAGACTGACCTTTGGGGAGAGTGATCACAACATGGTGAATGGCATCATGGAGGGAGGACCTGCAAGGGGTAGACACTGAATGGCCACAAACTGGGGAGGATGAGTCTTGTTCTTTTTATAACAACCCCCTCTCACAGGAACTAACGGGGGCCCATGAGAAGTCCATTACTCCCTTCCAAGGGCCTCATCCCCAGTGGCCGAATTACCTCCCACTAGGCCCCACTTCTTGCAAGTTCTACCCCCTCAACACTGCCGCACCGAGGACCTAGCCTCCAGCCTATGAACCTTCGGGGGACAAACTACATCCCATCCTCACAAGCTCCAACAAAGCCACCAGGGTAAGAGCAGGATGTCCCAGTCTACAAGTGTGTATGTGAGGGCAGAGGAGGGTTGATATCAGGGGGCACTGGAAGCAGCCAGAGCCCCCATTCCGGAACCTCTCTGATGTCACACTTGTAGTCATGGTACTCTGGGTGCCAACCCAGGAGAAGGAGCGGTTGGCTCTCATTTGTTTGAGAGCAGGCAGCGAAGCATGACTGCATCAAACGACTTATTGACCCCACCCCAACCCCCAGCCAGATCCTGGCTTTTATGGAGCCTTTGGGCTTGTGTGATTGTGGCAACCCTGGTGTCTCTGAGCACAGTATTCTTCACTTTCACGTGAGTCTCTGAGCCAGCTGTCGGGTTTCTCACCAAGAGACAGATGAGAAATAGACAGTGAGAGTGCAGAGGCAGGGAGGAGGTGGGAGGCCAGGAGGGGAAGGAGGATATTTAGTGAGAAGCACAGAGATGTGTGGAGCCTGAGGCTTTGGGAGGACTGTGGGAGGCTGGTAATGCTGGTGACACTTGGTGGAGGGAATGGGGTCTGTCTCCTTAAGCCTCCTTGGGACTCCGGGTTGCCCCCGACTAGAACTGAGTCTGGCCCTGGTTTCAGATGCCGAGTCCTGGTGCAAAATGGAGAGTGGGTCTTTCCAGTGGCCTCAGGCCTTCTCTGCCTACTCAGTTTCTATAGCCTCATTTCCATGAACATTTCAGACCCAGGTGTCTTACACCGAGGTAAGGCCTCAGACCCCTGGGAGGGGGAGGTGGCACCCCAAGGGCTGGTGCCTACTCGGGTCTTTCTAAAGGGCTGACCCTACCTGTGGCCTCAGGATCCCTTCTTACCCTGTTATCATTACTTGGGCCCTGGCACTTCATTTCCCAAGCCACTGAAGTGTGGGAACAACAGAATCCTGGAGGTTTTCCAGTTGCTTTAGAAGGGAGGACCGGGCAAGAGAGGCAGCAGGCTCTTCCAACCATGCAGTTCACCCTTCCTCCTTCCCATTTCACACCCGACTCCAAGTACTGATCACTATTCCAAAGAGGGGAGCGCCACGTAGAGCTCTTGTGGCTGGAAAGCCCTTCTCTCTGTCCACCCATCTGAGTGGTCAGCTTGCTCATCAGGGACCGGGATTCCCCTGCCCACCTCCTCCCCGCCTTCCTGTTGCCCAGTGATACTATGGGGGGCCCCGAGCATCAGAGTGATACAAGGGCCTCCTCCACTGCCCAAACCTCTTCCCATGCCAGGCGCCTTCGAGCAGGACCCTGAGGCTCTGTACAGGGCACGAGTGAATGGCAGGTTATACGACATGCCGTGGTGCCCTACCTGTTATTTTCACCGCCTGCCTCGAACCTTCCACTGCGAAAGTTGTGACATCTGTGTGGAAGTGATTGTTCCTCCTCCCTGTCCATTCACCAACCCGTCCCCGGGCACCTGGCCAGGTCCAGGAACCTCACGACATGAGTGGGCCAGGGGTGGGTATGAGACCATCTTCCTGAACTGCTTCGAGTGGCATATATAGGTCATCACCTCAGTGTCTGCACCTGTCCAGGGAGGCTGGCCTTGCTTGCACAGGTGCTGACATGCAAAGGGCATCCCCTCTGTGCTGAGCCTGCTGGAGTCAGGGGGAGGAAAAGCAGTGACTGTCCCCTCTCCTGGCTTGCTGATACTAGATCCCCAGCCCTTTAGGCTGACTGCTGCCCTGTCCTGGGAATCTTCGCATGTCTTGCTCTGGGTGTCCCAGTTGGAGGGTTTTTCTGGGTTCTGAGTTCAGGACCCTGAGTCCTCATTCCTCTCTCCTAGGAGTTCGACCACCATTGCAGGTGGGTGAATAACTGTGTGGGACACCGAAACATCCGGCTCTACCTGCTACTCCTCGTGTCCCTGTGCCTCTATCTGGGTACTGTGCTGGCCACCTGCGTGCTTTTCATCCTACTCAGGAGGCATGTGGCGCTTCTGGACCAAACCGTGACGTATCCACACAGTCCTAAGGGCCCACACTGGGAAGAGCTGGTGTGGTGGGGAGGGAGGGGCAAACATCCGAGGAGAGGCGGGGTGACGGGGGAGGGGCTGACGTGGGCGGGGCTAGAGGGAGAAGTCACTTGGGAGGACCTGTGAAGGACATGTGGAAGGCCAGTGGGGTCAGGGAGATAGGCGGGGTAGGATGCCTGTGGAATTAAGAATCTAGGGGGGGCCACAGAGTAGGATAATGAAAGTTGAAAAGGGAAAGGTGGGAGGACAGTGTGGTGGAGTGAGGTTTCCCTTGGGTGTACTGGACTAACTGTCCAGTGCAGGGAGGGAGAGCTGGTGGGTTGTGCTAGCTGGGGCGGGAGGGAGGGAGGGAGGGAGGAGTCGGGTTGAAAGGCGGGGCCAGGGAGGAGTTCTTCCATGGCTTCCCTTCTTAGCCTGTGCACAGCATCCTAGTGGCTGTACCTGCTGGGGCCCTCCTGCTCCCTCTCATGCTGCAGTTGTTCAGCAAGGCAGTGGCAGTGGGCGCTGCCAGGCGACCCTATGAGGATCAGGTAAGTGGTCTGAGTGCGTGTGCCCTTGGCTGTGTGGAGGCATCTTGCACCTCTGCAATTTGGCACTTTGTGCGATTTCTCCACTGCCCTTGGCCCTGATGGTGCCTCATGAGTCCTTCCAGACCCACCTCTAAAGATGCAGCTCAGATGCCTCTGTATGTGGCCATTCTCCCTCCTGGGTGCATAGCATTGAAAGCCTACTGTGTGCTGGGTGTGCTAGGGGGCAGTTATTTCAAGGGATGGGTGTAGAAGTGAGTAAGTACATCATGCACTTGTGTTGATAAGCAACCAGCCATCCGAATAACACCAGGAGACACCCAGGAACACTCTGAGCGAGGGGTCAGTCCTGAGTGGTGTAGTAGACTGGAAGAAACTGGGAGTTTGGCGAAGCCCACGCTGTAGAGTAGAACATGCCACTCTCTGTGTCCTAGGTGTGCTTTTGGAGAGGCAGACAGGAGGGCATTGACTTTGAGAGGTACAATTTTGCAGAAAGGCACAGAAATCCAAATGTAAGGTATTAACAGAATGATGGAGAAACGGATCTAGTTCAAGCACAAGTTGGCATGGGCAATGAGGTTCACTCCATGGGGGTCAAGATTAGAAAGGCCCAGGAAGCCAAGCATGCAATTTTTTTTGAAGAAGTGGAAACCTGGGAGCCATGGTAAATGTTGTAAAAATGTCATTTATGGAGGGGTAATTACAAACAGTAAAATTCACCCTTTTTATTCTATAGTTAGGGATTTTGACAAATGACATCATGTACTCTCCACCAAGATCAAGGTTAACCAGTTTCATTACCCCAGAAAATCCTTTTATCTCTTGTTGTCATTTTCTCTCCCTGAGTCCTTGTGGTTTTTCTTTTTTCAGAATCATGCATAAATGGCGTTGTGGGCTTTCTAGTCTGGCCTCATTCACTGAGCAGGATCCATTTGAGATTCATCTATGTAGTTGCTCATATCAGTAGTTTATTGTCTTTTGTTTCTGTGTAGTGTTGTATTTCCCTACAGATTTTTTAAACATTCACCAATTGAAGGATTTTTACTTTGCATCTAGTTTCTGGCAGTATTTTTGTTGGTTTATTTTGTTTTGTTTTTGTACCAGGGATTGAACCCAGAGGTGCTTAACCACTGAGCAAGAATCCCAGCCTCACCCCACTCCACCCCCAGCACCCTTATCTTTTCTTTTTGAAATTTTTTTCAAATCTTGAAAAAGGGCCTTACTAAGTTGCTTAAGGCCTTGCTAAGTTACTAAGTAACTGAGTCTTTGAACTTGCCACCCTCTTGCCTTAGCCTCCCAAGCCATTACAGGCATGGGGAACTGTGCCCAGCCAGTTTTGGGCAGTTATAAATAAAGCTGCTACAACAACCATTGGTGCATAGACATGTGGACATAAGTTTTCATTTCTGTTGGGTAAATTGTTAAGTGTGGCATTGCTGAGTTAAGGTAAACATGTGGGACTTTTTAGGAAACAACTGTACCATTTGTCCTTTCTACCAGTAATGAATGAGAATTCCAGATGCTCCACATCCTCACTAGCTTTTGACACTGTCATTTGTTACTATTCTTTTTTGTTTTCAAATTGTAGCCTTCTAATAACTGAATAGGGGTATCTCATTAGGGCTCCAGTCTGTATTTTCCTAATGACTAATGATGTTGAGCATATTTTCATGTTTTCTCAGCCATGGGTATATTGTTGGTGAAGTGTTTGCTCCAATCATTTGCCCATTTTTAAAAAATGTGTTGTTTTCTTATTGAGTTCAGGACTTCTCTGTACTGGATTCAGATCTATGTTTTGCAAATCTTTTCTTGCAATTCATGGCTGGTCATTTCATTTTCTTCATAGCATCTTCCATAGAGCAGGAGTCCTTAGTGTTGCTGTTTTTCCAGTACTGGGGATTGAATTGGGTGCTCGACCACTGAGCTTCTTCCTCAGCATTCATTGTTGTTCCCTCTGAATGGAACCTCATGTCCTGTGTGAGGAACAGTTTTATTGCTTTCTTTCCCATCTGGGTGTCTTTATTGCTTTTTCTTTGAGCAACCACTAGCTATGATAGGAATGGGCATCTCTGCCATGGGATTCCTTTAGTATGGCAATCACTTGACTAAAGGCTCTTTCAGCAAGACTGGTGGCAGCATCAGGAGGGGAGGGGAAGCTACAGACCCCAAGACAGCTGAAAAGTCAGAGGATCCTCTCTGCTCATCACCTCCCATCCTTTTGGTCAGTACCCCACCACTACCATATGTGGTTCCCTCCCACCTGTGACTCCTGTGCTTGGCCCTTTTTCATCAGCCCTGTGGTCTGCCTGTTTTCTCTCTCCAGCTTCACTCCATCATTGAGTATGCCTGGCAGCCTTTTCCCTTCCTCTGTCCTGTGGTTTTTCCAGCCCCAGGTCAGGCCATAGGCCATTGCCCTTCCTCCTCTGCTCAGAATGAGGCCCTCCAAGTCCAGGATCCCCAAGTCTCAAGGGACCTAAATGTGGTCTGCACTCTAAGATTCACCAGACAGGACTCCTTTCTATTATTGGCAGCACTAATTATAGGCACTGATCCCATGCTCCAACTTTCATTCCCACCATACTCCATTCCCTGACTGCAAATCCTCCTAGAGTCACTTGCTTGGTGGTTGGTGGCAAAGACTCTGGTGAAGACCACATAAGTAAAAATCACAGCTATAGAACTGACCAGCAGGGAGACCCTTGGGTATGCTACTTAGCCCCTGGTCACTCAATTTCCCTATCTGTAAAACAGGGAATTGTGGGTTAATTCATGTAAACCACATAGAACAGTGGTTGGTACCAGAAAGTGCCCTGTGTGCTGCTATTCCTATTACTACCGTTCCTTCCCGTGGTCATCTACACATGTTTGTGCCTCATCTTAAAAGCCATACAAGTCTCAGCCTTAACATGCCAGGCCTCCACTCCACCTGTTGTACCTTCTGGGCTTTATTTCCTGAAAGAGCTGACCTTGTTCACTAGCTCACCCTTCACTTCCTGGGCCAGGTCAGCCCAGCCCGTGCTGCCAGGACGATGCTCTCATTAATGGCCAGAGCCAGCAGACATCTTCAGACTACTCTTACTAAACTGGACACCCCCTCTGAAGCCAGAAGTAGCTGTCTCAGCACTTAACTCTCTGGGCTTCTCCTCTGCATGTATCTGGGTGCTGTGATCTGGGTTGCCTACATGGTTCCCATGATACCTCTCTCTACTCTACCCTGGCCACTTTCCATGGTGCTCAGGGCCTCGTGTTGCAGCTGCCCTCACCACTGAAAGTAGGCTGGCCATGTTGTTTGCAGGGTGTTTTCCATCCCCAGTGCAGTTGACTCTTCTTTTTTTTTTTTTTTTTTTGCTACTCAGAATTGAACCCAGGGCCGCTTTACCCCTGAGCTATATCCCCAGTCCTGCTACTTTTCATTGTAAATCAGGGACTCACTAAGTTGCTGAGGCTGGTCTCAAACCTGCCTCAGTGTCCCAAGACACTGGGATTACAGGTGTGTGCCACTGTGCCTGGTTGGACAGAAGCATCCTTGATGCCCTAAAATATTTCTGACTTCGGGTGCATCTCAGTGGGAGAATGTGTGCTTAGCATGTGCAAGGCCCTGAATTCTTTAGCCCCAGCACAAAGAAAAAAGAAAACTGAATAAATGAGGGAACGAACAAACAGAAGAATCAACATTTGGGGATAGAAGGAAAGAGAGAAGCCTGGTGCCCTGATCCCTCAAGATAAGGGGAAGAAGGAGAGGCAGCAGGAAGTTGGGCAGATAATGGGGCAAGAAGAAGATGCCGCTGGATTTTGGTCCTGTGGAGTGGGAGGGTGTTTGAGACACAGAATTGGAGCAGGAGCCTCAGGAGTGGAGCCAGTGAGACAGGCTGGTCTGGGTGCCTCAGAGCTGTTGGATTCTAGTTGTGTGTGATAGGGTTCCATGTGGGGGGAAGAAGGTATTCAAATTTACTGCTCAGTTCTTAGAAATTTATTAACTATCATTCCTTAAGCATTTTCTATACTTTATGTACAATCAGTATTTTCTATACATGATATATATCTAATCAAACATTCTTTCTCTAAGTTTAAAAATTCTTTGATTTTTTATTTTTTTTTTATTTATTTTTTATTAATTTTTATTGTTGGTTGTTCAAAACATTACATAGTTCTTGATATATCAATTCTGCCATAATGAATTTATTTCTTCTGGTACTAGGGATTGAACCCAGGGGTGCTTTAGCACCAAAGTTGCATCCCTAATCCTTACTATATTTTGTTTTGAGATAGGGTGTCACTAAATTGTTGAGGGCCTTGCTAACTTCTTGAGGCTGGCCTTGAACTTTGGATCCTCCAGCTTCAGAATCCCAAGTCCCTGGGATTCCAGGTGTGCACCACTGCACCTGGTGGTATACTCATTTCTTAAGTGCTGTGCAGGCCTTAAAGGAGGCAGAACCTAATAGAGGACAATGATTCATGTTGCTTTTTGGACATATTCCAGAGCTGTTCTGATGTGGAATCATCTTTCCTTCTGGTGAAGAGTGTTTGAAGATGAAAGTCTTCATGTGTAGGCCATCGGAGAGTTGGTGTAGATAGAAGTGCTGCTGGGCCACTTGTCATTATAACAGAGTATTTGCTACCTAAAGCTCATGAAGTTGGGGTGAAACTCAACCTGGTCTGGAAGGAGGAGGGGTCGAGGCTGACCAATGGACTCAGGGAAAAGAGAAAGTAGAATAAGGGAGAGGAGAAGCCAGTCAGTGTCCAGGGAAGGACGTGACCTTTGAGCTTGACCTTTCCTGCTTTGTGTACTGAAGGTCTTCAGGAAAATCTGATTTTTGACTAGGGAAATATGTCTGGGCATCCCTTGGTGCCACTGGCGTCCCAGATAGTGAAATTCAATGAAGGTAGAATTTTAGACAAAATCGAGAGGCAAGAGAGTAAAGTGGTGACACCATCTTTGGATCAGTTGAGCAGAACAGCACTACAAAGATCTTAAAAGGTACCTGGAAGAATGAGGTGAGAGGACAGGTGTGGCCAATAGAGACAGAGCAAGGATCCTGCAAAGGGAAGCACAAGGGGATGAGAGCCCTGAGAAGGTAGCAGAGGTGGGTGCTGGGTCAGCAGCATCTTGGAGAGCTGCTCACAAGTGGGTCGAGGGAGGTCACGCTTCCTAGGATGCTGAGAAGGCAGGAGGTCCTGAGTCACTCTTGGAGCCTTGCCACGGGACCAGGTTGAGCCCTGGCTTAACTGCCCAACTTAGCAAGGGTCACTGGGAGATGCCTTGCCCAGTCCTGCTGATTCTGAGCTCCTGTTCCCTTCCTCATCTCCCTCCAGAACGATAACCCTTATAACCAGGGCTGCACAAGGAATTTCTACATCACGCTATGTGCATCCTTGGGACCCAAGTGAGTTGGTAAACCAAGGGCTCAAGTGGTGGACCCTGGGTTTGGTGGGGTGGGGTGAAGCTGGGTCTATTTCCCTGGTCCCTGTCCGCAGCTCCCTGGCTTTAACACTTCCTGTTTCTTTCCTTTGGAGTTTTCTCCAGGGCATTCTGGGAGTTTCTGGGAATTTCACTCTTCCTTGGTGTTGTAGGTTCTTGCCCCAAGAAATGTGGTAGAGGGGAATGGCAGCCTGGATAAGGCTCCTTGATGAGAGCCCTGGGCTCTGTGCTTTCCCAGCTGAGGGGTGAGTGAGGTCAGGGAGACCAGGCCAAGGTGGGTAGTGACTCCTTGCATTTGGCCTGTTGCCTCCCAGGTACATGTCTGAGGCTGTTTGCCTTCAGATGGAGCAGGACACCAACTGGAGGCCAACCTGACATCATAAAGACCTCCTTGGGCCCAGGTCTGCAACTCAGGCCCCCCCAAGGTAAGTCCGCACCTTTATACAAGGAAAGGAGTATCAGGTGAGCTTTGAAACATGGGGGTCATGGGTTGCACATGTGGTGGGGGAAGCCCCCAATGTTGGGCTGGCCCTGAAGCTGAAGCCCTTGGAGCCTAAGGAGTGAAATTATGGACCTGGAGGGTGCAGGGTCCAGGTCACAGGGCTTCAGAGCACACCCAGGTGTCCCTGGATAGAGAAAGAGAAAAGACTGCACTGCTAACTAGCTGGTTGGCCCTGGGACAGTCCTTTACCTTCCTCAGCCATTAATGAGGTCTGAGACTAGTCCAGTAGCTTATCATGTGTTAAAGAAGATTCTTTATTTTTTTTTTAATTGGAAATTTTTACTCAGTCCCATGTGAAACAGATGGAATGGAGCATTTGGAGTGCAGTGGGCTGGGTAACACCCAGTGCAACCCAATGGCCCTTGTAATGACTTGTGGTGCCAACCCTCTCCTTTTTCCTGCCTCCAGGAGCTGAGGGACTTGACTGTGAGCAGTGGGGTGGAGGTTAGGGAGAGCCCCAGGTACTGACTCTGTGTTTATCCTCCCATCAGCCCAGTGCTACAACATCCCACCAGGTGATGCCAGGATGTGAATGCTACACGGAGGTCTCTCGGGCCTGAGCACCCACTCAATCCCCTGTTGGGGTGCCATGACCTCCACAGTTATCTAATCCTTATAAAATATATTTTTTGTTGCTTTTTATTGCTTCTCTGCCTGTTTATTCTATGTTCAGAGAAGTGTATTTCTCTGTGGGTGTGGGGAGGCTATGAGGGCTGGGAGGCTGGGACAGAGCCCTCCGGGAAGGGAAGAAGATCTTTGCTCTCTGGAGACCCAAGCTCAGGAACCAACACTGTCTGGCTTTTTTGACCTTGGGCACTTAGGATTTCTTAGGATTTCTCTCATTCTTAAAATATGGCAACGGTACTAATCACAGTGGCTGACCTGCTTGGCTTCCTGGCAAGGGCTGGAGATGAGAGGAGAGAAAACTGACCATCCTGGATAATATCAAGTGCACCTCAAACTACTCCACAAAATAGAAATGGAACTTATTTATTAGTAGTTTTAATTGTGTGTGCACATGTGTGTATTCTTTAGGATTGTGTGTGTGTGTGTGTGTGTGTTAGTGTGAGAGAGAGAGAGAGAGAGAGAAAGAGAGATTGATTGTGTGTGGTACTGAGGATCAAATCAAACCCAAAGCTTTAGGCATGGTAGGCAAGCGCTCCACCACTGAGTTACATCTCCAGCCCTTTTTTATTTTCAGACATGCTCTCACTAAATTGGCCAGGCTGGCCTCCAACTTGTGGTCCCCTTTCTCAGCCTCCCCGATAGTCTCCCAAGTTACAGGAGTTAACTGCCATGACTATCTTAGGGTTTTCTATATGCAAGATCTTTTCAACTGCAAGTGATTTCTTCTTTCTTTCTCACTTGGAGATTAAATATTTTTCTTGCCTCATTTCTGGGGCTAAAACATTTAATAAATATAAGATTTTTCATAAATGTCCTTCATAAGGTTGAAGAAATTACCTTTTATCTCTGTGTGTGTCCTTTTTAATTAGGGAAAGGTATTAGATTTTGTCAAATGCTTTTTCTGCACCCAATGATCATGTATGATATTTTTCTTCCACTATTAATGTGGTGTACTACAAATTGACATTTTCTCCAAGTTTTAGTGTTTAATAATTAATAGCTTGACAGTGTTTAATAATTAATATCTTGACTAAACAGGTCCAAGACACAAGCATACACTATGTTCAAGAAACTGGGGGGAAATTACTCTATAAACTAACTACATAGTATGTGATAAGAATGAGCATTATAATATAAAACCTTTCAACACATAGTAGTTAGCTGCAGGAAACCATTTTTAGCTTAGGAAAATGGTATTCCAAATTTCAGTGTAAACTACTAGCAAACTTCAATTCCTTGGTGTGGCAACTATCATTTCTGTTTTTAAACTCTTTCACCCCACCCTGAGTTATAAGGTCTGGAGTGGTTTTTTCCCAATCACAAGTGTGATTACCAATATTGTCCATCCTTACAATGATCTGATGAGACACGGTCTGACATGTATCTTGCATTCATTGCAAGAGCACCACCAAGGTGATCCTGCATGATGCTGGAGTCAGTCTTGGCCATCTCCCCAGTTTCCCGTTTGGTAATGATGTCTCAGACTACCACCTGTAAAACATTTTTGGGGGGCAATGTACTAGGGATTTAACAAGGAGATGATTTATCACTGAGATTTGTCCCCAGTCCTATTTATTTTTTATTGAGGCTCAGGGTCTCACTAAGTTGCTGAGGACCTGACTAAGTTGCTGAGCCTGGCCTCAAAATTATGGTCTTCCTGTCTCAGCCTCCAGAGTTGCTGGAATTATAGACACGTGCCGTCATGCCAAACTATACTTTTAAATGTTGAATCATTTTTGCGTTTCTTGGATAAATCCCAGTGGCAATGATACATAATATTTTTAATATGCTGCTGAATTTAAGTTGTTAAGTTTTTTTAAATATTTATTTTTGAGTTGTAGTTGAACGCAATACCTTTATTTCATTAATTTATTTTTATGTAATGCTGAGGATCGAACCTAAGGGCCTTGCACCTGCTAGGCAAGCACTGTACCGCTGAGCCACAATCGCGGCCCCAGTTGTTAGATTGTTTAAAAAAGATTTCTGTATTTAATACTCATAAAGTGTTGAGAGCCACAGCCCTAAAGGGGCCCCAGCAAACTTCCAGCTGCTAGCAAACTTCCAGCTGCCAGCTGATGATTGGATCACAGCGGCCCCAGCAAACTTCTAGCTGTCAACTGATTGGCTCCTCTGTGGTGATGCTCATTGGGCTGTTTCCCTGCCCTTTCAGACCACGGAGCTGCTCATTGGAGGACTGTTTTTGGCTCTGCCCACGGGACCCAGCCAATCAGCCTCAAGAGCAGGAGGAGTGGGGGAGGTTGAGAGGCATGTTGGAAGCAGGTGGTGGCCGTTGGACTCTGAAGGTTTTTTCCTGAGGACCTGTTTTGTTTGACGTTTGTGGTTCTAAAAAATGTTTGTTTCTTTTGACAAGTGGCTGCTGAATTGTGCCCAGCCAGACTGCGGCAATAAAGGGTATTAGTCTTACTTTTCCACTGTGATGTCTTTCTTTGGCTTTAGTATCAGGGTAATATTGGTCCTGTAAGGTAAGGTGGGAATTGTTCCTTCCTCTTCTACTTTTTGGTAGAGTTTGAGAAGGAGTAGTGTCTATTTACAGTTTTGGTAGAATTTACCAGGGAACCCATAGTTTTCTTTAGAAGAGACTACTAACTTGTCAATCTTGTTGATTTTCCCTTTACTACTTTTAGCTATTTAGTTATTGGGTTTTAACAATTTAAGTGCAATTCTAGTATCAGTTCTATTGACATTATGAAATACTGCCTCTGGCAAGAATTTCACTTTGTAATATATTGTCATTGCAAAAATATTTTATGTTGCAGCTGAGATTGGTGGGAAAGGAAGATGCTAGTGTGTTATTGTTTTGCTTTTTCAACCCCCAGTATAAATAAAAGAAAAAGAAAGACAATAGATATTAAGTACTGGCCAGGATGTGGAGAAACTAGAATTCTTGTACAATGTTTGAAGGAATGTAAATTAATACAGTCATTATGGAAATCAGTATGGGAAGTTTCTTTAAAAATTAAAAATAGAGTTCAGTTGGTAGAGTGCTTGCCTTACATGCTCAAGGCCCTGGGTTCAATCCCCACCACCAAAAAAAAAAAAAAAGAAAAAAATTACCCTATGGTGCAGCCATCCCACTACTTGGTATATATCCAAAGGAAATGGCATCTGTGTATTAAGAGACATCTTCACCCCATGTTCATTTCAGCACTATTCTCAGAACCAAGAAATGGGAAAAGCTGTGTCTATCAGTGGGTGAGTGGATACAGACAATGTGGTTTAGAAATATAAGGGGACACTTTAAAAAAATAAGGAAATCCTGTCATTTGTGACAAATGAATGAGGCCAAAGGACATTTTACTGGGGGAAATAAACCAGGCACAGGGCAACCATCACAGAATCTCACCTACATGTGGAATCTATAAAAGCTGAACTCATAGAAACAGAGAGCAGAATGGTGACTGCCAGGGGCCCAAGACTGGCTGGGCTGTGGATGGGGGAGATGCTGGTCACAGGAGACCAAATTGCACTTAGATGAGAGGGATGAGTTTAAGGGATCTATTGTGCAACATAATGACTACGGTCAATAATAACACAACAGAATGAGTAGAGTTGATAGTTATATACACATGAAAATGATTCAGAGACTAGACTTTAAGGATTCTCACCACAAATAAGAATATGAAGTAATCTATATGTTAAATAGCTTGACTCAGACATTTTTCAAGTATACATGTTTCAAAATATGTTCTATGCCATACATATGTACAAATTGTTATAATTATTGTTATCATCATCATCATCAGGGAATGAACCTAGGGTTGCTTAACCATTGAGTCACATCCCTAGCCCATTTTATTTTTTATGTTGAGACAGAATTATGTCATAAAGCCCACCATGGAAGTGAGGGAAACTGGGAGGATATTTAGTTGGGTAGATTGCTACCTCCTCCCTCAAACTGGAGTTCTGTTACAAAAAAAAGGAAGAAGCGGAGCTAGGATAAGCAATGAGCACTGCCTATTTTTATTAGCACTGGGCCTGAAAGGGGGATAACCATCACCAAACGTCTCCCCATAAACCATATTACATGGTCTCTGTATTAGCTGCTTTCTTTTGCTCTAACAAAATACCCAAGAATGGGTACTTTATAAAGAGATGGGGTTTATTCAACTCAAGAGTCCAACGTTTGGGAGCCCCTAAGACTGACCTTTGGGGAGAGTGATCACAACATGGTGAATGGAATCATGGAGGGAGGACCTGCAAGGGGTAGACACTGAATGGCCAGAAACTGGGGAGGATGAGTCTTGTTCTTTTTATAACAACCCCCTCTCACAGGAACTAATGGGGGCCCATGAGAAGTCCATTACTCCCTTCCAAGGGCCTCATCCCCAGTGGCCGAATTACCTCCCACTAGGCCCCACTTCTTGCAAGTTCTACCCCCTCAACACTGCCGCACCGAGGACCTAGCCTCCAGCCTATGAACCTTTGGGGGACAAACTACATCCCATCCTCACAAGCTCCAACAAAGCCACCAGGGTAAGAGCAGGATGTCCCAGTCTACAAGTGTGTATGTGAGGGCAGAGGAGGGTTGATATCAGGGGGCACTGGAAGCAGCCAGAGCCCCCATTCCGGAACCTCTCTGATGTCACACTTGTAGTCATGGTACTCTGGGTGCCAACCCAGGAGAAGGAGCGGTTGGCTCTCATTTGTTTGAGAGCAGGCAGCGAAGCATGACTGCATCAAACGACTTATTGACCCCACCCCAACCCCCAGCCAGATCCTGGCTTTTATGGAGCCTTTGGGCTTGTGTGATTGTGGCAACCCTGGTGTCTCTGAGCACAGTATTCTTCACTTTCACGTGAGTCTCTGAGCCAGCTGTCGGGTTTCTCACCAAGAGACAGATGAGAAATAGACAGTGAGAGTGCAGAGGCAGGGAGGAGGTGGGAGGCCAGGAGGGGAAGGAGGATATTTAGTGAGAAGCACAGAGATGTGTGGAGCCTGAGGCTTTGGGAGGACTGTGGGAGGCTGGTAATGCTGGTGACACTTGGTGGAGGGAATGGGGTCTGTCTCCTTAAGCCTCCTGGGGGCTCCGGGTTGCCCCCGACTAGAACTGAGTCTGGCCCTGGTTTCAGATGCCGAGTCCTGGTGCAAAATGGAGAGTGGGTCTTTCCAGTGGCCTCAGGCCTTCTCTGCCTACTCAGTTTCTATAGCCTCATTTCCATGAACATTTCAGACCCAGGTGTCTTACACTGAGGTAAGGCCTCAGACCCCTGGGAGGGGGAGGTGGCACCCCAAGGGCTGGTGCCTACTCGGGTCTTTCTAAAGGGCTGACCCTACCTGTGGCCTCAGGATCCCTTCTTACCCTGTTATCATTCCTTGGGCCCTGGCACTTCATTTCCCAAGCCACTGAAGTGTGGGAAAAACAGAATCCTGGAGGTTTTCCAGTTGCTTTAGAAGGGAGGACCGGGCAAGAGAGGCAGCAGGCTCTTCCAACCATGCAGTTCACCCTTCCTCCTTCCCATTTCACACCCGACTCCAAGCACTGATCACTATTCCAAAGAGGGGAGTGCCACGTAGAGCTCTTGTGGCTGGAAAGCCCTTCTCTCTGTCCACCCATCTGAGTGGTCAGCTTGCTCATCAGGGACCGGGATTCCACTGCCCACCTCCTCCCCGCCTTCCTGTTGCCCAGTGATACTATGGGGTCCCCGAGCATCAGAGTGATACCAGGGCCTCCTCCACTGCCCAAACCTCTTCCCATGCCAGGCGCCTTCGAGCAGGACCCTGAGGCTCTGTACAGGGCACGAGTGAATGGCAGGTTATACGACATGCCGTGGTGTCCCACCTGTTATTTTCACCGCCTGCCTCGAACCTTCCACTGCGAAAGTTGTGACATCTGTGTGGAAGTGAGTGTTCCTCCTCCCTGTCCATTCACCAACCCGTCCCCGGGCACCTGGCCAGGTCCAGGAACCTCACGACATGAGTGGGCCAGTGGTGGGTATGAGACCATCTTCCTGAACTGCTTCGAGTGGCATATATAGGTCATCACCTCAGTGTCTGCACCTGTCCAGGGAGGCTGGCCTTGCTTGCACAGGTGCTGACATGCAAAGGGCATCCCCTCTGTGCTGAGCCTGGTGGAGTCAGGGGGAGGAAAAGCAGTGACTGTCCCCTCTCCTGGCTTGCTGATACTAGATCCCCAGCCCTTTAGGCTGACTGCTGCCCTGTCCAGGGAATCTTCGCCTGTCTTGCTCTGGGTGTCCCAGTTGGAGGGTTTCCTGGGTTCTGAGTTCATTTCTCTGATGTGCCCACCCTGCTCGGGTTCACAAGTGCAGACAGCTGGTAGGGCAAGGGTGTTTATTTTCATCCTTATCCATCCTGCTCCAAGTGACACCAGGAAGGTTTTGTCTCTAAAGAACTCACGCAGGACAGGTGACCTGATGAGCCATGGGGTCCTAACTGTGCTCTAACCATGGAAATGCCAGGTTCTCCCTGAGATGGGAACCGGTACGTAGGGCCAAGAGCAGGTGGCCTAGAGGGCTACGCTGGGAATCGGGGGTGATGGGCCTCAGGATTAGGGGGTGATGGAGGCCAGTCGGAACGGGACCCTGAGTCCTCATTCCTCTCTCCTAGGAGTTCGACCACCATTGCAGGTGGGTGAATAACTGTGTGGGACACCGAAACATCCGGCTCTACCTGCTACTCCTCGTGTCCCTGTGCCTCTATCTGGGTACTGTGCTGGCCACCTGCGTGCTTTTCATCATACGCAGGAGGCATGAGGCGCTTCTGGACCAAACCATGACGTATCCACACAGTGCTAAGGGCCCACACTGGGAAGAGCTGGTGTGGTGGGGAGGGAGGGGCAAACATCCGAGGAGAGGCGGGGTGACGGGGGAGGGGCTGACGTGGGCGGGGCTAGAGGGAGAAGTCACTTGGGAGGGACCTGTGAAGGACATGTGGAAGGCCAGTGGGGTCAGGGAGATAGGCGGGGTAGGATGCCTGTGGAGTTCAGAATCTAGGGGTGGCCACAGAGTAGGATAATGAAAGTTGAAAAGGGAAAGGTGGGAGGACAGTGTGGCGGAGTGAGGTTTCCCTTGGGTGTACTGGACTAACTGTCCAGTGCAGGGAGGGAGAGCTGGTGGGTTGTGCTAGCTGGGGCGGGAGGGAGGGAGGGAGGGAGGAGTCGGGTTGAAAGGCGGGGCCAGGGAGGAGCTCTTCCATGGCTTCCCTTCTTAGCCTGTGCACAGCATCCTAGTGGCTGTACCTGCTGGGGCCCTCCTGCTCCCTCTCATGCTGCAGTTGTTCAGCAAGGCAGTGGCAGTGGGCGCTGCCAGGCGACCCTATGAGGATCAGGTAAGTGGTCTGAGTGCGTGTGCCCTTGGCTGTGTGGAGGCATCTTGCACCTCTGCAATTTGGCACTTTGTGCGATTTCTCCACTGCCCTTGGCCCTGATGGTGCCTCATGACTCCTTCCAGACCCACCTCTAAAGATGCAGCTCAGATGCCTCTGTATGTGGCCATTCTCCCTCCTGGGTGCATAGCATTGAAAGCCTACTGTGTGCTGGGTGTGCTAGGGGGCAGTTATTTAAGGGATGGGTGTAGAAGTGAGTAAGTACATCATGCACTTGTGTTGATAAGCAACCAGCCATCCGAATAACACCAGGAGACACCCAGGAACACTCTGAGCGAGGGGTCAGTCCTGAGTGGTGTAGTAGACTGGAAGAAACTGGGAGTTTGGCGAAGCCCACGCTGTAGAGTAGAACATGCCACTCTCTGTGTCCTAGGTGTGCTTTTGGAGAGGCGGACAGGAGGGCACTGACTTGAGAGGTACAATTTTGCAGAAAGGCACAGAAATCCAAAAGTAGGGTATTAACAGAATGATGGAGAAACGGATCTAGTTCAAGCACAAGTTGGCATGGGCAATGAGGTTGACTCCATGGGGGTCAAGATTAGAAAGGCCCAGGAAGCCAAGCATGCAATTTTTTTTGAAGAAGTGGAAACCTGGGAGCCATGGTAAATGTTGTAAAAATGTCATTTATGGAGGGGTAATTACAAACAGTAAAATTCACCCTTTTTAGTCTATAGTTAGGGATTTTGACAAATGACATCATGTACTCTCCACCAAGATCAAGGTTAACCAGTTTCATTACCCCAGAAAATCCTTTTATCTCTTGCTGTCATTTTCTCTCCCTGAGTCCTTGTGGTTTTTCTTTTTTCAGAATCATGCATAAATGGCATTGTGGGCTTTCTAGTCTGGCCTCATTCACTGAGCACGATCCATTTGAGATTCATCTATGTAGTTGCTCATATCAGTAGTTTATTGTCTTTTGTTTCTGTGTAGTGTTGTATTTCCCTACAGATTTTTTAAACATTCACCAATTGAAGGATTTTTATTTTGCATCTAGTTTCTGGCAGTATTTTTGTTGGTTTATTTTGTTTTGTTTTTGTACCAGGGATTGAACCCAGAGGTGCTTAACCACTGAGCAACAATCCCAGCCTCACCCCACTCCACCCCCAGCACCCTTATGTTTTCTTTTTGAAAAATTTTTCAAATCTTGAAAAAGGGTCTTACTAAGTTGCTTAAGGCCTTGCTAAGTTACTACGTTACTGAGTCTTTGAACTTGCCACCCTCTTGCCTTAGCCTCCCAAGCCATTACAGGCATGGGGAACTGTGCCCAGCCAGTTTTGGGCAGTTATAAATAAAGCTGCTACAACAACCATTGGTGCATAGACATGTGGACATAAGTTTTCATTTCTGTTGGGTAAATTGTTAAGTGTGGCATTGCTGAGTTAAGGTAAACATGTGGGACTTTTTAGGAAACAACTGTACCATTTGTCCTTTCTACCAGTAATGAATGAGAATTCCAGATGCTCCACATCCTCACTAGCTTTTGACACTGTCATTTGTTACTATTCTTTTTTGTTTTCAAATTGTAGCCTTCTAATAACTGAATAGGGGTATCTCATTAGGGCTCCAGTCTGTATTTTCCTAATGACTAATGATGTTGAGCATATTTTCATGTTTTCTCAGCCATGGGTATATTGTTGGTGAAGTGTTTGCTCCAATCATTTGCCCATTTTTAAAAAATGTGTTGTTTTCTTATTGAGTTCAGGACTTCTCTGTACTGGATTCAGATCTATGTTTTGCAAATCTTTTCTTGCAATTCATGGCTGGTCATTTCATTTTCTTCATAGCATCTTCCATAGAGCAGGAGTCCTTAGTGTTGCTGTTTTTCCAGTATTGGGGATTGAATTGGGTGCTCGACCACTGAGCTTCTTCCTCAGCATTCATTGTTGTTCACTCTGAATGGAATCTCATGTCCTGTGTGAGGAACAGTTTTATTGCTTTCTTTCCCATCTGGGTGTCTTTATTGCTTTTTCTTTGAGCAACCACTAGCTATGATAGGAATGGGCATCTCTGCCATGGGATTCCTTTAGTATGGCAATCACTTGACTAAAGGCTCTTTCAGCAAGACTGGTGGCAGCATCAGGAGGGGAGGGGAAGCTACAGACCCCAAGACAGCTGAAAAGTCAGAGGATCCTCTCTGCTCATCACCTCCCATCCTTTTGGTCAGTACCCCACCACTACCATATGTGGTTCCCTCCCACCTGTGACTCCTGTGCTTGGCCCTTTTTCATCAGCCCTGTGGTCTGCCTGTTTTCTCTCTCCAGCTTCACTCCATCATTGAGTTTGCCTGGCAGCCTTTTCCCTTCCTCTGTCCTGTGGTTTTTCCAGCCCCAGGTCAGGCCATAGGCCATTGCCCTTCCTCCTCTGCTCAGAATGAGGCCCTCCAAGTCCAGGATCCCCAAGTCTCAAGGGACCTAAATGTGGTCTGCACTCTAAGATTCACCAGACAGGACTCCTTTCTATTATTGGCAGCACTAATTATAGGCACTGATCCCATGCTCCAACTTTCATTCCCACCATACTCCATTCCCTGACTGCAAATCCTCCTAGAGTCACTTGCTTGGTGGTTGGTGGCAAAGACTCTGGTGAAGACCACATAAGTAAAAATCACAGCTATAGTACTGACCAGCAGGGAGACCCTTGGGTATGCTACTTAGCCCCTGGTCACTCAATTTCCCTATCTGTAAAACAGGGAATTGTGGGTTAATTCATGTAAACCACATAGAACAGTGGTTGGTACCAGAAAGTGCCCTGTGTGCTGCTATTCCTATTACTACCGTTCCTTCCCGTGGTCATCTACACATGTTTGTGCCTCATCTTAAAAGCCATACAAGTCTCAGCCTTAACATGCCAGGCCTCCACTCCACCTGTTGTACCTTCTGGGCTTTATTTCCTGAAAGAGCTGACCTTGTTCACTAGCTCACCCTTCACTTCCTGGGCCAGGTCAGCCCAGCCCGTGCTGCCAGGACGATGCTCTCATTAATGGCCAGAGCCAGCAGACATCTTCAGACTACTCTTTCTAAACTGGACACCCCCTCTGAAGCCAGAAGTAGCTGTCTCAGCACTTAACTCTCTGGGCTTCTCCTCTGCATGTACCTGGGTGCTGTGATCTGGGTTGCCTACATGGTTCCCATGATACCTCTCTCTACTCTACCCTGGCCACTTTCCATGGTGCTCAGGGCCTTGTGTTGCAGCCGCCCTCACCACTGAAAGTAGGCTGGCCATGTTGTTTGCAGGGTGTTTTCCATCCCCAGTGCAGTTGTCTCTTCTTTTTTTTTTTTTTTTTTTTTTTTTGCTACTCAGCATTGAACCCAGGGCCGCTTTACCCCTGAGCTATATCCCCAGTCCTGCTACTTTTCATTGTAAATCAGGGACTCACTAAGTTGCTGAGGCTGGTCTCAAACCTGCCTTAGTGTCCCAAGACACTGGGATTACAGGTGTGTGCCACTGTGCCTGGATGGGCAGAAGCATCCTTGATGCCCTAAAATATTTCTTACTTCGGGTGCATCTCAGTGGGAGAATGTGTGCTTAGCATGTGCAAGGCCCTGAATTCTTTAGCCCCAGCACAAAGAAAAAAGAAAACTGAATAAATGAGGGAACGAACAAACAGAAGAATCAACATTTGGGGATAGAAGGAAAGAGAGAAGCCTGGTGCCCTGATCCCTCAAGATAAGGGGAAGAAGGAGAGGCAGCAGGAAGTTGGGCAGAAAATGGGGCAAGAAGAAGATGCCGCTGGATTTTGGTCCTGTGGAGTGGGAGGGTGTTTGAGACACAGAATTGGAGCAGGAGCCTCAGGAGTGGAGCCAGTGAGAGAGGCTGGTCTGGGTGCCTCAGAGCTGTTGGATTCTAGTTGTGTGTGATAGGGTTCCATGTGGGGGGAAGAAGGTATTCAAGTTTAATGCTCAGTTCTTAGAAATTTATTAACTATCATTCCTTAAGCATTTTCTATACTTTATGAACAATCAGTATTTTCTATACATGATATATATCTAATCAAACATTCTTTCTCTAAGTTTAAAAATTCTTTGATTTTTTATTTTTTTTATTTATTTTTTATTCATTTTTATTGTTGGTTGTTCAAAACATTACATAGTTCTTGATATATCATTTCTGCCATTAATGAATTTATTTCTTCTGGTACTAGGGATTGAACCCAGGGGTGCTTTAGCACCAAAGTTGCATCCCGAATCCTTACTATATTTTGTTTTGAGATAGGGTGTCACTAAATTGTTGAGGGCCTTGCTAACTTGTTGAGGCTGGCCTTGAACTTTCGATCCTCCAGCCTCAGAATCCCAAGTCCCTGGGATTCCAGGTGTGCACCACTGCACCTGGTGGTAGACTCATTTCTTAAGTGCTGTGCAGGCCTTAAAGGAGGCAGAACCTAATAGAGGACAATGATTCATGTTGCTTTTTGGACATATTCCAGAGCTGTTCTGATGTGGAATCATCTTTCCTTCTGGTGAAGAGTGTTTGAAGATGAAAGTCTTCATGTGTAGGCCATCGGAGAGTTGGTGTAGATAGAAGTGCTGCTGGGCCACTTGTCATTATAACAGAGTATTTGCTACCTAAAGCTCATGAAGTTGGGGTGAAACTCAACCTGGTCTGGAAGGAGGAGGGGTCGAGGCTGACCAATGGACTCAGGGAAAAGAGAAAGTAGAATAAGGGAGAGGAGAAGCCAGTCAGTGTCCAGGGAAGGACGTGACCTTTGAGCTTGACCTTTCCTGCTTTGTGTACTGAAGGTCTTCAGCTCAGATTTTCCTGGAAAATCTGATTTTTGACTAGGGAAATATGTCTGGGCATCCCTTGGTGCCACTGGCGTCCCAGATAGTGAAATTCAATGAAGGTAGAATTTTAGACAAAATCGAGAGGCAAGAGAGTAAAGTGGTGACACCATCTTTGGATCAGTTGAGCAGAACAGGACTACAAAGATCTTAAAAGGTACCTAAAAGAATGAGGTGAGAGGACAGGTGTGACCAATAGAGACAGAGCAAGGATCCTGCAAAGGGAAGCACAAGGGGATGAGAGCCCTGAGAAGGTAGCAGAGGTGGGTGCTGGGTCAGCAGCATCTTGGAGAGCTGCTCACAAGTGGGTCGAGGGAGGTCACGCTTCCTAGGATCCTGAGAAGGCAGGAGGTCCTGAGTCACTCTTGGAGCCTTGCCACGGGCCCAGGTTGAGCCCTGGCTTAACTGACCAACTTAGCAAGGGTCACTGGGAGATGCCTTGCCCAGTCCTGCTGATTCTGAGCTCCTGTTCCCTTCCTCATCTCCCTCCAGAACGATAACCCTTATAACCAGGGCTGCACAAGGAATTTCTACATCACTCTATGTGCATCCTTGGGACCCAAGTGAGTTGGTAAACTAAGGGCTCAAGTGGTGGACCCTGGGTTTAGTGGGGTGGGGTGAAGCTGGGTCTATTTCCCTGGTCCCTGTCCGCAGCTCCCTGGCTTTAACACTTCCTGTTTCTTTCCTTTGGAGTTTTCTCCAGGGCACTCTGGGAGTTTCTGGGAATTTCACTCTTCCTTGGTGTTGTAGGTTCTTGCCCCAAGAAATGTGGTAGAGGGGAATGGCAGCCTGGATAAGGCTCCTTGATGAGAGCCCTGGGCTCTGTGCTTTCCCAGCTGAGGGGTGAGTGAGGTCAGGGAGACCAGGCCAAGGTGGGTAGTGACTCCTTGCATTTGGCCTGTTGCCTCCCAGGTACATGTCCGAGGCTGTTTGCCTTCAGATGGAGCAGGACACCAACTGGAGGCCAACCTGACATCATAAAGAACTCCTTGGGCCCAGGTCTGCAACTCAGGCCCTCCCAAGGTAAGTCCGCACCTTTATACAAGGAAAGGAGTATCAGGTGAGCTTTGAAACATGGGGGTCATGGGTTGCACATGTGGTGGGGGAAGCCCCCGATGTTGGGCTGGCCCTGAAGCTGAAGCCCTTGGAGCCTAAGGAGTGAGATTATGGACCTGGAGGGTGCAGGGTCCAGGTCACAGGGCTTCAGAGCACCGGTCCCTGGATAGAGAAAGAGAAAAGACTGCACTGCTAACTAGCTGGTTGGCCCTGGGACAGTCCTTTACCTTCCTCAGCCATTAACGAGGTCTGAGACTAGTCCAGTAGCTTATCATGTGTTAAAGAAGATTCTTTATTTTTTCTTAAATTGGAAATTTTTACTCAGTCCCATGTGAAACAGATGGAATGGAGCATTAGGTGTGCAGTGGGCTGGGTAACACCCAGTGCCCCCCAATGGCCCTTGTAATGACTTGTGGTGCCAACCCTCTCCTTTTTCCTGCCTCCAGGAGCTGAGGGACTTGACTGTGAGCAGTGGGGTGGAGGTTAGGGAGAGCCCCAGGTACTGACTCTGTGTTTATCCTCCCATCAGCCCAGTGCTGCAACATCCCACCAGGTGATGCCAGGATGTGAATGCTACACGGAGGTCTCTCGGGCCTGAGCACCCACTCAATCCCCTGTTGGGATGCCATGACCTCCACAGTTATCTAATCCTTATAAAATATATTTTTGTTTTTTTTTATTGCTTCTCTACCTGTTTATTCTACGTTCAGAGAAGTGCATTTCTCTGTGGGTGTGGGGAGGCTATGAGGGCTGGGAGGCAGGGACAGAGCCCTCCGGGAAGGGAAGAAGATCCTTGCTCTCTGGAGACCCAAGCTCAGGAACCAACACTGTCTGGCTTTTTTGACCTTGGGCAAGACACTTAGGATTTCTCTCATTCTTAAAATATGGCAACAGTACTAATCACAGTGGCTGACCTGCTTGGCTTCCTGGCAAGGGCTGGAGATTAGAGGAGAGAAAACTGACCATCCTGGATAATACCAAGTGCACCTCAAACTACTCCACAAAATAGAAATGGAACTTATTTTTTTTTAGTTTTAATTTTGTGTGCACATGTGTGTATTCTTTAGGATTGTGTGTGTGTGTGTGTGTGTGTGTGTGTGTGTGTTAGTGTGAGAGAGAGAGAGAGAGAGAGAGAAAGAGAGATTGATTGTGTGTGGTACTGAGGATCAAATCAAACCCAAAGATTTATGCATGGTAGGCAAGCGCTCCACCACTGAGTTACATCTCCAGCCCTTTTTCATTTTCAGACATGCTCTCATTAAATTGGCCAGGCTGGCCTCCAACTTGTGGTCCCCTTTCTCATCCTCCCCGATTGTCTCCCAAGTTACAGGAGTTAACTGCCATGACTATTTCAGGGTTTTCTATATGCAAGATCTTTTCAACTGCAAGTGATTTCTTCTTTCTTTCTCACTTGGAGATTAAATATTTTTCTTGCCTCATTTCTGGGGCTAAAACATTTAATAAATATAAGATTTTTCATAAATGTCCTTCATAAGGTTGAAGAAATTACCTTTTATCTCTGTGTGTGTCCTTTTTAATTAGGGAAAGGTATTAGATTTTGTCAAATGCTTTTTCTGCACCCAATGATCATGTATGATATTTTTCTTCCACTATTAATGTGGTGTACTACAAATTGATATTTTCTCCAAGTTTTAGTGTTTAATAATTAATAGCTTGACAGTGTTTAATAATTAGTATCTTGACTAACCAGGTCCAAGACACAAGCATACACTATGTTCAAGAAACTGGGGGGAAATTACTCTATAAACTAACTACATAGTATGTGATAAGAATGAGCATTATAATATAAAACCTTTCAACACATAGTAGTTAGCTGCAGGAAACCATTTTTAGCTTAGGAAAATGGTATTCCAAATTTCAGTGTAAACTACTAGCAAACTTCAATTCCTTGGTGTGGCAACTATCATTTCTGTTTTTAAACTCTTTCACCCCACCCTGAGTTATAAGGTCTGGAGTGGTTTTTTCCCAATCACAAGTGTGATTACCAATATTGTCCATCCTTACAATGATCTGATGAGACACGGTCTGACATGTATCTTGCATTCATTGCAAGAGCACCACCAAGGTGATCCTGCATGATGCTGGAGTCAGTCTTGGCCATCTCCCCAGTTTCCCGTTTGGTAATGATGTCTCAGACTACCACCTGTAAAACATTTTTTGGGGGGAATGTACTAGGGATTTAACAAGGGGATGATTTATCACTGAGATTTGTCCCCAGTCCTATTTATTTTTTATTGAGGCTCAGGGTCTCACTAAGTTGCTGAGGACCTGACTAAGTTGCTGAGCCTGGCCTCAAAATTATGGTCTTCCTGTCTCAGCCTCCAGAGTTGCTGGAATTTTAGACACGTGCCAACGTGCCCAACTATACTCTACTTTTAAATGTTGAATCATTTTTGAATTTCTTGGATAAATCCCAGTGGCAATGATACATAATATTTTTAATATGCTGCTGAATTTAGGTTGTTAAGTTTTTTTAAATATTTATTTTTGAGTTGTAGTTCAACACAATACCTTTATTTCATTAATTTATTTTTATGTGATACTGAGGATCGAACCTAAGGCCACGCACATGCTAGGCAAGCACTGTAATGCTGAGCCACAATCGCAGCCGCAGTTGTTAGGATTTTTGAAAAATATTTCTGTATTTAATACTCATAAAGGGTATTAGTCTTAATTTTCCCCTTTGATGTCTTTTTGGCTTTAGTATCAGGGTAATATTGGTCCTGTAAAGTAAGGTGGGAATTGTTCCTTTCTCTTCTACTTCTTGGTAGAGTTTGAGAAGGAGTAGTGTCTATTTAAAGTTTTGGTAGAATTTACCAGGAAACCCATAGTTTTCTTTAGAAGAGCCTACTAGCTTTTCAATCTTGTTGATTTTCCCCTTTACTACCTTTAGCTGTTTTAGACTATATTCTATTTAGTTATTGGTTTTTAAGAATTTAAGTGCAATTCTAGTATCAGTTCTATTGACATTATGAAATACTGCCTCTTGCAAGAATTTCACTTTGTAATATATTTTCATTGCAAAAATATTTTTTGTTGCACCTGAGATTGGTGGGAAAGGAAGATGCTAGTGTGTTGTTGTTTTGCTTTGTTTCTTTGTTATTAATAATTTGGGGTTTTTTTAGATTTACACTTCAGTAGTGTATTTTGACATATTATACATACATAGAGTATAACTCCCCATTCTATTAGTTGCACATGATGTGTAGTTTCACTGGTGGTGTGTTTATATATGAACATTGGAAAGTCATGTCCAATTCATTCCACAGTCTTTCCCATTCCCATTCTCTCTCTCTTCCCTTCATTATCCTTTCTGTGTTAGCACAAAGTGCAATGAACTTCTATTCTTCCCTCCCTTACCCCTCTTATTGTGTATTAGCATCTGTATATCAGAGGGAACATTCAGCCTTAGGTTTTCTGGGATTGGTTTATTGTACTTTTGCTTTCAAAAAAAAGTTATATTTTTAAATTGTAGATGGACACAATACCCTTATTTTATTTTTTTAAATGAAGTGGTGATGATCAAACCCAGTGCCTCACTCATACTAGACAGTGCTCTGCCACTGAACTACAGCTCCAGCCCCTTGCTTTGTTTTTTTGAGATGGGGTTTTACTATACTGTTCTGGCTGGCCTCGAACTTGTGGTCTTCCTGCCTGAGCTACTGAGTAGCTGGGATTACAGGCCTATGCCACCATGCTTGGCTCAAGATGCCAGTTTTAAATGAAAGAAGATGTTTGAGTTCATAAGTAAATATTTTTGTGTTATGGTTTGTATGTGTGTGGGGGGGGTGGTTTAATGTGGTACTGGGGATCCAACCCATGGCCTACCTCACATGTGCTAGGTAGGCAAGCGCTTTACCACTTATGTATGACACCAGTCCTCATATGGGGTTTTGTTTACTACATAACATCATAACTCTATGGATTCAGATGATAACAACCAAGAATTCAAAAAACTTTTTGTATTTAAACTATAAAAAAATTCAAAATACATGGTGCTAAAATCAATAGATTAATGAAACAAAATGTCCACACACAGACTCTAGAGATCAACATGCAGGATGTTTACAGGGAATGATTTGGGGATAAACACCCCTAGAAGGAAGGGGAGGGGAGGAGAAGATGCAAGACTGAGCTAAGGGGGGTCACCTGAGGTAGGGGCCAAACAAAAGCTCAGCAAACCCGAAGGTCACGTGGCCCTTCAAAGTTGTCCTGCTTTGGGGTACAGTGGCTGGGCCTGTATGCCTGTAGTGACCACTCCTTGGATACAATCTGACCCTGGACGAAGGGGTGGCAGGACCCAGATTTGGGGCTATCTCCTACCCACACTCCAGCAGCTGTGTGGGTAAGTTCTTCATTCTGGAGGAGAATCTGGGAGGCACCTCACAGGGTCCACTCCGCAGATCTGAGTGTATATGAAGAACTCAGTGTCTGTTTAAGTGTTGGTCATGAATCCGGGAAATGAAATCTACTTGATAAGTAATGCTGGAAACATTGATTGTAACCATGGGGAACACACATGGATTAGACTGTTATCTCATCTTACCCGACATTAATTTCAGCTAGATTAAAGAATTGAAAGAAAAAAAACAATATACCTAATACTTATCAGCTTGAAGGAGAGGGAAACAGAAGTAAACTTAGATGATGCCAATAAAATTATTCAAAGATTTGATCACATAAAACAAACATTTTGCATTCAAAATTTTACACAAAATTAAAAGGCAAACAAAACTGAGAACATGTTTGCAATAAACACATTGAAAACATTAACATGTATTCATTTATATTTGATTGGTTCTTTATGTCATCCTATCCTTCCCTTCCCCTCTCCTTTATTTTTACCCCACCCTCTGCATTTGACAGAAATCATTTGACCTTTGAATTTCTGATTTTGGATTTTTTCACTTAGCATGATATTCTCCATTACCGTTCATTTACTGACAAATGCCATAATTTTGTTCTTTTTTAAAAGTGATCCTGCAACTAAAAAAGAAACCCAATACTTAGGTCAAAACTACAATGAGCTACCACTTCATACCCACTAGGATGGCTATTATCAAACAACCAACCAACCAACACCAGCACCATCAAACAAAAAGTGTTTATCAAGTGTGTGGAGAAATTGGATCCCTCATGCATAATTGATGGGAATAAGAAATGGTACACCTACCATGGAAAACATTATGGCAATTCCTCAAAGAATTCAGCAGGTAATTCCTATATGATCCAGCAATTCCACTCCTGCAGATAGATCTGAAAGCATTAAAGCAATGATTTGAACAGGTATTTGCATATCAATATTCACAGCAACATTATTTATAGTAACCAAAACATAGAAGCAACTGCAATGTTCATTGGCAGATGAATGGATAATAAAATATGACATAGAGTGGAATATTATTTATTCATCTATATAGAATGGACTATAATCCAGCTTTAAAAGAAATGAATTCTAACTTATGCTCCGATATGGACAAAACTTGAAAATACTATTATACTAATGAAATAAACCGAACCCAAAAGGATAGCTTGTATGATTTATACATATATCTGAGATCCCTAGTAGAGTCACACAAAGACAGGAAGTAGAGCAGCGGGGTGGAGAGAAGGAGGAGGAGGTGATGGATGGGCACAGAGTTTCTCTTTGAGGTGATGAAAAAGTTCTGGAGGTGGATGGTGGTGATGGTTACCTAAAAAGGGGAAGGTACTTTATGCTGAAGAATCAGACACTTATAAATGGTTAAAGTGGTAAATTCTATGTTAGATATGTTTACCATAATAAGAAAAGAAAATCCAGCACATCCACACCAAACTGTGTCCAATCTTGCTTCTAACTTGTGATCCTCCTGCCTCAGCCTCCTTAGTTGCTGGGATTACAGGTGTGCACCACCATGCCTGGCCATTAAAATTTTTAAATAATTTTTTTAAAAAGAAAGGAATAAAATAAAGAAAAGGAACAGAAAAAAAAAACCAAAGTAAAACATTAAAGCACAGTCCAGGACAAGGATCCTATAGGTGACTGAGTTCCTGTGATCCCAGAAGAAAAGCCAGGTTTCCCAGGATCACCATCAGTCACTGGACAGTGAGCACACTCTGAAGAGCAAGTGGTGGAAACCAAAGCAAAGTTAAGGTAGAAGTAGAAAGCAAGGACAGCAGACAATGGATGTGCATTTAAGGCTGTTGGTAAAACTCTAATCTATTTTCTGTTCTTTTCTTGCTCCTGGCACACAGGAAAAACATTTCTTAGCCCCTTGGATTTAGAAGTTGTTACTGCTTCTCCTGATGTGGCAAGAGGAAGAAGCCTGGCTTTGAGAAGAAGGTGGGCACGTCAGATTAGAGTAGCTTGCATTTCTGGGTCCCTGCATCAAGGACAGTTGCTCTAAGGAGTCACTTTAGTCTGTAGAAGACTTTGCCTAAATGAAGAAAGATTTGGGGCATTTCTGTGCTCAATTTGGGGCTGTTTATCATAGCAGCATAACCCAGCCTATTCTAACTAATGCAGATGGAGCCTTGCTGAGAGGATCAATAGGATGAAGAGGGGCTTTTAAAAAAAAAAAAAAAACTAACCATGCAAGAATGAAAACAACCTTCCTAGTTATCATTTCTACCTATCCATTTGTTCTTTTTCCATGAGAGAAGCCACTTGAATGTCACACTCCCTGGGAGAGGCATTCTTAAGTATAGGAAATGCTTGAAAAAAATTATGTACTGAGAATGATCCCAAAGAGATGGAGAAGAGGACTTGCCTGGTCATTCATATTTAACAGATGACAGCAGGTACGCAATTCCCAACAAAAGAGGAAAGTTTACTTTGCCTTAAGAAGAGAGACATTTCTTTCTTGGTGTCTTAGTCCATTTTGTGCTTCTATAACAGAATCCCTGACATGGGTAATTCATAAAGAACAGACATTTGTTACATTTCTGGAGGATGAAAGTTCAAGGTCAAGGAGTCCTTATTTTGCTAGGCCCTTCCTGCTGTGACATCCCACAGTGAATATGACATAGAAAGTGGAAGAAAAAGATCAAGAGAGAAATAGGGTTGAAGAGAATGTACTTCTGTGTTACTCAAGCAAATAACACATCCTCCACATATTCTCTGCTTGTTTGGCTCTTTCTGTTTTCTGTTTTCTTTCTGTTTCTTTTTCTGTCCATCACTCCTCCAGCCGAGTCCTAGAAAGTTGCTCAGGCTGAGTGGAGAATGGGTCTCCCTAGGGGCTGGGGTGAGGACAGGTGAAGGGACCTTCCTGTGTCCTTTTCTCTCTCCCTAAGCCTCATCTTAAAATGGACAGATGAGTACCAGGGCTGTCTCTCCCATCCCTACCTCCAGGACTCATGCCTGGGCTCCATGCACACAGGGTGGGGGTCTTGCCAGGTACTGCTGCTCCCTGCGTGAGCTGCAACTTAGACACAGTCTGTTCTAAGGAAATAGGAAAAGTGCATAATGAAACAGAATGATAGACAAAATCCCCGACAGAGCTCTCTCTCCTTCTTTCTCTCCCTGTTACCCTCTCCTTGTTTTTCCCTCTCTTATATATTCTGTTCTTTCATTACGGCTTTGCCTCTATACTTTTTAATATCCCTCAAAAGACATTTTCTTATTTACTCCCTTTTTCTCTACTTCATTCTGACTTTTCACACCAGCTGTCTTGGAATGTTGGATCAGACCTCAGGTGAACCAATTCTGTAGAGAAATGAGCTCCGTTGTATCCTCAGTACTTGAAACAGTATTTATCCTACCACTGCTACTCAATAAACATTTGCTGAATCAATAAATGGAATGAGGGGAAAATAATAATTTAGTCTAGGTTAACTATCATAAACCAAAAGAACAGTGTAGATATTTCATGAGTAGAAGTATGAATGGCTTATCCCCAAATAACAAGTGCAAATTTATGAAACCCTACATGTAGCAGAATCTGTACGCCTAATCTTAATTAATATCACACTACCAATTTTATTCAAATTATACTTTAGTAGTCATGATAATTTGAATAACATTGAATATTCAATACTAAATCAATATGTTGAAACTTAATTGGAATATATCCTCACTACTTTCCCCATTTGATATGATTGTTATGCTCAAGTTATGTTTTCTTTTCCTTCACAGCTATGATACACAATAAACTACAAACAAAATAAAAAGTACTAGCAAGGTGCAATGACACATGCCTGTAATCCTACTGGCTTGGGAGGCTGAGACCAGAGGAAGACAACTTCAAAGCCAGCCTCAGCAAATTAGCAAGCCTCCGAGCAACTCAGCAATGCCTATCTATAAATAAAATATAAAGCAGGGATGGTGCTGAGGCTGGTGCTCAGTGATTAAGTGCCCCTGGGTTCAATGCCTGTTTTTTATATCTAGATATATATCTGTATATCTATCTCTATATATACAGAACATTAGGACAAAGTATGAAATGTTCCAGATTTTGCACCTGTGAAATTATTCTCTCTGAAAAGTTCACACTGTAAGTCAGGAAATGCAAGGACTCTAGAAAATAGGCATAACTCATGAATCATATTATTTTCCCAAAATAAATAATAAAAAACCACCTGCTGGACCTGGAGCTATGACCCAGCAGTAGCCTGACATGTGTGAGGCACTGGGTTCGGTTCTTAGCACTGCATATAAATAAATAAAATAAAGGTCTGTCACAACTAAAAAGCAAAACAAAACTGTTTATAAACAATTTGAGGGCATTTTGTCCTAAAAAGGAAGATATGAAAAAAGTCTCTAAAGTAGTGGCCACAAGTGAAAACAATACTTAATATTACCACATGAGAATCCAGAAAATATATGCATTGTTGCATAAATATATAAATACCAAGAGAAATACAGTTTTGGATGATCCCAGTATGAGTCCATGAAGTAGAACTCATTTCATCCTGTAAACAATAATTCATTTTCTTACTGACTCCTTGAAAAGATTTTTCTCTCCAGAAAAAAAAAAATCACACCCACTATCTGTTGGTCTCTTGAGGTTATAGCTGTTAGTGAATTTCAGTGAGCCTTCAGGTCAGTCAGAATTAGTTAAAAGCATTTAAAGAAGTAACTCTACAATAACAATTAGAATATATAAACAAGGGAAGGGTGTAGAGAACAGTGGTTGTGCACATGCTTAGCATATGCAAGGCTTCCAGTTGGATCTCAACCAGCACACACACACACACACACACACACAGACACACACACACACACACATGTTTATGTGTAAATATCATTCATTCTACCAGAATGACCTTTGAGGAAATGGCCATATCAAAATACAAGCATCAATACATAGAAACCGATTGAACTAGATATTTATTGAAGCATAATCTTAGTTACAATAGTCTGATAATAACCTGGATGCCCATAACAGGGAAATGCATGACTAGACTGTTGTTTCATGTGCTAAGGAAACTTAGTATCTCTTCAAAACAGATGACAACACTACAGTATTAAAAGAGAAGAATCTCCTGATGCATTTCAAACTCAAGGAATACAACAATGTGAACTCATTAATATCAAAAAATGGCATCTGTTTTCATCATTTATCAAATTCAAACAGAGTTCTGTTGAGTAATAAGCAAATATATAGCTTCTCAACAAGACAAACTGTGTGTAAAACCACCGCTCTCTGCCATAATTTCACCAAAGCCCTTTTCATCTCATGGTTTCGCAGGCTGTAGATAAGGGGATTCAGCAGGGGTGTGAGCAATGTGTAAGCCAAAGACATCAGTTTCTTGGTTACTGGTGAGTAGCTGGATTTGGGCTGTAAATAAGTCATACTGGCTGTGCCATAGAAGAGGATGACTGATGTGACATGAGAGGCACAGGTGGAAAAGGACTTTTGCCTCCCAGTTGATGGCATCTTCAGGATGGCAAAGAGAATTCTAAGATAAGACAAGAGTATCAACAAGAAAGGAAGCAATATAATCAAAATGGTGCCTTTGAAGGCATAGATTTCAAACAAGGAAATTCTCTCAGATTTGCACATACCAGTTCCAGCACTGCTGGGGTTTCACAAGATATATGATTAATTACATTAGGGCCACAAAAGGGAAAACTGAATACCCATGAGGTCTGCAGAATATCCACCATTATCCCTGAGACCCATGAGAACATGACTAATTTCAAAAACACCCTCAACTCAAAGTGGATCAAGGAACTTGATATCAAATCAGAGACATGGCGTCTGATAGAAGAAAAAGTTGGCTATGATCTACATACTGTGGAGTCGGGCTCCAAATTCTTCAATAGGACACCCATAGCACAAGTGTTAATAACTAGAATCAACAAATGGGACTTACTCAAACTAAAAAATTTTTTCTCAGCAAAAGAAACAATAATAGAGGTAAATAGGGAGCCTACGTCCTGGGAACAAATCTTTACTCCTCACACTTCAGACAGAGCCCTAATATCCAGAATATACAAAGAACTAAAAAAATTAGACAATAAGATAACAAATAACCCAATCAACAAATGGGCCAAGGACCTGAACAGAAATTTCTCAGAGGAGGACATACAATCAATCAACAAGTATATGAAAAAATGCTCACCATCTCTAGCAGACAGAGAAATGCAAATCAAAACCACCCTAAGATACCATCTCACTCCAGTAAGATTGGCAGCCATTAGGAAGTCAAACAACAACAAGTGCTGGCGAGGATGTGGGGAAAAGGGTACTCTTGTACATTGCTGGTGGGACTGCAAATTGGTGCGGCCAATTTGGAAAGCAGTATGGAGATTTCTTGGAAAGCTCGGAATGGAACCACCATTTGATCCAGCTATTCCCCTACTCGGTCTATTCCCTAAAGACCTAAAAAGAGCACACTTTAGGGACACTGCTACATCCATGTTCATAGCAGCACAATTCACAATAGCAAGACTGTGGAACCAACCTAGATGCCCTTCAGTAGATGAATGGATAAAAAAAAATGTGGCATTTATACACAATGGAGTATTACTCTGCATTAAAAAATGACAAAATCATAGAATTTGGAGGGAAATGGATGGCATTAGAGCAGATGATGCTAAGTGAAGCTAGCCAATCCCTTAAAAACAAATGCCAAATGTCTTCTTTGATATAAGGAGAGTAAATAAGAACAGAGTAGGGACGAAGAGCATGAGAAGAAAATTAACATTAAACAGGGATGAGAGGTGAAAGGGAAAGGGAGAGAGAAGGGAAATTGCATGGAAATGGAAGGAGACCCTCAGGGGTATACAAAATTACATACAAGAGGAAGTGAGGGGAAAGGGGGAAAAATATAAGGGGGAGAAATGAATTACAGTAGAGCGGGTAGAGAGAGAAGAGGGGAGGGGAGGGGGGAGGGGGGATAGTAGAGGATAGGAAAGGCAGCAGAATACAACAGACACCAGAATGGCAATATGTAAATCAATGGTTGTGCAACTGATGTGATTCTGCAATCTGTATACGGGGTAAAAATGGGAGTTCATATCCCACTTGAATCAAAGTGTGAAATATGATATATCAAGAACTATGTAATGTTTTGAACAACCAACAATAAAAATTAATTTAAAAAAAAACACCCTCTTGTTCATAATCATGGGGTAGGTCAGAGGATGGCAGATGGCAGCAAATCAGTCATAAGCCATTGCCCCTAGGAGAAAACATTCATTCGCACCAAAAAGAAGGATGAAATACATCTGTGCAAAACATCCCACAAAAGAAATTGTAGTTTTCTCAATAGTCAGGACCACCAGCATTTCAGGCATGATGGTTGCACTGAAACTCACTTCTACCACAGATAAGTTCTGCAGGAACTGGTACATGGGGATGTGGAGAGTCTCGTCCAGCAAGATGGCGGCTGTGATGATGGCATTTCCCATCAGGGTCACCAGATAAATAACCAAGAAAACCCCAAAGATCTCGTCTTGGAGTTCAGGAAAGTCAGAGAAGCCCAAGAGGATGAATTCAACAACAGAGCTTTGATTTTGTCTTTTGATTGCAGTACAGAAGCCCTATTTTGTTTCTGCAGACATAATCAAAGAATAAAGTGACACTCCAAAGGCTGAGAATAGCAGCCTGAATTCTGTATAGAAATTCTAGCAGAGGATGAAACGAGGAAAACATCTTCCAAAAAACTGAGGTTGAAACATTTAGGGAAAGGCAAAATACTAACATTAGTGACTATTTCTAATATAAAAGGAAACCTGAAGAATCTTATTTAGAAATTTGGTCTTCAAAGTGCAAAGTGCTATCAAGTTCCAGTGCAACATATACACTATGTAGTTTTAAACTAAACATACCCTAAAGTAAATATAGATATTTTCTAACTCTGGTTCTAATCCCATATTATTACCACAGGTATTTTTCATTTTATTCAACTTATGTATATATAAAAATGGAAAGATAGGAAATATAGTATAAAAAAGTAGATAAATGGAAAAAAGCTAATCCAAATTTTTATAATAATTCGGTAATAGTGAAATTTATGTAAATTTATGTAAATATTCATTAGATTCAAAACCAATAAACTTTGTGTGACATTTAAGAATGACAACATTCCACAAGAATTCTCAGGGAAGGTTGTATTCAAATGCACCTCTCTCAGAAAACAACACTAGACCATGTGAATCGGCTTCAGGCTTATTGATTTCTGGCCAATTCTATTTGGGATTTACTGGGATATGAAATTTTTAGCCCCAGAGATTCAAGATCATTCTTTCTGACCATGATGATTTGAAGACAAACCCACTTTTTGGTCAATCTGGAGTTGAAATTTCAAAGTTTCCACTCTCTCCCACTCTCTCTCTTCTCTCACACCAATCTCCTCATCAAGTGATTCATGGGCTCATTAATTATTCAACAAGCTCTGATGGACCTACCATTTTCTATACTCTGCATCATAAGCAGAAACCTAAACACACTAGCTAAAATAACTGTGACCCTCACCAGTAAACTACAAAAAATAGTGTCCCAAAACTCTCTATCTTTACCCCTTATACAATGCTCTGTATTTTTCCATTTTTACCAAGTCACATTACGTATACTTTTATTCAAATCATTCCCACAGCAGTATAATCCCAGGGGCAAAGATTTTGTTTGCTTCTTTGATATCTAAACAATGACCACAACAATCTCCAGTTTATTACACATTTTAAAACAATAATTTTAAACAAATAAATGGAATATATTAGGAAAATTAGACTCTAAAGAATAGTGTTAAAGCAAAGTGAAACCAGTACACAGCACAATTGAAAACCAACTGGCAAGTAATAATGGGGGATTTAGACAATTTAAATGAGGGAAAGATTACATGTGGATGGGAAAATGGAGATGACAACCACAGTCACAGGATGCCATGAGTGGAAGGGGCAGTAGGTGGGAGGAGGGAGGCACAGAGCAGGACACACTTGCTCATGGCAAAGGTCCTTGATGACAATACAACTAGAATAGAGCCTACTGTATCTTCTGTGATGTTCTGAAAACCAGATGAAATTCAGGAAGTAGCTGAAAGAGCCAGCAGGACAGAGGATCCCAGCGAGATGAAGATGAATGATATCCTAAGTGCAGATCTGTAGGGCATTAGCAACAGTAAAAGGCAAATTGCTTTTTCCTGAGTTGGACCTTAGTCACATATTCAAATCAAATGCCTGTGCAAATCACGAAAATTTACATGTTTTTTCAATAACAAAAACCCTTTAAAAAACTGTAAAATATACCCTGCAGGACCAGATAATCAAAACTCATTTTTAATGGCAGTAATAATAATAATAAGCAAAATGCAGACTTAGTTCCAAATATTTGAAGTGGATAGATTTTAACATTTCCAAAATTTAGAGCATTGTTTTAAAAATTGTAAACCTTTGTAATACCAATTAAAAGTATCTTTTGATTAAAATATGTATAAAAATAGAGTAAGATAACTATGGTTCACAACAGCTAATTGCACAATTCAAAAATGTAGTAGGATTTTAAATGTGCCCACACAAAGAAATGAGAAACATCTGAGGTTATAGAAATGCCAATTGAGTTTATCTGATCATAAATATCGTGTGTATGCATTGGAATGGCACAGAATATATCATGAATATATGAAATTACTATGTGTCAATTACAAACAAGACATATACTTAAATAATAAAGAACAACAACAAAAAACCTATTCTGTGGTCACAAATGACCACAAATGCTACTCCCGCTTTTTATTTGCTCATTAGTTTATGCAAAGTCTTCATGATTGCAATTATGATCTGCACTTTTCTGTTAAAAAAAAAAAACAAAAAAGAAACTGAATAATCAAACCAATAAGTCTGCTTCAAACATTTCAGCTTTGCCTACTGAGCCCTAAGCACTGAAGTATGTCTTCAACAGCATCACCAGCCCTCACTGAGAACTCTCAATGAAAATAACCACTAACAGACACACAAAAAGATACTGCACTGTCTTACCCATTGACTCTGACTGTCATTTGCCTGCTACTTTAACAGCACTCTCACCGCTGATCAAAAGACCCCTGTTCATACATGCAATTTATTGATTCAGTGCACTGATTTTTGACTTCCTATGACATAGATTCATGTGTCCCAGAAAATCCCTTTGGAGAGAACTTGGAATGCTTCCCACAAACCTTCTCATATTTTGTATGAGAGCTACAGAGACTTGAACCTGGTCTCTCAGGGAAGAAAGCTCAAGAGAACACACATGGAGCGCCAGCCCTCCATGCGTCCACAGGGATTGAAGGCCTCCTACACATGAGACTCGACTCTAATGCAACGTCTCCCAGTAGGAGTTTTGTGAAATCAGAGGGTGAATGAATGTTGTAAACAGGGAAAGAAGGGAGGAGTCCACAGAGGTGTGAGCAAAAGCAGGTGGCAGGTGGAGAATTCCACTGGACAGAATGCACAGTTTGGGCAATGGTGGGAATTAAGTAAAGGCAAGAGGATTGAAGCCTCTGAGATTTAAGTCTGGATATCCCTGAGCCCTGAACTTGCATATTTTCCAGAAGAAATACAGAGTCACTGACATTTTTGAGAAAAAGTGTCATTACATATTGTTGACTTCAGGCATAGAACTTCCTGATTTGGAGTCAAAAGTTCTGGATGGTTTATAGGACCTGGAGCACATCACTGAATTTCTCTGCTTCTATTACTTTCTATGTAAAAGAAAAGCATTATTATTAATCTCACAGGGTATATATGAGGATCAGGGATTCTTGGCTCAGTGTAAAGTGGCTAGAATAGTGAAGGGGACATGATATCAATTGCAGAGTTCTCTAGTCAGTACCTGAAATTCAGAGAAATTTGGCTATTTAATCAAAGATAGAGCTAGAGCTGGAAAAAAATCTAAGGCCTTGATACATGGTATGAGGATGTTGGTTGGATGCCTACAAAGATTTTGTTTTCTAAGACTTCTCTGACCATTCTGACACTGCAACAGTAACCAACCTCTTACAATTGAGAGCAATAAGACAATAGCATAGGTGTGCCATCGGGTTTGGAGAGAACTAGAAGGGTACCTCACTCATCTTATCTCCTTTATGCCAAGCCTATAAAAAGGGGGTCCATCACAGCATTGCACAGTTAGAGAAACACTGAAGGGGACTAAACAACAAAGGAACTACGCCCGTAAAGACCTGCATGATCTGGTCACCCTGTACCAGTAAGGACAGGGGGAAAGTCATGGAACTGAATATGAGGGTGTGGATGAGGAGGTTGGTAATGCTACAAGATAAAGGAGAATTTACTGTCTTGGTCCTGAAAGAAAAGACAGAAAATCTGGCAGCCACAAGGCCTAGGGTTAAGACCTACTGAGTTTATATAGAGTGTGAAGGTCCTGGCATCCCAGGTTAACATTCAACCATGTAGCTAGAGACTCAGTTATTGATTTTAACCAGCCTCTCTCAGCAGCTACTCCCCTTGCTGGCATGCTGCCCATAAGAACTCTCTGTTTAAATACTTTGATGGGTGTTTAGTGTCCACTCACACATTCACTAATCTCTTCTAATGAAAAGTCAGCTTTTAGTTTGAGTCACCGCAATCTGACCTGATATTGTCAATTCATACCTTCTTCTCCATCTGGAATGTTTGTCCCTTGATGTTTCAGCTGGATAATAGCAACAGCCATAGCAACAGAGAAGAAAGTTATCCTTTAGCCCAAACCACATGGTCACCATTTACCAAGAACTCTTCAATTTACTGTCTCGTGAGAAACACATTAGAAACCAAAAATCAGTTGCCCTTTTCTTATTAAGAAAGAAAGCATTGATAAGCACAAACTCTGTCTCAGGCACTGTGTTAGGCAGGTGGGGCACAGTGGTAGACAGATTTTTTTTAGTCACTGTTATCAGTGACTTCACTGTCTACTTATCAAATGAGGCCTTCCAGCATTACACAGATCACATTTAAATGCTTGAGAAAGACTCAAGATATAAGTGTCCTATAAAGGCAAAGGGTGGTGTTTTGATCTACAAAAAGGCAGCTATAAATGTGGGACTGCAGATCCCACATCAAAACTTATGTGCTGTTTCCTTCTTCTACTGTCTCTTCCACTTCCCACGGTTAAGCAAGAGTGGGGACAGGTAAAACTCTAGACATAAGGAAAATGGCCTGCAATCAGAATGAAGATTTAAAAAAAAAAAGCAGATTTTGTGCCAAGAATACTAACTATATATTAATAGTAAATTTCAGGCTTATTCCTGGACTTTATCCTGCTCAGCTAATAGTGCCTACACTTTCCCTTCCTTCTATCACATGGAAAATACCTCTGTTTATTGTCCTAGCAACCATTACAAGGTACATTTAGGGAAAAGGAAAGTGCATTATGTTTCATAAAATAAAATTAAAATAAAAGGGTATGGAGTAAGGTCCAGGAGTTCAGAGAAAACATGAAATGGGTGGTTGAGAGGAAATCAAGGAAGGCCATCTTCAGCAGATGACATTTTAAGGAAATCTGAAGAAACAGCAAGAATTATCCAGCTGAAACATCAAGGGACAAACGTTCCAGATGGAGAAGAAGATATTAACTGACAACTTCAGGTCAGAATGAGATGACTCAAACTAAAAGCTGACTTTTCATTAGAAGAGATTAATCAATGTGTGAGTGGACACTAAACACCTATCAAAGTATTTAAACAGAGAGTCGTTATAGATTTATGTTTTCAAAATCCACTTATTTCTTATTTGTGTTGATTGTGTTTGAAAATTTTAGGCCGACTTCAAAACCCACACAGCAGGATTTCCAGAATTGGTCTCACTAAAAGGCATGAGATTTAAGTTAATGTTGCCAGAATTACTGGTATTAAGAGTAGAAACTTAAAAAGAGTCCTTATCTCAATGTTACCAAAAATAAAAGACAGAGATAAGCCCAACCAGCTTCAAAGGACTCTCTGTTTCAATATTTTGTTTAGTAATGGGTGTTTAGTGTCCATTCACACAGATGATTGTTTTTAATCTCTTCTAATTCTTGACACAATTGCCCAAAACCTATGTTGAAGAAACAATAAGCCTTTTTAATAAATGGTGCTTGAAAAACTGGATATCCACATGTAAAAGGTTCAATCTGGATCCCTCTTTCTCACTCTACACAAATCAATTCAAATTGGATCAAAGACCTAGGAATAAGACTAGAAGTCATGCAACTGCTAGAGGAGGACATAGGACAGACTCTAACCTATAGGTGCAGGCAACAACTTCCCCAGAGGACTCCTAGAGCTCAGGAAGTAATGCCAATACGCAAGAAAAGGAATGACACCAAACAAAAAAGTTACACAGCGAAGGAAACAACAGCAGGAAGAGAAACCTTCAGAATGGGAGGAAAAAATCTTTGCCAACTCTCCTGACAGAGGATTAATTTCCAGAATATATAAAGAACTCAAAAGACTCAACACCATACAAACAAGTAACTGATTCAGTAAATGGGAAAATGAACTTAACTGACCCTCCTCCAGAGAAGTATAAATGGAAATTGTATGAAAAATGTTCAACATCTTTACACATAAGGGGAATGAAAACCAAAACGACGTTGAAATTCCATCTTAAATAAAATAACAATAAATTTTTGCAAAGGTGTGAGGGAAAATCCACTGTTGGTAGAAAAATAAATTAGTACAGGCACTATAGAAATCAGGATGAAAGTTCTTCAAAAAACTAAACAGGGAACTACCATTATATCCACGCCTTTGTATCTATTCAAAAGAATTACAGACAGCATATTTTAGATACATGCCTTCCCATGTTTATACCAGCACAATTCACAATAGCCAAATTGTAGAATCAGTCTAGGTGTCTGTCAACAGATAATGGATAAAGAAAATGGGGTATATGTACATAATGGAGTTTCATTCAACCATCAGAAAGGAAGAGATTATGTTATTTGAAAGAAAATGGATGGAATTGAAAAGGATTAGGTTAAGAAAAATAATCCAGACTCAAAAAGAAAAGTGCTATATGCTTTCTCTCATATGTGGAAGCAAGAGAGGAAAAAGAAACAGGGAAGGACCTCATGAAACTAGAAGGGAGCTAAATAAGGTAAGAGAAAGGGGTTCAGAGGAAGGGAGGAGTGGAGGGTAAGGGGAGGTACTGGAGAATTAAATTGATCAAATCATGTTATATACATGTACTAATATGCCACAATAAAAGTCACCATTTGGTATTATTAACATGCACCCAAAACAAATGATAGAAACGTTATTGTACTTCCCAAGATTGTTGAGATTAATTTTAAAATAAATAAATAATTCATTTCTAGAGAGAGAAGAGGGGAGGGGAGGGAGGAGGGGGGATAGTAGAGGATAGGAAAGGCACAGAATACAACAGACTCCAGAATGGCAATATGTAAATCAATGGTTGTGCAACTGAAGTGATTCTGCAATCTGTATATGGGGTAAAAATGGGAGCTCATATCCCACTTGAATCAAAGTGTGAAATATGATATATCAAGAACTATGTAATGTTTTGAACAACCTACAATAAAAATTAATTTAAAAAAATAAATAAAATAAATAAATAAACAAAACAAATGGATCATTTTGGACCAGCTGTTTGTTGTCAAAATTATGACTAAATGGAGATTCAGTATGTCTCTGGAATCCTCATGTATGTGATCAAAACATGGGAGTTCAACTGCTATTTCTTACCAGGGACAGAGAAATACCTAATGGTTGACTTCAGTGACTGAAAGTCAAGAGATCTTCCAGTTAACTGTATTTTCCTCAAAGGATTGATTCACTCATAATGTAAACATATTAACTCAGTATATGAGTGAAAAAATGGAAAAAGAATAAAGTTATGTATTTTAAGTTTTGCATTGTGCTTAGATTTTGACATTTGAATATTTTATTCCCTCAAAGGGAGGATTTGATCAGTCTGTCTATATACGCAGGAAACTTTAGGACACAAAATTGGCTGATGCCAATCAAATGCTCTGATGAAAAGAATATGAGACAATGTTCAAATAGGGTTCAAACTGGTGTCAATCTTCTGATGAAATTTCTTTTAGTGAAAATTTGATTCATTTTAAGCCTCTATTTTTTACTTTTGGCAGAACTACTGACAAACTTAAAAATGGGTTTCCCACACTGAATGATGACTTCAAATGAGAATAGTCTTTTACATTTTATTGCCATCCCTGGCACAGGAGTTAAGTAACACTATGTCAGTGTTACTCCAGGAGAATGATGAGGTAACTGTTTATCTGGTACTTGACTATTCTCCAGGAATAGTAAATAGGACAGTGAATAGGACAAAGTATGAAATGTTCCAGATTTTGCACCAGTTAAATTATTCCCTCTAAAAAATTCACACTATAAGTAATGTGATGCAAGTAACACAGAAATTAGACATAATTCACTAATAATATTGTGTTCCCACAATAAAAAAATTTAAAAATCATGTCTTGTTTATAAACACTTTGAGGACACTTTGACCTACAAAGAAAAATTCAAAAGAGAATCTAAAATAGTGGTTATGAGTAAAAATAATACTTAATATTGCCACATGAGAATCCAGAAAATGTATGCATCATTGCACAAGTCTATGTAAAAGATATATGTAAAAAATACCAAGAGAGGGGCTAGGGTTTTAACTCAGTGGTAGAGCACTTGCCTGGCAGACATGCGGCACTAGGTATGATTCTCAGCACCACATATAAATAAAATAAAGATTCATCAAATATATATATACAGTTTTAGATTATTCCTGTGTGGTAGAGATAATGAAGTAGAACCCATTTGAGCCTGAATACATACTTCATTTTCTTACCAACTCTTTAAAAAAAAATCTTTAAAGAAATATAAATCACATACACTATTTGTTGGACTCTTAAGGCTATAACTGTTAGTGAATCGCAGTGAGCCTTCAGGTCAGTCTGAACTGGCTACCGACATTCAGGGAAGTAACTCTAAAATAGCAATTAAAATATATAAACAAGGGCAGGGTGTAGAGCACAATGATTGAGTCCATGCTTAGCATATGCAAGGCCTTGGGATGGATCTCAACCAACACACACACACACACACACACACACACACACACACACACATGTACACGTGTATGTGTACCATTCGTTCTATCAGAATGACATTGCGGAATTGATCACATCAAAATAAAAGCATCAATACATAGAAACCTATAGAATTAGATATTTATTGAAGTATCATCTTAATCACAATACTCTGATAATAACTTAAATGCCTATAATAGAGAAGGACAAGACAGACTGTTGTATCAAGTGCTATGGAAACTTTATCTATGAAAAACAAATAACAACACCACAGTAGTAAAAGAGAAGAATCTCCTGATACATTTTTTAAACTCAAGGAGTTCAACAATGTGAACTATTACAAAAAAAATGTAAGGTTATCAACATTTACAAAATTCAAACGTAGTTCTCTTTAGTAATGAGCAAATATCATACAGCTTCTGAACAAGTATGACTGTGTGTAAAACCACCGCTCTCTGACATAATTTCACCAAAGCCCTTTTCATCTCATTGTTTCCCAGGCTGTAGATAAGGGGATAAGCCAATGATATCAGTTTCTTGGTAGCTGGTGAGTAGCTAGATTTGGGTTGTAAATAAGTCACACTGGCTGTGCCATAGAGGAGGGTGACTGACGTGATATGAGAGGCACAGGTGGAAAAGGCCTTCTGCCTCCCAGTTGTTGATGGCATCTTCAGGATGGCAAAGAGAATTCGAAGGTAAGACAAGAGTATCAACAAGAAAGGAAGCAATATAATCAAAATGGTGCCTGTGAAGGCATAGATTTCAAACAAGGAGGTATCTGCACATACAAGTTCCAGCACTGGGGGAGTCTCACAGAACAGATGATTGATTTCATTGGGACCACAAAAGGGAAAAGTAAATACTCATGTGGTCTGCAGAGTAGCCACCATGATCCCAGAGACCCATGAGAACATGACTAATTTCAAAAACACCCTCTTATTCATAATAATGGGGTAGGTCAGAAGGTCAGAGGATAGCAGATGGCAGCAAATCAGTCATAAGCCACTGCCCCGAGGAGAAAACACTCGGTTCCACCAAAAAGAAGAATGAAATACATCTGTGCAAACAGCCCACATAAGAAATTGTAGTTCTCTCAAAGGACAGGACCACCAACATTTCAGGCATGATGGTTGCACTGAAACTCACTTCGACTACAGATCAATTCTGCAGGAACAGGTACATGGGGATATGAAGAGTCTGCTCCAGCAAGATGGCGCCTATGATGGTGGCATTTCCCATCAGGGTCACCAGATAAATAACCAGGAAAACCCCAAAGATCTTGTCTTGGAGAAGCCCAAGAGGATGAATTCAACCACAGAGCTTTGATTTTGTCTTTTCATTGCAGTACTGGAGCCCTATATTGTTTCTGCAGACATAATCAAAGAATAAAGTCATGGTCCAATAACTGAGAGAAGCAATCTGCATTCACCATGGAAATTCTGGCATAGGATGAAAAGAGGAACCCATCTTCCAAAACTTACATTGAAACATTTGATGAATGGGAAAATACAAAGATTAATAATATTAGTAAATCTTATCAAACATAAAAGTAAAAATAAAAAATTCTTAGATATTTGATCTTAAAAATGCAAAATTCTATCAAGATTCTATTGTTAGTTGTACACTATGCAGTTTTAAAGTAAACATACCCTAAAGAAATATACGTATTTTCTAACACTGGTTCTAATCTCATATTACCACACGTCTCTCATTTCCTCAATATTTGTAAATATAACAATGAAGACTACAGAAAATAAAGCAGATAAATGGAAAAAGCTAATGCCAACTTTTGATAATAATTCAGGAATAGTGAATTTTATGTAAATTTACTTAAATATTCTTTATATTCAAGAATACTAGAACTTTGTGTGACATTGAAGGGTGACAACGTTCCACAGGATACTCAGAGAGGGTTGTATTTTAAATGCACCTGTCTCAGGTAACACCTCTAGACTATGTGAATTGGTTTGGGGCTTATTAACTTCTTATTAATGTCTGGCTAATTCTGTTGGAATTTATTGGGATATAAAATTTTTAGCCCCAGAGATCCAAGACTCATCCTTGTGACCATGATGATGTAAGGACAAGCCCACTTTTTGGTCATTCTGGAGCTGCAATTTCAAAGTTTCCACTCTCTCCCACTCTTTCTTCTCTTTCCTTTCCCAGTCTCCTCATCAAGCACCATGGATTCATTAATTATTCAACAAGCTCTGATGGATCTACCATTTTCTAGACTCTGAAATATAAGGAATTTGGTGCAGACACAATCTCAACAGAAACCTAAGCACACTACCTAAAATAACCTTGACCCTCATGAGTAAGCTACATAAAATAGAACCCATTATTCCCCCAACTCTCTACTCTACCCCTTACATATTGCTGTGTATTTTTCATTTTTATCAATTGACATTACATATACATTTATACAAATATCATCCCTACAACAGTATAATCCCTGAGGCAAAGATTTGGTTTGCATTTTAGTATCTACACAATGCCTCCAACAATCCCCAGCTCATTACTCACGTTAAATCAATAATTTTAAAGAAATAAATGGAATATATTAGGAAAATTAGACTCTAAAGAATATTCTCAAAAGCAAAGTGAAGCCAGTACAGAACACAATTGGAAAACAAATAGCAAGTAATAACAAGGGCTTTAGACAATTTAAATGAGGGAACGATTACATGTGGATGGGGAACTGGAGAGGACAACCACAGTCACAGGATGCTGTGGGTGGAAGGGGCAGTGGGTGGGAAAAAGACACAGGGCAGGACACGTTCAAGTCAAAGGTCCCTGATGGCAATGGGACTAGAATGGAGCCCACTGTGTCTTCTATGATGTTCTGAAAACTAGGGGATATTCAGCAGGAAGATGAGGAAGCCAGCAGGACAGAGTATCCCAGCGAGCTGACGGTATATGGTGTCTTCAGTGCAGCTCTATAGGGCATGAGCGACAGCAGAAGGCAAATTGCTTTATTCCTGAGTTGGACCATAGTCATATTATCAAAAGTCTGTATAAACCATGACAGTTATTTGTCTTTTAACAGCAAAAACTCTCTTAAAATTAGTAAAATACACTGTGTAGGACCAAATAATCAAAACTCATTTCTAATGGCAAAATACAAATACTAATAATAATCATCATCATAAGCAAAATGTGTACTCAGTTGCAAATATTAGGATTGGATGGGTTCTAAAATGTAAAAATTTAGAGTAGTATTTTAAAACAAAGGAAAAATTTGTAAACTGATCTAAATTATGTTTGGAATAAAATTATATTTAATAACATAGTAAAATATGGGTAACAAAACCTAATTGCACAATTCAATATACTTACTAGAAAGAATTTTAACTGTTACCACACAAAAAAACATAAACCTCTGAGGTTATAGAAATGCCTATTAAGTTTAGCAGATGAATAAAGATTGTGTGGATGTATTGGTATTACACAGTGTATATCATGAATATGTGGAATTTCTATGTGTCGACTACAAACAAAACATAACTAATAAAGAGCAGCAACAAAACTGTGATGTGGTCACAATTGACCACAAATGCTGCTCCCTCTTTTCATTTGCTCATTACTTTATACAAAGTTTTTATGACTGTTGTTATGAGCTGCACTTTTCTTTTGAAACAAACAAAAAAGTAACTGAAGCATCAAACCAGAAAGTCGCCTTCAAATATTTCAGCCATGCCCACTCATTCCTGAACACTGAGACAGAAATATCACCAGCCTTCATTGAGAACTCTCAGTTAAAAAACCACTAACAGACACATGAGCAGAAGCTGCACTGTCTTAGCTATTGACTCTGACTCTGTCACTTGCATGCTACTTTATCTTCACTCTCACCACTGGTCAAAAGGCACCTGTTAATAAGTGCAATTTAGTGATTGAGTGCACTGATTTTTTTACCTCCCATGACATAGAATCATGCGCCCCAGAGAATCCCTCCAGAGAGAACTTGGAATGCTTCCCACAGACCTTCTCATATTTTGTAGGAGAGCTACAGAGACTTGAACCTGGTCCCTCAAGGAAGAAAGCTCAAGAGAACACACATGGAGTGCCAGTCCTCCATGTGTCCACAGGGATTGAAGGCCTTGTACACATGAGACTCAACACCAATGTGACATCTCCTAGTAGGAGTTTTGTGAAATCAGAGGGTGAATGAATGTTGTAAACAGGGAAAGAAGGGAGGAGTTGGGGGAGGTGTGAGCAAATGTAGGTGGCAGGTGAAGATTCAGCTGGACAGAATGCACAATTTGGGCAATGGTGGGAATTAAGTAAAGGCAACAGGATTGAAGCCTCTGAGATTTAAGTCTGGATGCTCCTGAGCCCTGAACTTTCATATTTTCCAGAAGAAATACAGAGTCACTGACATTTTTGAGAAAAAGTGTCATTACAGTTTATTTCATACATAGAGCTTCTTAACTTAGAGTCAAAAGATCTAGACTTGGAGCACACCACTGAACTTCTCTGCTTCTATTACTTTCTATGTAAAAGAAAAGCATTATTATTAATCCCACAGGGTATATATGAGAATCAGGGACTCTTGGCTCAGCGTAAAGTGAACAGTGAAGGGGACATGATATCAATTGCAGAGTTCTCTAATCAGTATTTTCAGAGAAAATTGACTTTTTAATCAAGCATGAAGCTAGAGCTGGAAAAAAATCTAAGGCCTTGATGCATGGTATGAAAATGTTGATTGGATGCCCACAAATATTTTGTTTGCTAAGACATCTCTGACCATTCTGACATTGCAACAGTAACCAACCTCTTACAGTTAAGAGCAGGAAGACAATAGCATAGTTGTGTCATCAGGTATGCAGAAAATAGAAGGGTACTGCATTCATCTTATCTTCTTTATGCCAGGCCTATAAAAAGGGCTCCATCACAGCTTTGCACAGCTAGGGAAACACTGAGGGGGACTAAAGAACAAAGGAACTACACCCATAAAGACCTGCATGATCTGGTCAGCCTGTACCAAAAAGGACAGGGGGAAGTCATGGAACTGAATACGAGGGTGTGGATGAGGAGGTTGGTAATGCCACAAGATAATGGAGAGTTTATTGACTTGGTCCTACAAGAAAAGACAGGAAATTTGCCAGCCACAAGGCCAAGGGTTAAAACATACTGAGTGGATATAGAGTGTGAAGGTCCTGGCATCCCAGGTTAACATTCAACCATGTAGTAGAGACTCAGTTATTGATTTTAACCAGCCTCTCTCAGCAGCTACTCCCTTGCTGGCATGCTGCCCATAAGAACAAAGTGGTCATAGCAGCAGAGAAGAAGGTTATCCCTTGGCCCAAACTACAGGGTCACCATTTACCAAAACCCCTTCACTTCACTATCTCTTCAAAAATACATCACAGACTATTGAGTAGGCAGTATAGGACTACAACCATACACATACTTAGAACCATGCTAGAATTAATGTGATCTCATTTCACTTTGTAATTTTTTAAACACAAAATTATTCAATTCTGTATGAATGCAAATAACACCAGTGCATAATTTGAATGTTTATATCAATTTTATTATGTAATAAAGACTCAACAAAAATAAATTTGATCTAGTTTAACCATCATAAACCCAAAGAACAGTGAAGATAGTTCATGACTAGAAGCATGAATGATCTATCCCCAAATAACAGACACAAATATTCCACACATCCCTTAATGAAGCAGAATATGTATACCTAATCTTAAATAATATCACACAATTAATTTTATTCATATCATGTTTAAAGTAGTCATGATAATCTGAATATTGAAGATTCCATATGAATTAAACCAAGATTATGTTGAGAGTTAATCAGAATTTTCTTCACTAATTTCCCACTAGACATGATTGTTATAGTCTTAACGGTTCAATGTTTTCTTTTTCCTCACAATTGTGATGCACAATAAAATGCAGCCAAGATATTAAGTGCTGAAAAACACATGATCCCCATTTTTCCAATAAACCACTTATGGGGCAATGCAATTTTCCTCCGAATTTAACCCCATAGCATCTTCTTTGAAGAGTAAGTGATGTACAGTAATCAATAAACACACACACAGCTACCACCAAAATGCAAATTGCAACAGCCCAAACAATCATACAAGCCAAATTGGGATGTACAAGTGTATCATTAACAAAAGCTATCAAGTTATGAAAGCTGGAACAACAAATCAAGAAACAGAGAAAGAAATATATATGTATCTTTTTTTTACACAAAAGTTGATGCTCTTCTGAACTCACATGTGTGATTGCTTGTAAATTGAGGAGTCATCTAGAAACTGTGAACAACAACCCAACTTCCAACTCTAAGAGAATTCTCAAGCTGCCCCTCCATCTCAAGCTGCCACATCACCCATCATGGAAAGGTGAACTGGGCTACCTCAGGAATACAAGTTCCTCCCAAGAGGAGTTCAAGAAGTTTGAAAAAATTACTTGGTGAGTATATTACAGGAGGATCAAACATCAGAGGATCTCTAATACCCAGAACTTGCTCTTAACTCTGAGATATGGAAACTCCATGATAAACACATCATATTTCATGTCACAAGAAATGGAATATCTGCTTTACTTGGCCACACCAGTGTCCCAAGAGATACCCTGTATCTTTGCATGTGACTGTCAGACCTTTTTATGGAGACTCCCATGTCCAGAGGGCTGAATCAACACAGGGACACTCGGGAAGGCAGCTGAGGAAACAAACCCTGCCACCCACTAGCCCTCAGCTGTGAAGCACTGGAAGGGCTTCCTCCTGAGGACTGCTCTGTTACCGGTTCTCCTTGATTATTTCTGTGACTATGCCAGACCCTGATCTGCTGCAGTCTCTGGCTGGGCACAAATCATGAGCCTCCACACAGCTTGTAGATTCAAACAGCAATTCTTCATTCCCAATCTCACACCGGCCTTCTACAAACACGTTCTGGGGATATCCACGTTCTCTGCAGAAATCCACCACTCCACTGGGCTTCTGTCTCCCAAAAATACTGTCTGACCCTAAGAACTCAAGAGGAACTCAGGCAGCAGGATACGCCCTATTCTAAACGGGGAACACCCTAATCTCCTATTACCGGGAACACCCTAAACACGATCTGCCCTGGTCCTTGAGCAAGGTCACCTTACATACAATGTAGCTGCAAAATGTCCTATTTCCATGAGTCCTTCCACTAAAGAAACATGGGGGTATGCTGGCAAGGAAATTGTCATACCTATTTGGCTGATGGCTCCCAGCATCTCCCCCCTTCTGATTAATTAAACAACAAGTAATGTGGCTTAAGGACCGTGCCTGGTAGGTTGTCCAGTTCAACATATGGTTCTTACCCGTCATTGGAAAACTGACCTTTAGGCGTCAGCCTCCTGTCTTAGGTTGATACCACTGCAACTGGATCATACCCGTCACTGACTACCGGTCCAGCATACAGCCATACTTGTGGATAGGTCTATGCACCAGTGGGGGGGTGAGGTTCTTTGCCTCACCTCTGTTGGCCCCCAAATTTGGCCTTGGTGCCAGTGGGGGAGTGAGGTTAATGTGGCTTAAGGACCATGCCTGGTAGGTTGTCCAATTCAACATATGGTTCTTACCCTTCATCGGAAAACTGACCTTTAGGCGTCAGCCTCCTCTCTTAGGTTGATACCACTGCAATTGGATCATACCCATCACTGACTACCGGTCCAGCATATGAAGCTAACATCTTGACTCAGTCTGCTCTCTTCTTATTCATGGAGAAAGTATTTGATACGTACAAACTCTCTCTCAGGCACTGTGTTAGGCAGGTGGGACCCAGTGGTGGACAGATTCTTTTAGTCACTGTTATCAGTGACTTCACTGTCTACTTATCAAATGAAACTTCCAGCATTACACAGATCACATTTAAATGCTTGAGAAAGACTCAAGATATAAGTGTCCTACAAGGACCAGAGGGAGTGTTTTGATCTACAAACTGTACATGCTATTTAAAAAGGCACTTATAAATATAGGACTACAAATTCCACATCAAAACTTACGTGCTGTTTCTTTCTTCTACTGTTCTCCTCCATTTCCCACTGTTAAGGATGGGTGGGGACAGGTAAAACTCTAGATGTGAGGAAAGTGGTCTGCAATCAGAATGAATTTTTTTTTAAAAAGCAGGTTTTTGTGCCATAAATACTAACTATATACTAATAGTAAATTCAGGCTTACACCTGCACTTTATCCTGCTCGGCTAATGGGGCCTTCACCTTCCCCACCTTCTATCACATGGAAACTACCTCTGTTTATTATCCCAGCAACCATACAAGGTATATTTAGGGAAAAGAAAAGTGTATTCTGCTTCATATAATAAAATTAAGATAAAAGGGTATGGAGTAAGGTCCAGGTTTCAGAGATAACAGGAAATAGGTAGTTGAGAGCAGATCATGGAATACCACCTTCAGCAGATGACATTTTAAGGAGATCTGAAGAAACAGCAAGAATTATCCAGCTGAAACAGCAAAAACAAACATACCAGATAGCTAAAAAGGCATGACTTGACAGCTCCAGGCCAGACAGAGGTGACTCAATTCAAAGCAGAATTGTCATCAGAAAACATAAGCAAGTGTATGAGTGGACACTAAACACCAATGAAAATCTTTAAATGGAGAGTTATTACAGATTTACATTTTAAAGTTCACTTTCTTGTGTATGTCAACTTCAAAACCAGCAGAAAGTGATTTCAAGAACACATCTCAATAACTGGCATGAGATTCAAGTTAATGAAGGTTAGTTAACTAACCTTCAGAATTGGAGGAAAATTCAAGTTAATGTTAAATTAGTTAATGGTTGGTATTAAGAGTAGAAACATAAAATAAGTCCTTCTGTCAAATTTATATAGAAGAAGAGACAAGTAAGCCCATATAGCTTCACTCATTGTATTCCTTTTTTAAAAAACTCATCTGATTCTTGACACAATTGCCGAAAACCTATGTTGAAGAAATGATAAGCCTTTATAAAAAATGGTGCTTGAAAAACAATATCCACATGTAAAAGGTTCAATCTGGATCCCTCTTTCTCACCCTACATAAATCAATTCAAATTGGATCAATGACCTAGGAATAAGACCAGAAGTCACGCAACTGCTAGAAGAGGGCATAGGAGAGACTCTAACCTATAGGTGCAGGCAACAAGGACTCCTAGAGCTCAGGAAGTAATGCCACGATGCAAGAAAAGGAATGACACCAAACTAAAAAGTTACACAACAAAGGAAACAACAGCAGGAAAAGAAACCTTCAGAATGGGAGGAAAAAATCTTTGCCAACTCTCCTGACAAAGGATTAATATCCAGACTATGCAAAGAACTCAAGAGACTCAACACCATTCAAACAAGTAACCAATTCAGTAAGTGGGCAAATGAACCTAACAGACACTCCTCCAGAGAAGAATAAATGGCAATTGTATGAAAAGTGTTCAATATCTTTACACATAAGGGAAATGCAAATCAAAGCTATGCTGAGATTCCATCTCAACAGAAATAACAATGTTTGCAAAGATGTGAGGAAAAGGAACTGTTATCCACTGTTGGTGGGAAAAGTAAATTAGTACAGGCACTATGGAAATCAGTATGGAGGTTCCTCCAAAAACTAAACAGGTAACTACTGTAATATCCAGCTATACCACTTCTTGGTATCTATCCAAAAGAATTACAGACAGCATATTTTAGATACATGCCTTCCCATGTTTATAACAGCACAATTCACAATAGCAAAATTTAGAACCAGGCTAGGTGTCTATCAATAGATAACAGATAAAGAAAATGGGGTATATATACACAATGGAGTTTTTTTTAACCATCAGAAAGGAAGAAATTATCTCCTGACTGAAAGAGATCTTCCTGTTAGCTGTATTTTCCTCAAAGTATTGATTCACTCATAATATAAACATATTAATTCAGTATAGAGTGAAAAAAATGAAAAAAAGAATAAAGATTAAAATAAAATCATGTATTTTTAAGTTGTGCATTGTACTCAGATTTGGGCATTTGAATATTTTATTTCCTCAAAGGCAGTATTTGATCACTCTCTATATATAAACAATGAGGAAACTTTAGGTCACAAAAATACAATGAAAGAATTTGCTAATGTCAATCAAATGCCCTCATGAAAAGAACATTGGATAGCATTCAAATGTGATTCAAACTTGTGTGTATCTTCAGATAAAATTATTTTACTGCAAATCCAATTCATTTTATACCTCCAATTTTCACCTTTGGCAGAAGTACTGATAAACTTAAAAACAGTCTTTTAACAATGGAATAATCTTTTACACCTTTATTACCATTCCTGGAGCAGGAATTAAGAAACACTACTTCAGGGTAAAAGAATAATCTTAGAGAATAGTATGGTGTGTGTGAAAACACATGTGATACAGGTAAACAGGTACCTTACTATTCTCTGAGAATAGAAAAACATCAAAGAATGAAACTTCCACATTTTACACCTGTGAAAATATTACCCCTGAAAAGTTCACACCATAAGTCATATGATGTAAGGGCCATAGAAAATAGTAATAATTCATTAATCATATTATTTTCCCAAAATAAATTGTAAAAAATCATTTATTGTTCACAGATAAATTTGAGGGCAATTTGACCTATGAAGGAAAATTCAAAGTACTCCGAAATAATGATCATAAGTGAAAACAATACTTAATATTGCCACATGAGTATCCAGAAAATATATGCATCATTTTGTAAATATATGTAAAAAACACCAAGAGAAATATAATTTTGGTATATCCCACTGTGAGAAGTGAGTTCATTTGAGCTTCAAAATAGTAATTCATTTTCTGATTCATTGAAAAGATTTTCTATCCAGAAAAAAAATCACACACACTATTGATTGGTCTCTTGAGGCTACAGCTGTTACTGAATCTCAGTGAGCCTTCAGGTCAGTTTGAACTGGTTACAAGAATACAAGGAAGTAACTCTACAATAGCAATTAAAATATATTAAAAAGTGCAGGGCATGTGGCACAGTGATTGAGCACATGCTTAGCATATGCAAGGCCTTCTATAAGATTTCAACCAACACACACACACACACACACACACACACACACAAAGTGTAAATAACATTCATTCTAACAGAATGACTTTGAGGAAATGACCACATCAAAATAAAAGCATTGATACATAGAAACCTATTGAACTAGATATTTATTGAAGCATCATCTTAATCACATTAGTCTGATAATGACCTGGATGCTAATAATAGGGAAATGCATGACTAGACTGTTGTATCATGTGGTAAGGAAACTTAGTATCCCTTAAAAACAATGACAACACCATATATTAAAAGGGAAGAATCTCCTGATACATTTCAAACTCAAGGAATTCAACACTGTAAACATTAATATCAAGAAATGGAATCTGTTTTCATCATTTATTAAGTTCAAATAGAGTTTTCTTGAGGAATGAGCAAATCTCACATGGCTTCTCAACAAGAAAAACTGTGTAAAACCACCGCTCTCCACCATAATTTCACCAAAGCCCATTTCATCTCATTGTTTCGCAGGCTGTAGATTAGTGGATTCAGCAGGGGTGTGAGCAATGTGTAAACCAATGACAACACTTTCTTTGTTACTGGTGAGTAGCTGGATTTGGGCTGTAAATAAGTCATACTGGGTGTGCCATAGAAGAGGGTGACTGATGTGACATGAGAGGCACAGGGGGAAAAGGCCTTTTGCCTCCAGTTGTTGATGGTATCTTCAGGATGGCAAAGAGAATTCCAAGGTAAGACAAGAGTATCAACAAGAAAGGAACCAAAACAATCAAAATGGTGCCTGTGAAGGCATAGATTTCAAACAAGAAGGTATCTGCACATACCAGTTCCAGCACTGCTGGGGTTTCACAAGATATATGATTAATTTCATTGGAGTCACAAAAGGGAAAACTGAATACCCATGTGGTCTGCACAGTAGCCACCATGATCCCTGAGATCCATGAGAACATTACTAATTTCACAAACACCCTTTTGTTCATAATCATGGGGTAGGTCAGAGGATGGCAGATGGCAGTAAAACAGTCATAAGCCATTGCCCCCAGGAGAAAACACTCAGTCCCCCCCAAAAAGAAGAATGAAATACATCTGTGCAAAACAACCCACAAAAGAAATTGTAGTTTGGTCCGTGGTCAAGATCACTAGCATTTCAGGCATGATGGCCGCACTGAAACTCACTTCCACCACAGATAAATTCTGCAGGAACAGGTACATGGGGATGTGGAGGGTCTGGTCCAGCAAGATGGCAGCTATGATGATGGCATTTCCCATCAGGGTAACCAAATAAATTACCAAGAAAACACCAAAGATCTGCTCTTGGAGTTTAGGAGAATCAGAGAAGCCCAAGAGGATGAATTCAACCACAGAGCTTTGATTTTGTGTTTTCATTGCAGTACAAAAGCCCTATATTGTTTCTGTAGACATGATCAAAGAATAAAGTCACAGTCCAGAGGCTAGGAGTAGCAGCCTGCATTCAGCATGGAAATTCTGGCAGAGGATGAAAAGAGGAACCCATGTTCCAAAAACCTTACGTTGGAACACTTGGAGAATGGCAAAATACTAAGATTAACAATATTACTCAATCTGTCAAATATAAAGTAAAAGTGAACAATTCTTAAAAATCTGCTCTTAAAATTCAAAATGCTATGAAGTTTCTATCACAACTTGTATGCTATGTACTTTTTAGGTAAACATACCTTTAAAGTATATAAATATTTTCTAACACAAGTTCTAATCCCATATTACCACAGATATCCTTCTCTTTATTCAATTGTTGTAAATATAACAATGAAGACTACAGAAAATAAAATGTGATAAAGTAGACAAATAGGAAAAAGCTAATCCAAATTTTTTTACAGTAATTCATAAGAGTGAATTTTATGTAAATCTACTTAAATATTCATTGCATCAAGACAAATAGAACTTTGTGTGACATTGATGTTTGACAATATTCCACAGGAATACTCAGGGAGGGTTGTATTTTAAATGCACCTGTCTCAGGTAACACCTCTAGACCATGTAAATTGGTTTTGGGCTTATTAACTTCTTATTAATGTCTGGCCAAATCTATTGGGATTTACTGGGATGTGAAATTTTTAGCCCCAAAGATCCAAGACTCATCCTTGTGACCATTATGATTTAAGGACAAGCCCACTTTTTGGTCATTCTGAGGCTACAATTTCAAAGTTTCCACTCTTTCCCACTCTTTCTCTCTCTTTCCTTCTCCAGTCTCATCAAGCACCTCATGGACTCATTAATTATTCAACAAGCTCTGATGGACCTACCATTTTCTAAACTCTGCAATATAAGCAATTCAGTATAGACCAAATCTCAATAGAAACCTAAGCACACTACCTAAAATAACTATGATCTTCACCACTAAGCTACATAAAATAGTACCCCATTAAGCCCCCAAACTCTCTAGCTCTACAACCCTCACATATTGCCATGTATTTTTCCATTTTTATCAATTGACATTATATACACATTTATACAAATATCATTCCCACAACAGTATAATCCCTGAAGCAAAGCTTTTGTTTGCATTTTAGTATCTACACAATGCCCCCAACAATCCCCAGCTCATTACACATGTTAAAATAATAACTTTAAAGAAATAAATGGAATATATTAGGAAAATTAAACTCTAAAAAATAGTGTCTAAAAGCGAAGCCAGTACAGAGCACAATTGGAAAACAAATAGCAAGTAATAACAAGGGCTTTAGACAATTTAAATAAGAGAAAGATTACATGTGGATGGGGAGCTGGAGAGGACAACCACAGTCACTGGATGCTGTGGGTGGAAGGGCTGGTAAGTGGGAGGAAAAAAGGCACCGGGCAGGACACACTTGCTCAAGTCAGAGGTCCCTGATGGCAATGGGACTAGATGGAGCCCACTGTGTCTTCTGTGATGTTCTGAAAACCAGGGGATATTCAGCAGGGAGATGAGGAAGCCAGCAGGACAGAGAATCCCAGTGAGCTGACGGTATATGGTGTCTTCAGTGCAGCTCTGTAGGGCATGAGCGACAGCAGAAGGCAAATTGCTTCATTCCTGAGTTGGACCAGAGACATATTATCCAAAGCCTATATAAGCCATGATAATTATATGTTTTTTCAATAGCAAAAACTCTCTTAAAATTAAAAAATATACTGTGTAGGACAAAATAATCAAAACTCAATTCAAATGGCTATAATAATAAATAAATTAAATGTGTACTGAGTTCCACATGTTAGAAACTGGATAGGTTTTAAAATTTACAAATTTGGAGTATTATTTTAAAATAGAAAACATTTATAATGCTGATTAAAAGCATGTTTTGAATAAAATTATGTTTAAAAACCCAGTATGATAACTAGAGTTGACAACAGCTAACTGCACAAATCAAAAACTTGTTGAAGAGGATTTTAAGTGTTCCACACAAAGAAATGATAAACATCTGAGGTTATAGAAATGACAATTGCATTTATCTGATCATTAAGATTGTGTGCATACATTAGAATGGCACAGAATATATCATGAACATGTGCAATTACCATGTGTCAATTAGAAACAAAACCTATACTTCAAGAACAAAACAAAACTATGATACAGTCACAATTGACCACAAATGCTGCTCCCTCTTTTCATTTGCTCATTATTATATCCAAATTCTTCATGATTGCAAATATGAGATGTACTTTTTCTGAACAAAATAAAAAGGAAACTGACAAAACATCAAACTAAAACATCTGATTCAAATATTTCAGTCATGCCTACTGATCCCTGAGCACTGAGGCATGTCTTCAACAGCATCACCAGCTCTTACTGAGAACACTCAATGAAAAAAACCACTAACAGTCACACAAGCAGAAGCCACACTATCTTACCTATGGGCATTGACTGTGATGTTTACATGCTACCTTATCAGCACTCTCACCACTTATTAAAATACACCTGCTTGTAAATGCAATTTAGTGATTGAGTGCACTGATTTTTAACCTCCTATGACATAGAATCATGTGGCCCAGAGAATCCCTCTGGAGAGAACTTTGAATGCTTCCCACAGAACTTCTCATATTTTGTATGAGAGCCACAGAGACATGAACCTGGTCCCTCAGGGAAGAACGCTCAAGAGAACACACATGAAAATATTATCTTACTGAGAAGGAAAATGAAAAACATGGAATGCCAGTTCTCAATGTGTCCATGAGGACTAAAGGCCTTGTACACAGAGGCTCAAATCCAATGTGACATCTCCCAGTAGATTTTTGTGAAATCAGAGCATGAATGAATGTTGTAAACAGGGAAAGAAGGGAGGAGTCAGGGGAGTTGTGAGCAAAGGCAGGTGGCAGATGAAGAATTCAACTGGACAGAATGCACAGTTTGGGCAATGGTGGGAATTAAGTAAAGCAAGAAGATTGAAGCCTCTGAGATTTAAGTCTGGATGCTCCTGAGCCCTGAACTTGCATATTTTCCAGAAGAAATAGAGAGCCACTGATATTTTTGAGAGAAGGCATCATTACAGTTGATTTCATGCATAGAGCTTCTTGACTAGAGTAAAAAGATCTGGACTGGTTGATAGGACTTGGAGCACATCACTGAACATCTCTGCCTTCTTTACTTTCTATGTAAAGGGAAAACATTGTTATTATTCTCTCAATGTATACATGAGGACCAGGGACTCTGGGCTTGGTATAAAGTGGCTAGGGCATTGAAGAAAACCACATGCTGTGTTTCAGAAGAATACAGGGCTGGATGAACCTACAGACAACGTGCCTGGACCAATGTTCTCCTTTTGTATTTCTCCTCTCTGATTTCTAGGAGAAGCATACCTCTCAAGACTGTTCTCTCCTCCTTGGAGCAATAAGGCTACCAATAACGCTTAGAGATACATTCTCTTTAATCTGTGTCCAGTGAGAAACATAACACTAACCTAAGAGAATGGTTTTCATTTACAGAATCCAATCCAAGGACCCTTCCCAAGTCATTCACTATAGTCATTCTCCAGGAGAAGTGCCCGCTGGGTGTAGTGTGCTTTCCTTATTCACACCCCATACAATCCTACAGGGCCCCCTGATGGACCACCATGTTATATGTCCAGATGCCATTGACTGTATCACAGGTGTACACACTTTGTGTGCAGTCATAGTCATGTAGACAAACAATCATCATGTTTTTGCCTGTAGTTTACATTTCCTTGAAAAGTATGTGAATAAAATTTCAGACACATGTTGAGATAATAAAAAGTCATAATATTCATATTTATCTCTATTTCAAAGCTATTATATCATTGATACATAGTAGTACAAATATAGAGACCATACCCCAGTATACTCCAAGTCTAAGAAAGTAAATACATAGCAAAGGAATATATATGGGAAGATTAAACTACTATTATATTATTTAATAAATGATAATGAGACTAAACATGGGATAAAAAGAACACATTTTATATCCTTCAGAGTACATTTCATCACAAAATATAAATGGAAACTTTACAAAATCTGACTTCTTTTTTCCAAAAGAAAATCTCAATAAATTTCAAAATCTTATTAATAGAAATAGAATTCCTTGCAATCAAACTGAAAAAGAATAAAAAGAAATAATAAAAACTAGTCTTTCCACACCGCAGCATGCCTGCCACCTTCCCTGCCATTGGGGCTCAGTTTTCCTCCCAAGAGACAGGCAGCCATAAGCACTTGGGAGCTATTTTACCATTATGGATTGCTTTAGAGATACATCACAAGGTGACATAGACCATTCTTGCTTTGACAGTGACTTTGAAAAACTAAAGAAATATGAAAGTAAATTACTTTTGACAAGTAAAGTGATAACCCTGAAGAGAGAATAAATAAGGATATAGAAAAGAGAAATTTGAAATTTGGAATACAAAAAAAGAGAGAATATTATCTTACTGACAAGGAAAAAGAAAAAAAAAGCAAAAATTTCTCCAGATGAACACCTTGTAGAGAATAGTATTATGGAAACCATTTCTTCAGAATCCAAAAAACACATTATGTGATGCTGCAATAGGAACTAAAACACACTTGCCCATGCCAAATAGAATTCCAAAAACTGTAAAAGAAGGTGAGGAGAATTACTATACAGATGAACAGGAAAATAGTGATGATGGACACAAACATCATAAGAGGTCCAAGTCAGCTAAACCATCTAATAACTCCAAATACAAACATGAGTAAAAAGAATTTCAAGGTTAGTTCCTCTCCCTCTTTTTCTTTGTCTTTGCCTTTCTCCTCTTGAAGTCCAGACTGTTCAGATGATGTCTCTGATAAATTCTTTATCAACTCCAGATATCAGCCCTGTTCCATCTTTTGAGTTGAATACACCAAATGACCAAAAAGTCAAAGTTCAAAGGCAAGAAAATGGGAGTCAAGAGGCAGATGAAGATGTTGAGGTTTTAAAAAATGATTCAAGGTATTTGAAAGCAGCCAAGAAAGTGAAAGAAAAACATGGGCCTGCTGTTGTCCCAAAGTCATCAGTGTTCAATTGTGATTTAGACCACAATGTCTTACATGTCACAATGAACCTGAATCATCTTTTAAAATCTTTTCTGCAAATAAATAAAAAGGGACCACAAAAACTTCATTGTGATCAACCCTCAGTAGTATCTAAGAAAAACTACTCTTTCACAAGAGAAGAGGTGAGACAGATTGATCAGGAAAATCAGAGACTTTTGAAAGAACTGTCAATGCAGGCTGAAAAATCAGAAAGCAAAAGTACAATCCCCATTGATCATCCCTCTAAGTTATGTTATAGTGCTCTCAATACCAGAAGGAGCAACAAAAATTTGAAAGAGGAAATGTGGCTTTATTGAAAAAACTTGAAACTATGAAGCCAGCAATGGGTATGAAATACTCGAACAGCTAATGGACTACCATTGCAATATGGGATCATCTCCTCCTGAGTTCACCATCCTCCAGAAGACAAAGAATATGCACTTGGCCAATGCAGCCTATTAAGAGAAGTTTCCAGGACATCCAGTGCTAATAGTGGTCTCAGTTGTAAGACTGAGCAATTAGTTTTGGACACACCCAGTGGCCTATTGCTATGACTTAACCCCCAAAGTCTGCACTGCTTAGTTATAAAACATTATTACTTTAAACATCATTCATCTAATTTTTTTCTTTTTCTTATTTAAATTTATTCATTTACTTTAATTTGTTATATATGATAGCAGAGTGCATTTTGATTCATTGTACACATTTGCAGCACAACTTTTCATTTCTCTGGCTGTACATGATGTAGCGTGGCACTCTATGTGCAGTCATACATGTATATAGGGCAATGATGTTCATCCCATTTCACCATCTTTCCTGCTCCCATACCCTTTCCCCTTCCCTCCATATTCATACAATTTTTATTGACATATTTTTGTATATTACTATATTTAACTATGTTAATATCTAAAATACTTTTTTCCAGCAATTTAAACTATATAACAGTGAGTTAATTTATTGTTTTGATTCAATGCAAAATTGTTGTCAAAAAGACAATTTAATGAAAAAACAATGTATACTATGAGTGATTTTATATAAAATGTGTGTGGATTCATTAGAAAAATGGTAGTAATGCATGTTTATTTTCTCAGCATAGAAATTGATTCAGTTGTCCTGTTGATAAAACAGTAATGACAGTATCATTGCATGCTGGACCCAAGCTATTCACCATGCAGTTCTCATTTTATGTTATTTTCTTTTCTTACAAGCTTTAAACCATGAGCTTACCTCTTATTTGATTTTGTTTTCTATTTGCTTTAGAACTTGTATGGTGAGTCACAACCTGATTTATGAGAGTTACACTTTGTTATGAGACATCCTGAAATTTGTTTTTATGGATGGAACTAACTGATTTAGATTTGATGTGCAGATCAGATTGAGAGAAGCTTGTACTGGGACAATCCTTATAATTTCACCAGAAGTACCCAGAACTTCTGTGTAAATGCACTGTTAGATCTTAAAAATTATATTAGCCATTCCAAATTCTCTCATATTGGGAATATTAGAGAGTTCAATGAAAAAGTTTGCCTTTTGTGTTCTCATACATTCAGGTAAGGTAGTATTAATGATTTTGACAAGGGTGGTGGGCTTTAGATTTACAGTCTACTTCCTTGAGACTAATTTGAATGCAGACCAAATCAGTTGTATCATGAACAAACACAAGGGGTTTTTTGTTTATTTTTATGTTTTGTTTTGGTTTTGATCAGTTAAATAGCAACACCAGTTTGAAGAGTCAATAAAACAGGTTATAAGGTATGTCAGAACAGTGTGTTAAATGATACTGTTATATTTCTTTAAGAGAGAAATAGAGATTTTGAAAAAAAAAATCAGAAATCCTTCAAATGAAGAAAACAATAGACCAAATAAAAAACTCAATAGAAAGCATCACCAACACACTAGATCACTTGGAAGATAGAACATCAGATCATGAAGACAAAGTATACAATCTGGAAAATAAAGTTGACCACACAGTGAAGATGGTAAGAAACCATGATCAGAACATCCAAGAATTATGGTATAACATCAAAAGACCAAATCGAAGAGTTATTGGGAGAGAGGAAGGCACAAAGTATCAAACCAAAGGAATGCACAATCTCTTCAATGATTAATATCAGAAAATTTTCAAAACATGAACAATGAATTGGAAAATCAAGTACAAGAGGCTTATAGAACACCAAAACTACAAAATTACAACAGATCTACACTAAGGCACATTATAATGAAAATTCCTAGCATACAGATAAGTATAGACTCTTTAGGCCACAAAAGAGAGGAATCAGATTACATATTGGGGAAGACCATTTCATATCTCAGCAGATTTTTCAACCCAAACAGACACTACAGAAATACAGAAGAAATTGTTTTGAAAACTTGTACTCCAATAAAATAGAAAATATTGAAGGCATCAACAAATTTCTAGAGTCATATAATTTGCCCAAATTGAATCAGGATGGTATACACAATTTAAACAGATCAATTTCAAGCAATGAAATAGAAGACGCCATCAGAAGCCTACCAACCAAGAAAAGTCCAGGACTGATGAATACACAGCTGAGTTCTACAAGACCTTAAAAGAAGAACTAATACCAATACTCTTCAAATTATTTTGTGAAAATAGGGAGCACTTCCAAACTCATTCTATGAGGCCAATATCACCCTGATTCCAAAACCAGGCAAAGACACATCAGAGAAAGAAAACTTCAGATCAATATCTCTAATAATCATAGATGCAAAAATTCTCAATAAAATTCTGGCAGATAGAATACAAAAACATATCAAAAAATAGTACACCACAATCGAATGGGATTTATCCCAGGGATGCAAGGTTGGTTCAACATATGAAAATCAATAAATAGACTTATTAATAGACTTAAAGATAAGAATCATATGATTCTTTAAATCAGATGATTATCTCAATAGATACAGGGAAAGCCTTCAACAAAATACAGCACCCCTTCATGTTCAAAACACTAGAAAAAATTAGGGAAAACAGGAACACATCTTAACATCATAAAAGCTATCTATGCTAAGGTCCAGGTCAACATCATTCTAAATGGAGAAAAATTGAAAGCATTCCCTCTAAAAACTGGAACAAGACAGGGATGGACTCTTTCAACACTTCTACTTAACATAGTTCTTGAAACATTGTCCAGAGCAATTAGAAAACTGAAATAAATTAAAAGGATACAGATAGGAAAAGAATGATATGATTCTATACCTGGAAGACACAAAAAAAATCCACCATAAAACATCTAGAAATTGTAAATGAATTCAGCAAAGTAGTAGGATATAAAATCAACACATATAAATCAAAGGCATTTATGTACAACTGTGACAAATCATCAGAAAGAGAAACTAGGAAAACCACCACATTTATAATAGCCTCAGAAAAATAAAATACTTGGGAATCAACTTAATTAAAGATGTGAAAGACCTCTAAAATGAAAACCACAGATTACTGAGGAAAGAAATCAAAGAAGACCTTAGAAAATGGAGAGATCTCCCTTGTTCTTGGATAGACAGAATTAACATTGTTAAAATGACCATACTATCAAAAGCACTATATATATTTAATGCAATTCCAATCAAAATCTCAATGGTATTCCTCATAGAAATAGAAAAAGCAGTCATGAAATTCATCTGGAAAAATAAGAGACCCAATACAGCTAAAGTAATCCTTAGCAAGAAGAGTGAAGCAGGTGGCATCACTATATCAGAGCTTAAACTATACTACAGAGCAATAGTAACAAAAACAGCATGGTATTGTCACCAAAACAGACCTGTAGACCAATGGTATAGAGTAGAGGACACAGAGACAAACCCACATAATCACAGTTATCTCATATTAGACAAAGGTGCCAAACACATACATTGGATAAAAGATAGCTTCTTCAACAGACAGCGCTAGGAAAATTGGAATCCACATGCAACAAAATGAAATAAAGCCCCTCTCTCTAACCATGCACAGAACTCAACTCAAAGTGGATCAAGGACCTAGGAATTAAACCAGTGACACTGTGCCTATTAGAAGTAAAAGTAGGCCCAAATCTCCATCATGTTGGATTAGGCCCCGACTTCCTTAATAAGACTCCTATAGTGCAAAAATTCAAATCCAGAATCAATAAATGGGATGCATTCAAACTAAAAGCCTTCTTCTCAGAAAAAGAAACAAACAATGAAGTGAATAGAGAGTGAACAGAATGGGAGTAAATTTTTATCGCATACACATCAGATAAAGCACTAATATCTAGGATATATAACAAACTCAACAAAAACCAAAAACAAAAAAACCCAATCAATAAATTGGCAAAGGACCTGAACAGACACTTCTCAGAAAATGATATACAATCAGTTAACAAATGTATGAAAAAAAATGTTCAGTATCTCTAGCAATTAGAGAAATGCAAATCAAAACTAGTCGAAGATTTCATCTCACTCCAGTCAGAATGGCAGCTATCAAGAATACAAACAAGGAGGAAGATGGCTGCGAAGGGAGTGCATCAACTCCGTGTACCATGTCACTGTGAGGGAAAATGACGAGTTAGATCGGCTAAAAGCTATCTTGTTAGGAATTTCCAGCAAAATTGGGGTGCTCCAAAACCTAGTGGAAGGATTTTCATCACACGAGGATCAGCTTCGGGGGCTGAAACGTGAGCGATCTGTCCGTTCGGAGGGTCACGCTGCTTGTTCGGCAGATCTCCCCGCGGCTAGAGTCTGCGGCACGCACTGGGAAACGACAGGCTGGCAGCGCAGAGATACAGCGCTGCTGATTCTGCGGGCTCCTGCCAGCTGTGCATTTGCTGTGCTCGGAGCTGAATTCTGGGTTTGAGACGGGGGAAAGAAACGGTCCAGTTCGGTTCTCCACACCGGTCAGACCACGGAGGTAGCCAGCGGCCACCATCTTGGAGAGCTGACGTCACCATCCTTGTTTTCAACTGATCGCAGCTCTTTCAGCTATAGAACAGGTAATTTCAGGCTGACAATTGTCTGCGTCTCACAGACAAAAATTCTCAGACTTTGTGCTAAATAACCCGCGGAAACTGCTTCTTGGATCCTGCTCCTGTCGGAGCATGCACCAAGCCCGGAGAGGCCGAATTCTGGCTCCCGGAACTGCTCTGGTCCAGGGATAAAGAACCCACAGAAACTGCTTCTCGGTCTGGGTCCTACTGAATACTGTGGAGGCCAGAGGGGCGGAGCAGAGCCGGAACAGGCCCAGTGACCCGCCAGCGTGGTGTAGCGTCTCCCCAGCTAGAGTGGGGGCCAAACAGAGCCACTGCCCGTGCCTGGAACAGGTCCAGCGACCTGCCGGCGTGCTAGTCACGACACCCCAATTGGAGTAGGGGCAGAGCAGATCTTCCACCCGCGCCCGCAAGGTAGGCAGGCCTGTGACGGACTGGCGGAACAGGCTCAGCAGCCTGCCGGCGTGGTAGACACATCACACCACTTGGGGGAGGGACAGAGCAGAGCCGCTTCCCAAGCCCGGATTAGGCCCAGCAGCCCGCTGGCGTGGCAGTCACATCACCCCATTTGGAGTAGGAGCAGAGCAGAGCCACAGCCCGCGCCCAGAACAGGCCCAGCGACCTGCCGGCGTGGTAGTCACGACACCCCAATTGGAGTAGGGGCAGAGCAGAACCGCCACCCGCACCCGCAAGGTAGGCAGGCCTGTGACCAACCGGCGGATCAGGCCCAGCGGCCTGCCGGTATGGCAGACATGTCACCCTGACTGAAGTAGGGGCAGAGCAGAGCCGCCGTCCACGCCCGGAACAGGCCCAGTGACCCGCAGGCATGGTAGTCACAACACCCCAATTGGAGTAGGGGCAGAGCAGAGCCGCCGCTCGCGCCTGCAAGGTAGGCAGATCTGCGACTGACCGGCAGAACAGGCCCAGGGGTTCGCGGACATGGTAGACACGTCACACCAATTGGAGGAGGGGCAGAGCAGAGCCGCTGCCCGCGCCTCCAAGGTAGGCAGACCTGCGACCGACCGGCAGAACAGTCCCAGCGGCCCGCCAGCGTGGTAGATAGACAACCCCAATTGGAGGAGGAGCAGAGCCGCTGCTCGCCCCTGAAAGGTAGGCAGATCTGCGACTGACTGGCAGAACAGGCCCAGGGGTTCGCGGACTTGGTAGACACGTCACACCAATTGGAGGAGGGGCAGAGCAAAGACGCTGCCCGTGCCTCCAAGGTAGGCAGACCTGCAACCGACCGGCAGAACAGTCCCAGCGGCCCACCAGCGTGGTAGACAGACAACCCCAATTGGAGGAGGAGCAGAGCCACTGCCCGCCCCTGCAAGGGAGACTTTTCAACTATACAAGAGCAATATAAATATATAGGGGGAAAATTTCAAAAACATAACAGTTGCACCAAGCAGAAAGAAACACGAGCAATATGAAAAGACAAGGAAAGAAAGGACCACAAGCAATGCAGATCAACTCAACTTTAGAAGAGGTAACAGCTGCAGCAGATGGAATGTCAGATAAAGAATTCAGGATATACATGCTGCAGATGATCTGGAGTCTCAAGGAAGACATTAGACAGCAAAATCAGACAATGAAAGATCACTTCGACCACTTCGACAATGTATTACATAAACAAATGCAAGAAGCAAAAGATCAATTATACAGGGAGATAGAGGTAATAAAATACAAACAAACAGAAATCCTAGAAATGCAGGAAGCAATAAACCAACTTAAAAACTCAATTGAGAATACTACCAGCAGAGTAGAACACTTAGAAGATAGAACATCAGACAATGAAGACAAAGTATTTCAACTTGAAAAGAACATAGACAGCTCAGCAAGACTGTTAAGAAACCATGAGCAGAACATCCAAGAAATATGGGATAATATAAAGAGACCAAACTTCAGAGTCATTGGGATACAGGAAGGTATAAAGGTCCAAACCAAAGGAATGAGCAACCTATTCAATGAAATAATATGAGAAAACTTCCCAGACTTGAAGAATGAGACAGAATCCCAAATCCTAGAAGCCTACAGGACGCCGAATGTGCAAAATCATAAGAGATCCACACCTAGACACATTATAATGAAGATGCCCAACATACAGAATAAGGAGAGAATTTTAAAAGCTACAAGAGAAAGGAAGCAGATTACATTTAGGGGTAAACCAATCAGGATAACAGCTGATCTTTCAACACAGACTCTGAAAGCTAGAAGATCCTGGAATAACATATTTCAAACACTGAAAGAAAATGGGTTCGAACCAAGAAACGTGTATCCAGCGAAATTAAGCTTCAGGATGGAAGATGAAATTAAAACCTTCCACGATAAACAAAAGTTAAAAGAATTTGCAGCTAGAAAACCATGTCTTCAAAACATCCTCGGCAAAACATTACAGGAAGAGGAAATGGAAAATAACAATGAAAACCAACAGTGGGAGGTAGGACAGTAAAGGGGGGAAAAATAATCAAAAAGGAAAACAAACCATGTTTAGTAACATAAATAAACAAATATGGCTGGAAGAACAACCCATATCTCAATAATAACCCTAAATGTTAATGGCTTAAACTCACCAATCAAGAGACACAGGCTAGTAGAATGGATCACAAAACAAGACGCAACAATATGCTGCCTACAGGAGACGCATTTGATAGGAAAAGACATACATAGACTGAAGGTGAAAGGTTGGGAAAAATCATATCACTCATATGGACTTCGGAAACAAGCAGGAGTGTCCATACTCATATCAAATAAAATAGATTTCAAGCCAAAGTTATTCAAAAGGGATAAAGAGGGACACTACATAGTGCTCAAGGGAACCATACACCAACAAGACATAACAATCATAAATATATATGCCCCAAACAATGGTGCAGCTATGTTCATCAAGCAAACTCTTCTCAAGTTTAAGAGTCTAATAGACCACCATACAATAATCATGGGAGACTTCAACACACCTCTCTCACTACTGGACAGATCTTCCAAACAAAAGTTGAATAAGGAAACTATAGAACTCAATAACACAATTAATAACCTAGACTTAATTGATATATATAGAATATACCACCCAACATCAAGCAGTTACACTTTTTTCTCAGCAGCACATGGATCCTTCTCAAAAATAGATCATATATTATGTCACAGGGTAACTCTTAGACAATATAAAGGAGTAGAGATAATACCATGCATCTTATCTGATCATAATGGAATGAAACTGAAAATCAACGATAAAAGAAGGAAGAAAAAATCATGCATCACTTGGAGAATAAACAATAGGTTACTAAATGATCAATGGGTTATAGAAGACATCAAGGAGGAAATTAAAAAATTCTTAGAGATAAATGAAAACACAGACACAACATATCGGAATCTATGGGACACATTGAAAGCAGTTCTAAGAGGAAAATTCATTGCTTGGAGTTCATTCCTTAAAAAAAGAAAAAACCAACAAATAAATGATCTCATACTTCATCTCAAAATCCTAGAAAAAGAAGAGCAAAACAACAGCAAAAGAAGTAGAAGGCAAGAAATAATTAAAATCAGAGCTGAAATTAATGAAATCGAATCAAAAGAAACAATTGAAAAGATTGACAAAACTAAAAGTTGGTTCTTTGAAAAAATAAATAAAATCGACAGACCCTTAGCCATGCTAATGAAGAGAAGAAGAGAGAGAAATCAAATTACTAGCATACGGGATGAAAAAGGCAATATCACAACAGACACTTCAGAAATACAGAAGATAATCAGAAACTATTTTGAATCCTTATACTCCAATAAAATAGAAGATAGTGAAGGTATCGATAAATTTCTTAAGTCATATGACCTGCCCAGATTGAGGCAGGAGGATATAGACAACCTAAACAGACCAATATCGATTGAGGAAATAGAAGAAACCATCAAAAGACTACCAACTAAGAAAAGCCCAGGACCGGATGGGTATACAGCAGAGTTTTACAAAACCTTTAAAGAGGAACTAATACCAATACTTTTCAAGCTATTTCAGGAAATAGAAAAAGAGGGAGAACTTCCAAATTCATTCTACGAGGCCAACATCACCCTGATTCCTAAACCAGACAAAGACACTTCAAAGAAAGAAAACTACAGACCAATATCTCTAATGAACCTAGATGCAAAAATTCTCAATAAAATTCTGGCGAATCGGATTCAAAAACATATTTAAAAAATTGTGCACCATGACCAAGTAGGATTCATCCATGGGATGCAAGGCTGGTTCAATATACGGAAATCAATAAATATTATTCACCACATCAATAGACTTAAAAATAAGAACCATATGATCATCTCGATAGATGCAGAAAAAGCATTCGACAAAGTACAGCATCCCTTTATGTTCAAAACTCTAGAAAAACTAGGGATAACCGGAACTTACCTCAACATTGTAAAAGCAATCTATGCTAAGCCTCAGGCTAGCATCATTCTGAATGGAGAAAAATTGAAGGCATTCCCTCTAAAATCTGGATCAAGACAGGGATGCCCTCTCTCACCACTTCCGTTCAACATAGTTCTCGAAACACTGGCCAGAGCAATTAGACAGACGAAAGAAATTAAAGACATACAAATAGGAAAAGAAAAACTTAAATTATCACTATTTGCAGATGACATGACTCTATACATAGCAGACCCAAAAGGGTCTACAAAGAAACTATTAGAGCTAATAAATGAATTCAGCAAAGTGGCAGGATATAAAATCAACACATATAAATCAAAGGCATTCCTGTATATCAGCGACAAATCCTCTGAAATGGAAATGAGGACAACCACTCCATTCACAATATCCCCCCCAAAAATAAAATACTTAGGAATCAACCTAACAAAAGAGGTGAAAGACTTATACAATGAAAACTACAGAACCCTAAAGAGAGAAATAGAAGATCTTAGAAGATGGAAAAATATACCCTGTTCATGGATAGGCAGAACTAACATCATCAAAATGGCGATATTACCAAAAGTTTTCTATAGGTTTAATGCAATGCCAATCAAAATCCCAATGGCATTTCTTATAGAAATAGAGAAAGCAATCATGAAATTCATATGGAAAAATAAAAGACCCAGAATAGCAAAAACAATGCTAAGCAGGAAGGGTGAATCAGGCGGTATAGCGATACCAGACTTCAAACTATACTACAGAGCAATAGTAACAAAAACAGCATGGTACTGGTGCCAAAACAGGTGGGTGGACCAATGGCACAGAATAGAGGACACAGAAACCAATCCACAAAACTACAACTATCTTATATTTGATAAAGGGGCTAAAAGCATGCAATGGAGGAATGATAGCATCTTCAACAAATGGTGCTGGGAAAACTGGAAATCCATATGCAACAAAATGAAACTGAAACCTTTTCTCTCGCCATGCACAAAAGTTAACTCAAAATGGATCAAGGAGCTTGATATCAAATCAGAGACACGGCGTCTGATAGAAGAAAAAGTTGGCTACAATCTACATACTGTGGGGTCGGGCTCCAAATTCCTCAATAGGACACCCATAGCACAAGAGTTAATGACTAGAATCAACAAATGGGACTTACTCAAACTAAAAAGTTTTTTCTCAGCAAAAGAAACAATAAGAGAGGTAAATAGGGAGCCTACATCCTGGGAGCAAATCTTTACTCCTCACACTTCAGATAGAGCCCTAATATCCAGAGTATACAAAGAACTCAAAAATTTAAACAATAAGAAAACAAATAACCCAATCAACAAATGGGCCAAAGACCTGAACAGACACTTCTCAGAGGAGGACATACAATCAATCAACAAGTACATGAAAAAATGCTCACCATCCCTAGCAGTCAGAGAAATGCAAATCAAAACCACCCTAAGATACCATCTCACTCCAGTAAGATTGGCAGCCATTAGGAAGTCAAACAACAACAAGTGCTGGTGAGGATGTGGGAAAAAGGGTACACTTGTTCATTGTTGGTGGGACTGCAAATTGGTGCAGCCAATCTGGAAAGCAGTATGGAGATTTCTTGGAAAGCTGGGAATGGAACCACCATTTGACCCAGCTAATCCCCTTCTCGGTCTATTCCCTAAAGACCTAAATAGAGCATGCTACAGGGACACTGCTTCATCGATGTTCATAGCAGCACAATTCACAATAGCAAGACTGTGGAACCAACCTAGATGCCCTTCAATAGACGAATGGATAAAAAATGTGGCATTTATACACAATGGAGTATTACTCTGCATTAAAAAATGACAAAATCATAGGATTTGGAGGGAAATGGATGGCATTAGAGCAGATTATGCTAAGTGAAGCCAGCCAATCCCTAAAAAACAAATGCCAAATGTCTTCTTTGATATAAGGAGAGTAACTAAGAACAGAGTAGGGACAAAGAGCATGAGAAGAAGATTAACATTAAACAGGGATGAGAGGTGGGAAGGAAAGGGAGGGAGAAGGGAAATTGCATGGAAATGGAAGGAGACCTTCAGGGTTATACAAAATTACATACAAGGGGAAGCGAGGGGAAAGGGAAAAATAATACAAGGGGGAGATAAGAACTGCAGTAGAGGGGGAAGAGAGAGAAGAGGGGAGGGGAGGGGAGGGGAGGGGGGATAGTAAAGGATAGGAAAGGCAGCAGAATACAACAGACACTAGTATGGCAATATATAAATCAATGGAAGTGTAACTGAAGTGATTCTGCAATTTGTATACGGGGTAAAAATGGAAGTTCATAACCCACTTGAATCAAAGTGTGAAATATGATATATCAAGAACTATGTAATGTTTTGAACAACCAACAATAAAATAAATAAATAAATAAATAAATAAATAAATAAATAAATAAATAAAAGAATACAAACAACAAAAGTGTTGGCGAGGATACGGAGGAAAAGGCACACTCATACACTGTTGGTAGGACTGCAAATTGGTGCAGCCAATATGGAAAGCAGTTATGCAGAATCCTTGGAAAACTTGGAATGGAACCACCATTTGACCCATCTATCCTACTCTCCAGTCTATACCCAAAGGACTTAAAAACAGCATACTACAGGGACACAGAAACATCAATGTTTATAGCAGCACAATTCACAATAGCTAAACTGTGGAAACAACCTAGATGCCCTTTAGTAGATGAATGGATAAAGAAAATGTGGTATATATAAACAGTGGAACATTACTGAGCATTAAAAGAGAATAAAATAGCATTTGCAGGTAAATGGATGGAGTTGGAGAATATAATGCTAAGTGAAGTTAGCCAGTCCCATAAACCCAAATGCCAAATGTTTTCTCTGATGGGGATGCTAACTCATAATGAGGATGGAGGGGAACATGGGAGGAATATAGGAACTCCAAATAGGGCAAAAGGGAGGAAAGGGAAGGAAGGGGGCATGGAGGTAGGAAAGATGGTGGAATGAGATGGACATCATTACCCTAAGTACATTTATGAAGACACAAATAGTGTGACTCTACTTTGTGTACAACCAGAGATATGAAAAAATTGTGTTCTATATGGGTAATATGAATTGTAATACATTCTGCTGCCATATATAACAAATTAAAATTTTAAAAATAAATTTTAAAAAATGCAAAAATATAAATTTCAGCTACTATTTATGGGGTCTGAAAACAACTAAAATCTAAACAAAAAGAGAAATAAATTTTACATTGGTTGAGGCTATTACTATAAATATTACCTAATTTTTCTGTTTTGGTTTGGTTTGGCTTATTTGTATGAACTCTGGAAATATTGTTGCCAGTCTCAGATTTAAAAGAGACCTACTTTGATGGAATTTTCAGTGGCAATCTGGTATAATGTAGTTGATATTTGACATTTGAATATTTTTCTGTCAATCTATAAGCCCTTATTTCATACCAAATATGATATTTTACAGTTATCACTGTTTTTCATTACCAGCCTTTTTAGTATACCTTTACAACGTATATTAAATGATAAGTCTTTATTTACCATGAGTTTTCTCTAGCCATGGCAATTTTTCTTTCTTAGTTTTCAGTGCTTAAGCTCTGTGACATGTATGCTGCTCTTCCTTTTCTCAGAAGCTTTAGCAGTAAGGCACAGATTTTTTGTCGGGATATGGCACATACAGTGTGAGAACAATGGAATTTAAAAATTCTCAAGAACACAACTTGGCTATGAGGATTTTCTGCTGCTTTCTTTGGTTCACAATGTTCTTTGACATTATTTGATGCTTGGTTCTGGTGAACAAGATTTTATATCTGCTGTCTCTATAAGCTTTAGCTGTACTAAACTGAGGTTTTGTTTTATTTGGTTTTTTAACTTATTGCACTTTTACTGTTTGTTTACAAACTTTACTTTAAGGATAAGATAATGCTGAATTTAAAACTCATCATTTGGACATTTACCCAAAGTACTGGGGATTTAACCCAGGGGCACTTTGCTACTAAGCTACATTCCCAGCCTTTGGCTTTTTTTATTTTGAGACAGGGTCTCACTCAGTTGCAGAGGGCTTCACTAAATCACTGAGGTGGCCCTCTAACTTGCAATCCTCCTGTCTCAGTCTCTCAAGCTACTGGGATTACAGGTGTGCACCACCATGCCCAGCTAAATACTAACTTAATGACTTTTAGTGTTTATTTCTTTGAAATGGAAAATTTAACTATTGCTAATAACAAGGACTTGACTTAAAGTAAAAGTTTGGAAGAGCAATAATTCTTTTTAAACATAATTATGATTTTGTTGTCATGGTTGCATATACATGATGAATTGAATAAGAATTGGAAAATTAGTATTCTCTGATTTAAGCCCCAGAACTTTGAAGTTGTGAGGGCTTACGCGGCATTTTTTAGTGCAGAACTCATGAGTACATTAGTCTCTTCATTTTCAAGAATATAGAGTAAAGGATGACCTGGCACTGTTTTGTATTTGGTTGACTTGCAATTTTTATGCATACTTTGAAGATTTAGATTTACAACTAGAAAGTATACCAGTCCAAATTCTAGTTATGAGGTCAGATTCTTATTGAGAATTATTTTTATTTTTGTCAAATATTAAACTATTGTTGCCTCCTTTTTAATTACATGCTGTGAAAGATTTTGAACTATTAAAATTGGTTTTCAAATGGTAGTTCTCATCTCATATTTTCCCTATTTTCTTTTTCAACTTCCATAGAAAGCTTCCTTCTTGGCTTCTACTCTAACATTTTCTGATTTGCTTATTTAAAACAAAAAGGGAAACTAAAGTCTTAAAAGCAGAGAAAACAAGCTTAAAATAGAGTATAAACTCTTGTTCTAATTTGAATAACACACATGTATAGACATCACTATTTTTACATCCATCAGAAATATCAGAAGGAATGTACATCACCAAATTTAGAATAATTATTCCGTGGAATGGACTGGGGATGAGAGTTACTTTTGAGAGAATTTGGGGAGATGAGAGTTTGAGAGTTTTGGAGAAAGCCTTTTGCATTTTGTTTGTTTATTCATCTAGTTCTTGGATTTATTACTTTGTATTAAATGAAAGCTAATTTTTTATTGGAAGTGAAGTTCGGGTTTTTAAATAACAAGTTAAAGATGTCACTGTGCTCCAAGAAATTATACCAAAGAACAATGAGACATTTGAATCTAAATGGCATATTTTTAAAAACAGCACATATCTTAACCTAAATTACAACATGGGTGAGGAACAGTCAGATACAGTGAGAAAATAAGATGCATGTGATTCATGCATGTGGCTCTGTGCTTTTTCAGCTGAGGTGTGAGTGTGGTCAAGGAGACCAGGCCAAGGTGGGTAGTGACTCCTTGCATTTGGCCAGATACATGTCCGAGGCTGTTTGCCTTCAGATGGAGCAGGACACCAACTGGAGGCCAAACTAAACATTATAAAGACCCCCTTGGGCCCAGGTCTGCAACTCAGGACCCCCAAGGTAAGTCTGCACATTTATAGAAGGTAAAAAGTATCGGGTGAGCTTTGAAACATGGGGGTCATGGGTTGCACATGTGTTGGGGGAAGCCGCCAATGTTGGGCTGGCCCTGAAGCTGAAGCCCTTAGAGCCTAAGGAGTGAGATCATGCACCTGGAGGGTGCAGGGTCCAGGTCACAAAGCTTCAGAGAACACCCAGGTGTCCCTGGATAGGGAAAGAGAAAAGACTGCACTGCTAAATAGCTGGTTGGCCTTGGGACAGTCCCTTACCTTCCTCAGCCATTAATGAGGTCTGAGACTAGTCCAGTAGCTTATAATGTTTTCAAAAAGATTCTTTTTTTAATGAGAAATTTTTACCAGTCCCATGTGAAACAGAAGGAATTGAGCATTAGGAGTACAGTGGGCTGAGTAACCCCCAGTGCCCCCCAATGGCCCTTGCAATGACTTGTGATGCCAACCCTCTCCTTTATCCTGCCTCCAGGAGCTGAGGGACTTGACTGTGAGCAGTGGGGTGGAGGTTAGGGAGAGCCCCAGGTACTGACTCTGTGTTTATCCTCCCATCAGCCCAGTGCTACAACATCCCACCAGGTGATGCCAGGATGTGAATGATACACGGAGGTCTCTCGGGCCTGAGCACCCACTCAATCCCCTGTTGGGGGTGCCATGACCTCCACAGTTATCTAATCCTTATAAAATATATTTTTTGTTGCTTTTAATCGCGTCTCTGCCTGTTTATTCTAAGTTCAGAGAAGCGTAATTCTCTGTGGGTGTTGGGAGGCTATGAGGGCTGGGAGGCTGGGACAGAGCCCTCCTGGAAGGGAAGAAGATCCTTGCTCTCTGGAGACCCAAGCCCAGGAACCAACACTGTCTGGCTTTTTTGACCTTGGGCAGACACTTAGCATTTCTCTCACCTTTAGAATATGGCAACGGTAATAATCACAGTGGCTGACCTGGCTGGCTTCCTGGCAAGGGCTGGAGATGAGAGGAGAGAAAACTGACCATCCTGGATAATACCAAGTGCACCTCAAACTACTCCACAAAATACAAAAGGAACTTTATATATTAGTAGTTTTAATTTTGTGTGCACATGTGTGTATTCTTTAGGATTGTGTGTGTGTGTGTGTGTGTGTGTGTGTGTGTGTGTGTGTGTAAGAGAGAGAGAGAGAGAGAGAGAGAGAGATTGTGTGTGGTACTGAGATTCAAATCAAACCCAGGGCTTTATGCATGGTAGGCAAGCGCTCCACCACTGAGTTACATCTCCAGCCCTTTTTTATTTTCAGACATGCTCTCACTAAATTGACCAGACTGGCCTCCAACTTGTGGTCCCCTTTCTCAGCCTCCCCGATAGTCTCCCAAGTTACAGGAGTTAACTGCCATGACTATCTTAGGGTTTTCTATATGCAAGATCGTTCCACCTGCAAGTGATTTCTTCTTTCTTTCTCACCTGGATACTAAATATTTTTATTGCCTAATTTCTGTGGCTAAAACTTTTAATAAATATAAGATTTTTCATAAATGCCCTTCATAAGGTTGAGGAAATTACCTTTTATCTCTGTGTGTGTCCTTTTTAATTAGGGAAAGGTATTAGATTTTGTCAAATGCTTTTTCTGCACCAAATGATCATGTATGATATTTTTCTTCCACTATTAATGTGGTTTACTATTGATATTGACATTTTCTCCAAGTTTTAGTGTTTAATAATTAATGGCTTGACAGTGTTTAATAATTAATAGCTTGACTGACCAGGTCCAAGACACAAAGTTACACTATGTTCAAGAAACTGGGCGTAGATTACTCTATAATCTAACTACATACTATGTGATAAGAATGGGCATTATAATATAAAACCTTTCAACACATAGTAGTTAGCTGCAGGAAACCATTTTTAGCATAGGAAAATGGTATTCCAAATTTCAGTGTAAACTACTAGCAAACTTCAATTCCTTGGTGTGGCATCTATCATTTCTGTTTTCAAAATCTTTCACCCCACCCTGAGTTATAAGGTCTGGAGTGGTTTTTTCCCAATCACAAGTGTGATTACCAATATTGTCGATTCTTCCAATGATCTGATGAGACATGGTCTGACATTTATCTTGCATTCATTGCAAGAGCACCACCAAGGTGATCCTGCATGATGCTGGAGTCAGTCTTGGCCATCTCCCCAGTTTCCAGTTTGGTAATAATGTCTCAGACTATCACCTATACATTTTTGGGGGGAGGGATGTACTAGGAATTTAACCAGGGGAGGATTTATCACTGAGATTTGTCCCCAGTCCTATTTATTTTTTATTGAGGCTCAGGGTCTCACTAAGTTGCTGAGGACCTGACTAAGTTGCTGAGATGACCTCAAAATTATGGTCTTCCTGTCTCAGCCACCAGAGTTGCTGGAATTATAGACACGTGCCATCATGCCCAACTATACTTTTAAATGTTGAATCATTTTTGCGTTTCTTGGATAAATCCCAGTGGCAATGATACATAATATTGTAATATGCTGTGAATTTAGGTTGTTAATTTTTTTAAATATACATTTTATAGTTGTAGTTGAACGCAATACCTTTATTTCATTAATTTATTTTTATGTGATGCTGAGGATCGAACCTAAGGGCCTTGCACATGCTAGGCAAGCACTGTACCGCTGACCCACAATCGCAGCTCCAGTTGTTAGGTTTTCTAAAAAAGATATCTGTATTTAATACTCATAAAGTGTTGAGAGCCACAGCCGAAAGGGGCCCCAGCAAACTTCTAGCTGCCAGCAAACTTCCAGCTGCCAGTTGATGTTTGGCTCACAGCAGCCCCAGCAAACTTCTAGCTGCCAACTGATTGGCTCCTCTGCAGTGATGCTCATTGGGCTGTTTCCCCACCCTTTCAGACTATGGAGATGCTCATTGGCGGACATTTTTTGGCTCTGCCCACGTGACCCAGCCAATCAGCTTCAAGAGCAGGATGAGTGGGGGAGGTTGAGAGACTTGTGGGAAGCTGGTGGTGGCAGTTGGGCTCTGAAGGTTTTTTCCTGAGGAGCTGTTTTGTTTTGTGTGTGTGGTTCTAAAAATAAAGATCCTTTCTTTTAACAAGTGACTGCTGAGTTGTGCCCAGCCAGACTGAGGCATTTGGTGGGCCACAAGGGGAAGGACTGAGGGTAAGTGATAAGGTAAACTGCTCGCCCCTGAAGCAGGGCGAGAGGATGGGTAGCCATTTTAAGATTATTCTTTTGTTTTACTTCACTTTTGTTTTAAGTTGCCTGTCCCTGGAGATGTGTAAGATGGAAGAAAAACCACTCACATCTGAGGAACATTAGGGAGAAAGGACGAATGGACATTTCAGGAGGATAGAAAGGATATAATGATTTTCTGTTGTTCCAATTTTGTTTCACTCTGTTTCAGTTTTGTTTGGTGTTATCTTCTTGGGTTGTATTATAGTAGAAATATTCAAGTAAAAGAGAAGGTCTCTCGAGCTAGTCAGACAGAGAAAAAAATTCAAGTAAAAAATGAAGGTCTCTCGAGCTAGTCAGACAGAGGAAAAAATTCAACTAAAAGAGAAGGCCTCTCAAGCTAGTCAGACAGAGAAAGAAAGTGTAAAGCAGAAAAAGCCAACAGGGGGAAAGTTACAACAGGAGACTGCTACTAACACCTTTCTATCACCAGAGGACGTAAGTGTCCAACTAACAAGGCCACCTCCATATGCTGGGAGGCCCCTAACCCCCGCAGTTGATAGTTGGGATCCTGAGACAAGTTCTCAAACATGAACATGCCCTGTATTTGAGGCAGGAGGGCAGCGAATTCACCAAGCTTTAAATTTCAAAACAGTGAAGCAGCTAAAAGAGGCTGTAACAACCTATGGTCCTCAAGCACCCTTCACTGTAAGCTTGGTCGAATCCATTAACAACTTGAACATGATGCCAGCAGATTGGGCTAATATGTGTAAAGCTGTGCTAAATGGAGAACAATACCTGTTATGGAAGGTTGCCAATGAGGAATTTTGCAAGGAGTCAGCTATGCAAAATGCAGCAGCTGGTTATCCTCAGAGAAATCTAGATATGTTTTTAGGAAAGGGACCTAATGAGGATCAGCAGCAACAAATTGCATATGATCCTGGCATATATGCACAAATTGCTGCAGATGCAATTAAGGCATGGAAGACTTTACAAGAACATGGAGGTTTACAAGGTCAATTATCTAAGGTAATACAAGGAGCTAATGAATGTTATGCTGAATTTGTAGATAGGCTTATTCAAACAGCTACCAGAGTTTTGGGGAATACAGAACAAGCAATGCAATTACTAAAACAACTGGCTTATGAGCAAGCGAATCGTTGGTGCAGAGAAGTCATTAGACCATGGAAACATGAAGATTTAAACACATATATAAAATTATGTAGAGACATTAATGAACAAGAGGAAGTCGTGGCAGCTGCAGTAAAACAGGCTTTAGATGCCAGGCCAAGAACATGCTACAATTGTGAACAAACAGGACATTTTAAAAGGAATTGCCCCATAGGAGGAGGGCTTAACAAAACTAGGTATCAAAGGAGTAAAATACCAGGTATTTGCCCACGATGCCATAGAGGGAGACATTGGGCTAATGAATGCCGTTCTCAAACCACCATACAGGGTACTCCATTATCAAAAAACGAACAAGGACCAGGTGTTTATCCACGATATCATGGAGAATGGCATCGGGCTCCATTGCCAAAAAATGGACAGGGGGGCCCGATGCTCCGGGGCCCAAAACCACAAGTATACGGAGCACTGAAGGAACCCAGCAACCCCATCAGGGTAGTGCCCAGGACACATTGTCCATCAGATCCCTCATCAGACAAACCAGAGGGAGCGCAGGGTTGGACATCTGTGCCTCCACCAGAGCAATACTAACTCCAGAGATGGGAGTTCAAATCATGCCCACAGGGGTAAAAGGACCTCTTCCCAAAGGAACAGTAGGCTTATTATTGGGATGCAGCTCTTCTACTCTAAAGGGACTTATGATAAGTCATGGGGTAATTGATCCCGATTATGAAGGTGAAATAAAAATTATAGCCAGTTCTCCAAAGGGTATATCAGTAATTTCACCAGGAGATAGAATAGCACAGTTACTAATAATACCCAGCCTACATGATAAATTTTCCAGTCGTACAGTAGAAGAGGTTCCAAGGGATTAGGCTCCACAGGTGTAGATTGAGCTATGCTTTCTTTAAATTTAGATTCTCGTCCCATGCTAAAACTAAATATTCAAGGACATGAATTTAATGGGCTACTGGATACAGGTGCAGACCTTAGCATCATCTCTCATCAAGAATGGCCAAAACATTGGCCATTACAACAAGCCATTCAAACGCTTCGAGGCCTAGGAGTGGCGACTAATCCCCATAGAAGTGCAATGGTATTAGATTGGAAGAATTCTGAAAGATGTGAAGGAACTATACAGCCATATGTATTGGATCATCTTCCCGTAAATTTATGGGGATGAGATGTCCTAGATCAATTAGGTTTGACATTAACAAATAACATCAATCAAAATGCACCCACTATTATGGCTAGACAAGGTTTTAGGAAAGGAAAAAGATTAGAAAAAAAAAAACAAGGTATAGCAGCACCAATACAAATAGATCAAGGAACAGTCAGACATGGGTTGGATTTTCAGAAAGGGCCACTGAGACAATAAAAATTACTTGGAAATCAGAAAGACCAGTACGGGTTCCTCAGTGGCCCCTGACAAAAGAAAAGATACAAGCAGCCCATGACCTGGTCAAACAAGAATTAGCAGAAGGACATATACAACCTTCTGTATCTCCCCACAATACTCCCATTTTTGTCATCAAAAAGAAATCTGGTAAATGGAGATTATTACAAGATTTAAGAGCCATTAATAATGAGATGGTTATTATGGGACCTGCTCAATTGAGGATTCCTCAATTGTCTGCTTTGCAAAAACCTGGTATGTTTTAGTTATAGATATTAAAGATTGTTTTTTTTCAATTCCAATTCATCCTGAGGATAGTCCACATTTTGCATTTACTATCCTTGCTCTGAATCATGAAGGTCCTGATCAGAGATATGAATGGAAAGTACTCCCTCAAGGGATGGCTAACAGCCCAACTATGTGTCAAATTTATGTTAACAAAGTAATCCAGCCACTTAGAAATCAAAATCCTGAACTACAAATATTTCACTATATGGATGTTGTATTATTAGCACTCAAAGATAAAAACACATTGCTAGAATGTTATGCCACACTTACAAACTTATTAAGAAATTATAAGCTAGAGATAGCAATAGATAAAGTACAATTAAATTTTCCAATTAATTATGTAGGAGTTCTATTATCCTCAACCATGGTCCGTCCACCAAAAATTCAAATACGAGTAGATCAACTCAAATCACTTAATGACTTTCAAAAGTTATTAGGACACATAAATTGGATAAGGCCTTATCTAGGTATACCAACAGGAGAGTTGGGACCTTTATTTGATATCCTAAAAGGTCCATCAGATCCAAATTCACCCCAAACGTTAACGCTGGAAGCAAGAAAGGCATTAAAAATCATTGAAACATATATGGAAAATATGCATTTGGATAGAATTGATATAAGTTTGCCTTTATTATTTAATGTACTACCAACAAAAAATGTTCCCACAAGAGTATTATGGCAAGAAGGTCCATTATTATGGATACATTTATCTATTCTCCTAACACTATTCTTAATAAGTATCCTGAGGCTGTAGGACAATTAATACTCAAAGGAATAAAAGCAGCAAAAGGAGTGTTTGGAATTTCTCCCAATAAAATTATTACTCCATATACTATGAATCAAATTGATGAATTAGTTAATGAGTTAAATACTTGGTCAATAATCATGTGCAAATTTAATGTTTCATTTGATAACCACTTACCATCTAATCCTTTATTGTCTTTTTGGTCATTGCATCCTGTAATTTTTCCAAAAATGACAAGAAACACACCTTTCATGAATGCTCCAAATATATTCACTGATGGGTCAAATAATGGTACAGCAGCAATAGTTACACCTGATCAAACTTTTACATTTTTAGTATCCAAGCAATCAGCTCAAAAGGTAGAGCTTAATGCAGTATTACAAGCTTTTGTGATGTTTAAAGATTCTGTATTTAATTTATTTTCCTATAGTCAGTATATAGTTAATGCTATAGTATCCCTTGAAGATGCTGGTAGAATTTCCCCTTCCTCTACAGTTTTCTCTATGCTTTCCACTATGCAAAGTCTAATCTGGGACAGAAAAAGATCCATTCTTTATAGGACATATCAGGGCACATACAGGATTGCTTGGAGCCCTTAGTTTGGGCAATGATTTAGCAGATAAAACTACACATGACATACATATTTTCTCTACACTAGAAGAAGCTACAAATTTTCATAAAAAGTACCATGTCAATGCTAATACTTTACAAAAGCATTTGAAAATAACTAAGGAACAAGCTAGACAAATAATAAAACAATGTCAAAATTGTGTGACCTTTTTACCACAAGTTAATCTTGGAGTCAATCCTAGAGGACTGATACCTAACCATATTTGGCAGATGGACGTCACACACTTGCCAGAATTTGGAAAATTAAAATATTTGCATGTTACAGTTGATACTTCTTCTGGATTTTTTTATGGGCTCCCTTCATGCCGGAGAAAAAACTAAAGATATTATAGCTCATTGCTTACAAAATTTTGCCACTGTGGGCATTCCAAAACAGTTAAAAACAGATAATGCCCCTGGTTATACTTCTACCTCTTTTAAACAATTTTGCTCATCATTTAGCATTACTCATATAACAGGAATCCCATACAATCCACAAGGACAAGGAATAGTTGAAAGAGCTCATCAAACTGTTAAAATGTATGTATTGAAGCAAAAAGAGGGAATTGGGAAGGGGTATATATTCCCCAAAGATAAACTTAAAATAACCCTTTTTACTCTAAACTTTTTAAATTTGGATTCATCAGGACTTAGTGCTGTGGAAAGGCATATGTGTCCAAAAAATGTGCATAAGCCCAAGGTACTTTGGAAGGATATTCTAACAGGACAATGGAAAGGTCCTGACCCAGTGATTGTCTGGAGTCGGGGGTTTGTTAATGTGTTTCCACATTGAGAACAGCAGCCGATTTAGATTCCAGAGAAATTAACTAAAGCGATTTCTATAGACCAAAAAGAAGATGATTTGGCTCAAATCCATGAAAGGTGATATCCAAAACACCAGTGTGGCTATCCTTACATCTGTGACAGAACAAGGATGCTTTTTTCAATATCTATTTTATTATTACCCTTTCCCACCTCATGAAGTTCTATTTGGTTTTTTGAGCTCATACAGACCTAGGTTAATGTTTTGCTGATCAGTTCTATTTGTTGACTATAGAGTTTTTAAATATTGCAATGGGTTTCACCTGTAAAAAGTTATAAGGCCTTTACTATTATGTTATGTGTTGTATGTATTATATTATGTGTGCACACTTGTGTTTTGTGTTATATGTTTGAATGTACGTATGTCCATATATCATATATGATGAGCACTCATGAGAAAATGGATCCAAATATTTTTTTTCATGTGATTTAAATGGTTTAATTTAAATTGTGTAAACAGCTGTTGAGGATTGTTTTAATATATGAACAAAAAAGGAGGTTAACAGATCTGTTTGTTTACTTTGACCTTTCCTTTTCATTATGTTTAATAATTCTGTTGAAGATAAGGTACACTATTAAGAAAATTGTTTTCTAAAAAAAAATTGTTTTCTTTTAGTGCCTTCTGGACTGTTATATAATTTTTTCTTTAGCCATTATTGCCAGAATTCCTATCTTCATCCCAGTGCCGGTGAAGACAAAGATAAAACCAATCTACAGCTTCTCCAATAGCCATCACTGAACTGTTTGCAGAACTTGCCTAGACTATGTATCACTTCTATGCACTGTGAACTCACTTGTATACATAGTGAACTCTCTGTTGGTGCAGCGGCTTGTGGTAGTGTCGGGGTATTTTTGCTGATAATGTCATCAGTGGTACACTTTTTCCAAAAGGAGCTGTCAATTGGCTTGGTGTATCTTCCATCCCTCTGCTTATCATGGTCATTCAGCTAAAATTTGGGGACCAACAGAGGTGAGGCAAAGAACCTCACCCCACACCCGCTGGTACGAAGACCTATCCACAGGTGTGGCAGTATACTGGACCAGTAGTCAGTGATGGGTAAGATCCAATTGAAATGGTACCCACCTAAGACAGGAGGCTGACACCTTGAGGTCAGCTCATCTGATAACTGGTAAGTACCATATGTATTATTGGACAACCTAAGGGAGGCACGATTCTTAAGCCACATGATTCGTCTTTAAACAGAGAGGGGGAGATGTTGAGAGCTAGAGCGTAAAGGGACCCCAGCAAACTTCCAGCTGCCAGCTGATGATTGCCTCACAGCGGCCCCAGCAAACTTCTAGCTGTCAACTGATTGGCTCCTCTGCGGTGATGCTCATTGGGCTGTTTCCCTGCCCTTTCAGACCACGGAGCTGCTCATTGGAGGACTGTTTTTGGCTCTGCCCACGCAACCCAGCCAATCAGCCTCAAGAGCAGGAGGAGTGGGGGAGGTTGAGAGGCATGTTGGAAGCCGGTGGTGGCAGTTGGACTCTGAAGGTTTTTTCCTGAGGACCTGTTTTGTTTGACGTTTGTGGTTCTAAAAAATGTTTGTTTCTTTTGACAAGTGGCTGCTGAATTGTGCCCAGCCAGACTGCGGCAATAAAGGGTATTAGTCTTACTTTTCCACTGTGATGTCTTTGTTTGGCTTTAGTATCAGGGTAATATTGGTCCTGTAAGGTAAGGTGGGAATTGTTCCTTCCTCTTCTACTTTTTGGTAGAGTTTGAGAAGGAGTAGTGTCTATTTAAAGTTTTGGTAGAATTTACCAGGGAACCCATAGTTTTCTTTAGAAGAGCCTACTAACTTGTCAATCTTGTTGATTTTCCCCTTTACTACTTTTAGCTATTTAGTTATTGGGTTTTAACAATTTAAGTGCAATTCTAGTATCAGTTCTATTGACATTATGAAATACTGCCTCTGGCAAGAATTTCACTTTGTAATATAGTGTCATTGCAAAAATATTTTATGTTGCAGCTGAGATTGGTGGGAAAGGAAGATGCTAGTGTGTTATTGTTTTGCTTTGTTCAACCCCCAGTATAAATAAAAGAAAAAGAAAGACAAAAGATATTAAGTACTGGCCAGGATGTGGAGAAACTAGAATTCTTGTACAATGTTTGAAGGAATGTAAATTAATACAGTCATTATGGAAATCAGTATGGGAAGTTTCTTTAAAAATTAAAAATAGAGTTCAGTTGGTAGAGTGCTTGCCTTACATGCTCAAGGCCCTGGGTTCAATCCCCACCACCAATAAAAAAAAAAAAAAAAAAAATTACCCTATGGTGCAGCCATCCCACTACTTGGTATATATCCAAAGGAAATGGCATCAGTGTATTAAGAGACATCTTCACCCCATGTTCATTTCAACACTATTCTCAGAACCAAGAAATGGGAAAAGCTGTGTCTATCAGTGGGTGAGTGGATACAGACAATGTGGTTTAGAAATATAAGGGGACACTTTAAAAAAAATAAGGAAATCCTGTCATTTGTGACAAATGAATGAGGCCAAAGGACATTTTACTGGGGGAAATAAACCAGGCACAGGGCAACCATCACAGAATCTCACCTACATGTGGAATCTATAAAAGCTGAACTCATAGAAACAGAGAGCAGAATGGTGACTGCCAGGGGCCAAGACTGGCTGGGCTGTGGATGGGGGAGATGCTGGTCACAGGAGACCAAATTGCACTTAGATGAGAGGGATGAGTTTAAGGGATCTATTGTGCAACATAATGACTACGGTCAATAATAACACAACAGAATGAGTACAGTTGATAGTTATATACACATGAAAATGATTCAGAGACTAGACTTTAAGGATTCTCACCACAAATAAGAATATGAAGTAATCTATATGTTAAATAGCTTGACTCAGACATTTTTCAAGTATACATGTTTCAAAATATGTTGTATGCCATACATATGTACAAATTGTTATAACTATTGTTATCATCATCGTCATCAGGGAATGAACCTAGGGTTGCTTAACCATTGAGTCACATCCCTAGCCCATTTTATTTTTTATGTTGAGACAGAATTATGTCATAAAGCCCACCATGGAAGTGAGGGAAACTGGGAGGATATTTAGTTGGGTAGATTGCTACCTCCTCCCTCAAACTGGAGTTCTGTTACAACAAAAAGGAAGAAGCGAAGCTAGGATAAGCAATGAGCACTGCCTATTTTTATTAGCACTGGGCCTGAAAGGGGGATAACCATCACCAAACATCTCCCCATAAACCATATTACATGGTCTCTGTATTAGCTGCTTTCTGTTGCTCTAACAAAATACCCAAGAATGGGTACTTTATAAAGAGATGGGGTTTATTCAACTCAAGAGTCCAACGTTTGGCAGCCCCTAAGACTGACCTTTGGGGAGAGTGATCACAACATGGTGAATGGCATCATGGAGGGAGGACCTGCAAGGGGTAGAGACTAAATGGCCAGAAACTGGGGAGGATGAGTCTTGTTCTTTTTATAACAATCCCCTCTCACAGGAACTAACGGGGGCCCATGAGAAGTCCATTACTCCCTTCCAAGGGCCTCATCCCCAGTGGCCGAATTACCTCCCACTAGGCCCCACTTCTTGCAAGTTCTACCCCCTCAACACTGCCGCACCGAGGACCTAGCCTCCAGCCTATGAACCATTGGGGGACAAACTACATCCCATCCTCACAAGCTCCAACAAAGCCACCAGGGTAAGAGCAGGATGTCCCAGTCTACAAGTGTGTATGTGAGGGCAGAGGAGGGTTGATATCAGGGGGCACTGGAAGCAGCCAGAGCCCCCATTCCGGAACCTCTCTGATGTCACACTTGTAGTCATGGTACTCTGGGTGCCAACCCAGGAGAAGGAGCGGTTGGCTCTCATTTGGTTGAGAGCAGGCAGCGAAGCATGACTGCATCAAACGACTTATTGACCCCACCCCAACCCCCAGCCAGATCCTGGCTTTTCTCGAGCCTTTGGGCTTGTGTGATTGTGGCAGCCCTGGTGTCTCTGAGCACAGTATTCTTCACTTTCACGTGAGTCTCTGAGCCAGCTGTCGGGTTTCTCACCAAGAGACAGATGAGAAATAGACAGTGAGAGTGCAGAGGCAGGGAGGAGGTGGGAGGCCAGGAGGGGAAGGAGGATATTTAGTGAGAAGCACAGAGATGTGGGGAGCCTGAGGCTTTGGGAGGACTGTGGGAGGCTGGTAATGCTGGTGACACTTGGTGGAGGGAATGGGGTCTGTCTCCTTAAGCCTCCTGGGGGCTCCGGGTTGCCCCCGACTAGAACTGAGTCTGGCCCTGGTTTCAGATGCCGAGTACTGGTGCAAAATGGAGAGTGGGTCTTTCCAGTGGCCTCAGGCCTTCTCTGCCTACTCAGTTTCTATAGCCTCATTTCCATGAACATTTCAGACCCAGGTGTCTTACACCGAGGTAAGGCCTCAGACCCCTGGGAGGGGGAGGTGGCACCCCAAGGGCTGGTGCCTACTCGGGTCTTTCTAAAGGGCTGACCCTACCTGTGGCCTCAGGATCCCTTCTTACCCTGTTATCATTACTTGGGCCCTGGCACTTCATTTCCCAAGCCACTGAAGTGTGGGAACAACAGAATCCTGGAGGTTTTCCAGTTGCTTTAGAAGGGAGGACCGGGCAAGAGAGGCAGCAGGCTCTTCCAACCATGCAGTTCACCCTTCCTCCTTCCCATTTCACACCCGACTCCAAGCACTGATCACTATTCCAAAGAGGGGAGCGCCACGTAGAGCTCTTGTGGCTGGAAAGCCCTTCTCTCTGTCCACCCATCTGAGTGGTCAGCTTGCTCATCAGGGACCGGGATTCCCCTGCCCACCTCCTCCCCGCCTTCCTGTTGCCCAGTGATACTATGGGGGACCCCGAGCATCAGAGTGATACAAGGGCCTCCTCCACTGCCCAAACCTCTTCCCATGCCAGGCGCCTTCGAGCAGGACCCTGAGGCTCTGTACAGGGCACGAGTGAATGGCAGGTTATACGACATGCCGTGGTGTCCCACCTGTTATTTTCACCGCCTGCCTCGAACCTTCCACTGCGAAAGTTGTGACATCTGTGTGGAAGTGAGTGTTCCTCCTCCCTGTCCATTCACCAACCCGTCCCCGGGCACCTGGCCAGGTCCAGGAACCTCACGACATGAGTGGGCCAGGGGTGGGTATGAGACCATCTTCCTGAACTGCTTCGAGTGGCATATATAGGTCATCACCTCAGTGTCTGCACCTGTCCAGGGAGGCTGGCCTTGCTTGCACAGGTGCTGACATGCAAAGGGCATCCCCTCTGTGCTGAGCCTGGTGGAGTCAGGGGGAGGAAAAGCAGTGACTGTCCCCTCTCCTGGCTTGCTGATACTAGATCCCCAGCCCTTTAGGCTGACTGCTGCCCTGTCCTGGGAATCTTCGCCTGTCTTGCTCTGGGTGTCCCAGTTGGAGGGTTTCCTGGGTTCTGAGTTCATTTCTCTGATGTGCCCACCCTGCTCGGGTTCACAAGTGCAGACAGCTGGTAGGGCAAGGGTGTTTATTTTCATCCTTATCCATCCTGCTCCAAGTGACACCAGGAAGGTTTTGTCTCTAAAGAACTCACGCAGGACAGGTGACCTGATGAGCCATGGGGTCCTAACTGTGCTCTAACCATGGAAATGCCAGGTTCTCCCTGAGATGGGAACCGGTACGTAGGGCCAAGAGCAGGTGGCCTAGAGGGCTACGCTGGGAATCGGGGGTGATGGGCCTCAGGATTAGGGGGTGATGGAGGCCAGTGGGAACGGGACCCTGAGTCCTCATTCCTCTCTCCTAGGAGTTCGACCACCATTGCAGGTGGGTGAATAACTGTGTGGGACACCGAAACATCCGGCTCTACCTGCTACTCCTCGTGTCCCTGTGCCTCTATCTGGGTACTGTGCTGGCCACCTGCGTGCTTTTCATCATACGCAGGAGGCACGTGGCGCTTCTGGACCAAACCATGACGTATCCACACAGTCCTAAGGGCCCACACTGGGAAGAGCTGGTGTGGTGGGGAGGGAGGGGCAAACATCCGAGGAGAGGCGGGGTGACGGGGGAGGGGCTGACGTGGGCGGGGCTAGAGGGAGAAGTCACTTGGGAGGACCTGTGAAGGACATGTGGAAGGCCAGTGGGGTCAGGGAGATAGGCGGGGTAGGATGCCTGTGGAGTTAAGAATCTAGGGGGGGCCACAGAGTAGGATAATGAAAGTTGAAAAGGGAAAGGTGGGAGGACAGTGTGGTGGAGTGAGGTTTCCCTTGGGTGTACTGGACTAACTGTCCAGTGCAGGGAGGGAGAGCTGGTGGGTTGTGCTAGCTGGGGCAGGAGGGAGGGAGGGAGGGAGGGAGGAGTCGGGTTGAAAGGCGGGGCCAGGGAGGAGCTCTTCCATGGCTTCCCTTCTTAGCCTGTGCACAGCATCCTAGTGGCTGTACCTGCTGGGGCCCTCCTGCTCCCTCTCATGCTGCAGTTGTTCAGCAAGGCAGTGGCAGTGGGCGCTGCCAGGCGACCCTATGAGGATCAGGTAAGTGGTCTGAGTGCGTGTGCCCTTGGCTGTGTGGAGGCATCTTGCACCTCTGCAATTTGGCACTTTGTGCGATTTCTCCACTGCCCTTGGCCCTGATGGTGCCTCATGAGTCCTTCCAGACCCACCTCTAAACATGCAGCTCAGATGCCTCTGTATGTGGCCATTCTCCCTCCTGGGTGCATAGCATTGAAAGCCTACTGTGTGCTGGGTGTGCTAGGGGGCAGTTATTTAAGGGATGGGTGTAGAAGTGAGTAAGTACATCATGCACTTGTGTTGATAAGCAACCAGCCATCCGAATAACACCAGGAGACACCCAGGAACACTCTGAGCGAGGGGTCAGTCCTGAGTGGTGTAGTAGACTGGAAGAAACTGGGAGTTTGGCGAAGCCCACGCTGTAGGGTAGAACATGCCACTCTCTGTGTCCTAGGTGTGCTTTTGGAGAGGCAGACAGGAGGGCATTGACTTTGAGAGGTACAATTTTGCAGAAAGGCACAGAAATCCAAAAGTAGGGTATTAACAGAATGATGGAGAAACGGATCTAGTTCAAGCACAAGTTGGCATGGGCAATGAGGTTGACTCCATGGGGGTCAAGATTAGAAAGGCCCAGAAAGCCAAGCATGCAATTTTTTTTTGAAGAAGTGGAAACCTGGGAGCCATGGTAAATGTTGTAAAAATGTCATTTATGGAGGGGTAATTACAAACAGTAAAATTCACCCTTTTTAGTCTATAGTTAGGGATTTTGACAAATGACATCATGTACTCTCCACCAAGATCAAGGTTAACCAGTTTCATTACCCCAGAAAATCCTTTTATCTCTTGCTGTCATTTTCTCTCCCTGAGTCCTTGTGGTTTTTCTTTTTTCAGAATCATGCATAAATGGCATTGTGGGCTTTCTAGCCTGGCCTCATTCACTGAGCACGATCCATTTGAGATTCATCTATGTAGTTGCTCATATCAGTAGTTTATTGTCTTTTGTTTCTGTGTAGTGTTCTATTTCCCTACAGATTTTTTAAACATTCACCAATTGAAGGATTTTTATTTTGCATCTAGTTTCTGGCAGTATTTTTGTTGGTTTATTTTGTTTTGTTTTTGTACCAGGGATTGAACCCAGAGGTGCTTAACCACTGAGCAACAATCCCAGCCTCACCCCACTCCACCCCCAGCACCCTTATCTTTTCTTTTTGAAATTTTTTTCAAATCTTGAAAAAGGGTCTTACTAAATTGCTTAAGGCCTTGCTAAGTTACTAAGTTACTGAGTCTTTGAACTTGCCACCCTCTTGCCTTAGCCTCCCAAGCCATTACAGGCATGGGGAACTGTGCCCAGCCAGTTTTGGGCAGTTATAAATAAAGCTGCTACAACAACCATTGGTGCATAGACATGTGGACATAAGTTTTCATTTCTGTTGGGTAAATTGTTAAGGGTGGCATTGCTGAGTCATAAGGTAAACATGTGGGACTTTTTAGGAAACAACTGTACCATTTCTCCTTTCTACCAGTAATGAATGAGAATTCCAGATGCTCCACATCCTCACTAGCTTTTGACACTGTCATTTGTTACTATTCTTTTTTGTTTTCAAATTGTAGCCTTCTAATAACTGAATAGGGGTATCTCATTAGGGCTCCAGTCTGTATTTTCCTAATGACTAATGATGTTGAGCATATTTTCATGTTTTCTCAGCCATGGGTATATTGTTGGTGAAGTGTTTGCTCCAATCATTTGCCCATTTTTAAAAAATGTGTTGTTTTCTTATTGAGTTCAGGACTTCTCTGTACTGGATTCAGAACTATGTTTTGCAAATCTTTTCTTGCAATTCATGGCTGGTCATTTCATTTTCTTCATAGCATCTTCCATAGAGCAGGAGTCCTTAGTGTTGCTGTTTTTCCAGTACTGGGGATTGAATTGGGTGCTCGACCACTGAGCTTCTTCCTCAGCATTCATTGTTGTTCCCTCTGAATGGAACCTCATGTCCTGTGTGAGGAACAGTTTTATTGCTTTCTTTCCCATCTGGGTGTCTTTATTGCTTTTTCTTTGAGCAACCACTAGCTATGATAGGAATGGGCATCTCTGCCATGGGATTCCTTTAGTATGGCAATCACTTGACTAAAGGCTCTTTCAGCAAGACTGGTGGGCAGCATCCGGGGGGGAGGGGAAGCTACAGACCCCAAGACAGCTGAAAAGTCAGAGGATCCTCTCTGCTCATCACCTCCCATCCTTTTGGTCAGTACCCCACCACTACCATATGTGGTTCCCTCCCACCTGTGACTCCTGTGCTTGGCCCTTTTTCATCAGCCCTGTGGTCTGCCTGTTTTCTCTCTCCAGCTTCACTCCATCATTGAGTTTGCCTGGCAGCCTTTTCCCTTCCTCTATCCTGTGGTTTTTCCAGCCCCAGGTCAGGCCATAGGCCATTGCCCTTCCTCCTCTGCTCAGAATGAGGCCCTCCAAGTCCAGGATCCCCAAGTCTCGAGGGACCTAAATGTGGTCTGCACTCTAAGATTCACCAGACAGGACTCCTTTCTATTATTGGCAGCACTAATTATAGGCACTGATCCCATGCTCCAACTTTCATTCCCACCATACTCCATTCCCTGACTGCAAATCCTCCTAGAGTCACTTGCTTGGTGGTTGGTGGCAAAGACTCTGGTGAAGACCACATAAGTAAAAATCACAGCTATAGAACTGACCAGCAGGGAGACCCTTGGGTATGCTATTTAGCCCCTGGTCACTCAATTTCCCTATCTGTAAAACAGGGAATTGTGGGTTAATTCATGTAAACCACATAGAACAGTGGTTGGTACCAGAAAGTGCCCTGTGTGCTGCTATTCCTATTACTACCGTTCCTTCCCGTGGTCATCTACACATGTTTGTGCCTCATCTTAAAAGCCATACAAGTCTCAGCCTTAACATGCCAGGCCTCCACTCCACCTGTTGTACCTTCTGGGCTTTATTTCCTGAAAGAGCTGACCTTGTTCACTAGCTCACCCTTCACTTCCTGGGCCAGGTCAGCCCAGCCTGTGCTGCCAGGACGATGCTCTCATTAATGGCCAGAGCCAGCAGACATCTTCAGACTACTCTTTCTAAACTGGACACCCCCTCTGAAGCCAGAAGTAGCAGTCTCAGCACTTAACTCTCTGGGCTTCTCCTCTGCATGTACCTGGGTGCTGTGATCTGGCTTGCCTACATGGTTCCCATGATACCTCTCTCTACTCTACCCTGGCCACTTTCCATGGTGCTCAGGGCCTCGTGTTGCAGCTGCCCTCACCACTGAAAGTAGGCTGGCCATGTTGTTTCCAGTGCAGTTGACTCTTCTTTTTTTTTTTTTTTTTTTTTTTTTTTGCTACTCAGCATTGAACCCAGGGCCGCTTTACCCCTGAGCTATATCCCCAGTCCTGCTACTTTTCATTGTAAATCAGGGACTCACTAAGTTGCTGTTGCTGGTCTCAAACCTGCCTCAGTGTCCCAAGACACTGGGATTACAGGTGTGTGCCACTGTGCCTGGTTGGACAGAAGCATCCTTGATGCCCTAAAATATTTCTGTCTTCGGATGCATCTCAGTGGGAGAATGTGTGCTTAGCATGTGCAAGGCCCTGAATTCTTTAGCCCCAGCACAAAGAAAAAAGAAAACTGAATAAATGAGGGAACGAACAAACAGAAGAATCAACATTTGGGGATAGAAGGAAAGAGAGAAGCCTGGTGCCCTGATCCCTCAAGATAAGGGGAAGAAGGAGAGGCAGCAGGAAGTTGAGCAGAAAATGGGGCAAGAAGAAGATGCCGCTGGATTTTGGTCCTGTGGAGTGGGAGGGTGTTTGAGACACAGAATTGGAGCAGGAGCCTCAGGGGTGGAGCCAGTGAGACAGGCTGGTCTGGGTGCCTCAGAGCTGTTGGATTCTAGTTGTGTGTGATAGGGTTCCATGTGGGGGGAAGAAGGTATTCAAGTTTACTGCTCAGTTCTTAGAAATTTATTAACTATCATTCCTTAAGCATTTTCTATACTTTATGTACAATCAGTATTTTCTATACATGATATATATCTAATCAAACATTCTTTCTCTAAGTTTAAAAATTCTTTGATTTTTTTATTTTTTTTATTTATTTTTTATGAATTTTTATTGTTGGTTGTTCAAAACATTACATAGTTCTTGATATATCATTTCTGCCATTAATGAATTTATTTCTTCTGTTACTAGGGATTGAACCCAGGGGTGCTTTAGCACCAAAGTTGCATCCCGAATCCTTACTATATTTTGTTTTGAGATAGGGTGTCACTAAATTGATGAGGGCCTTGCTAACTTGTTGAGGCTGGCCTTGAACTTTCGATCCTCCTGCCTCAGAATCCCAAGTCCCTGGGATTCCAGGTGTGCACCACTGCACCTGGTGGTAGACTCATTTCTTAAGTGCTGTGCAGGCCTTAAAGGAGGCAGAACCTAATAGAGGACAATGATTCATGTTGCTTTTTGGACATATTCCAGAGCTGTTCTGATGTGGAATCATCTTTCCTTCTGGTGAAGAGTGTTTGAAGATGAAAGTCTTCATGTGTAGGCCATCGGAGAGTTGGTGTAGATAGAAGTGCTGCTGGGCCACTTGTCATTATAACAGAGTATTTGCTACCTAAAGCTCATGAAGTTGGGGTGAAACTCAACCTGGTCTGGAAGGAGGAGGGGTCGAGGCTGACCAATGGACTCAGGGAAAAGAGAAAGTAGAATAAGGGAGAGGAGAAGCCAGTCAGTGTCCAGGGAAGGACATGACCTTTGAGCTTGACCTTTCCTGCTTTGTGTACTGAAGGTCTTCAGCTCAGATTTTCCTGGAAAATCTGATTTTTGACTAGGGAAATATGTCTGGGCATCCCTTGGTGCCACTGGCGTCCCAGATAGTGAAATTCAATGAAGGTAGAATTTTAGACAAAATCGAGAGGCAAGAGAGTAAAGTGGTGACACCATCTTTGGATCAGTTGAGCAGAACAGCACTACAAAGATCTTAAAAGGTACCTGGAAGAATGAGGTGAGAGGACAGGTGTGGCCAATAGAGACAGAGCAAGGATCCTGCAAAGGGAAGCACAAGGGGATGAGAGCCCTGAGAAGGTAGCAGAGGTGGGTGCTGGGTCAGCAGCATCTTGGAGAGCTGCTCAAAAGTGGGTCGAGGGAGGTCACGCTTCCTAGGATCCTGAGAAGGCAGGAGGTCCTGAGTCACTCTTGGAGCCTTGCCACGGGCCCAGGTTGAGCCCTGGCTTAACTGACCAACTTAGCAAGGGTCACTGGGAGATGCCTTGCCCAGTCCTGCTGATTCTGAGCTCCTGTTCCCTTCCTCATCTCCCTCCAGAACGATAACCCTTATAACCAGGGCTGCACAAGGAATTTCTACATCACGCTATGTGCATCCTTGGGACTCAAGTGAGTTGGTAAACCAAGGGCTCAAGTGGTGGACCCTGGGTTTGGTGGGGTGGGGTGAAGCTGGGTCTATTTCCCTGGTCCCTGTCCGCAGCTCCCTGGCTTTAACACTTCCTGTTTCTTTCCTTTGGAGTTTTCTCCAGGGCACTCTGGGAGTTCTGGGAATTTCACTCTTCCTTGGTGTTGTAGGTTCTTGCCCCAAGAAATGTGGTAGAGGGGAATGGCAGCCTGGATAAGGCTCCTTGATGAGAGCCCTGGGCTCTGTGCTTTCCCAGCTGAGGGGTGAGTGAGGTCAGGGAGACCAGGCCAAGGTGGGTAGTGACTCCTTGCATTTGGCCTGTTGCCTCCCAGGTACATGTCTGAGGCTGTTTGCCTTCAGATGGAGCAGGACACCAACTGGAGGCCAACCTGACATCATAAAGACCTCCTTGGGCCCAAGTCTGCAACTCAGGCCCCCCCAAGGTAAGTCCGCACCTTTATACAAGGAAAGGAGTATCAGGTGAGCTTTGAAACATGGGGGTCATGGGTTGCACATGTGGTGGGGGAAGCCCCCGATGTTGGGCTGGCCCTGAAGCTGAAGCCCTTGGAGGCTAAGGAGTGAAATTATGGACCTGGAGGGTGCAGGGTCCAGGTCACAGGGCTTCAGAGCACACCCAGGTGTCCCTGGATAGAGAAAGAGAAAAGACTGCACTGCTAACTAGCTGGTTGGCCCTGGGACAGTCCTTTACCTTCCTCAGCCATTAATGAGGTCTGAGACTAGTCCAGTAGCTTATCATGTGTTAAAGAAGATTCTTTATTTTTTTTAAATTGGAAATTTTTACTCAGTCCCATGTGAAACAGATGGAATGGAGCATTTGGAGTGCAGTGGGCTGGGTAACACCCAGTGCAACCCAATGGCCCTTGTAATGACTTGTGGTGCCAACCCTCTCCTTTTTCCTGCCTCCAGGAGCTGAGGGACTTGACTGTGAGCAGTGGGGTGGAGGTTAGGGAGAGCCCCAGGTACTGACTCTGTGTTTATCCTCCCATCAGCCCAGTGCTACAACATCCCACTAGGTGATGCCAGGATGTGAATGCTACACGGAGGTCTCTCGGGCCTGAGCACCCACTCAATCCCCTGTTGGGGTGCCATGACCTCCACAGTTATCTAATCCTTATAAAATATATTTTTTGTTGCTTTTTATTGCTTCTCTGCCTGTTTATTCTACGTTCAGAGAAGTGTATTTCTCTGTGGGTGTGGGGAGGCTATGAGGGCTGGGAGGCTGGGACAGAGCCCTCCTGGAAGGGAAGAAGATCTTTGCTCTCTGGAGACCCAAGCTCAGGAACCAACACTGTCTGGCTTTTTTGACCTTGGGCAAGACACTTAGGATTTCTCTCATTCTTAAAATATGGCAACGGTACTAATCACAGTGGCTGACCTGCTTGGCTTCCTGGCAAGGGCTGGAGATGAGAGGAGAGAAAACTGACCATCCTGGATAATATCAAGTGCACCTCAAACTACTCCACAAAATAGAAATGGAACTTATTTATTAGTAGTTTTAATTGTGTGTGCACATGTTTGTATTCTTTAGGATTGTGTGTGTGTGTGTGTGTTTTAGTGAGAGAGAGAGAGAGAGAGAGAGAGAGAGAGAGAGAGAGAAAGAGAGATTGATTGTGTGTGGTACTGAGGATCAAATCAAACCCAAAGCTTTAGGCATGGTAGGCAAGCGCTCCACCACTGAGTTACATCTCCAGCCCTTTTTTATTTTCAGACATGCTCTCACTAAATTGGCCAGGCTGGCCTCCAACTTGTGGTCCCCTTTCTCAGCCTCCCCGATAGTCTCCCAAGTTACAGGAGTTAACTGCCATGACTATCTTAGGGTTTTCTATATGCAAGATCTTTTCAACTGCAAGTGATTTCTTCTTTCTTTCTCACTTGGAGATTAAATATTTTTCTTGCCTAATTTCTGGGGCTGAAACATTTAATAAATATAAGATTTTTCATAAATGTCCTTCATAAGGTTGAGGAAATTACCTTTTATCTCTGTGTGTGTCCTTTTTAATTAGGGAAAGGTATTAGATTTTGTCAAATGCTTTTTCTGCACCCAATGATCATGTATGATATTTTTCTTCCACTATTAATGTGGTGTACTACAAATTGACATTTTCTCCTAGTTTTAGTGTTTAATAATTAATAGCTTGACAGTGTTTAATAATTAATATCTTGACTAACCAGGTCCAAGACACAAGCATACACTATGTTCAAGAAACTGGGGGGAAATTACTCTATAAACTAACTACATAGTATGTGATAAGAATGAGCATTATAATATAAAACCTTTCAACACATAGTAGTTAGCTGCAGGAAACCATTTTTAGCTTAGGAAAATGGTATTCCAAATTTCAGTGTAAACTACTAGCAAACTTCAATTCCTTGGTGTGGCAACTATCATTTCTGTTTTTAAACTCTTTCACCCCACCCTTAGTTATAAGGTCTGGAGTGGTTTTTTCCCAATCACAAGTGTGATTACCAATATTGTCCATCCTTACAATGATCTGATGAGACACGGTCTGACATGTATCTTGCATTCATTGCAAGAGCACCACCAAGGTGATCCTGCATGATGCTGGAGTCAGTCTTGGCCATCTCCCCAGTTTCCCGTTTGGTAATGATGTCTCAGACTACCACCTGTAAAACATTTTTGGGGGGCAATGTACTAGGGATTTAACAAGGAGATGATTTATCACTGAGATTTGTCCCCAGTCCTATTTATTTTTTATTGAGGCTCAGGGTCTCACTAAGTTGCTGAGGACCTGACTAAGTTGCTGAGCCTGGCCTCAAAATTATGGTCTTCCTGTCTCAGCCTCCAGAGTTGCTGGAATTATAGACACGTGCCATCATGCCCAACTATACTTTTAAATGTTGAATCATTTTTGCGTTTCTTGGATAAATTCCAGTGGCAATGATACATAATATTTTTAATATGCTGCTGAATTTAGGTTGTTTTGTTTTTTTAAATATTTATTTTTGAGTGTAGTTGAATGTAATACCTTAATTTCATTAATTTATTTTTATGTGATGCTGAGGATCGAACCTAAGGGCCTTGCACCTGCTAGGCAAGCACTGTACCGCTGAGCCACAATCGCGGCCCCAGTTGTTAGATTGTTTAAAAAAGATTTCTGTATTTTATACTCATAAAGTGTTGAGAGCCACAGCCGAAAGGGGCCCCAGCAAACTTCCAGTTGCCAGCAAACTTCCAGCTGCCAGCTGATGATTGGCTCACAGCAGCCCCAGCAAACTTCTAGCTGTCAACTGATTGGCTCCTCTGCACTGATGCTCATTGGGCTGTTTCCCTGCCCTTTCAGACCACGGAGCTGCTCATTGGAGGACTGTTTTTGGCTCTGCCCATGCGACCCAGCCAATCAGCCTCAAGAGCAGGAGGAGTGGGGGAGGTTGAGAGGCATGTTGGAAGCCGGTGGTGGCAGTTGGACTCTGAAGGTTTTTTCCTGAGGACCTGTTTTGTTTGACGTTTGTGGTTCTAAAAAATGTTTGTTTCTTTTGACAAGTGGCTGCTGAATTGTGCCCAGCCAGACTGCGGCAATAAAGGGTATTAGTCTTACTTTTCCACTGTGATGTCTTTGTTTGGCTTTAGTATCAGGGTAATATTGGTCCTGTAAGGTAAGGTGGGAATTGTTCCTTCCTCTTCTACTTTTTGGTAGAGTTTGAGAAGGAGTAGTGTCTATTTAAAGTTTTGGTAGAATTTACCAGGGAACCCATAGTTTTCTTTAGAAGAGCCTACTAACTTGTCAATCTTGTTGATTTTCCCCTTTACTACTTTTAGCTATTTAGTTATTGGGTTTTAACAATTTAAGTGCAATTCTAGTATCAGTTCTATTGACATTATGAAATACTGCCTCTGGCAAGAATTTCACTTTGTAATATAGTGTCATTGCAAAAATATTTTATGTTGCAGCTGAGATTGGTGGGAAAGGAAGATGCTAGTGTGTTATTGTTTTGCTTTGTTCAACCCCCAGTATAAATAAAAGAAAAAGAAAGACAAAAGATATTAAGTACTGGCCAGGATGTGGAGAAACTAGAATTCTTGTACAATGTTTGAAGGAATGTAAATTAATACAGTCATTATGGAAATCAGTATGGGAAGTTTCTTTAAAAATTAAAAATAGAGTTCAGTTGGTAGAGTGCTTGCCTTACATGCTCAAGGCCCTGGGTTCAATCCCCACCACCAATAAAAAAAAAAAAAAAAAAAAATTACCCTATGGTGCAGCCATCCCACTACTTGGTATATATCCAAAGGAAATGGCATCAGTGTATTAAGAGACATCTTCACCCCATGTTCATTTCAACACTATTCTCAGAACCAAGAAATGGGAAAAGCTGTGTCTATCAGTGGGTGAGTGGATAAGACAATGTGGTTTAGAAATATAAGGGGACACTTTAAAAAAAATAAGGAAATCCTGTCATTTGTGACAAATGAATGAGGCCAAAGGACATTTTACTGGGGGAAATAAACCAGGCACAGGGCAACCATCACAGAATCTCACCTACATGTGGAATCTATAAAAGCTGAACTCATAGAAACAGAGAGCAGAATGGTGACTGCCAGGGGCCAAGACTGGCTGGGCTGTGGATGGGGGAGATGCTGGTCACAGGAGACCAAATTGCACTTAGATGAGAGGGATGAGTTTAAGGGATCTATTGTGCAACATAATGACTACGGTCAATAATAACACAACAGAATGAGTACAGTTGATAGTTATATACACATGAAAATGATTCAGAGACTAGACTTTAAGGATTCTCACCACAAATAAGAATATGAAGTAATCTATATGTTAAATAGCTTGACTCAGACATTTTTCAAGTATACATGTTTCAAAATATGTTGTATGCCATACATATGTACAAATTGTTATAACTATTGTTATCATCATCGTCATCAGGGAATGAACCTAGGGTTGCTTAACCATTGAGTCACATCCCTAGCCCATTTTATTTTTTATGTTGAGACAGAATTATGTCATAAAGCCCACCATGGAAGTGAGGGAAACTGGGAGGATATTTAGTTGGGTAGATTGCTACCTCCTCCCTCAAACTGGAGTTCTGTTACAACAAAAAGGAAGAAGCGAAGCTAGGATAAGCAATGAGCACTGCCTATTTTTATTAGCACTGGGCCTGAAAGGGGGATAACCATCACCAAACATCTCCCCATAAACCATATTACATGGTCTCTGTATTAGCTGCTTTCTGTTGCTCTAACAAAATACCCAAGAATGGGTACTTTATAAAGAGATGGGGTTTATTCAACTCAAGAGTCCAACGTTTGGCAGCCCCTAAGACTGACCTTTGGGGACAGTGATCACAACATGGTGAATGGAATCATGGAGGGAGGACCTGCAAGGGGTAGAGACTGAATGGCCAGAAACTGGGGAGGATGAGTCTTGTTCTTTTTATAACAATCCCCTCTCACAGGAACTAACGGGGGCCCATGAGCAGTCCATTACTCCCTTCCAAGGGCCTCATCCCCAGTGGCCGAATTACCTCCCACTAGGCCCCACTTCTTGCAAGTTCTACCCACTCAACACTGCCGCACCGAGGACCTAGCCTCCAGCCTATGAACCTTTGGGGGACAAACTACATCCCATCCTCACAAGCTCTAACAAAGCCACCAGGGTAAGAGCAGGATGTCCCAGTCTACAAGTGTGTATGTGAGGGCAGAGGAGGGTTGATATCAGGGGGCACTGGAAGCAGCCAGAGCCCCCATTCCGGAACCTCTCTGATGTCACACTTGTAGTCATGGTACTCTGGGTGCCAACCCAGGAGAAGGAGCGGTTGGCTCTCATTTGTTTGAGAGCAGGCAGCGAAGCATGACTGCATCAAACGACTTATTGACCCCACCCCAACCCCCAGCCAGATCCTGGCTTTTATGGAGCCTTTGGGCTTGTGTGATTGTGGCAACCCTGGTGTCTCTGAGCACAGTATTCTTCACTTTCACGTGAGTCTCTGAGCCAGCTGTCGGGTTTCTCACCAAGAGACAGATGAGAAATAGACAGTGAGAGTGCAGAGGCAGGGAGGAGGTGGGAGGCCAGGAGGGGAAGGAGGATATTTAGTGAGAAGCACAGAGATGTGGGGAGCCTGAGGCTTTGGGAGGACTGTGGGAGGCTGGTAATGCTGGTGACACTTGGTGGAGGGAATGGGGTCTGTCTCCTTAAGCCTCCTGGGGGCTCCGGGTTGCCCCCGACTAGAACTGAGTCTGGCCCTGGTTTCAGATGCCGAGTCCTGGTGCAAAATGGAGAGTGGGTCTTTCCAGTGGCCTCAGGCCTTCTCTGCCTACTCAGTTTCTATAGCCTCATTTCCATGAACATTTCAGACCCAGGTGTCTTACACCGAGGTAAGGCCTCAGACCCCTGGGAGGGGGAGGTGGCACCCCAAGGGCTGGTGCCTACTCGGGTCTTTCTAAAGGGCTGACCCTACCTGTGGCCTCAGGATCCCTTCTTACCCTGTTATCATTACTTGGGCCCTGGCACTTCCTTTCCCAAGCCACTGAAGTGTGGGAACAACAGAATCCTGGAGGTTTTCCAGTTGCTTTAGAAGGGAGGACCGGGCAAGAGAGGCAGCAGGCTCTTCCAACCATGCAGTTCACCCTTCCTCCTTCCCATTTCACACCCGACTCCAAGCACTGATCACTATTCCAAAGAGGGGAGCGCCACGTAGAGCTCTTGTGGCTGGAAAGCCCTTCTCTCTGTCCACCCATCTGAGTGGTCAGCTTGCTCATCAGGGACAGGGATTCCCCTGCCCACCTCCTCCCCGCCTTCCTGTTGCCCAGTGATACTATGGGGGGCCCCGAGCATCAGAGTGATACAAGGGCCTCCTCCACTGCCCAAACCTCTTCCCATGCCAGGCGCCTTCGAGCAGGACCCTGAGGCTCTGTACAGGGCACGAGTGAATGGCAGGTTATACGACATGCCGTGGTGTCCCACCTGTTATTTTCACCGCCTGCCTCGAACCTTCCACTGCGAAAGTTGTGACATCTGTGTGGAAGTGAGTGTTCCCCCTCCCTGTCCATTCACCAACCCGTCCCCGGGCACCTGGCCAGGTCCAGGAACCTCACGACATGAGTGGGCCAGGGGTGGGTATGAGACCATCTTCCTGAACTGCTTCGAGTGGCATATATAGGTCATCACCTCAGTGTCTGCACCTGTCCAGGGAGCCTGGCCTTGCTTGCACAGGTGCTGACATGCAAAGGGCATCCCCTCTGTGCTGAGCCTGCTGGAGTCAGGGGGAGGAAAAGCAGTGACTGTCCCCTCTCCTGGCTTGCTGATACTAGATCCCCAGCCCTTTAGGCTGACTGCTGCCCTGTCCTGGGAATCTTCGCCTGTCTTGCTCTGGGTGTCCCAGTTGGAGGGTTTCCTGGGTTCTGAGTTCATTTCTCTGATGTGCCCACCCTGCTCGGGTTCACAAGTGCAGACAGCTGGTAGGGCAAGGGTGTTTATTTTCATCCTTATCCATCCTGCTCCAAGTGACACCAGGAAGGTTTTGTCTCTAAAGAACTCACGCAGGTCAGGTGACCTGATGAGCCATGGGGTCCTAACTGTGCTCTAACCATGGAAATGCCAGGTTCTCCCTGAGATGGGAACCGGTACGTAGGGTCAAGAGCAGGTGGCCTAGAGGGCTACGCTGGGAATCGGGGGTGATGGGCCTCAGGATTAGGGGGTGATGGAGGCCAGTCGGAACAGGACCCTGAGTTCTCATTCCTCTGTCCTAGGAGTTCGACCACCATTGCAGGTGGGTGAATAACTGTGTGGGACACCGAAACATCCGGCTCTACCTGCTACTCCTCGTGTCCCTGTGCCTCTATCTGGGTACTGTGCTGGCCACCTGCGTGCTTTTCATCATACGCAGGAGGCACGTGGCGCTTCTGGACCAAACCATGACGTATCCACACCGTCCTAAGGGCCCACACTGGGAAGAGCTGGTGTGGTGGGGAGGGAGGGGCAAACATCCGAGGAGAGGCGGGGTGACGGGGGAGGGGCTGACGTGGGCGGGGCTAGAGGGAGAAGTCACTTGGGAGGACCTGTGAAGGACATGTGGAAGGCCAGTGGGGTCAGGGAGATAGGCGGGGTAGGATGCCTATGGAGTTAAGAATCTAGGGGGGGCCACAGAGTAGGATAATGAAAGTTGAAAAGGGAAAGGTGGGAGGACAGTGTGGTGGAGTGAGGTTTCCCTTGGGTGTACTGGACTAACTGTCCAGTGCAGGGAGGGAGAGCTGGTGGGTTGTGCTAGCTGGGGCGGGAGGAAGGGAGGGAGGGAGGAGTCGGGTTGAAAGGCGGGGCCAGGGAGGAGCTCTTCCATGGCTTCCCTTCTTAGCCTGTGCACAGCATCCTAGTGGCTGTACCTGCTGGGGCCCTCCTGCTCCCTCTCATGCTGCAGTTGTTCAGCAAGGCAGTGGCAGTGGGCGCTGCCAGGCGACCCTATGAGGATCAGGTAAGTGGTCTGAGTGCCTGTGCCCTTGGCTGTGTGGAGGCATCTTGCACCTCTGCAATTTGGCACTTTGTGCGATTTCTCCACTGCTCTTGGCCCTGATGGTGCCTCATGAGTCCTTCCAGACCCACCTCTAAACATGCAGCTCAGATGCCTCTGTATGTGGCCATTCTCCCTCCTGGGTGCATAGCATTGAAAGCCTACTGTGTGCTGGGTGTGCTAGGGGGCAGTTATTTAAGGGATGGGTGTAGAAGTGAGTAAGTACATCATGCACTTGTGTTGATAAGCAACCAGCCATCCGAATAACACCAGGAGACACCCAGGAACACTCTGAGCGAGGGGTCAGTCCTGAGTGGTGTAGTAGACTGGAAGAAACTGGGAGTTTGGCGAAGCCCACGCTGTAGAGTAGAACATGCCACTCTCTGTGTCCTAGGTGTGCTTTTGGAGAGGCAGACAGGAGGGCACTGACTTTGAGAGGTACAATTTTGCAGAAAGGCACAGAAATCCAAAAGTAGGGTATTAACAGAATGATGGAGAAACGGATCTAGTTCAAGCACAAGTTGGCATGGGCAATGAGGTTGACTCCATGGGGGTCAAGATTAGAAAGGCCCAGAAAGCCAAGCATGCAATTTTTTTTGAAGAAGTGGAAACCTGGGAGCCATGGTAAATGTTGTAAAAATGTCATTTATGGAGGGGTAATTACAAACAGTAAAATTCACCCTTTTTAGTCTATAGTTAGGGATTTTGACAAATGACAGCATGTACTCTCCACCAAGATCAAGGTTAACCAGTTTCATTACCCCAGAAAATCCTTTTATCTCTTGCTGTCATTTTCTCTCCCTGAGTCCTTGTGGTTTTTCTTTTTTCAGAATCATGCATAAATGGCATTGTGGGCTTTCTAGTCTGGCCTCATTCACTGAGCACGATCCATTTGAGATTCATCTATGTAGTTGCTCATATCAGTAGTTTATTGTCTTTTGTTTCTGTGTAGTGTTGTATTTCCCTACAGATTTTTTAAACATTCACCAATTGAAGGATTTTTATTTTGCATCTAGTTTCTGGCAGTATTTTTGTTGGTTTTTTGTTTTGTTTTTGTACCAGGGATTGAACCCAGAGGTGCTTAACCACTGAGCAACAATCCCAGCCTCACCCCACTCCACCCCCAGCACCCTTATGTTTTCTTTTTGAAAAATTTTTCAAATCTTGAAAAAGGGTCTTACTAAGTTGCTTAAGGCCTTGCTAAGTTACTACGTTACTGAGTCTTTGAACTTGCCACCCTCTTGCCTTAGCCTCCCAAGCCATTACAGGCATGGGGAACTGTGCCCAGCCAGTTTTGGGCAGTTATAAATAAAGCTGCTACAACAACCATTGGTGCATAGACATGTGGACATAAGTTTTCATTTCTGTTGGGTAAATTGTTAAGGGTGGCATTGCTGAGTCATAAGGTAAACATGTGGGACTTTTTAGGAAACAACTGTACCATTTCTCCTTTCTACCAGTAATGAATGAGAATTCCAGATGCTCCACATCCTCACTAGCTTTTGACACTGTCATTTGTTACTATTCTTTTTTGTTTTCAAATTGTAGCCTTCTAATAACTGAATAGGGGTATCTCATTAGGGCTCCAGTCTGTATTTTCCTAATGACTAATGATGTTGAGCATATTTTCATGTTTTCTCAGCCATGGGTATATTGTTGGTGAAGTGTTTGCTCCAATCATTTGCCCATTTTTAAAAAATGTGTTGTTTTCTTATTGAGTTCAGGACTTCTCTGTACTGGATTCAGATCTATGTTTTGCAAATCTTTTCTTGCAATTCATGGCTGGTCATTTCATTTTCTTCATAGCATCTTCCATAGAGCAGGAGTCCTTAGTGTTGCTGTTTTTCCAGTACTGGGGATTGAATTGGGTGCTCGACCACTGAGCTTCTTCCTCAGCATTCATTGTTGTTCCCTCTGAATGGAACCTCATGTCCTGTGTGAGGAACAGTTTTATTGCTTTCTTTATCATCTGGGTGTCTTTATTGCTTTTTCTTTGAGCAACCACTAGCTATGATAGGAATGGGCATCTCTGCCATGGGATTCCTTTAGTATGGCAATCACTTGACTAAAGGCTCTTTCAGCAAGACTGGTGGCAGCATCCGGGGGGGAGGGGAAGCTACAGACCCCAAGACAGCTGAAAAGTCAGAGGATCCTCTCTGCTCATCACCTCCCATCCTTTTGGTCAGTACCCCACCACTACCATATGTGGTTCCCTCCCACCTGTGACTCCTGTGCTTGGCCCTTTTTCATCAGCCCTGTGGTCTGCCTGTTTTCTCTCTCCAGCTTCACTCCATCATTGAGTTGGCCTGGCAGCCTTTTCCCTTCCTCTGTCCTGTGGTTTTTCCAGCCCCAGGTCAGGCCATAGGCCATTGCCCTTCCTCCTCTGCTCAGAATGAGGCCCTCCAAGTCCAGGATCCCCAAGTCTCAAGGGACCTAAATGTGGTCTGCACTCTAAGATTCACCAGACAGGACTCCTTTCTATTATTGGCAGCACTAATTATAGGCACTGATCCCATGGTCCAACTTTCATTCCCACCATACTCCATTCCCTGACTGCAAATCCTCCTAGAGTCACTTTCTTGGTGGTTGGTGGCAAAGACTCTGGTGAAGACCACATAAGTAAAAATCACAGCTATAGAACTGACCAGCAGGGAGACCCTTGGGTATGCTACTTAGCCCCTGGTCACTCAATTTCCCTATCTGTAAAACAGGGAATTGTGGGTTAATTCATGTAAACCACATAGAACAGTGGTTGGTACCAGAAAGTGCCCTGTGTGCTGCTATTCCTATTACTACCGTTCCTTCCCGTAGTCATCTACACATGTTTGTGCCTCATCTTAAAAGCCATACAAGTCTCAGCCTTAACATGCCAGGCCTCCACTCCACCTGTTGTACCTTCTGGGCTTTATTTCCTGAAAGAGCTGACCTTGTTCACTAGCTCACCCTTCACTTCCTGGGCCAGGTCAGCCCAGCCCGTGCTGCCAGGACGATGCTCTCATTAATGGCCAGAGCCAGCAGACATCTTCAGACTACTCTTTCTAAACTGGACACCCCCTCTGAAGCCAGAAGTAGCTGTCTCAGCACTTAACTCTCTGGGCTTCTCCTCTGCATGTACCTGGGTGCTGTGATCTGGGTTGCCTACATGGTTCCCATGATACCTCTCTCTACTCTACCCTGGCCACTTTCCATGGTGCTCAGGGCCTTGTGTTGCAGCTGCCCTCACCACTGAAAGTAGGCTGGCCATGTTGTTTGCAGGGTGTTTTCCATCCCCAGTGCAGTTGACTCTTCTTTTTTTTTTTTTTTTTGCTACTCAGAATTGAACCCAGGGCCGCTTTACCCCTGAGCTATATCCCCAGTCCTGCTACTTTTCATTGTAAATCAGGGACTCACTAAGTTGCTGAGGCTGGTCTCAAACCTGCCTCAGTGTCCCAAGACACTGGGATTACAGGTGTGTGCCACTGTGCCTGGTTGGACAGAAGCATCCTTGATGCCCTAAAATATTTCTGTCTTCGGGTGCATCTCAGTGGGAGAATGTGTGCTTAGCATGTGCAAGGCCCTGAATTCTTTAGCCGCAGCACAAAGAAAAAAGAAAACTGAATAAATGAGGGAACGAACAAACAGAAGAATCAACATTTGGGGACAGAAGGAAAGAGAGAAGCCTGGTGCCCTGATCCCTCAAGATAAGGGGAAGAAGGAGAGGCAGCAGGAAGTTGGGCAGAAAATGGGGCAAGAAGAAGATGCCGCTGGATTTTGGTCCTGTGGAGTGGGAGGGTGTTTGAGACACAGAATTGGAGCAGGAGCCTCAGGAGTGGAGCCAGTGAGAGAGGCTGGTCTGGGTGCCTCAGAGCTGTTGGATTCTAGTTGTGTGTGATAGGGTTCCATGTGGGGGGAAGAAGGTATTCAAATTTACTGCTCAGTTCTTAGAAATTTATTAACTATCATTCCTTAAGCATTTTCTATACTTTATGTACAATCAGTATTTTCTATACATGATATATATCTAATCAAACATTCTTTCTCCAAGTTTAAAAATTCTTTGATTTTTTAATTTTTATTTATTTATTTTTTATTAATTTTTATTGTTGGTTGTTCAAAACATTACATAGTTCTTGATATATCATTTCTGCCATTAATGAATTTATTTCTTCTGGTACTAGGGATTGAACCCAGGGGTGCTTTAGCACCAAAGTTGCATCCCTAATCCTTACTATATTTTGTTTTGAGATAGGGTGTCACTAAATTGTTGAGGGCCTTGCTAACTTGTTGAGGCTGGCCTTGAACTTTCGATCCTCCAGCCTCAGAATCCCAAGTCCCTGGGATTCCAGGTGTGCACCACTGCACCTGGTGGTATACTCATTTCTTAAGTGCTGTGCAGGCCTTAAAGGAGGCAGAACCTAATAGAGGACAATGATTCATGTTGCTTTTTGGACATATTCCAGAGCTGTTCTGATGTGGAATCATCTTTCCTTCTGGTGAAGAGTGTTTGAAGATGAAAGTCTTCATGTGTAGGCCATCGGAGAGTTGGTGTAGATAGAAGTGCTGCTGGGCCACTTGTCATTATAACAGAGTATTTGCTACCTAAAGCTCATGAAGTTGGGATGAAACTCAACCTGGTCTGGAAGGAGGAGGGGTCGAGGCTGACCAATGGACTCAGGGAAAAGAGAAAGTAGAATAAGGGAGAGGAGAAGCCAGTCAGTGTCCAGGGAAGGACATGACCTTTGAGCTTGACCTTTCCTGCTTTGTGTACTGAAGGTCTTCAGCTCAGATTTTCCTGGAAAATCTGATTTTTGACTAGGGAAATATGTCTGGGCATCCCTTGGTGCCACTGGCGTCCCAGATAGTGAAATTCAATGAAGGTAGAATTTTAGACAAAATCGAGAGGCAAGAGAGTAAAGTGGTGACACCATCTTTGGATCAGTTGAGCAGAACAGCACTACAAAGATCTTAAAAGGTACCTAAAAGAATGAGGTGAGAGGACAGGTGTGGCCAATAGAGACAGAGCAAGGATCCTGCAAAGGGAAGCACAAGGGGATGAGAGCCCTGAGAAGGTAGCAGAGGTGGGTGCTGGGTCAGCAGCATCTTGGAGAGCTGCTCACAAGTGGGTCGAGGGAGGTCACGCTTCCTAGGATCCTGAGAAGGCAGGAGGTCCTGAGTCACTCTTGGAGCCTTGCCACGGGCCCAGGTTGAGCCCTGGCTTAACTGACCAACTTAGCAAGGGTCACTGGGAGATGCCTTGCCCAGTCCTGCTGATTCTGAGCTCCTGTTCCCTTCCTCATCTCCCTCCAGAACGATAACCCTTATAACCAGGGCTGCACAAGGAATTTCTACATCACGCTATGTGCATCCTTGGGACCCAAGTGAGTTGGTAAACCAATGGCTCAAGTGGTGGACCCTGGGTTTGGTGGGGTGGGGTGAAGCTGGGTCTATTTCCCTGGTCCCTGTCCGCAGCTCCCTGGCTTTAACACTTCCTGTTTCTTTCCTTTGGAGTTTTCTCCAGGGCACTCTGGGAGTTTCTGGGAATTTCACTCTTCTTTGGTGTTGTAGGTTCTTGCCCCAAGAAATGTGGTAGAGGGGAATGGCAGCCTGGATAAGGCTCCTTGATGAGAGCCCTGGGCTCTGTGCTTTCCCAGCTGAGGGGTGAGTGAGGTCAGGGAGACCAGGCCAAGGTGGGTAGTGACTCCTTGCATTTGGCCTGTTGCCTCCCAGGTACATGTCTGAGGCTGTTTGCCTTCAGATGGAGCAGGACACCAACTGGAGGCCAACCTGACATCATAAAGACCTCCTTGGGCCCAGGTCTGCAACTCAGGCCCCCCCAAGGTAAGTCCACACCTTTATACAAGGAAAGGAGTATCAGGTGAGCTTTGAAACATGGGGGTCATGGGTTGCACATGTGGTGGGGGAAGCCCCCGATGTTGGGCTGGCCCTGAAGCTGAAGCCCTTGGAGCCTAAGGAGTGAAATTATGGACCTGGAGGGTGCAGGGTCCAGGTCACAGGGCTTCAGAGCACACCCAGGTGTCCCTGGATAGAGAAAGAGAAAAGACTGCACTGCTAACTAGCTGGTTGGCCCTGGGACAGTCCTTTACCTTCCTCAGCCATTAATGAGGTCTGAGACTAGTCCAGTAGCTTATCATGTGTTAAAGAAGATTCTTTATTTTTTTTAAATTGGAAATTTTTACTCAGTCCCATGTGAAACAGATGGAATGGAGCATTTGGAGTGCAGTGGGCTGGGTAACACCCAGTGCAACCCAATGGCCCTTGTAATGACTTGTGGTGCCAACCCTCTCCTTTTTCCTGCCTCCAGGAGCTGAGGGACTTGACTGTGAGCAGTGGGGTGGAGGTTAGGGAGAGCCCCAGGTACTGACTCTGTGTTTATCCTCCCATCAGCCCAGTGCTACAACATCCCACCAGGTGATGCCAGGATGTGAATGCTACACGGAGGTCTCTCGGGCCTGAGCACCCACTCAATCCCCTGTTGGGATGCCATGACCTCCACAGTTATCTAATCCTTATAAAATATATTTTTTGTTGCTTTTTATTGCTTCTCTGCCTGTTTATTCTACGTTCAGAGAAGTGTATTTCTCTGTGGGTGTGGGGAGGCTATGAGGGCTGGGAGGCTGGGACAGAGCCCTCCTGGAAGGGAAGAAGATCTTTGCTCTCTGGAGACCCAAGCTCAGGAACCAACACTGTCTGGCTTTTTTGACCTTGGGCAAGACACTTAGGATTTCTCTCATTCTTAAAATATGGCAACGGTACTAATCACAGTGGCTGACCTGCTTGGCTTCCTGGCAAGGGCTGGAGATGAGAGGAGAGAAAACTGACCATCCTGGATAATACCAAGTGCACCTCAAACTACTCCACGAAATAGAAATGGAACTTATTTATTAGTAGTTTTAATTGTGTGTGCACATGTGTGTATTCTTTAGGATTGTGTGTGTGTGTGTGTGTGTGTTAGTGTGAGAGAGAGAGAGAGAGAGAGAAAGAGAGATTGATTGTGTGTGGTACTGAGGATCAAATCAAACCCAAAGCTTTAGGCATGGTAGGCAAGCGCTCCACCACTGAGTTACATCTCCAGCCCTTTTTTATTTTCAGACATGCTCTCACTAAATTGGCCAGGCTGGCCTCCAACTTGTGGTCCCCTTTCTCAGCCTCCCCGAGTGTCTCCCAAGTTACAGGAGTTAACTGCCATGACTATCTTAGGGTTTTCTATATGCAAGATTTTTTCAACTGCAAGTGATTTCTTCTTTCTTTCTCACTTGGAGATTAAATATTTTTCTTGCCTAATTTCTGGGGCTAAAACATTTAATAAATATACGCTTTTTCATAAATGTCCTTCATAAGTTTGAGGAAATTACCTTTTATCTCTGTGTGTGTCCTTTTTATTAGGGAAAGGTATTAGATTTTGTCAAATGCTTTTTCTGCACCCAATGATCATGTATGATATTTTTCTTCCACTATTAATGTGGTGTACTACAAATTGACATTTTCTCCAAGTTTTAGTGTTTAATAATTAATAGCTTGACAGTGTTTAATAATTAATATCTTGACTAACCAGGTCCAAGACACAAGCATACACTATGTTGAAGAAACTGGGGAGAAATTACTCTATAAACTAACTACATAGTATGTGATAAGAATGAGCATTATAATATAAAACCTTTCAACACATAATAGTTAGCTGCAGGAAACCATTTTTAGCTTAGGAAAATGGTATTCCAAATTTCAGTGTAAACTACTAGCAAACTTCAATTCCTTGGTGTGGCAACTATCATTTCTGTTTTTAAACTCTTTCACCCCACCCTGAGTTATAAGGTCTGGAGTGGTTTTTTCCCAATCACAAGTGTGATTACCAATATTGTCCATCCTTACAATGATCTGATGAGACACGGTCTGACATGTATCTTGCATTCATTGCAAGAGCACCACCAAGGTGATCCTGCATGATGCTGGAGTCAGTCTTGGCCATCTCCCCAGTTTCCCGTTTGGTAATGATGTCTCAGACTACCACCTGTAAAACATTTTTGGAGGGCAATGTACTAGGGATTTAACAAGGAGATGATTTATCACTGAGATTTGTCCCCAGTCCTATTTATTTTTTATTGAGGCTCAGGGTCTCACTAAGTTGCTGAGGACCTGACTAAGTTGCTGAGCCTGGCCTCAAAATTATGGTCTTCCTGTCTCAGCCTCCAGAGCTGCTGGAATTATAGACACGTGCCATCATGCCCAACTATACTTTTAAATGTTGAATCATTTTTGCGTTTCTTGGATAAATTCCAGTGGCAATGATACATAATATTTTTAATATGCTGCTGAATTTAGGTTGTTGAGTTTTTTTAAATATTTATTTTTGAGTTGTAGTTGAACGCAATACCTTTATTTCATTAATTTATTTTTATGTGATGCTGAGGATCGAACCTAAGGGCCTTGCACCTGCTAGGCAAGCACTGTACCGCTGAGCCACAATCGCGGCCCCAGTTGTTAGATTGTTTAAAAAAGATTTCTGTATTTAATACTCATAAAGTGTTGAGAGCCACAGCCGAAAGGGGCCCCAGCAAACTTCCAGTTGCCAGCAAACTTCCAGCTGCCAGCTGATGATTGGCTCACAGTGGCCCCAGCAAACTTCTAGCTGTCAACTGATTGGCTCCTCTGCGGTGATGCTCATTGGGCTGTTTCCCTGCCCTTTCAGACCACGGAGCTGCTCATTGGAGGACTGTTTTTGGCTCTGCCCACGCGACCCAGCCAATCAGCCTCAAGAGCAGGAGGAGTGGGGGAGGTTGAGAGGCATGTTGGAAGCAGGTGGTGGCAGTTGGACTCTGAAGGTTTTTTCCTGAGGACCTGTTTTGTTTGACGTTTGTGGTTCTAAAAAATGTTTGTTTCTTTTGACAAGTGGCTGCTGAATTGTGCCCAGCCAGACTGCGGCAATAAAGGGTATTAGTCTTACTTTTCCACTGTGATGTCTTTGTTTGGCTTTAGTATCAGGGTAATATTGGTCCTGTAAGGTAAGGTGGGAATTGTTCCTTCCTCTTCTACTTTTTGGTAGAGTTTGAGAAGGAGTAGTGTCTATTTACAGTTTTGGTAGAATTTACCAGGGAACCCATAGTTTTCTTTAGAAGAGCCTACTAACTTGTCAATCTTGTTGATTTTCCCCTTTACTACTTTTAGCTATTTAGTTATTGGGTTTTAACAATTTAAGTGCAATTCTAGTATCAGTTCTATTGACATTATGAAATACTGCCTCTGGCAAGAATTTCACTTTGTAATATATTGTCATTGCAAAAATATTTTATGTTGCAGCTGAGATTGGCGGGAAAGGAAGATGCTAGTGTGTTATTGTTTTGCTTTGTTCAACCCCCAGTATAAATAAAAGAAAAAGAAAGACAATAGATATTAAGTACTGGCCAGGATGTGGAGAAACTAGAATTCTTGTACAATGTTTGAAGGAATGTAAATTAATACAGTCATTATGGAAATCAGTATGGGAAGTTTCTTTAAAAATTATAAATAGAGTTCAGTTGGTAGAGTGCTTGCCTTACATGCTCAAGGCCCTGGGTTCAATCCCCACCACCAATAAAAAAAAAAAAAAAAAAAAAATTACCCTATGCTGCAGCCATCCCACTACTTGGTATATATCTATCCAAAGGAAATGGCATCAGTGTATTAAGAGACATCTTCACCCCATGTTCATTTCAGCACTATTCTCAGAACCAAGAAATGGGAAAAGCTGTGTCTATCAGTGGGTGAGTGGATACAGACAATGTGGTTTAGAAATATAAGGGGACACTTTAAAAAAAATAAGGAAATCCTGTCATTTGTGACAAATGAATGAGGCCAAAGGACATTTTACTGGGGGAAATAAACCAGACACAGGGCAACCATCACAGAATCTCACCTACATGTGGAATCTATAAAAGCTGAACTCATAGAAACAGAGAGCAGAATGGTGACTGCCAGGGGCCCAAGACTGGCTGGGCTGTGGATGGGGGAGATGCTGGTCACAGGAGACCAAATTGCACTTAGATGAGAGGGATGAGTTTAAGGGATCTATTGTGCAATATAATGACTACAGTCAATAATAACAAAACAGAATGAGTACAGTTGATAGTTATATACACATGAAAATGATTCAGAGAGTAGACTTTAAGGGTTCTCACCACGAATAAGAATATGAAGTAATCTATATGTTAAATAGCTTGACTCAGGCATTTTTCAAGTATACATGTTTCAAAATATGTTGTATGCCATACATATGTATAAATTGTTATAATTATTGTTATCATCATCATCATCAGGGAATGAACCTAGGGTTGCTTAACCATTGAGTCACATCCCTAGCCCATTTTATTTTTTATGTTGAGACAGAATTATGTCATAAAGCCCACCATGGAAGTGAGGGAAACTGGGAGGATATTTAGTTGGGTAGATTGCTACCTCCTCCCTCAAACTGGAGTTCTGTTACAACAAAAAGGAAGAAGCGGAGCTAGGATAAGCAATGAGCACTGCCTATTTTTATTAGCACTGGGCCTGAAAGGGGGATAACCATCACCAAACGTCTCCCCATAAACCTATTACATGGTCTCTGTATTAGCTGCTTTCTTTTGCTCTAACAAAATACCCAAGAATGGGTACTTTATAAAGAGATGGGGTTTATTCAACTCAAGAGTCCAACGTTTGGCAGCCCCTAAGACTGACCTTTGGGGACAGTGATCACAACATGGTGAATGGAATCATGGAGGGAGGACCTGCAAGGGGTAGAGACTGAATGGCCAGAAACTGGGGAGGATGAGTCTTGTTCTTTTTATAACAATCCCCTCTCACAGGAACTAACGGGGGCCCATGAGCAGTCCATTACTCCCTTCCAAGGGCCTCATCCCCAGTGGCCGAATTACCTCCCACTAGGCCCCACTTCTTGCAAGTTCTACCCACTCAACACTGCCGCACCGAGGACCTAGCCTCCAGCCTATGAACCTTTGGGGGACAAACTACATCCCATCCTCACAAGCTCTAACAAAGCCACCAGGGTAAGAGCAGGATGTCCCAGTCTACAAGTGTGTATGTGAGGGCAGAGGAGGGTTGATATCAGGGGGCACTGGAAGCAGCCAGAGCCCCCATTCCGGAACCTCTCTGATGTCACACTTGTAGTCATGGTACTCTGGGTGCCAACCCAGGAGAAGGAGCGGTTGGCTCTCATTTGTTTGAGAGCAGGCAGCGAAGCATGACTGCATCAAACGACTTATTGACCCCACCCCAACCCCCAGCCAGATCCTGGCTTTTATCGAGCCTTTGGGCTTGTGTGATTGTGGCAACCCTGGTGTCTCTGAGCACAGTATTCTTCACTTTCACGTGAGTCTCTGAGCCAGCTGTCGGGTTTCTCACCAAGAGACAGATGAGAAATAGACAGTGAGAGTGCAGAGGCAGGGAGGAGGTGGGAGGCCAGGAGGGGAAGGAGGATATTTAGTGAGAAGCACAGAGATGTGGGGAGCCTGAGGCTTTGGGAGGACTGTGGGAGGCTGGTAATGCTGGTGACACTTGGTGGAGGGAATGGGGTCTGTCTCCTTAAGCCTCCTGGGGGCTCCGGGTTGCCCCCGACTAGAACTGAGTCTGGCCCTGGTTTCAGATGCCGAGTCCTGGTGCAAAATGGAGAGTGGGTCTTTCCAGTGGCCTCAGGCCTTCTCTGCCTACTCAGTTTCTATAGCCTCATTTCCATGAACATTTCAGACCCAGGTGTCTTACACCGAGGTAAGGCCTCAGACCCCTGGGAGGGGGAGGTGGCACCCCAAGGGCTGGTGCCTACTCGGGTCTTTCTAAAGGGCTGACCCTACCTGTGGCCTCAGGATCCCTTCTTACCCTGTTATCATTACTTGGGCCCTGGCACTTCATTTCCCAAGCCACTGAAGTGTGGGAACAACAGAATCCTGGAGGTTTTCCAGTTGCTTTAGAAGGGAGGACCGGGCAAGAGAGGCAGCAGGCAATTCCAACCATGCAGTTCACCCTTCCTCCATCCCATTTCACACCCGACTCCAAGCACTGATCACTATTCCAAAGAGGGGAGCGCCACGTAGAGCTCTTGTGGCTGGAAAGCCCTTCTCTCTGTCCACCCATCTGAGTGGTCAGCTTGCTCATCAGGGACCGGGACTCCCCTGCCCACCTCCTCCCCGCCTTCCTGTTGCCCAGTGATACTATGGGGGGCCCCGAGCATCAGAGTGATACAAGGGCCTCCTCCACTGCCCAAACCTCTTCCCATGCCAGGCGCCTTCGAGCAGGACCCTGAGGCTCTGTACAGGGCACGAGTGAATGGCAGGTTATACGACATGCCGTGGTGTCCCACCTGTTATTTTCACCGCCTGCCTCGAACCTTCCACTGCGAAAGTTGTGACATCTGTGTGGAAGTGAGTGTTCCCCCTCCCTGTCCATTCACCAACCCGTCCCCGGGCACCTGGCCAGGTCCAGGAACCTCACGACATGAGTGGGCCAGGGGTGGGTATGAGACCATCTTCCTGAACTGCTTCGAGTGGCATATATAGGTCATCACCTCAGTGTCTGCACCTGTCCAGGGAGCCTGGCCTTGCTTGCACAGGTGCTGACATGCAAAGGGCATCCCCTCTGTGCTGAGCCTGCTGGAGTCAGGGGGAGGAAAAGCAGTGACTGTCCCCTCTCCTGGCTTGCTGATACTAGATCCCCAGCCCTTTAGGCTGACTGCTGCCCTGTCCTGGGAATCTTCGCCTGTCTTGCTCTGGGTGTCCCAGTTGGAGGGTTTCCTGGGTTCTGAGTTCATTTCTCTGATGTGCCCACCCTGCTCGGGTTCACAAGTGCAGACAGCTGGTAGGGCAAGGGTGTTTATTTTCATCCTTATCCATCCTGCTCCAAGTGACACCAGGAAGGTTTTGTCTCTAAAGAACTCACGCAGGTCAGGTGACCTGATGAGCCATGGGGTCCTAACTGTGCTCTAACCATGGAAATGCCAGGTTCTCCCTGAGATGGGAACCGGTACGTAGGGTCAAGAGCAGGTGGCCTAGAGGGCTACGCTGGGAATCGGGGGTGATGGGCCTCAGGATTAGGGGGTGATGGAGGCCAGTCGGAACAGGACCCTGAGTTCTCATTCCTCTGTCCTAGGAGTTCGACCACCATTGCAGGTGGGTGAATAACTGTGTGGGACACCGAAACATCCGGCTCTACCTGCTACTCCTCGTGTCCCTGTGCCTCTATCTGGGTACTGTGCTGGCCACCTGTGTGCTTTTCATCATACGCAGGAGGCACGTGGCGCTTCTGGACCAAACCATGACGTATCCACACCGTCCTAAGGGCCCACACTGGGAAGAGCTGGTGTGGTGGGGAGGGAGGGGCAAACATCCGAGGAGAGGCGGGGTGACGGGGGAGGGGCTGACGTGGGCGGGGCTAGAGGGAGAAGTCACTTGGGAGGACCTGTGAAGGACATGTGGAAGGCCAGTGGGGTCAGGGAGATAGGCGGGGTAGGATGCCTATGGAGTTAAGAATCTAGGGGGGGCCACAGAGTAGGATAATGAAAGTTGAAAAGGGAAAGGTGGGAGGACAGTGTGGTGGAGTGAGGTTTCCCTTGGGTGTACTGGACTAACTGTCCAGTGCAGGGAGGGAGAGCTGGTGGGTTGTGCTAGCTGGGGCGGGAGGAAGGGAGGGAGGGAGGAGTCCGGTTGAAAGGCGGGGCCAGGGAGGAGCTCTTCCATGGCTTCCCTTCTTAGCCTGTGCACAGCATCCTAGTGGCTGTACCTGCTGGGGCCCTCCTGCTCCCTCTCATGCTGCAGTTGTTCAGCAAGGCAGTGGCAGTGGGCGCTGCCAGGCGACCCTATGAGGATCAGGTAAGTGGTCTGAGTGCCTGTGCCCTTGGCTGTGTGGAGGCATCTTGCACCTCTGCAATTTGGCACTTTGTGCGATTTCTCCACTGCCCTTGGCCCTGATGGTGCCTCATGAGTCCTTCCAGACCCACCTCTAAACATGCAGCTCAGATGCCTCTGTATGTGGCCATTCTCCCTCCTGGGTGCATAGCATTGAAAGCCTACTGTGTGCTGGGTGTGCTAGGGGGCAGTTATTTAAGGGATGGGTGTAGAAGTGAGTAAGTACATCATGCACTTGTGTTGATAAGCAACCAGCCATCCGAATAACACCAGGAGACACCCAGGAACACTCTGAGCGAGGGGTCAGTCCTGAGTGGTGTAGTAGACTGGAAGAAACTGGGAGTTTGGCGAAGCCCACGCTGTAGAGTAGAACATGCCACTCTCTGTGTCCTAGGTGTGCTTTTGGAGAGGCAGACAGGAGGGCACTGACTTTGAGAGGTACAATTTTGCAGAAAGGCACAGAAATCCAAAAGTAGGGTATTAACAGAATGATGGAGAAACGGATCTAGTTCAAGCACAAGTTGGCATGGGCAATGAGGTTGACTCCATGGGGGTCAAGATTAGAAAGGCCCAGAAAGCCAAGCATGCAATTTTTTTTGAAGAAGTGGAAACCTGGGAGCCATGGTAAATGTTGTAAAAATGTCATTTATGGAGGGGTAATTACAAACAGTAAAATTCACCCTTTTTAGTCTATAGTTAGGGATTTTGACAAATGACAGCATGTACTCTCCACCAAGATCAAGGTTAACCAGTTTCATTACCCCAGAAAATCCTTTTATCTCTTGCTGTCATTTTCTCTCCCTGAGTCCTTGTGGTTTTTCTTTTTTCAGAATCATGCATAAATGGCATTGTGGGCTTTCTAGTCTGGCCTCATTCACTGAGCACGATCCATTTGAGATTCATCTATGTAGTTGCTCATATCAGTAGTTTATTGTCTTTTGTTTCTGTGTAGTGTTGTATTTCCCTACAGATTTTTTAAACATTCACCAATTGAAGGATTTTTATTTTGCATCTAGTTTCTGGCAGTATTTTTGTTGGTTTTTTGTTTTGTTTTTGTACCAGGGATTGAACCCAGAGGTGCTTAACCACTGAGCAACAATCCCAGCCTCACCCCACTCCACCCCCAGCACCCTTATGTTTTCTTTTTGAAAAATTTTTCAAATCTTGAAAAAGGGTCTTACTAAGTTGCTTAAGGCCTTGCTAAGTTACTACGTTACTGAGTCTTTGAACTTGCCACCCTCTTGCCTTAGCCTCCCAAGCCATTACAGGCATGGGGAACTGTGCCCAGCCAGTTTTGGGCAGTTATAAATAAAGCTGCTACAACAACCATTGGTGCATAGACATGTGGACATAAGTTTTCATTTCTGTTGGGTAAATTGTTAAGGGTGGCATTGCTGAGTCATAAGGTAAACATGTGGGACTTTTTAGGAAACAACTGTACCATTTCTCCTTTCTACCAGTAATGAATGAGAATTCCAGATGCTCCACATCCTCACTAGCTTTTGACACTGTCATTTGTTACTATTCTTTTTTGTTTTCAAATTGTAGCCTTCTAATAACTGAATAGGGGTATCTCATTAGGGCTCCAGTCTGTATTTTCCTAATGACTAATGATGTTGAGCATATTTTCATGTTTTCTCAGCCATGGGTATATTGTTGGTGAAGTGTTTGCTCCAATCATTTGCCCATTTTTAAAAAATGTGTTGTTTTCTTATTGAGTTCAGGACTTCTCTGTACTGGATTCAGATCTATGTTTTGCAAATCTTTTCTTGCAATTCATGGCTGGTCATTTCATTTTCTTCATAGCATCTTCCATAGAGCAGGAGTCCTTAGTGTTGCTGTTTTTCCAGTACTGGGGATTGAATTGGGTGCTCGACCACTGAGCTTCTTCCTCAGCATTCATTGTTGTTCCCTCTGAATGGAACCTCATGTCCTGTGTGAGGAACAGTTTTATTGCTTTCTTTATCATCTGGGTGTCTTTATTGCTTTTTCTTTGAGCAACCACTAGCTATGATAGGAATGGGCATCTCTGCCATGGGATTCCTTTAGTATGGCAATCACTTGACTAAAGGCTCTTTCAGCAAGACTGGTGGCAGCATCCGGGGGGGAGGGGAAGCTACAGACCCCAAGACAGCTGAAAAGTCAGAGGATCCTCTCTGCTCATCACCTCCCATCCTTTTGGTCAGTACCCCACCACTACCATATGTGGTTCCCTCCCACCTGTGACTCCTGTGCTTGGCCCTTTTTCATCAGCCCTGTGGTCTGCCTGTTTTCTCTCTCCAGCTTCACTCCATCATTGAGTTGGCCTGGCAGCCTTTTCCCTTCCTCTGTCCTGTGGTTTTTCCAGCCCCAGGTCAGGCCATAGGCCATTGCCCTTCCTCCTCTGCTCAGAATGAGGCCCTCCAAGTCCAGGATCCCCAAGTCTCAAGGGACCTAAATGTGGTCTGCACTCTAAGATTCACCAGACAGGACTCCTTTCTATTATTGGCAGCACTAATTATAGGCACTGATCCCATGGTCCAACTTTCATTCCCACCATACTCCATTCCCTGACTGCAAATCCTCCTAGAGTCACTTTCTTGGTGGTTGGTGGCAAAGACTCTGGTGAAGACCACATAAGTAAAAATCACAGCTATAGAACTGACCAGCAGGGAGACCCTTGGGTATGCTACTTAGCCCCTGGTCACTCAATTTCCCTATCTGTAAAACAGGGAATTGTGGGTTAATTCATGTAAACCACACAGAACAGTGGTTGGTACCAGAAAGTGCCCTGTGTGCTGCTATTTTTATTACTACCGTTCCTTCCCGTGGTCATCTACACATGTTTGTGCCTCATCTTAAAAGCCATACAAGTCTCAGCCTTAACATGCCAGGCCTCCACTCCACCTGTTGTACCTTCTGGGCTTTATTTCCTGAAAGAGCTGACCTTGTTCACTAGCTCACCCTTCACTTCCTGGGCCAGGTCAGCCCAGCCCGTGCTGCCAGGACGATGCTCTCATTAATGGCCAGAGCCAGCAGACATCTTCAGACTACTCTTTCTAAACTGGACACCCCCTCTGAAGCCAGAAGTAGCTGTCTCAGCACTTAACTCTCTGGGCTTCTCCTCTGCATGTACCTGGGTGCTGTGATCTGGGTTGCCTACATGGTTCCCATGATACCTCTCTCTACTCTACCCTGGCCACTTTCCATGGTGCACAGGGCCTCGTGTTGCAGCTGCCCTCACCACTGAAAATAGGCTGGCCATGTTGTTTGCAGGGTGTTTTCCATCCCCAGTGCAGTTGTCTCTTCTTTTTTTTTTTTTTTTTTTTTTTTGCTACTCAGCATTGAACCCAGGGCCGCTTTACCCCTGAGCTATATCCCCAGTCCTGCTACTTTTCATTGTAAATCAGGGACTCACTAAGTTGCTGAGGCTGGTCTCAAACCTGCCTTAGTGTCCCAAGACACTGGGATTACAGGTGTGTGCCACTGTGCCTGGTTGGACAGAAGCATCCTTGATGCCCTAAAATATTTCTGTCTTCGGATGCATCTCAGTGGGAGAATGTGTGCTTAGCATGTGCAAGGCGCTGAATTCTTTAGCCCCAGCACAAAGAAAAAAGAAAACTGAATAAATGAGGGAACGAACAAACAGAAGAATCAACATTTGGGGATAGAAGGAAAGAGAGAAGCCTGGTGCCCTGATCCCTCAAGATAAGGGGAAGAAGGAGAGGCAGCAGGAAGTTGGGCAGATAATGGGGCAAGAAGAAGATGCCGCTGGATTTTGGTCCTGTGGAGTGGGAGGGTGTTTGAGACACAGAATTGGAGCAGGAGCCTCAGGAGTGGAGCCAGTGAGACAGGCTGGTCTGGGTGCCTCAGAGCTGTTGGATTCTAGTTGTGTGATAGGGTTCCATGTGGGGGGAAGAAGGTATTCAAATTTACTGCTCAGTTCTTAGAAATTTATTAACTATCATTCCTTAAGCATTTTCTATACTTTATGTACAATCAGTATTTTCTATACATGATATATATCTAATCAAACATTCTTTCTCTAAGTTTAAAAATTCTTTGATTTTTTATTTATTTTTTATTTATTTTTAATTAATTTTTATTGTTGGTTGTTCAAAACATTACATAGTTCTTGATATATCATTTCTGCCATTAATGAATTTATTTCTTCTGGTACTAGGGATTGAACCCAGGGGTGCTTTAGCACCAAAGTTGCATCCCTAATCCTTACTATATTTTGTTTTGAGATAGGGTGTCACTAAATTGTTGAGGGCCTTGCTAACTTGTTGAGGCTGGCCTTGAACTTTCGATCCTCCAGCTTCAGAATCCCAAGTCCCTGGGATTCCAGGTGTGCACCACTGCACCTGGTGGTATACTCATTTCTTAAGTGCTGTGCATGCCTTAAAGGAGGCAGAACCTAATAGAGGACAATGATTCATGTTGGTTTTTGGACATATTCCAGAGCTGTTCTGATGTGGAATCATCTTTCCTTCTGGTGAAGAGTGTTTGAAGATGAAAGTCTTCATGTGTAGGCCATCGGAGAGTTGGTGTAGATAGAAGTGCTGCTGGGCCACTTGTCATTATAACAGAGTATTTGCTACCTAAAGCTCATGAAGTTGGGGTGAAACTCAACCTGGTCTGGAAGGAGGAGGGGTCGAGGCTGACCAATGGAATCAGGGAAAAGAGAAAGTAGAATAAGGGAGAGGAGAAGCCAGTCAGGGTCCAGGGAAGGACATGACCTTTGAGCTTGACCTTTCCTGCTTTGTGTACTGAAGGTCTTCAGCTCAGATTTTCCTGGAAAATCTGATTTTTGACTAGGGAAATATGTCTGGGCATCCCTTGGTGCCACTGGCGTCCCAGATAGTGAAATTCAATGAAGGTAGAATTTTAGACAAAATCGAGAGGCAAGAGAGTAAAGTGGTGACACCATCTTTGGATCAGTTGAGCAGAACAGCACTACAAAGATCTTAAAAGGTACCTAAAAGAATGAGGTGAGAGGACAGGTGTGGCCAATAGAGACAGAGCAAGGATCCTGCAAAGGGAAGCACAAGGGGATGAGAGCCCTGAGAAGGTAGCAGAGGTGGGTGCTGGGTCAGCAGCATCTTGGAGAGCTGCTCACAAGTGGGTCGAGGGAGGTCACGCTTCCTAGGATCCTGAGAAGGCAGGAGGTCCTGAGTCACTCTTGGAGCCTTGCCACGGGCCCAGGTTGAGCCCTGGCTTAACTGACCAACTTAGCAAGGGTCACTGGGAGATGCCTTGCCCAGTCCTGCTGATTCTGAGCTCCTGTTCCCTTCCTCATCTCCCTCCAGAACGATAACCCTTATAACCAGGGCTGCACAAGGAATTTCTACATCACGCTATGTGCATCCTTGGGACCCAAGTGAGTTGGTAAACCAAGGGCTCAAGTGGTGGACCCTGGGTTTGGTGGGGTGGGGTGAAGCTGGGTCTATTTCCCTGGTCCCTGTCCGCAGCTCCCTGGCTTTAACACTTCCTGTTTCTTTCCTTTGGAGTTTTCTCCAGGGCACTCTGGGAGTTTCTGGGAATTTCACTCTTCCTTGGTGTTGTAGGTTCTTGCCCCAAGAAATGTGGTAGAGGGGAATGGCAGCCTGGATAAGGCTCCTTGATGAGAGCCCTGGGCTCTGTGCTTTCCCAGCTGAGGGGTGAGTGAGGTCAGGGAGACCAGGCCAAGGTGGGTAGTGACTCCTTGCATTTGGCCTGTTGCCTCCCAGGTACATGTCTGAGGCTGTTTGCCTTCAGATGGAGCAGGACACCAACTGGAGGCCAACCTGACATCATAAAGACCTCCTTGGGCCCAGGTCTGCAACTCAGGCCCCCCCAAGTAACTCCGCACCTTTATACAAGAAAAGGAGTATCAGGTGAGCTTTGAAACATGGGGGTCATGGGTTGCACATGTGGTGGGGGAAGCCCCCGATGTTGGGCTGGCCCTGAAGCTGAAGCCCTTGGAGCCTAAGGAGTGAAATTATGGACCTGGAGGGTGCAGGGTCCAGGTCACAGGGCTTCAGAGCACACCCAGGTGTCCCTGGATAGAGAAAGAGAAAAGACTGCACTGCTAACTAGCTGGTTGGCCCTGGGACAGTCCTTTACCTTCCTCAGCCATTAATGAGGTCTGAGACTAGTCCAGTAGCTTATCATGTGTTAAAGAAGATTCTTTATTTTTTTTAAATTGGAAATTTTTACTCAGTCCCATGTGAAACAGATGGAATGGAGCATTTGGAGTGCAGTGGGCTGGGTAACACCCAGTGCAACCCAATGGCCCTTGTAATGACTTGTGGTGCCAACCCTCTCCTTTTTCCTGCCTCCAGGAGCTGAGGGACTTGACTGTGAGCAGTGGGGTGGAGGTTAGGGAGAGCCCCAGGTACTGACTCTGTGTTTATCCTCCCATCAGCCCAGTGCTACAACATCCCACCAGGTGATGCCAGGATGTGAATGCTACACGGAGGTCTCTCGGGCCTGAGCACCCACTCAATCCCCTGTTGGGATGCCATGACCTCCACAGTTATCTAATCCTTATAAAATATATTTTTTGTTGCTTTTTGTTGCTTCTCTGCCTGTTTATTCTACGTTCAGAGAAGTGTATTTCTCTGTGGGTGTGGGGAGGCTATGAGGGCTGGGAGGCTGGGACAGAGCCCTCCTGGAAGGGAAGAAGATCTTTGCTCTCTGGAGACCCAAGCTCAGGAACCAACACTGTCTGGCTTTTTTGACCTTGGGCAAGACACTTAGGATTTCTCTCATTCTTAAAATATGGCAACGGTACTAATCACAGTGGCTGACCTGCTTGGCTTCCTGGCAAGGGCTGGAGATGAGAGGAGAGAAAACTGACCATCCTGGATAATACCAAGTGCACCTCAAACTACTCCACGAAATAGAAATGGAACTTATTTATTAGTAGTTTTAATTGTGTGTGCACATGTGTGTATTCTTTAGGATTGTGTGTGTGTGTGTGTGTGTGTGTGTGTGTGTGTGTGTGTTAGTGTGAGAGAGAGAGAGAGAGAGAAAGAGAGATTGATTGTGTGTGGTACTGAGGATCAAATCAAACCCAAAGCTTTAGGCATGGTAGGCAAGCGCTCCACCACTGAGTTACATCTCCAGCCCTTTTTTATTTTCAGACATGCTCTCACTAAATTGGCCAGGCTGGCCTCCAACTTGTGGTCCCCTTTCTCAGCCTCCCCGATAGTCTCCCAAGTTACAGGAGTTAACTGCCATGACTATCTTAGGGTTTTCTATATGCAAGATCTTTTCAACTGCAAGTGATTTCTTCTTTCTTTCTCACTTGGAGATTAAATATTTTTCTTGCCTCATTTCTGGGGCTAAAACATTTAATAAATATAAGATTTTTCATAAATGTCCTTCATAAGGTTGAGGAAATTACCTTTTATCTCTGTGTGTGTCCTTTTTAATTAGGGAAAGGTATTAGATTTTGTCAAATGCTTTTTCTGCACCCAATGATCATGTATGATATTTTTCTTCCACTATTAATGTGGTGTACTACAAATTGACATTTTCTCCAAGTTTTAGTGTTTAATAATTAATAGCTTGACAGTGTTTAATAATTAATATCTTGACTAACCAGGTCCAAGACACAAGCATACACTATGTTCAAGAAACTGGGGGGAAATTACTCTATAAACTAACTACATAGTATGTGATAAGAATGAGCATTATAATATAAAACCTTTCAACACATAGTAGTTAGCTGCAGGAAACCATTTTTAGCTTAGGAAAATGGTATTCCACATTTCAGTGTAAACTACTAGCAAACTTCAATTCCTTGGTGTGGCAACTATCATTTCTGTTTTTAAACTCTTTCACCCCACCCTGAGTTATAAGGTCTGGAGTGGTTTTTTCCCAATCACAAGTGTGATTACCAATATTGTCCATCCTTACAATGATCTGATGAGACAAGGTCTCATTGCTCATTGCAAGAGCACCACCAAGGTGATCCTGCATGATGCTGGAGTCAGTCTTGGCCATCTCCCCAGTTTCCCGTTTGGTAATGATGTCTCAGACTACCACCTGTAAAACATTTTTGGGGGGCAATGTACTAGGGATTTAACAAGGAGATGATTTATCACTGAGATTTGTCCCCAGTCCTATTTATTTTTTATTGATGCTCAGGGTCTCACTAAGTTGCTGAGGACCTGACTAAGTTGCTGAGCCTGGCCTCAAAATTATGGTCTTCCTGTCTCAGCCTCCAGAGTTGCTGGAATTATAGACACGTGCCATCATGCCCAACTATACTTTTAAATGTTGAATCATTTTTGCGTTTCTTGGATAAATCCCAGTGGCAATGATACATAATATTTTTAATATGCTGCTGAATTTAAGTTGTTAAGTTTTTTTAAATATTGATTTTTGAGTTGTAGTTGAACGCAATACCTTTATTTCATTAATTTATTTTTATGTGATGCTGAGGATCGAACCTAAGGGCCTTGCACCTGCTAGGCAAGCACTGTACCGCTGAGCCACAATCGCGGCCCCAGTTGTTAGATTGTTTAAAAAAGATTTCTGTATTTAATACTCATAAAGTGTTGAGAGCCACAGCCCTAAAGGGGCCCCAGCAAACTTCCAGCTGCCAGCAAACTTCCAGCTGCCAGCTGATGATTGGCTCACAGCGGCCCCAGCAAACTTCTAGCTGTCAACTGATTGGCTCCTCTGCGGTGATGCTCATTGGGCTGTTTCCCTGCCCTTTCAGACCACGGAGCTGCTCATTGGAGGACTGTTTTTGGCTCTGCCCACGCGACCCAGCCAATCAGCCTCAAGAGCAGGAGGAGTGGGGGAGGTTGAGAGGCATGTTGGAAGCAGGTGGTGGCAGTTGGACTCTGAAGGTTTTTTCCTGAGGACCTGTTTTGTTTGACGTTTGTGGTTCTAAAAAATGTTTGTTTCTTTTGACAAGTGGCTGCTGAATTGTGCCCAGCCAGACTGCGGCAATAAAGGGTATTAGTCTTACTTTTCCACTGTGATGTCTTTGTTTGGCTTTAGTATCAGGGTAATATTGGTCCTGTAAGGTAAGGTGGGAATTGTTCCTTCCTCTTCTACTTTTTGGTAGAGTTTGAGAAGGAGTAGTGTCTATTTAAAGTTTTGGTAGAATTTACCAGGGAACCCATAGTTTTCTTTAGAAGAGCCTACTAACTTGTCAATCTTGTTGATTTTCCCCTTTACTACTTTTAGCTATTTAGTTATTGGGTTTTAACAATTTAAGTGCAATTCTAGTATCAGTTCTATTGACATTATGAAATACTGCCTCTGGCAAGAATTTCACTTTGTAATATATTGTCATTGCAAAAATATTTTATGTTGCAGCTGAGATTGGTGGGAAAGGAAGATGCTAGTGTGTTATTGTTTTGCTTTGTTCAACCCCCAGTATAAATAAAAGAAAAAGAAAGACAATAGATATTAAGTACTGGCCAGGATGTGGAGAAACTAGAATTCTTGTACAATGTTTGAAGGAATGTAAATTAATACAGTCATTAAGGAAATCAGTATGGGAAGTTTCTTTAAAAATTAAAAATAGAGTTCAGTTGGTAGAGTGCTTGCCTTACATGCTCAAGGCCCTGGGTTCAATCCGACCACCAATAAAAACAAAAAATTACCCTGTGGTGCAGCCATCCCACTACTTGGTATATATCGATCCAAAGGAAATGGCATCAGTGTATTAAGAGACATCTTCACCCCATGTTCATTTCAGCACTATTCTCAGAACCAAGAAATGGGAAAAGCTGTGTCTATCAGTGGGTGAGTGGATACAGACAATGTGGTTTAGAAATATAAGGGGACACTCTAAAAAAATAAGGAAATCCTGTCATTTGTGACAAATGAATGAGGCCAAAGGACATTTTACTGGGGGAAATAAACCAGGCACAGGGCAACCATCACAGAATCTCACCTACATGTGGAATCTATAAAAGCTGAACTCATAGAAACAGAGAGCAGAATGGTGACTGCCAGGGGCCCAAGACTGGCTGGGCTGTGGATGGGGGAGATGCTGGTCACAGGAGACCAAATTGCACTTAGATGAGAGGGATGAGTTTAAGGGATCTATTGTGCAACATAATGACTACTGTCAATAATAACACAACAGAATGAGTACAGTTGATAGTTATATACACATGAAAATGATTCAGAGACTAGACTTTAAGGATTCTCACCACAAATAAGAATATGAAGTAATCTATATGTTAAATAGCTTGACTCAGACATTTTTCAAGTATACATGTTTCAAAATATGTTCTATGCCATACATATGTACAAATTGTTATAATTATTGTTATCATCATCATCATCAGGGAATGAACCTTGGGTTTCTTAACCATTGAGTCACATCCCTAGCCCATTTTATTTTTTATGTTGAGACAGAATTATGTCATAAAGCCCACCATGGAAGTGAGGGAAACTGGGAGGATATTTAGTTGGGTAGATTGCTACCTCCTCCCTCAAACTGGAGTTCTGTTACAACAAAAAGGAAGAAGCGGAGCTAGGATAAGCAATGAGCACTGCCTATTTTTATTAGCACTGGGCCTGAAAGGGGGATAACCATCACCAAACGTCTCCCCATAAACCATATTACATGGTCTCTGTATTAGCTGCTTTCTTTTGCTCTAACAAAATACCCAAGAATGGGTACTTTATAAAGAGATGGGGTTTATTCAACTCAAGAGTCCAACGTTTGGCAGCCCCTAAGACTGACCTTTGGGGAGAGTGATCACAACATGGTGAATGGAATCATGGAGGGAGGACCTGCAAGGGGTAGACACTGAATGGCCAGAAACTGGGGAGGATGAGTCTTGTTCTTTTTATAACAACCCCCTCTCACAGGAACTAACGGGGGCCCATGAGAAGTCCATTACTCCCTTCCAAGGGCCTCATCCCCAGTGGCCGAATTACCTCCCGCTAGGCCCCACTTCTTGCAAGTTCTACCCCCTCAACACTGCCGCACCGAGGACCTAGCCTCCAGCCTATGAACCTTTGGGGGACAAACTACATCCCATCCTCACAAGCTCCAACAAAGCCACCAGGGTAAGAGCGGGATGTCCCAGTCTACAAGTGTGTATGTGAGGGCAGAGGAGGGTTGATATCAGGGGGCACTGGAAGCAGCCAGAGCCCCCATTCCGGAACCTCTCTGATGTCACACTTGTAGTCATGGTACTCTGGGTGCCAACCCAGGAGAAGGAGCGGTTGGCTCTCATTTGTTTGAGAGCAGGCAGCGAAGCATGACTGCATCAAACGACTTATTGACCCCACCCCAACCCCCAGCCAGATCCTGGCTTTTATCGAGCCTTTGGGCTTGTGTGATTGTGGCAACCCTGGTGTCTCTGAGCACAGTATTCTTCACTTTCACGTGAGTCTCTGAGCCAGCTGTCGGGTTTCTCACCAAGAGACAGATGAGAAATAGACAGTGAGAGTGCAGAGGCAGGGAGGAGGTGGGAGGCCAGGAGGGGAAGGAGGATATTTAGTGAGAAGCACAGAGATGTGGGGAGCCTGAGGCTTTGGGAGGACTGTGGGAGGCTGGTAATGCTGGTGACACTTGGTGGAGGGAATGGGGTCTGTCTCCTTAAGCCTCCTGGGGGCTCCGGGTTGCCCCCGACTAGAACTGAGTCTGGCCCTGGTTTCAGATGCCGAGTCCTGGTGCAAAATGGAGAGTGGGTCTTTCCAGTGGCCTCAGGCCTTCTCTGCCTACTCAGTTTCTATAGCCTCATTTCCATGAACATTTCAGACCCAGGTGTCTTACACCGAGGTAAGGCCTCAGACCCCTGGGAGGGGGAGGTGGCACCCCAAGGGCTGGTGCCTACTCGGGTCTTTCTAAAGGGCTGACCCTACCTGTGGCCTCAGGATCCCTTCTTACCCTGTTATCATTCCTTGGGCCCTGGCACTTCATTTCCCAAGCCACTGAAGTGTGGGAAAAACAGAATCCTGGAGGTTTTCCAGTTGCTTTAGAAGGGAGGACCGGGCAAGAGAGGCAGCAGGCTCTTCCAACCATGCAGTTCACCCTTCCTCCTTCCCATTTCACACCCGACTCCAAGCACTGATCACTATTCCAAAGAGGGGAGCGCCACGTAGAGCTCTTGTGGCTGGAAAGTCCTTCTCTCTGTCCACCCATCTGAGTGGTCAGCTTGCTCATCAGGGACCGGGATTCCCCTGCCCACCTCCTCCCCGCCTTCCTGTTGCCCAGTGATACTATGGGGGGCCCCGAGCATCAGAGTGATACAAGGGCCTCCTCCACTGCCCAAACCTCTTCCCATGCCAGGCGCCTTCGAGCAGGACCCTGAGGCTCTGTACAGGGCACGAGTGAATGGCAGGTTATACGACATGCCGTGGTGTCCCACCTGTTATTTTCACCGCCTGCCTCGAACCTTCCCCTGCGAAAGTTGTGACATCTGTGTGGAAGTGAGTGTTCCCCCTCCCTGTCCATTCACCAACCCGTCCCCGGGCACCTGGCCAGGTCCAGGAACCTCACGACATGAGTGGGCCAGGGGTGGGTATGAGACCATCTTCCTGAACTGCTTCGAGTGGCATATATAGGTCATCACCTCAGTGTCTGCACCTGTCCAGGGAGCCTGGCCTTGCTTGCACAGGTGCTGACATGCAAAGGGCATCCCCTCTGTGCTGAGCCTGCTGGAGTCAGGGGGAGGAAAAGCAGTGACTGTCCCCTCTCCTGGCTTGCTGATACTAGATCCCCAGCCCTTTAGGCTGACTGCTGCCCTGTCCTGGGAATCTTCGCCTGTCTTGCTCTGGGTGTCCCAGTTGGAGGGTTTCCTGGGTTCTGAGTTCATTTCTCTGATGTGCCCACCCTGCTCGGGTTCACAAGTGCAGACAGCTGGTAGGGCAAGGGTGTTTATTTTCATCCTTATCCATCCTGCTCCAAGTGACACCAGGAAGGTTTTGTCTCTAATGAACTCACGCAGGACAGGTGACCTGATGAGCCATGGGGTCCTAACTGTGCTCTAACCATGGAAATGCCAGGTTCTCCCTGAGATGGGAACCGGTACGTAGGGCCAAGAGCAGGTGGCCTAGAGGGCTACGCTGGGAATCGGGGGTGATGGGCCTCAGGATTAGGGGGTGATGGAGGCCAGTGGGAACGGGACCCTGAGTCCTCATTCCTCTCTCCTAGGAGTTCGACCACCATTGCAGGTGGGTGAATAACTGTGTGGGACACCGAAACATCCGGCTCTACCTGCTACTCCTCGTGTCCCTGTGCCTCTATCTGGGTACTGTGCTGGCCACCTGCGTGCTTTTCATCATACGCAGGAGGCACGTGGCGCTTCTGGACCAAACCATGACGTATCCACACAGTCCTAAGGGCCCACACTGGGAAGAGCTGGTGTGGTGGGGAGGGAGGGGCAAACATCCGAGGAGAGGCGGGGTGACGGGGGAGGGGCTGACATGGGCGGGGCTAGAGGGAGAAGTCACTTGGGAGGACCTGTGAAGGACATGTGGAAGGCCAGTGGGGTCAGGGAGATAGGCGGGGTAGGATGCCTGTGGAGTTAAGAATCTAGGGGGGACCACAGAGTAGGATAATGAAAGTTGAAAAGGGAAAGGTGGGAGGACAGTGTGGTGGAGTGAGGTTTCCCTTGGGTGTACTGGACTAACTGTCCAGTGCAGGGAGGGAGAGCTGGTGGGTTGTGCTAGCTGGGGCGGGAGGGAGGGAGGGAGGGAGGGAGGAGTCGGGTTGAAAGGCGGGGCCAGGGAGGAGCTCTTCCATGGCTTCCCTTCTTAGCCTGTGCACAGCATCCTAGTGGCTGTACCTGCTGGGGCCCTCCTGCTCCCTCTCATGCTGCAGTTGTTCAGCAAGGCAGTGGCAGTGGGCGCTGCCAGGCGACCCTATGAGGATCAGGTAAGTGGTCTGAGTGCGTGTGCCCTTGGCTGTGTGGAGGCATCTTGCACCTCTGCAATTTGGCACTTTGTGCAATTTCTCCACTGCCCTTGGCCCTGATGGTGCCTCATGAGTCCTTCCAGACCCACCTCTAAAGATGCAGCTCAGATGCCTCTGTAGGTGGCCATTCTCCCTCCTGGGTGCATAGCATTGAAAGCCTACTGTGTGCTGGGTGTGCTAGGGGGCAGTTATTTAAGGGATGGGTGTAGAAGTGAGTAAGTACAACATGCACTTGTGTTGATAAGCAACCAGCCATCCCAATAACACCAGGAGACACCCAGGAACACTCTGAGCGAGGGGTCAGTCCTGAGTGGTGTAGTAGACTGGAAGAAACTGGGAGTTTGGCGAAGCCCACGCTGTAGGGTAGAACATGCCACTCTCTGTGTCCTAGGTGTGCTTTTGGAGAGGCAGACAGGAGGGCATTGACGGTGAGAGGTACAATTTTGCAGAAAGGCACAGAAATCCAAAAGTAGGGTATTAACAGAATGATGGAGAAACGGATCTAGTTCAAGCACAAGTTGGCATGGGCAATGAGGTTGACTCCATGGGGGTCAAGATTAGAAAGGACCAGAAAGCCAAGCATGCAATTTTTTTTGAAGAAGTGGAAACCTGGGAGCCATGGTAAATGTTGTAAAAAATGTCATTTATGGAGGGGTAATTACAAACAGTAAAATTCACCCTTTTTAGTCTATAGTTAGGGATTTTGACAAATGACATCATGTACTCTCCACCAAGATCAAGGTTAACCAGTTTCATTACCCCAGAAAATCCTTTTATCTCTTGTTGTCATTTTCTCTCCCTGAGTCCTTGTGGTTTTTCTTTTTTCAGAATCATGCATAAATGGCGTTGTGGGCTTTCTAGTCTGGCCTCATTCACTGAGCACGATCCATTTGAGATTCATCTATGTAGTTGCTCATATCAGTAGTTTATTGTCTTTTGTTTCTGTGTAGTGTTGTATTTCCCTACAGATTTTTTAAACATTCACCAATTGAAGGATTTTTACTTTGCATCTAGTTTCTGGCAGTATTTTTGTTGGTTTATTTTGTTTTGTTTTTGTACCAGGGATTGAACCCAGAGGTGCTTAACCACTGAGCAACAATCCCAGCCTCACCCCACTCCACCCCCAGCACCCTTATGTTTTCTTTTTGAAAAATTTTTCAAATCTTGAAAAAGGGTCTTACTAAGTTGCTTAAGGCCTTGCTAAGTTACTACGTTACTGAGTCTTTGAACTTGCCACCCTCTTGCCTTAGCCTCCCAAGCCATTACAGGCATGGGGAACTGTGCCCAGCCAGTTTTGGGCAGTTATAAATAAAGCTGCTACAACAACCATTGGTGCATAGACATGTGGACATAAGTTTTCATTTCTGTTGGGTAAATTGTTAAGGGTGGCATTGCTGAGTCATAAGGTAAACATGTGGGACTTTTTAGGAAACAACTGTACCATTTCTCCTTTCTACCAGTAATGAATGAGAATTCCAGATGCTCCACATCCTCACTAGCTTTTGACACTGTCATTTGTTACTATTCTTTTTTGTTTTCAAATTGTAGCCTTCTAATAACTGAATAGGGGTATCTCATTAGGGCTCCAGTCTGTATTTTCCTAATGACTAATGATGTTGAGCATATTTTCATGTTTTCTCAGCCATGGGTATATTGTTGGTGAAGTGTTTGCTCCCATCATTTGCCCATTTTTAAAAAATGTGTTGTTTTCTTATTGAGTTCAGGACTTCTCTGTACTGGATTCAGATCTATGTTTTGCAAATCTTTTCTTGCAATTCATGGCTGGTCATTTCATTTTCTTCATAGCATCTTCCATAGAGCAGGAGTCCTTAGTGTTGCTGTTTTTCCAGTACTGGGGATTGAATTGGGTGCTCGACCACTGAGCTTCTTCCTCAGCATTCATTGTTGTTCCCTCTGAATGGAACCTCATGTCCTGTGTGAGGAACAGTTTTATTGCTTTCTTTCCCATCTGGGTGTCTTTATTGCTTTTTCTTTGAGCAACCACTAGCTATGATAGGAATGGGCATCTCTGCCATGGGATTCCTTTAGTATGGCAATCACTTGACTAAAGGCTCTTTCAGCAAGACTGGTGGCAGCATCAGGAGGGGAGGGGAAGCTACAGACCCCAAGACAGCTGAAAAGTCAGAGGATCCTCTCTGCTCATCACCTCCCATCCTTTTGGTCAGTACCCCACCACTACCATATGTGGTTCCCTCCCACCTGTGACTCCTGTGCTTGGCCCTTTTTCATCAGCCCTGTGGTCTGCCTGTTTTCTCTCTCCAGCTTCACTCCATCATTGAGTTGGCCTGGCAGCCTTTTCCCTTCCTCTGTCCTGTGGTTTTTCCAGCCCCAGGTCAGGCCATAGGCCATTGCCCTTCCTCCTCTGCTCAGAATGAGGCCCTCCAAGTCCAGGATCCCCAAGTCTCAAGGGACCTAAATGTGGTCTGCACTCTAAGATTCACCAGACAGGACTCCTTTCTATTATTGGCAGCACTAATTATAGGCACTGATCCCATGCTCCAACTTTCATTCCCACCATACTCCATTCCCTGACTGCAAATCCTCCTAGAGTCACTTGCTTGGTGGTTGGTGGCAAAGACTCTGGTGAAGACCACATAAGTAAAAATCACAGCTATAGAACTGACCAGCAGGGAGACCCTTGGGTATGCTACTTAGCCCCTGGTCACTCAATTTCCCTATCTGTATAACAGGGAATTGTGGGTTAATTCATGTAAACCACATAGAACAGTGGTTGGTACCAGAAAGTGCCCTGTGTGCTGCTATTCCTATTACTACCGTTCCTTCCCGTGGTCATCTACACATGTTTGTGCCTCATCTTAAAAGCCATACAAGTCTCAGCCTTAACATGCCAGGCCTCCACTCCACCTGTTGTACCTTCTGGGCTTTATTTCCTGAAAGAGCTGACCTTGTTCACTAGCTCACCCTTCACTTCCTGGGCCAGGTCAGCCCAGCCCGTGCTGCCAGGACGATGCTCTCATTAATGGCCAGAGCCAGCAGACATCTTCAGACTACTCTTTCTAAACTGGACACCCCCTCTGAAGCCAGAAGTAGCTGTCTCAGCACTTAACTCTCTGGGCTTCTCCTCTGCATGTACCTGGGTGCTGTGATCTGGGTTGCCTACATGGTTCCCATGATACCTCTCTCTACTCTACCCTGGCCACTTTCCATGGTGCACAGGGCCTCGTGTTGCAGCTGCCCTCACCACTGAAAATAGGCTGGCCATGTTGTTTGCAGGGTGTTTTCCATCCCCAGTGCAGTTGACCCTTCTTTTTTTTTTTTTTTTTGCTACTCAGCATTGAACCCAGGGCCGCTTTACCCCTGAGCTATATCCCCAGTCCTGCTACTATTCATTGTAAATCAGGGACTCACTAAGTTGCTGTGGTTGGTCTCAAACCTGCCTTAGTGTCCCAAGACACTGGGATTACAGGTGTGTGCCACTGTGCCTGGTTGGACAGAAGCATCCTTGATGCCCTAAAATATTTCTGACTTCGGGTGCATCTCAGTGGGAGAATGTGTGCTTAGCATGTGCAAGGCGCTGAATTCTTTAGCCCCAGCACAAAGAAAAAAGAAAACTGAATAAATGAGGGAACGAACAAACAGAAGAATCAACATTTGGGGATAGAAGGAAAGAGAGAAGCCTGGTGCCCTGATCCCTCAAGATAAGGGGAAGAAGGAGAGGCAGCAGGAAGTTGGGCAGAAAATGGGGCAAGAAGAAGATGCCGCTGGATTTTGGTCCTGTGGAGTGGGAGGGTGTTTGAGACACAGAATTGGAGCAGGAGCCTCAGGAGTGGAGCCAGTGAGAGAGGCTGGTCTGGGTGCCTCAGAGATGTTGGATTCTAGTTGTGTGTGATAGGGTTCCATGTGGGGGGAAGAAGGTATTCAAATTTACTGCTCAGTTCTTAGAAATTTATTAACTATCATTCCTTAAGCATTTTCTATCCTTTATGTACAATCAGTATTTTCTATACATGATATATATCTAATCAAACATTCTTTCTCTAAGTTTAAAAATTCTTTGATTTTTTATTTTTTTATTTATTTTTTATTAATTTTTATTGTTGGTTGTTCAAAACATTACATAGTTCTTGATATATCATTTCTGCCATTAATGAATTTATTTCTTCTGGTACTAGGGATTGAACCCAGGGGTGCTTTAGCACCAAAGTTGCATCCCTAATCCTTACTATATTTTGTTTTGAGATAGGGTGTCACTAAATTGTTGAGGGCCTTGCTAACTTGTTGAGGCTGGCCTTGAACTTTCGATCCTCCAGCCTCAGAATCCCAAGTCCCTGGGATTCCAGGTGTGCACCACTGCACCTGGTGGTATACTCATTTCTTAAGTGCTGTGCAGGCCTTAAAGGAGGCAGAACCTAATAGAAGACAATGATTCATGTTGCTTTTTGGACATATTCCAGAGCTGTTCTGATGTGGAATCATCTTTCCTTCTGGTGAAGAGTGTTTGAAGATGAAAGTCTTCATGTGTAGGCCATCGGAGAGTTGGTGTAGATAGAAGTGCTGCTGGGCCACTTGTCATTATAACAGAGTATTTGCTACCTAAAGCTCATGAAGTTGGGGTGAAACTCAACCTGGTCTGGAAGGAGGAGGGGTCGAGGCTGACCAATGGACTCAGGGAAAAGAGAAAGTAGAATAAGGGAGAGGAGAAGCCAGTCAGTGTCCAGGGAAGGACATGACCTTTGAGCTTGACCTTTCCTGCTTTGTGTACTGAAGGTCTTCAGCTCAGATTTTCCTGGAAAATCTGATTTTTGACTAGGGAAATATGTCTGGGCATCCCTTGGTGCCACTGGCGTCCCAGATAGTGAAATTCAATGAAGGTAGAATTTTAGACAAAATCGAGAGGCAAGAGAGTAAAGTGGTGACACCATCTTTGGATCAGTTGAGCAGAACAGCACTACAAAGATCTTAAAAGGTACCTAAAAGAATGAGGTGAGAGGACAGGTGTGGCCAATAGAGACAGAGCAAGGATCCTGCAAAGGGAAGCACAAGGGGATGAGAGCCCTGAGAAGGTAGCAGAGGTGGGTGCTGGGTCAGCAGCATCTTGGAGAGCTGCTCACAAGTGGGTCGAGGGAGGTCACGCTTCCTAGGATCCTGAGAAGGCAGGAGGTCCTGAGTCACTCTTGGAGCCTTGCCACGGGCCCAGGTTGAGCCCTGGCTTAACTGACCAACTTAGCAAGGGTCACTGGGAGATGCCTTGCCCAGTCCTGCTGATTCTGAGCTCCTGTTCCCTTCCTCATCTCCCTCCAGAACGATAACCCTTATAACCAGGGCTGCACAAGGAATTTCTACATCACGCTATGTGCATCCTTGGGACCCAAGTGAGTTGGTAAACCAAGGGCTCAAGTGGTGGACCCTGGGTTTGGTGGGGTGGGGTGAAGCTGGGTCTATTTCCCTGGTCCCTGTCCGCAGCTCCCTGGCTTTAACACTTCCTGTTTCTTTCCTTTGGAGTTTTCTCCAGGGCACTCTGGGAGTTTCTGGGAATTTCACTCTTCCTTGGTGTTGTAGGTTCTTGCCCCAAGAAATGTGGTAGAGGGGAATGGCAGCCTGGATAAGGCTCCTTGATGAGAGCCCTGGGCTCTGTGCTTTCCCAGCTGAGGGGTGAGTGAGGTCAGGGAGACCAGGCCAAGGTGGGTAGTGACTCCTTGCATTTGGCCTGTTGCCTCCCAGGTACATGTCTGAGGCTGTTTGCCTTCAGATGGAGCAGGACACCAACTGGAGGCCAACCTGACATCATAAAGACCTCCTTGGGCCCAGGTCTGCAACTCAGGCCCCCCCAAGGTAAGTCCGCACCTTTATACAAGGAAAGGAGTATCAGGTGAGCTTTGAAACATGGGGGTCATGGGTTGCACATGTGGTGGGGGAAGCCCCCGATGTTGGGCTGGCCCTGAAGCTGAAGCCCTTGGAGCCTAAGGAGTGAAATTATGGACCTGGAGGGTGCAGGGTCCAGGTCACAGGGCTTCAGAGCACACCCAGGTGTCCCTGGATAGAGAAAGAGAAAAGACTGCACTGCTAACTAGCTGGTTGGCCCTGGGACAGTCCTTTACCTTCCTCAGCCATTAATGAGGTCTGAGACTAGTCCAGTAGCTTATCATGTGTTAAAGAAGATTCTTTATTTTTTTTTAATTGGAAATTTTTACTCAGTCCCATGTGAAACAGATGGAATGGAGCATTTGGAGTGCAGTGGGCTGGGTAACACCCAGTGCAACCCAATGGCCCTTGTAATGACTTGTGGTGCCAACCCTCTCCTTTTTCCTGCCTCCAGGAGCTGAGGGACTTGACTGTGAGCAGTGGGGTGGAGGTTAGGGAGAGCCCCAGGTACTGACTCTGTGTTTATCCTCCCATCAGCCCAGTGCTACAACATCCCACCAGGTGATGCCAGGATGTGAATGCTACACGGAGGTCTCTCGGGCCTGAGCACCCACTCAATCCCCTGTTGGGATGCCATGACCTCCACAGTTATCTAATCCTTATAAAATATATTTTTTGTTGCTTTTTATTGCTTCTCTGCCTGTTTATTCTACGTTCAGAGAAGTGTATTTCTCTGTGGGTGTGGGGAGGCTATGAGGGCTGGGAGGCTGGGACAGAGCCCTCCTGGAAGGGAAGAAGATCTTTGCTCTCTGGAGACCCAAGCTCAGGAACCAACACTGTCTGGCTTTTTTGACCTTGGGCAAGACACTTAGGATTTCTCTCATTCTTAAAATATGGCAACGGTACTAATCACAGTGGCTGACCTGCTTGGCTTCCTGGCAAGGGCTGGAGATGAGAGGAGAGAAAACTGACCATCCTGGATAATACCAAGTGCACCTCAAACTACTCCACAAAATAGAAATGGAACTTATTTATTAGTAGTTTTAATTGTGTGTGCACATGTGTGTATTCTTTAGGATTGTGTGTGTGTGTGTGTGTGTGTGTGTGTGTGTGTGTGTGTGTTAGTGTGAGAGAGAGAGAGAGAGAGAAAGAGAGATTGATTGTGTGTGGTACTGAGGATCAAATCAAACCCAAAGCTTTAGGCATGGTAGGCAAGCGCTCCACCACTGAGTTACATCTCCAGCCCTTTTTTATTTTCAGACATGCTCTCACTAAATTGGCCAGGCTGGCCTCCAACTTGTGGTCCCCTTTCTCAGCCTCCCCGATAGTCTCCCAAGTTACAGGAGTTAACTGCCATGACTATCTTAGGGTTTTCTATATGCAAGATCTTTTCAACTGCAAGTGATTTCTTCTTTCTTTCTCACTTGGAGATTAAATATTTTTCTTGCCTCATTTCTGGGGCTAAAACATTTAATAAATATAAGATTTTTCATAAATGTCCTTCATAAGGTTGAGGAAATTACCTTTTATCTCTGTGTGTGTCCTTTTTAATTAGGGAAAGGTATTAGATTTTGTCAAATGCTTTTTCTGCACCCAATGATCATGTATGATATTTTTCTTCCACTATTAATGTGGTGTACTACAAATTGACATTTTCTCCAAGTTTTAGTGTTTAATAATTAATAGCTTGACAGTGTTTAATAATTAATATCTTGACTAAC